>NW_022194795.1:2099305-2801862 GCF_900067095.1 Fusarium proliferatum ET1 | reverse complement strand
GAACTTCTTATTAAAGAATTAATTTAATTTAATTAAAATAGCTATTCTTAATTATATTTTAATTAATATAATTAATTATATAGATTTAAATATCCTATTTTATATAATATCTCTAGATTGGCTAGCTAAAGAGCTATTATAACTAAAAGATTTAGAAAAAGCTATAAAGTAAGGTAAGACCTTAATAACTAATTAGGCTACCTTTCTAGCTGCCTTTTTAGGCTTAGCTAGCTATAAAGAGTGGCTATAAAACGTAATTATTAAAGCTAAATATATATTTAGCTTCTTCCTGCTTATATAAGGGTTAACAGGCCGGTTATAGTCTGAGACCATAAAAGCAAAGGGATAAATGTTACGACCTAAATAGGCACTTACGTGCAACCTACATTTCTCGCTAATTAATAACACTCCCGCTAAAGATAATTAGCGCTAAGACTCTACAATTATAGTTAACTTCTCTTGATTAGCAATAATCCGTTTGAATTATTACTGATCCCACGATAATCTTACTAATTAACCCCAGAAGGCATCTAGTATATATACATACATTTATTTAGTATTAGATAGAACTTAGCTTACCAGCTATTAATAAAACTTCTTTATATCAATAAGCCTAATACATATTATTTAATCATTAAGAGATATGACACCTAATTTAAGCTTAGTATATATACCTTACGTTTCTGTAAACATAAAATCTAGTACGGACTAGTTTCCTGTTTGAAACCCACAACCGTCACAATAAATGCAGGGTAATGGCAAGGTTAGACTGAAGGTTTAAAGGAATTAGGTTAACTTTACTTTATGTAAGTTAGTCGATAAAAGCCAAATTAACCTAAAGTTAATAATGACTAGCTCTACTAATTAAATATATATATAAGGGTATATAACTAATTGACCTTATGTCTAAGAACTGCAGATAAAGTAATATTAGTAAAGAAGTAGTGGTTTAAATTGGGGAAATTTAATACTATAGCTAGATTTTATTATTAAAAATAGACTTATTTATAATAACCTTACTTTTAAAGGTAATAATAAAGTTATTATTTAGGCTTATTTTAATATTTTTAACTATTTAAAGTATTATTTAATTATTATTTTTAATAATATAAATCTTATATAGTTTATATTTACTATAAAGAAATAATTAAACTTAATAATAATATTAAATTATAGGCTAAAAATACTATATAAAAATATATTTTAGGCTAAAAAGAGTTATTAATAATAATAACTATATATAATTTTAAATTATTAACTTTAAAAGTTTAATAGTTTATTTATTATTATTTAAATTATAATTCTTTTTAAATTAAAATAAAATTTTAAGTTTATTAAATTTAAATATTTCTTTAATAGGCTTAATATTATAACTTAATAATAAGTAATTTTAAAAACTTTTTTAACCTTTATTACTATTTTAATTAATATTAAGCTAGCTTTTTTTATTTTACTTTAATAATATAAGAATAAAAAATCTTTTATTTATTTTAAGCTCTATAAAAACTATATATTAATAGTTCTCTTTAAGTGCCTTAATAAAGGCACCTTAATAAGGTAATTTACTGCCCTTAATAGGTTACTAAAGTAAAGATGTATACACTCTTTCTCTATATGCCTACTCTTTTATCTAGTTAAGTTTTAGGTTATTAAAGTTAAGAGATAGGAGGGAGTAAGAAGGGCAATTCTAGTTAACTAGGCTATAGGAGTGTAGGATAGGGGTGCCAAGAGAGTAGTAAAAGGTTAAGATAGAGTAGAGTATATATCGTTAATGCAGATTAAGTCGGTATCTGGTAAGTCTTGGAAGATATAAGGCTGTCAATAAATATAATAAGGACACTGCATTTGCCAGTCATTATGAAAAAAAGCTAGACAGGTGGCAGAAATTCATGACTGACTTTCAAGCGGCAAAATGGCTTACACTGTATTGGGATATCTTAGGATACTTTATGATGGTATCAGTATCTGTCACAAGATGAGACTTAGCTAGCCCGATGAATTGCAACATAGTGCAAGAATCGGTTTTACTCTTAACCTTTATCCTTCATGCTACTGCATACCTCATTGATTGATACTTGAAGCTTATGACGTCTCAACAAGACATATCAAGCCAACACACTAAAAAATCCCAATCACTTTAGCTTTTGGAAGTTGATATGCGGATAGCCTCATTTTATCGTTGTATGACTTGGTGAAATCAAAAGAATTGACAATTATGATAGCCACTAAGAAAGTAAAACACAGATGTTACACTCTTTTGGGAAATGCATCCATGTCAAATGCCGCTACATTTTCATCACCACCTATCACAAAACGGTCCTGTCTCCCCACACTAATTACATGCACTTCCTCGCTGTCACTAGTTGATTGAACCCCATCGGATTAAGAAATAGCTCCAGTTTCCCTTTGTTGTTGCTTTGCAGGTTAAATTTGGACGCATTGGCGACCCTACTTGTTTTTCTCTCTCAGGACAGACTAAACTCCTGCAGGATACAGGTGGGCGGACATTCGAGAGGAAGGGGTACGTGTAGAAGTACCCCGTCGCAAAAACTACCACATCGATGCCTCCCAAGACAGAACCGTCATCTAGATGAATAGAGTCTTCGGTAAAATGGTCAATCGTGGTCACGAGTTTGACGCCAGGCCGATCAAACACGTTAGGATACCGGGGGTGCGGTTTTCTTTGAGACACATGAATATCGCCCTTGGCATGAGGAAGAGACTGAAGAACGAGATCGATGGCACTCTCACTGGTACCGACCACTAAGATTTTCTTGCCCTTGAACTCTTGTGCCGATCGCCATGTGGAGGCATGTTGCAGGCTTCCGTTCCAGGCCTCGAGGCCGGGTATCTTGGGCACGCGGGGGACACTGTTGTGGCCCGTCGCGACGACAAGATGATCGAAATCCTCCTCATACCAAGTGTCTGTTTCTCCAGCATTCTCTCTACGTAAGAGTAGCCTAACACCGCCTTGCGGGATGTTCTGAACATCTTCTACCGTGGTGCTGAATCGAGTCATGGAGCTGTATTTTTGAGTGGCCTTGCTGACAAATTCTGTGACTTCGGTGACGCTCAGGTAATGCTCGTTGTTTGCTGGGGGGGGAGGTTGAAATCCGTGGCACCTCCCGTTACCTTGTAGGGAATATTTGCTTCAAGGGACTCATAGATGGGAGACGAGAGGAAGCGCTGACGCGTTGAACGGGGAAGCTCCAGCGGGAAAGGGCCATCGGGACGCGGCAGAGGTGGGTTGATGTCTGAAGGTTCTGCAGCGGGAAACTGGGGAACTGTCGTGGATACGGGATCATATACCCAGACACCACCCGGGACGCTCTTACGTTCGAAGATCTGAATTTCAAAGCCACCTAGGCGTTGGAAAGCAGCCGCTGTAACAGTACCGCTGATTCCAGCGCCGATTATAGCAACCCGCTTGGAAGGAGTCTCATCGCTGTTGTTTGCGGCATCTTCCCTGGCTGCGTTCGCTTCATCTTTGGGAGTCTTATCACTCTGGCGAGGCTGAGATGCATGTCCCTTGTACTCCTTGAAGTTGCTGTAGGAGGTATAACCTTCAGCGCCATGTGTGTAAAAGGTGTCCCGATCGTAAGGACTGAGCGGTTGTCCCAGACGAAGACGTTGAACGAGGTCGGGGTTAGAGATGAAGCGTCGGCCATAAGAGATTGCGTCAGCTAGGTCGTTTTGCACCGTCAGAATGCCAGATGCGGCAGTATAGCCTCCATTGCCGACAAGGACGGTAGGTGTATGATATGGGTTCAAAGGGGCGGTGTCCCTCAGAAGACGCCGGAGCGGTCGAAGAGAGATATCTTCTGGGGTAATTCCTTTAGCCACGAGGCGTGCAAGGTTCTCGGCAATACCGAGGTTACGAGACACACGGCCTTCGCCGACATGCAAGTATGCTACACCCCGTCGTGCTAGCTCCCGGCTGAGATGAAGCAACTGTTCCAGGGGTTGTGAACCGTCTGTCTCGTGGAAACTGGTGGCCACAGGTTAGCTGAAGAAGGGTGAGGACGAGGGTTAGGGGGTCCACGGACTTGGAAAAGGGGCTCACTCTGACGCCCAATCGCTGATGGCCTACTACTTCTGCGATAGCATCAACCACTTCCAGAGGAAAGCGACTCCTGTTCTCGACTGATCCTCCATATTGATCATCGCGTTGGTTGATATTGTCATGCGAAAATTGATCCAAGAGGAAACCATTCCCGGAAAGAATCCAGTAAGCACCGTTAGCAAACTTGTTCGTCACTGACTTTCATTATGGAGGTAAGGGGGATTTGTCACACACTTCGATTCCATCGGCTCCAGCTTCGACTGCAAGGGCGGCAGCGCGCTTGAAATCAGCCACAATCTCCTTGATCTCCTCAACTGTTAACGCGTGCGGTACCCCGAATAGTTCTCCGGAGTGGGTATTCAAACCTGTCTCAGCAACAGCCGAAGAAGAGACCGGAAGGTAGCCGTAGGGAGGAGGGTTCAGACCAGCTTCTTTATAGGCGTGCTTGACGAGGCCCGGAGATGTGCAGCGACCCACGTGTGTGAGCTGTTGAAACCAGAAGCCGCCTTTTTTGTGAACCACTTGGATGATATCGGCGATGGCACGCTTGTGTTCTTCCGTCTGGAGTGTCGCTGACCAAGGCCAGGCCTTGGATTTGAGCGAGACACCAGTGGCTTGAGAGATCATGAGTGCGCCTGGAGTGGTGCGCTGCTCGAAATACTTAACAGCCAACGGGCTTTCGGTGGAATGGGCAACGCGAGATCGCCCTAGAGCCGCGTGGACGATTCGGTGCTGCAGTGTCAGGTCGCCGACTTTCAGGGGGCTAAAGGCTTTGGCATTGCCCGTGTCAAAGCCAGCGGGAAGCGGTTCGGCATCGTCATCTACATCCGTGAAGCCAGTGGTTGGTCCGCGGGCGTTCGTCTTGGCGACGAGGGCAACGAGGTCATCTCCAGCTGCCATTGTTACTCAAAGGTCGCGATGATCAATTATCAAAAGTCGGGATGGGTCCTATTTGCAAGAGAAACAGACCTCTATAGGTTTCTACGGTGACGAAAGACAAAGGTCGCATCATGAGATATTATACGGCTTTCACGTATGCTTCATTCCTAATTCCGACATATTCCTTCAAAATCCTAGATTGGTAATCGAGTCTCCGAAGCCATAAGGGATTGCTCCGAGATACGGCGAAGAATGACAATTAGACCTGGATGTGTATTAGCCAAGACAAAGGTTGAGACACCACTACTTTTTCTAACTATCAGTCTCGGTTAAAAGGCTGCTTTCTCCGGATGAGTGTAGAAAATGTCTAGTAAACAAAACAAACAAGGTCGGGATGCATGACATAATCGCTCAGGCGCTATACGTCGGCTTTGGACCGGGGATTAGTGAACAGGGCTCTGTGTCTCGGGTGGGTGATAAATGCCCCGAAGAACTGTGCGATGAAAGAACCACCGAAGTCGGATAGAGTCAATTATGTGATGATCCATAGAAAAGGCGTAACAGCCTGTGGCGTTTGTAGTCCACGATCAGAACCCGGGGGTTGCCAATCTTAGGCCAAGATATCCACTGTGTCCAGCCTTGACAGGCAAGGTGAAAAGGTCGACGATTATGGGAGCCTTTTTAGACAGATTGCGACATTGCGAAGGAGTAGTCCACGACGGGGGCCTCTTATCAGAGTCGTGTCTATAAAGGCTCTCTTGCTGGAAGATATCTTTGTCGGAAACAAACAACTCTCAGCATCGAGATAGCAGCTCATTTCAAACCACTGTTTTACATCTTCAAGCTTGAAGCGCGCAATTCCAGTAATTGCATCAGAACCGGACCAGGAGAAGCAGGTGTCGAAGATCGTGGCCGCTTCGGTGCCACCTATTGAAGTAATCAGCGATACCCCTGGATTTGCTGTCGGAGGTATTGAAGCGAACAAACGGTGTACTTGAGATTAGCTGACATCTTGCATAGATATCAAAGGCGCAGATATCTCTGACGATATTGGTCGTCAGTACTATCTGCAAAATAGGGATGAAGAAATCTCCGACGAGGAGAAGAAGCGCATTCGCAGAAAAATCGACCTCTATCTTCTTCCGTAAAGATGAACATCTTATCTGGTTAACCGAGGCTCAGCGGCCGCTGACACATTAATCGACAGCATGATGATGGTCACCGGGTTCCTGCAGTATCTCGACAAGTCCACTATTAACTACTCCGCTAATTATGGCTTGAGAGAGAGCCTAAATATGCAGGGAACCGACTATTCTTGGGCTAGCTCAATCTTTTACTTTGGCTTCTTGTTCTGGCAGTATCCTTCTCTGCTGCTGCTCCAGAGATTCCCCCTCGGTAAGTACTTTGCTTCCCAGGTGATGGGTTGGGGTGTTCTCACGTTCCTAATGGCTGCCTCATCCAACTTTGGGGCTTTGCTGCATTGCGCTTCTTACTCGGTGCAGCCGAATCGATTCAGCTTGCAGCATTCTTCATCATCACCAACATGTGGTACACACGCGAGGAGCAGCCTATCCGTCCCATGGCGTGGTACGGAATGCGCCCCATAGCCATCATCGTCGGTTCTTTGTTTGCATATGGTATAGGCCATATCAACTCTAGCATTGGACTCTGGAGGTTTCCCTTCATCATCTGCGGTGCCATCTCAGTCGTATGGGTGGTGATTCTCTGGTTTGCCCTGCCCTCTAATCCCGCCAGTGTCTGGTTTCTTGATGAGCGCGAGCGTATCGTAGCCCTCCGGAGGATGGAGGACGCCAAAACCGGCGTGGAGTCCAAGAAGTTCAAGATGGATCAGGCCATCGAGGCTCTTCTGGATCCCAAGGTCTGGCTTGCTGGCCTTTCTACAGGAGCGGGAAACATCCTTAATGGCATCGGTCTGGTACGTTGACCTGCACTTTGTGTGAGCCCATGCGATGGGGGTAGACTAACATCGACCCATTGGCTAGTTCCAAAGTCTCGTTATCAGAGGATTTGGCTTCTCACCCTTGCAAACCGCCCTCCTGCAAGTCCCAACTGGTATCATCGAGATCATCGGTCTCACTGTATTCTGCACTCTCGCGTCACGCATCCGAAATTGGAGGCTAGCACTTGCTAGTCTGGCGAATGCCTTGGCCATTGTTGGTGCTTCCATGCTATACGTGTTCGACGTGCACCAGCGCTGGCGCCTGATGGCTGGGTATGTGTTTTGATCCAAAACCTTGGTAAATGCTTTAGTCATTGCATTAACTAACAAATTCACTTAGATTCTGGGCCATGATGGCTTTTATCCCGTGTAGCTTCTTGCTTGGGATGGGTACTATCTCCGGAAATATCGCCGGCCACACCAAGAAAGTAACAGCTCAAGCCATTATGTTTACGTGTTACTGTTGCGGATGTATGTGGTAGCTTTTCTTGTTAAAACCTGTCTCCTAAACTCCTTCTAATTTCCTTTAGGCATTATTGGTCCCCAGCTATACACGACCCCTCCCTACAGGCAAGGTCTCAGGGCCAACATTGTCGCTTTTGCTATCAGCTTCTTTGCTGGCGCCTGTAACATCGCGTACATGCACTATGAGAACCGTAAGCGTAAGGCGTTCCTGGAGGAGAACAGGCATCTCTTTAACGAAGATGAGTATCATTTCCGTGACTTCACGGACAAGCAAAACCCTTTCATCTTGAACGTGCTCTAGATAGAGAGAATGAGCTGTATCGCAATTGCATCGCGGCTCCCAAAGACTCTTTATACCGAGCTTATTTCAGGTAGCACCACGCAACTTTTCTATCGATCATAGAGTGCAAGCATGTCTATAGCAGTACAAGGTCTATACGTACCGGCCGATAAGTCAACCCACAGTAGCACATTGTAAGAATGCGAGTCACACTAGGTCATTGCTAGTTGTTTCCAACACGAGTTTCCTAAGCTACTTTCGGTATAACACGCTTAATAGCCTCCAGACCGCCTGTGTGACGTGCAAATCCGTTGTAACAGTTGTGATCAAAGTGGCGATTGTGAAAGTTGGGTATTTCACAATCAATCTCTGTTCATGACATGCACAACCAATTTTCCACTCACATGTCCATCCCTCAATTTTCTAAAGGCCAAAGGGACGTCCTCCCACCTGTATGCCGTATCAATCACTGCCTTAGTCTTGCCCTCAGCCATCCATCGACCGATTTGAGTGAAGAACTTGGCGCTGTTATTTATGTTGACAAAGTAGTATTTCCTGCCGCCGCATATGGATGGCCATATGATCTTCTTAACAATGGATACAGTTTGTAACAGACTGACGGCCGCCGGAATGCCGACTTGCACAAATGTTCCTGTGGGTTTCAGAAGCACTTCGCGGATATTGTACAGTTCATCATCCATTCCAACATTGTCGATGACGAGATCGAAGTCATGAGTCTTCTGCTTGAGACTGGAAATGAGTTCCATTGTTTTGTAATCGATTACCTCGTCGGCTCCAAGTTTTCGGCATAGCTCCAAATTCGCAGTCGAACAGGTGACGGTGACTTCAGCACCCATGGCCCTTGCGAACTGAATCGCCCAAGTGCCTGTGCCGCCGCTGCCACCATTGGTAAATATCTTCACTCTGGACTTCCATGTGTCGGGCATGAGGGATTGATAGGCTGTTATGGCGGCAGCACAGAACTTCTCTGGGATGACGATATATTGAGACAGCGTGCTAGCCCTAGTAAGAGAATTATATGCACCAAAAAAAAAGCTGACCGTCTTCGAAGGCACTGCTGGAAGGGCGTTTGGCAACGACGCGACCACAAAAATCCAGGCCTACAGTAGCGGGCCGCGGAATCATCATGCGCCCAATGAATCCCGCTTCAGGCAATTTGTAGTCAACGGGATTGAGAGCCGCGGTGATGGCTTGAACAATAAGCTGCCATTTGGCGAGAGAAGATGCGTTTGGCTTTGCAACATCGTTGACTGAGATGCTGTCTTCCACCGTGCCTTGGACAGTTGAGTACTGCCAGGCTTGCATAGTGTCAGCCATGCGAATCGATGGATTAAGTGGACTAAGCGGATACAAAGGGGAACCTGAGAATTATATCAGCAATTATTCTATGAATAAAGGCGGCATTCGCTTATTACGAATAACCTACATGCGACTGTTGAGAGGTTTGAAGCTGCGGAGCGGAGTTTCCTACAATTGTCCGATCTTGGCATGAAACTGGGCTATAGAGCGGACTTTACGATCGTAATTATAGGACGAATGATGATTGGACGGCTTTTGACGGGAGAATTCTTAGTCAAGGCTAAAATTGTTATAACGTTACCTGATAAAGGCGTTAGATGTGTCTCCGAACCACGCTCCTGGGAACTGACCGCATCGCGCTGACAAGCTATCCTTTTTACACAATGTTATGCCCTTGGCCTACAATTCGCGTCCAAGCCTCTGAATGATATTTGTGCTCGAACACCTCTAACTTCATCCTCATCCATTCGTTCTCAAGACTCGCAATAGTATTTTTACCTGAATTTCTGAATAAGAAAACTTTAAATATTATATTTTAAAATTATATTTTATATAAGCTGAAATTAATTATGAATAATTAAAATCCTGTCCTCCAAAGTAATGATATTGCATTGGAAATCAGCTTAAGCGACTACTGATGGCGCCCTAGGAATTCGTGGCATTTATTAACGAGGCGGGGATACGGCACCAAAGTTCGCCGAGAGCCACCAGAGCTTAAGAGTTGGCCATCTTGGCTATCAGTCAAAGTAAATCACAGTCGCAAATGGAACCAGAGTAGTAAACACTGAGATAAAGGTGGAGTACGCAATGGATCTCGACGTGGTTGGTAAGTGAATGTGACGTGCATCACTGACAAATGGCCACCGGATGCAAAATGCTTCCGCCGACGGACGCATATCGCGCAATTTACATGCGCTTAACAATAAGAGGCGGACTTACTTAGTAATTAGTCGAGACAATCTAGCAATGCGTTTCAAATCTCCGCAATGGTGCCATGAAAATGTGTATCAATCATGTCGCCAAACCATATATAACACCTCGTGCGCCTCGGCTTGAACTTCACTCTTCTTCTACATCATTCCAGCTAGCATCTTTACCCAGCACGACCATCCAAGCTCCATACCAAAATGACCTCCTTCCAAAACGTCGCTCTTCTCGGCGTAAATGAACTCACCTTTATTGTGAACTGCGAACACATGCTAATGGTTTCTATAGAAAGGCATGCTGGGAACCGCAATTCTTGAGCAGCTGGTCAGAAGCGGCTACGCTGTCACCCTCCTCAGTCGTGATCCCTCCAACATCGAGGGCGTTCCCTCCGATGTCAAAGTAGTCCAAGTCGATTACTCCTCCAAGGACAGCCTCGTCCAAGCCCTCAAAGGGCAGGATGCCGCGATTGCTACTCTAGGAGGAGCTGCATTGGCTGGGCAGAAGCTTATCATCGACGCCAGCATCGAAGCCGGGGTCAAGCGCTACATCCCATCAGACTTTGGCTCGTTCACCACAGATCCTAAGGCACGAGACCTGCCAGCGATCCAAGTAATGGCAGAGATTCAGGGCTATCTGCGCGAAAAGGCTAATTCCGGTGCTCTTGAATACACAATCTTCTCAACTGGTGCCTTCCTGGAATACGTTCTTGCATCTCCCTTCGTAGCCGACCTGAAGAACCATTCGATGGAGCTTTACGACAAGGGAGTGCATAAGTTCAGCTCAACGTCTGTTTCTACCATCGGAAAAGCCATAACCAACGCCCTGAAGGTCCCTGACGCGACAAAAAACCGCAACCTTCTCATCCACGAGGCCGTCTTCACTCAGGCCAAGATTTTAGAGCTGGCAAAGAAGCACAGCCCGCCAGGGACACAGTGGACAGTGACCCAGGTTGACGCCCAGGAAGCTCTGGATCGGGGCATAGAACTGATTAATAGTGATCCCACCAATCCCCATGCTGCGTTCCCCTTGATTAAAGCCGCAGTTTTAAGTGGTAAGTATCGGGCGGCGTACGACACAGTTGACAACGAGCTTCTTGGTATCCGTCTCCTAACAGATGAAGAGATTGAACTAAAGATTTCCGCTGCTGTTTAACATGATAGGGGGCTAATCAGAGCGTTTTGGCATGCAATATGCCGACCGTCAAGTATGGGACGAAGATGTTCTGAACAGGAGGGGAAGTTCAAACCCTTAACAAAGATCATTTAGTATCAACTAGAAGTGCTACTCTTAACATATAGCTCTATCAACTGGATAGTTGAGTCGATGTACCAATAAATTATTTAATTGATCAACGTCACTGGCTGTGTTAGGCCCCCTGTTCTACACCAAGGCCGCATCTGCCGGTTGCAGCTTGGAAGGAACATAGAGCGTGATCCTAAATGGGGTACAGTATCTAGCTAAGACGAATGTCAAATGCCTTGACGACAACATGTCCTCCACTCTTCTTGGTCGCAAAGTTAAAGATACCATGACGTGTACCAGTGAACCAAACCCCTCCCTGCTTCGTAACATGCTCCTGCCCAAGCTTCACAAAGGTCTTTCCGTCTGTGCTATACAAGAATGATGATTGATTCGGAGAAACCGTTGAGATTTGGCAGCGCAGCCAGATCTTGCCGCCAGAAATAGGCTTGCTTGCGATAATCGTTCCTTTTGAGGTAGTGACGAAGTTGTTGTCAGGGTCCATTTCAGCATTGTCAACCATCTGCAGTGTTGTTGAACTACCTTCTTTGGCGATACCGATCCAGCCTGCATCATATCTCAGTGACACCAATCCTGCGCGGTCCCCGTCTACCATGGAGGAATAATCAAGCTCAATGGTGACGTTAGACTGTGGGCCAAGGATACGGTGCGTAAGTGTATTCTGGGCGGAGAAGAAGTCATCGGTGATAGTGGCTGTGTGCAACACCAGACCGTCAGCTCCGGTGCTCCATTTGTCGTTGTTTGGGTCATGGTTCCACTCAAACCGAGGTGGGAGCTTGGGTTCCTTGAACTGAAACGTCCCTTCAACAGTCTCAACATTATACCTCGGCAATGGATAATTGTAAGAACTCTTCCAATTACCGTTACTGTCCAGCTCGACGTTAGGCCAGTCCTCCTCATCCCACTTCAGTGGTGCAAGTACAGGAAATCTTCCGCTTGTTCCGAGCTCCACGAAAGCCATGTACCAATAATCGCCATCAGGTGTATCGACAAAGGCGCCTTGATGAGGCGATCCACTGCCCTCTATAGGCTTTCCGTTATTCTTGAGTACGCGATGCCACGAGTCATAGGGCCCCCAAACATTACCGCTGGATTTGACAATGATTTGACCTCTGCCAACTCCAGGGTTCGTCAGCCAAAGGAAGTATGTACCTTTGATCTTGTAGAAGCGAGAGCCCTCGATGTAGCCGAGCTCTTCGTTGGACTTAAAGACAGACTCTTGCTTCTCAACTTGCAAATTTTTGTCAAGCTTTGAAATCCACGTCTGAGACTCAGCACCATTGGGTGTCCACTGCCCAGAGGAGACGTAGATGGTATCATCATCATCGATGAGAAGACCAGCATCATACAAGCAATAATTCGAAATGGTCGATGCTTTCGTCCACGGCCCTTCAATCCTCGGCGCCGTGTGAACGTAGGTCTTCCCGTTTTTCTGGATACAGCCAAGCCAGTAGAACTTCTTCTGTGTTTTGTGATAACGAAGTGACGATGCATACACTCCTCCGTTGTACGCCCGTCCTTTTGTAAGGTTGAATTTCGGGTCGTTGAAGTCGAAAGATGGGAGAGAGTGGGAGAGGTATTCCCAATTGACTAAGTCATAGGAGCGTAGGATAGGGGCCCCGGGGGAATAGTGGAAGGTCGAGGCGGAGTAGTAGTATGTGTTGTCAACCCGGATCAAGTCGATGTCTGGCAAGTCTTGGAAGATAGGAGGCTGATTGAAGGTCTCAGCAGCGACTGGAAGCTGAAAGACCGCAGCTGCGGCCATGAGCAGGGAAAAGATCATCATCTGGAAGAAAGAGACAAGCGAAGAATTGGTGTTGGTGAGGATACAAACTCCATGAACCTCAAACGAAGCCTCTATTTATAAAACCACGAGCTACAGTAAAACAATTGTTTATACTTGAACTCTCGGTATTTCATCGATATGGTCTGATCTAGATATTAGCCGGCGACCAGGGTTGACATGCTGGACCTGGGTTAAGGTTGGTGGGGTAAAGAAGCGCATCAATGAACAGTCTCAGAATGTGTGATGATCGTCAATGCCCGAGCCAATGCTTGTATACCTCGTTGACAGTTGCCGCGCGATGAATGTATACACCATCGCATCGCATCATGCACCTTTGTCTGGATAAAGGGAGGAAGCGGAGTCGATGGCCATCATTCGCACAAACCATTTCATTAAGATAGTAAATAAGGTTGTTCGTAAACTCAAGCGCACGAATACCTAGGTGTCTCATATGCAAGACTTGTAAAGGCTAAATGGCTATGATACACCCTAGACAAGCTAGGGATGAAAGAAAACTCAGGACTTCCATCTCAAACGACAAAAGAACTTGGGTAGCTTTATGTCAATTTAGGTGAAGTTTGGTGTACCTTTTACTGAGTTTATTGGATAGATCAAGGTCTAATAGTTTTTTGCTCCCTGAGGGCAAGTAGGAGAGTACCGTGATATTAACTACGGTTCATAAAGGGCCCGGCTGCTCAATCACCTTACCCATCAGAATGAAGAAGATGATGTCTACTGGGATCATATTGCCTGTATGTCGTTTCTTTGCTGGGGTGCGGTGTTTCATGCTTCTATGATGGTGGGATGTCCGGTGGGATGTCCGGGTCTGTTCTGATGGGCAGGGGTAGTGTCAATATACTGTAGCTGTCATTGTGACATTGTTTCTCAGGCTCTTTCAATGGGATATGTTCGGTCGGATATCACGTCAAATAGCAACTAGCTTTAACAACAGTCGGAATAGAGCTGATAGAATATCCTTCGTCGTGAATAATAGAATGCGAGATAAAATACTATTTTGTACTACTAATGGCACATGAGAGTGATGTGGATTATTTGACTTCAAGAATAACCCGCCTGTAGGTAGCAAGAGGCTTTTCTGTCGCATCGCGAAGAGCAAGAATAATGTGCATTGTCTAAAATGGAGTCAGTATATGTTTGGTTCATTATGAGGATTGACTTACATCGTTCAGACTCTTAGCAGTCTCCAGCTTGACGATACTTCCATCATCTTTGAGTCTTGTGATATTGACATTCGGGCTCTTGGGCGTCAGGATTGGCTTCATCTTGAGCAAGGGGTCAAAGCCTTCCAAGCCTCGTCCGTAAGCACCACCAGGCTCGCGGTAGTGGAACCAATCGTACTTGAGCTCATCGCCATCAGGGTCCCAACTGTTTGACGCATCAAGAACAACACTGCTGCCAGGCTTGTATTTGAGCTTCAACGGGGCAGTACCACAAGAGCCGTTGACGATAGCAACAGGTTGATGGTTGTTCTCGGAGTAATTGGAGTTGACAGTCCACTTCATACGAGCAGCAAAGTCAAACTGATAATCGTGGCGCCATCGCCAGATAGTTGCAAACTTACTGGTGAATGCCTTTCCGTTGGCGCCGACGACGTAGTCACTTGTGTCAGCATAGACGCGCGACTGGTTCGTGTGGTCAAGGAGGGTATACCGACCGCCCCAGCTTCCCCACTCAGGATGGTTCACGTCACCCAGGCCATTCTGAACGAGAGGTAGAAAAGCGGGCGTATCTCCCTCCATGATGAAAGACCAGTTGAGGTAGTGAGATCCGAGAGGACCAAGTCGGATGTTCTTCTCAAGCCAGTCGTTAGAAACAATGCTGGAATCTGGGCCGCCGTGGTCAAAGTTGCGGTATTCTTCGCCCGAGATGCCGTTCCATGCTGCAACTGTATACTCGCTGAAGCCGTGCAGAGAGACAACGTAGAAGAGTTGAGGATAGCGAAGGCGAATCCAGATACCGGTATCATCTTGATCAGAAATGGCGTAAACCCGAAGCTTTTCCACGAAAGCATCAACAGCATCTTCGCTTCTGGTGCGAGACACGTGCTGAAGAGCCTCAGCCAGAATCGCAGATCCGCCCCAAACAGAGACTGTGAGAGGATCGTCGACGCTCGCCTTGTCAGCAGTTTTGACAAGCGCTTTCGCACCATCACTCAGGCTCATATTGAGCGATTTTCGTCCATAAACAGGATGACCCTTGTGAACTCTGTCAAGAAGATACTTGTACGAAGGATAAGGCGCGTGAGATGGAACATTGGCGTTGAGGTTATTCACAACCTTCTTATAGCCATCCAAAACGCCAATGACAGACTCATAGTCGATTTTATCAGGCATCCACGTCGAAGTCGTCACAGAAATGCCCTGAATATCAATCTCATTGGCGTAAGTCAACAGCCGGACAAGACTCATCTGATCATCAGGCTCATTGCTAATATCGGTGAGCACAAATAATCTGTTTTTGTGCTCCGTGCGCGAAGTCGAGCATTGCTTGTCATGACTTGGTGCAGATTGGGCGAAGGGGAGTGCAGTGAAGAAGGCGAAAGCGCCGACGAGTTGAGAAAACATATTGGGCATGGTGTAGTTCAGCGCTGCTGAAGCGGTCCAGTCCATTGTGAGGAAATTGTTGTCTTTATAGACTGCTGATCGGGAACTGGTGATAAACCATGGCATTTGGAGCTTGGGTGCTTAGAATTGCTGAATGGAGTAACTTCGTCAACATTGTGCGCTAGGGACTTGCTTGATTCTTCAAGTTTAAGCACCATCCCCAGACTGGACGTCATGGACAGGGGTTGACTCCACATTCGATGGAGCGGTTAAGGAACCGCTGATTTCGGAATGTCGGGGCAATTTTTGAGAAAAAATGCGGGGGAGAAAAGTGTTGACCGGTAGATGAAGACATGGAGGTGTTCAAAACTGCCTATTCTGGTAGGTATTCACCGATTGATCCCCCTCATATCTCATGTTATGCTAACATGATTTCCTAATTGCAAATAGGCCTTGGGGGTCAGTGGAACAATGGACCTTGATTGTAAATCACAACTTAGCAAATATCGTGCCCTTATCATATGTATTGACAACCTCAAGTTCAACCTCGCATGGATAATCAGCTGCACAGTTCTAATAGACATAGGCCTGGACTGATATAGGAACCCGGACTGTTCCTCTACAGTTCTCCAACACTAGCCAAGCCAGTCTTACTTTGGCCACCCTCACCAGAAGCTACAAATTATTATGAACATGTATGCCGCGGATCCTGTGTGATAAGTTTAAGGGTTTGAACGATGCTTTACCCCCAAGGCACAAAGGTAAACAACACCAATGCGGAGCCTGAAACTGAGGAACTGTATTAAATGGCATCCTTCCTAAGATTCAACCTACTGTGGCTTTGCCAGAATGAATACTATAAACCACTGTAGCCATGATTCTGACCCACGTGGCACGCTAGTACCTTCAATGTCCGGCATCGGGGCTACCTCAAACCAAAAAGAGGAGCCACGTATGCCAAACCGTAAGAGATGTTACTCCCATAAATGAGTAGGGCCAGTAGTAGAGTAGTATAAGATTTACAGGCAATGTAATCTAAAGTAACTAATAAAGGTCGTTTACATCCTATAAGCACCTTTAGATTTCTATCTTACTGTATTATTTTTTAATATTTCTATAGATTGTCTTAATTTCCTTTACAGTAGCTTAAGAGAGGCTTCTTAATAATATATGTACCATAAAGCTCAAGCTAGAGTAGTAACCTGGTGACTGACCTTATTGGTCAACCTTACCTTTTCTATTAAACAGTTTCAACCTCAAGCTAGAGTATAGGGTACCTCAAGCTGTTTTATAATAAAACCTGCCTTATTACTATAGTTAGTAACGGGTCTCGAAATTGGGTTTAGACTAATTAATGGTCTGAAGATCGGTAAAACTCGTCATTGGCCCTGCTATTCAGGCCATAATTACTAAAACGCAAGCCAGGGCCCATTTCATAAAGGGTAGTCCGCGGGGTCCGTGCTAAGTTCGTGACGTGTAGGCCAAGCCATTTATGAGTAACTAAAACGAAGCTAACTTAACTCTACCCTGTAAGTCTGATTTCCCTAAGTATTCCTACTGAAAACGCGCCACGTTTCGTCAAATAGACTAATGAGGGCCTTCAGATTTCTATACCTATCTTTTGAAACGAACTTGCCAAGCTCGATCAACTTGGCTTGCACGGGCCTGCTATTATCTATTAATAATGCGGCTCTATCATAACGTCAGACAAGGATCGCATATCTCAACATCTCGGGGCAATTTATAAGTTATTAAAGCAGGCTATAGGGGTTTGAATAAGTTCATCCATTCCTAAGATCTTCCCGATCTAAAGAGTCATCGTTTATAACCTGATAGCAGCGCACCACATGCTCACCTAAAAAGTCTAACTGGCACAAGCTCTTGCCGGCACTGCATTCTACGATTAGCCAGCCTTATTGTCCTCCAATCACACCTCTGAGAAATGCACCTAGCGGAAATGGAGCGAAAATCCGGGCGACATTGGTACAAGAGCAGATTAAGACGGGGCTGAGCCTCCAGAGTTGGACTCAAGAGTCAACAATAGATCTGCAAGGTAGGATTGATTAAACTAACGATAAGGTACTGTCTAACCCGACAGACTTGTCTTTTTCGCAGTATCCGAAGCTACGGGATAAACGGGTATCGGCATACTCTCGTATATCATGCAGGACGGTGCCGAGTGGGATCCCAACAAGGGTATTGTTTGACCCGGGCTCATCACCTAGCATTTTCCAGTTCCGTTTAGCTCATGAGAAAAATTAAAGATAAGATAAGGTATATTTTCTAAACTATCAAGCTTCACTTGTAAGCTAGACTTCTCACAAGAATGAAATATTTATCACCAGTACTAGTAACTAAACGGGGTTTCCAACAGCTGTGGCTGAATGGCATCGAGAGTAACTTGTTTTCAAAAGTTGATACCGGGAAGCTGTCTCCACCAGGCGCAGTAAGCCTTCAGCCTTCCAAAGGTTGTCGTTTAATGGCCTGTAACCTTGAGGCAGACACCAGTAGCAACGAGGAAACCGGTAAGAGGCTTGGCGGCGCATGCTAAGAGCTCCGCGATAATGACAGCACCGCTAACCTCGGCAGCTGTTGGGCTAGCGTTTCCTGCAACACGAAGGTTGTTGGCTCGTAGTGCAACTGCAGAGCATGAAGAAATGAGACCTCCCGCGGTAGTTGCAGCTGCACCGATACAGAGAACACAAGAAGCGGTATTCTGGCAACGAAGCTCATCTTCCGCTGCCTCAACTGTGACTGTGCTTTGGTAGGATTCTGCCTTCTCCCTGATGATGGCGGCATCTTTATCAGCAGTCGCCTGGTCACGCTTAGAAAGCGATCCAGGCCCCTCGGAAATGGCTTGGTGGAGGAAATAGAACACCTTGAACTTGGTTTCAGAGTCCAAGCTGGTGAGAACCTCGACTGGCTGCCCGAGAGCAGGAGCCCATTTGGCGATATCAATGCTTGTGAGATGCTCAGTAGTGTTGCTCATCAGGAGTTCGTCGACTGCTTCGACGGAAACCTGCAGACGGGGAGCCACAACAGCCGCAAAGGAGGGCTGAGGATTGGCAGCCGCCAGTGCGGCGCTGGCGACGAGGAGGAGAGGGCTGATGATTTCTGATACAAACATGGTGGATAGAAGGTGTGTTTGAGGGTTGTGTGTAATAGACCGAAGCTTGGAAAGATGTTTGAGATGGTTGCTCGATATTGAAAACGAGCATAACTGCTGAGCTTTATAGATTTCTGACCGCATTTCTTGACCTCAAAACGAACTAAAATTTTCTTTCAACTTGTAAATAAGTCGTCTTGTGAGAACTGCCGTCGGACCGAACGGCAATAGTTTTCAATACCATCTTTGAACCGTTAAAGTCCATTGCATGGTTAGATCACATAGTATACTACGAGAGTAATGGTGGGGGTTTTTCGTATGTTTCGTAACCCCTGTTAATTCAGACGCCTTCCACATTCGGCGACAGCCCGAAACCGTCTGAAATAAAGTTCATCTGGTGCACAACTCTAACTATGCTGTAACTCGTATTATAATACAAAATTGAGATGCTTCACCCCACTACGAGATCGGATATCCCGTGGAGAAAGACAAACGGACTCCTAGATATTGTTTCTAAGCGAAGCCGAGCTATCATACCATGGCCTCAAAAACAGAATTAGAGAAGCCGATTCTGCCGTGCGCCCGCAACCTCGTCTGACATACCTAGTGATTAAACTATCGTGACTCGAAGAGCTCCAGGAGGATATAAAAGCCAGCTCTATCCATTGAAACCTCACTTACCTCTTCTCCCATCGGCCCAGCAAACACTTCCTCTTCCTTGTATCCAGCCTACCTCAAATACTGCTTACTCTAAGCCATTTTCACAACTTTCAGTATGTTTCCGATGCCCCCAAGGATACTCGAACCTTTCTAACACGTGAACAACCATGAAGTTCTCTACTGTTGCCACCCTTGCCTTTGCCACCAGCTCTCTTGGTGCTGCAATTGAACCTAGGGGCCGTGTCGGCGTAGTTCTCGTGACTTGCCCCACGGAAGGCTCCCCAGTTACCGCTTCACAAATGGCCGGCGTCTACAGCCGTGCGTGCATCAATATCTGGCATTGCGAACACTCTGTCGCTCCCATTCAAGCCAACAATGAGTGGGTTGGCTCCTGCATCAATTGCCCTAGCAACATTCCCGCGGCCTCGGACGGCTGCATTTTGGCGCCCCAGTAGATGGCCTTAGGGTTAGGGCCCTGACTTGCCAGGAGACCATCTCACCTTGCAACGCCCAAGTACGAGTTTCATTCTAGATGGCTGAAGTTGAACTTTGATTTTGGACAGAAGAGAGTTAGGAGAGGATAAGGAGGTATACCAATTCATGTTGGCCAGCCCTGCGCATGTCTCCAAGGACCTAGGGCTATATGCTTCACTTGCGATATTCGCTTAGAAACAGATCTCTTAATTCAAATATGTCCCCGCTCTTCGTGTGCCTCTAATTGTCGCGTACCTCTTCTCAAGCATGTAGAGTAGAGGTGCGCTGCATTTCCTTACCTCGGCCTGTGAACCGAGGACGCAAAGTACACTGTGTTTCTTCCACAAAGGTCCGAGCCAACTATGTTAGAGACCGTGTTCTTCAACATCCAAGTGTATCTCCTAAGAGGCGCGTGAGGCGCATGGGGCGCATGATATGAGCCATCTGCTGTGGGGCTATCAACTCAAAATAACACTATAGATTAACAGCCGTTATACTCAGTTTCCTAATTCGAGCGGGATGACGATATATCTCTCCGCGATAATGAACCCTGGCACCCATCAGCCTTAGGGCTCTTGTGTAGGAGCATATGCGCCTCATCTCATGAATTTAGAATATGAACATAGAGACTGGCTTAACGTAAGAAGGTTTACTTCAGATTAGCATATTCACCTTTCAACAATTATCTTTTCTCTGTTCAGCTGGCCACTAACGTGGCCTTTATGACAGAATTCCAGCAGATGTCCCGTCACTGTCAGAATTGGCGGGGTGGAGGGGCAAAACGCTTAGTCCTTGTTAATTGAATGAGAACTAAAGAAGCATTTTCTGATATGCCGCTCTTGTTAACGTTAAATATTCTTTGTCGCAGCTGCATATAATGCAGACTCTGTCAGATCTCATCAACAAAGGACATTGCATAAACTTGTGAGAAGTGATCAGTCACTCCTCTTGAAAGAATCTGAATTCCTTCACTGTAATCGCCAGTGTCATTGAAGTAACTAAATTAATCACTATAAGATGTGCACTTTACTATCAGTCCTGCTGAGGTTGATCCTTCAAACATCCCCATCCCTCGCCGTGAACTTATCATTGGTACTGGGCTTCTCTCCTGTGATATCGACTCATCTTTTTTCTACAAGCACAACTCTCTCTATCTGTCACCATGCCACATTCTCCACCTTCCAAGCCCTCGTCTGACAAAAGCGGTCGAGTTGCACACCTCTACCTGGATGAATCCAACTTCAAAATCAGTGGTGCAAAAGCCGAAGAGAAGCGTCGCCGTCTTGACCCCAAAAGACACTTAGACTGGCATTACGACATCCGCAAGCTCAGAGGCATCATCCGCAAAGTCACCGGAATGAAAGTCATCAGTGTCTATGGATCTAACCTTCATCGAGGTCGCGTATATCAAGATCTTGTACTTCATTCTTCCCGTTTATTCAACTTTCATCGGAAAGGAAAGGGAGGCGAGAAAAAGGTTGATACGAACCTAGTCAGAGGTATATCACTAGATGCTACCCACCTCCCGAAATCTAACAAGACTAATGTTTTTGTCCTTGTTTCTGGAGATAGAGACATGACTCCAGCGGTTGAATATGCTCTGGAGTACGACTACGATGTGCATGTTTTGCTTGGCAAGACTCTGTGTCTGACGAATACAAAGAACTTCCGCGCAAAGACCTTATCGAACTTACACTTCTGGACAACTTCCTCGTCACTCTCACCATGGCGAGGTCTAGTGTTCGTATGTGGAAACTTCTCTTCCCTCGCAATTGTGTTGTACTTCTCAACCCGTGGCATGTTGTTGGTCAATTGGTCGACAAGCTCGCTTCATCCAACATGTATCTCATTCAGAGTTTGAATGATGGAAGCCGGCCCCATAATGATGTTGTGGTTTTGCCTCACAAAAGAGTTCGAGATCCGGATATCCGACTTCGTTTCATGCTAGAGGACTTCAAAGAGAAAGGGTTGATTGCCATGACTTTGGCTGAGTATTCTCTTAGCTCACACCAGATCAAGCTTTTTGGCTCTTAAACGCTTTTGGTCGATAGGTGTTGTTCATGAGTCATTTTGGTAAGCTGAGCCCTTGTGGCTTAGCTGTTTGGACGATGATACTTTATTAGATCGCTCGGTGTTCTGTGTCATTTTTCGGGTCTGGGTCTGTGTTTCGGTATTACACTTGCTTAGGTTCTCAAGTTATGGCTGTTAGGGATATTCTGTAAGGTAGGAGTTGGCGCATACACGATAGATGGTCCTTGCTAGGTTCTGTGCTGATTTACGTCATTAAAAATATGCTCTTGTGGAGTTCTGTCTCTATTACTGCAGAAGCCGGGTATCCTCATCCAAAACACCGAAAAGACTCCCTATTTCCTTTCCAATCAACCTTAGTTCGTCGACAACCTGTCCAGTAACAAGCGCATATGCGTAGAGCAGTGCATAATCTTTCTCCTCGACAAGTAGCTGACTTGATTCACTGCCCTCACCACCCTCGTTTATCAATCTACGAGGATGTTCCTTTCTGAACTCAAAGATCTTGCTCAACAAGTTCTCGCGTGCTGACACGATACTTGGTGTAGCATCAGCGAAAGGGTACTCCAGCATCGTTGAGCTGGCGACCACTTGGAAAGCTTGACAGATGTGATCGCATAGAATGGCACGCTCACGAGCGGTGTATTCAAGTAAAGCCCTCTCACCTTCCGTGAGATGACCTTTTCGACAGGCAACAAGACTCATGTTGTAAAAGCCATCAAGGATGCGCATAGTGCTTTTCAGCACACGGCCGTAGACTTCCATGGGAAACGGGCCTCGTAACTCAAACTCTGAAGCGGCGGCTAGTCTCAAGCTATCCAGGTTTGCAGCATACCTTTGCAAGGCAGCTTGTTCGCCTGACTTGAGATAGCTTTGAGACCCTTCACTGCGAAAGAGAACGGTGAGGGGCCCTCGTTTCCAGATCAGACCCATCTGCAGATGAAGCACTGACAGACTCTCTTTGAACTTTCGGCGGGCTGATATGGGCCATATGAGTCGGCAAACCACCAGACCCCAAATGATACCAGCTGTGACGGCAATGGCTCGGCGATTGGCGATCTCCACGATATCAGGTTGACTGAACTGCCCATCTTCCGTCGCGTCGTTCCCATCTGCCTTCCTCTTTACTCTGTACGCGTACAATGTAGAAACATTGTACGCAAGAAGACTGATTCGTCCCAGAGAAGCCTTGCCATGCTGAATGACAAGGTAAAAATTGATAAAACTCGTCAGCCAGCCAAGAGGAATCAGTGCCAAGGCGTAACCATGGCTGATCTTCCAGTTGATCACGGAGAATACAGCTCCGAATATCGTTCCGATGAAACGAGCCAAACTAACGGTGTTGGCAGCTCCAACAGTGAAACTGCACACGATTATAAAGGATAAAAGACCCCATTCACCACGCCATTCGGTGTATAGCTCTCTTGTTTCCTCAAGGAAGGCTAGCATGGCCCATAGAGCAGCTCCAATTCCAACTTTGAGGCCGAACTGAACTAGTCGCAGTCAGTGAATGAACACAGGGAAAAAGAGAATGGACCAAACTTACTATCATCTCGCGCCATTTTCTTAAAAAGCGCTGAGATGTTTCTCCAGAACCAAGCCAGTATCTTATTCAGATCAGGCGCATTATACCACGTCCTCAAATCCACCGGCGCAGGTACCGCAGCTGAACCATCAAGTACACTAACAGATCTCTGCCTCGTCCGCATCAGTGAATCAGCAGCCTCTGTAGACTCAAATAATCTGATCGCTTTGTTCCGATCTTCTTCAGCACCTGTCTTCCACCAGAGCAACCATCTCCAACTTCTACTCTTGCGTATAATCACATACTCCAGATCATCCAGAACATCGAGGTACTGAAGAACGTCCTCGCCGAAGGATTGAAGACTGAAGGTGAAGTGGCCGCACGCTGCAGCGACTTCTTCCAGATTAGCGCGTGTTGATTCGTGAGACGAAGCCATTTGTTCGATTCGATCATAGAGCCCTTGTAAGGCATCTGATCTGGCTGTGTCAAAGGTACTCAGCGAGTCCATCAAATTGCGCCGTAGGTCCTCATCGACGTTAATTTCGTAGCTGGGCGGCTGTCCAAACTGCGGCTCGTGAAGAATTCTGCAAAGATTCTGTCGCACACCTGTCATAGACATAGTGATCGATTGGTTAAACTGCTCGAACAGCTGTCGCGCCGTATTAGGTGAAGCCGTGCCTGATGCTCTTGGACTCAGTAGCTTGGGATGCTTGAGCTGTTCAAGCTGAGTGTTCGTCGCGTTCCTCAAGCCACCCAGCGCCTGTGCCAAGGTCTCCATAGATCTCGCAACAGTCCTCTCATGCTCGTAAATTTCTTCATGTCCAAGGAAATAATGCTCAAACTTCGCTTCTCTCATGTCCTTCATCATTTGAGAATAGGATTTCGCATAATGTGTCGATGCTGCTGTAAATCCATCCGACACCAGACCTTCTTCAGATCCACTGAGGAAACTGTTGGTAATCATGTATAGCATATCTCCTAGCGGTATCGAGACTCGATTCATCGTCTCTCGCAGTGACGTGCGGGCGCTCGTTCGCCAGAGCAGCAGATTGACTGCCGTCGTAGTCGTGATACCCATGACGAGCATCTTGAATACCTGGAGTACCTTCTCGTTAGAGAATACGTTGGACATTACGTGACTTTCTTTGGTCACGACTCCGATTATCGCGAGAGCTGCAAGGGTGCTGCCGACGTTGACGAGAGGGTTCAGCATCCTCTGTTTCACCCAACCCATGAAGCCAAACCCACCACCGATAAACACCACAACAACCAAAACATGCGATAGCGTCACCAAATGCATCGTCGATCCGAAAAAGACCGAAGTAACCATTGACAACAGCGAAACCGCCTCTGCGTAAGCAACGGCAACAACAGCAATAAGAATAGCCTCAATCATCGATCCCACCGACCTCGCAGGGTGAAAATACACCGTAATAGTAGCAACAACATGTTTACCCTCCGGCTTGCCCAGAAAGTTCGCCAAAAACGGTACAAAAGTCGCAAGGCTGGCGATGGTGTAGGCAACAGTGCACTTTAGCACGCCACGACCATTTGGCGTGTTGAGCCAGAGTTGAGTGCGCGCCAACGAGTCGGAGATGCCATTTCGAATGGTCTCGCTTAGAGGCGGCATGTCGTGAGGTGGTGACTATGGGTTCGTCATGGTGTTGATGTTGGTGTTGATGATGATAAAAGTATGATGCCGTAGTTTCCGGGCTGAGTGGTTTGATGGGGTCATGTGATTGGTCAGATGGTGAGATTTGGGTGGTTGGTTGGTTGGTTCTGAAAACGTCAGATTCGTTTTAGCTTCGACATCCACCCTCACGTTTGGGGACTTGACTTCATATCATTACTGAGAAAATTAAGGAAATGTTTCTGAAGAAAAAATAACTTCCTGGCTCTCCACAGATGGCCATCTTTGGAAGCTTTTCTTACTAAGCTATTTTCACGGATATCCAAGACAGCAAACGTAGATCTTGAGTGAAAGGCCTCAATGAATCGGCGGGATAAAGCCTAGACCTGCGGAATAAGTGTGTCGACTCGACAACCATTACAACAAGAACAAGGCCAAAAGATGCGGCTTATGATGATGCTCCTACTGAATTTAGCTAAGCGAAACTAAACTTCGAGTAGTTCTTAAGAGAGGTTTCCAGCAAGGCCAAATCACACGAACTGTACGCAAAATCTTAAATGTAACAATGCGTTTGTTTTCCCCATAACTTAGTCGCTAAAGTCTCTTATTTTATGTGATATTTAAAAGTCAATAGCATAAGTCTACCACCCAGAGTGAAGAGAAAACATCTTAGCTTTCATATCTCTCGCTCAGAAATCATAAGCTTTCAAGATGAATCGATCAAACTTCCATTTCCCAAACTCAAGATGAAGGGGGAAATATATATAAACCAGCTGCGAGATCAGTTTTTGGACTTACATACGCAATCCATTTCATTCTTGTCGCAGCACATCATTCACAAAAATGGTCCGTCAACACGACACCGATTCGCTCGATCTCGAAAAGAGCCCCTCCCTCGACTTTGAGAGCTCTTTCCCATATGTTGATGTATCTTTACAAGACGGTATTGAAGACACCAATCGTCAGGCCATGGATAGGCCCCCATCCATTCGCCCCTTATCTTACCGATCAGCGTCCTTCGTCATGGACCATGAGTCAGAGTGGCGTGCTCGGCTCTGTGTCTTTGGCTCATTCCTCTTTCTATTTTGCTCCTCTGGTACGTCTTACATATCCCCAAATCATTCATCAGACCTCTGGCAGACTTTATTAACACCAAACCCCAGGTTTCAACGGCTCCATCGGCACACTGCAGTCATACTTCAGTGACAACCAACTCAAAGACAACACCAACAG
The DNA here is from genome assembly GCF_900067095.1 of Fusarium proliferatum ET1. Lineage (NCBI taxonomy): Eukaryota > Fungi > Ascomycota > Sordariomycetes > Hypocreales > Nectriaceae > Fusarium > Fusarium proliferatum. Next base: position 2,775,702 of record NW_022194795.1, on the reverse strand, counting down.
CCAAATCGGCTGGATCATCGGTGTATACCTATTCCTCGCCTGCGTCCCCAGTTTCCTCTACGGCTCTCTTCTCGACCGCTATGGTCCTCGACTCCTAAGCGCAATCGGAGGTATTCTCTCGACCGCCACTTTTCTCATAATGGGGCAGTGCAAAACATACTGGCAGTTCATGGTTTTTTTCGGTGTCTTTGGCAGTATCGGCACTGGTATCAACTGCACTGTTGCTATTGGAGTGGTGGGAAAGTTATTCGTTCGTCGACGAGGATTCGCTATGGGCATTGCTGTTACGGGAGCTTCCCTTGGTGCTACCATCTTTCCAATCATTCTTCACTCGACTTTTGAGCATCTTGGTTGGACTTGGTCAATGAGGATCGTGGCGATAGTTATTGCCGCCTCGACGAGTGTTGGATTCCTTTGTTTTCTGCCCTTCGAACGTCTTGTCTTGGGCACCGACAACTATGACCCGTATGCAAATACAGGTTCGGTATTTGATCTCTCGGCATGGAAGAGCTCCAGCTTCTTTTTCGTGGCTTTCAGCATGTTCCTGATGGAGTTTGTCAACTGTGGCATAGCCGGTCTGCTCCCAGCTATATCGACCAGCGCTGGTTTCACTGCCAAGGACGGATTCATCCTTCTTTCGGTCATAGGTGGAACCTCATGTGTCAGCCGCTTAATCATGGGCCGTTCAAGCGATCGCATTGGAGGAATAAACGCAATGGTCATCACAATGGTGCTCATGGTCGTTCTGATGTCCACCATTTTCTTCCCTTTTACTACATCCGGCCGCCCCTTTTTCTACGCATTCGCAGCACTTTGGGGCCTCCTCTCAGGATCTTTCTACACAGCGGCTCCAATTTGCGTCGGCAAAACATGCGCTGCCAGGGATTATGCGAGATATTATGGTATGTATCTAACCAGCCGATTTTGAGGACATGACTAACAATTTCTCAGGCTCTACCAACTTGCTTGTAGGAGCGTCGCTTCTTATCGCCAATCCCTTGAGTGCCCTCATGTTGGAGAAGGCGGGCGTAAAGCCTCTGGCGTTCCTCTATCTTGGTGTTACCCTTGCTGCATTGGTGTCGATTGCGGTAGCTCGTGGACTTGTTATGGGGAACTTCCTTTTTCTGATGAGGAAAATTTAGGAGGTGGTCTATTTTTGACTTACGTTTTTTAAATTGGATAAATGCAATGCGCGGTGGATCAGGGGGCAACTATTTGTATATGGAGCGATTGTTTGCGAGTTCTCAGCGAGATATGTTTTTGACACTTGAGATCTGTGGTTGAGAGCTTATGTACACGAAACAGATCATAGTTTGTACATTCAAGATTGGAAAGCGGTTATATTTGTATTATATTACGTAGCGGAAATGCAGAAAGATACATTACTCGGAATCACGATGTAATCTAGGGGAGCAAAGAAAACTTGGGACCTTGATCCTAAATAATAGTAACACTTGATATTGGTACAAGTTTATGATACCTTCATTCAGTTTAGCATACCTTTGCCAAGTCTGCTTTGAAACTCTACATCAAGGTCTGATGTTTCTTGCTCCCCATTGATGATCCGAAGTCGGTCGTCGGATCGACTTCAGGCCGGCTCATGGGTCATAGCGCACAGTTCACCGTTCAGCTCGGCATCTGCACCAGTAAGAACATTCCATGTTATCTAATCGATCTGATCTCTCTCCAGCATCGCGCATTAGACTCAAGCCATCAAGCTCTTGGTGGCGTGTTTGCGGGATCAATTCCGCCTTACAAGCTCAGAGTACCTCGTATTGCTTCCATTCAATCGAGATTTGAGATGCTTCACAAGACTGGCAAGCTGGCAAGATGGTTCAATTAATTCACATCCTTGTTCATATGAAAAATAGCGGGCGCTCTCAAAAACACTAACGGATGTTCGGCTGTTAAGGTTAATTGTGACAAGGTACAGAGTTTACCCAGGCTAGTGCTCTAGTCCGGAATGCTCCGTCTTGCTGACTGCCGACCTTGATGGGTCTGTGCTGTCACTGCCTGTCAGCTGAGATGATGCCGGGCCTTCCATGAAAATGAGCATGTATATAAGCTGAGGCGGTCCTGTCATCGGCATCGGGGATGTAGGCTTGACCCTAAGTAAACATGGATAAGCAGCCTCAAAAGGTGGCTGTGGTCGGCCTCGGTGGGTATTCCGGGTATCTTAATTGAAGATGGGGCACTGACACAACCCAGGCATCGCTGGCCTTGTCGCGGTCAAAAACTTACTCGAAGTCGGTTTCGACGTGACTGGATTTGAGCGCAGTGGGTATGTCGGAGGTCTTTGGCATTACACCGAGCAAGACAAGACATCAGTCTTACCGAGTAAGCACACACCTCAAAGCCGCACAGAATGAATGCGTCGCTGACAAGCCCCACGGTACCATCATCAACATCTCTAAAGAAAGGGTACCTAGCGAACCTCATGCTCTGTATGTCGTGGCAGAAATGCTGACTTCTGTAGGCCTCCTTCACAGACTTCCCATACCCAGACTCCACGCCCAGTCATTGCCCGTCCGCCAAAGTGCAAGAGTATATAGAGTCTTATGTAGACCACTTCAACTTTCGCGATAAGCTTCGTTTGGGTGTATCGGTAGAGAAAGTGCGACGCGATGACGCGGGCAATCGCTGGGTGGTAGACATCAAGGGCTCTGAGCCAGAATATTTCGACAAGGTCATCATGGCGACGGGCGGAAACAATCGTCCTCACATTCCCAAGGTCGAGGGCATGGAGCAATTTGAAGGCGACGTTCTACATTCGCGCGCCTTCAAACGGTGTGTCATTATGATCTCTGTTGGCTCGCAAGTTGACTAACGATGGCGATAGACCAGAACTCTTCAAGGGCAAACGCGTGGTAGTTGTCGGTGTTTCCAATACCGGCGCAGACACTGCAGCAGCTCTTTGCGGGCATGCCGAAAAGGTATGGCTATCTCGCAGCCATGGTGTTATAGTGGTTAGTCGCCCAAGATCAATTGCCCACGCCACAATGCTCATTGTCGCAGATCCCACGGAAGCGCGATGGCATCCCATTCGACCACACCCTCACAGCGCGCACAATGGCCTTCATGGGAATGTTTGAGAGTGCCTTTCCTCGTCTATACGAACTCATCTTCAATGCGATCTGCAAGAAAATGCAGGACAACGCGTTCAAGATAAGGCCTGAATGGGGTCTTTCTCCTGCAATTTCCGTCCTGCACGCTCTGCCCGTCATATCGGACAATCTCATTCCTCTGCTGGAGTCGGGCGACATCACATCAGTACCGAAGATCAAGCGTGTCACAGGGCCCAGAGAGATTGAGCTGACGGATGGAAAGCGTCTAGATGTTGACACGATCATTTGGTGCACCGGATATGAGGCAGATTTCAGCCTCCTGGACCCAAGCGTTGATCCCACGCGCAACACAACGCCAAAATGGGCAGAAGCAATCGGATCTCGTGGGAAACCTCTTCCACGACTTTATCAGAACGTGTTTTCGCTCGATTACCCAGATTCACTGGCCTTCATGGGCAATCTCCTCGTCGCAACAAGCGCATTTCCCATCAGCGATATCTGCACCATGGCCATCGCTCAAATCTGGAAAGAAAACTCTCCCCTCCCCTCAATTGACGAAATGAACCGCGCCACAGATAAGCACCACGAGACAATATGTAAGCTTGCCAATAGAGGCAGCGTGGTTCCCGGTTGGCTGCGACAGTCTGACTGGCTTGCGTGGGCTGACAAGGCAGCTGGGTCACACGTGTATGAACATCTCGGGTGGGGATTGAAAGGATGGAAGCTGTGGTGGAATGATCGCGCGCTGTATAGGATGTTGATGGATGGGATCTTTACGCCGTTTGTGTGGAGGGTTTTTGACGGGGAGGGCAAGCGGAAGAAGTGGGATGGGGCGAGGGAGGCGATTGAGAAGGTTAACGCTGAGTTGGCGGCTGCAAAGGCGAGGAATAAGAACAAGAAGAGTCGGTAGATAGTCAGGCGTTGCAGCGATAGATAGGGTTGAGCGGGCTGCAGTAGAAGTTTGACGAATATGGTGGAGCGGAAGCCAAGAAGCTAAGATCTGACGAGATAATTTAAGCATAACAATGGAGATCCTACCAGGTTTGTTCTTATCCGAACCGGGCGCTGAATGGTTCCGTTTCTGCTGCATTTGTCATGCCTGCGGGCTTTTTGTTACACCGTCTTGGCGAGAAGCCGTGCATGTCCAACAGACCAGTCGTAGGTTGCAGGGTTGAAGATAATCGTCCTCATTGAACCGACCCTGGGTGCATCTTACTCAGATATGGAAGGAGGTTAAGCCGAAAAACGTTATGCCAACGTTATGCACAATGTTACGGATGCAGATCATCCTGCGCGACCTACTCTGTGTGATGCGATTGAGGGTGAAGCTTGAGTATAAATGACAGAGTAAGACGTGATGAATTGAGCACATAATTCACTCCAATTGTATTGTGCAACACGTGGTTTATCTGTCTCATATAAGCCGGAAAGATGTCGCAACTCAAGAATTACACTTACGAAGGCGTCGGCGAGTTTCTCACCAACTTCCTCAACTATGCCCAAGCTGTCCGTGTCGGCGATCAACTCCAGCTCAGTGGTCAAGGTAAACCCCACGCCGCTTAAATTCTCATCCCCAAAGACTGACATACGATCTCAGGCGGCTGCTTCATTAAAGACGGTGGCCTCGTCTTCGCAGAGACTCAACTTGAGCAAATTGACCTGGCTTTCGAGAATGTGGACAAGGCGCTAAAGGCAGCTGGTGGAAAGGGCTGGGAGCAGGTCTTCAGAGTGAACTCGTACCACACAGAAATCACACCAGAAGTCGGACAGAGAATGGCGGAGAATTACAAGAAGTGGATGCCGAATCATAAGGTCATTTGGACGCAGATTGGAGTGAGGCAACTTGGTGTTCCGACGATGTACTGTGAGATTGAAGTGTCAGCATATGATCCGGAGGGGGCAAACAAGGAATAAGCTTCAAAGATGGACAAATACACTTCAGATTAAACAGACTACATGAGAAAACAAATTTACTGAGTTATAAATATCAATGGACCGTTCGGTCAATTTTGTTAAACCAATGATTAGCGATAGGACACGCTTTTCCTGCCATCGACTTTGTTCATGCTCCTTTAGGGTAACGCAAACATCAGTGACGCAGCATGCTGACTAACGACTCCGAGATCGCCACTGCCTCGTTTAGGTTTAGCGCGGGTCAATCATTCGCGCACGAAGGATCTTTTTTTCTTTGCGACATCATCGTTTCATCCACCGCACAAAGCACATCTGCATCCCCAACCACACAAAATGCCTCCGCGCAACAACAGGCCGCGCAACTCGCGTCCCGACTCGCGCCCAAGAAATGACCGTCCTCTGCGCCCCGATGCCGACAGCTATCGACCTGGTGACAGGTACGACTTGCCTCCTCGACCGCCCCGCGATAATTATGGCCACTCCGATTCATACCGCCCGCGCGTGCCGCAGGGCGACTTTACCTTTCGCGTAGACAAGCCGGCTGGCATGCCTGATTTCCCGGCTGATTACCGTGGGCCGTCTGATAGGAGAGGGCCGCGTCGCGATGGTGGTCGTGGTGGCCGAGGTCGGGGCAGAGGAGGAAGGAAATGGCAACCTCCGCCTCATCCGTCTGAACGCGCTCTGGTATCTGGAGCGACTGCGAACATGCCCGAGGAACGACTTGGTGAAGAAGGCGCTGCCAAATTCCGCGATGTTGATGAGCTATCAGACGACGACGAGCTGGAAATGGACATCTCTTCATCCTCCGAGACAGAAGGACCTTCCAAGAAACGTGCCAAAACAGGAGACGATGGATCCGGCGATGCTGCACCTAAGTGGTCAAATCCCGATCCCTACACTGCCCTCCCATGCCCCGACGAGAGCACCCGCAAGAAGCGGGATATGGTCAAGCTGATCCGAAAAGCGCGCCTGGAAGACCAGTCAGAGAAACTGGCTGCTTCAACTGAAGCCGAGGACTTTATCTCGTTTGACCTGACAGAAGACGAAGAAAGCAGTGAAGAAGAAGAGGAAGCACCACCGCCTCCCCCGCGTGAACCTCCCCCGCCACCGCCTCCGAACGCGCCCTCCGGACCGAAAGCTGAGACTGCGCGTCTGCCCGAGAAACCACGTGCGCCCGCTAATGGAACTTTGGATACGTCGCGAAGAAATGATCCGCTGGGATCTCGTAAGCGAACTGCGGATGATGAGATCAAGCCTCCTGATTATGGACAATTGAAGAAGGCTACGACGAAGCCTTCGAAGGGTTCGCTTTTGCCCAGTTGGCAGCCGAAGACAACAGAGGACCCTTGTCCTTGGGATACTGTCGATCACTCTGCTACCATGAACATGCCATTCCGGTAAGTTGAATCGCCCTTTCTATCGCCTCAGTCGTCATGGACCCGCACTGCTGGCCAAGCTTTCTCCCCGCTCCTGTACTTGGACTAACGTATACAGATTACACAAAGAGATCATCGACTTCTACGAATACGTCCGACCCCGCGATTTCGAACAGCGAATCCGCGACAACCTCGTCGAGAACCTCCGAAAGGCCATGCGACGCGACGGGAGGAACTTTGCGAGCGCATCGGTCCACCCCTTCGGTTCCTTCATGTCAGGCCTTTACCTCCCCACCGCAGACATGGATCTGGTGGTCTGTTCCGCAAGCTTCATGCGAGGCGGTCCACCAACGTACCTGTCGGCAAAGAGCTGGCTGTACAAGTTCCAGAAGTTCCTCACCAGTCAACACGTAGCTGATCAACACTCCATCGAGGTTATTGCCCACGCTAGAGTCCCGTTGGTCAAATACGTTGACAAGCAGACTGGTCTAAAGGTCGATGTGTCATTTGAGAACTTGGGTGGTGTCAACGCTGTCGACACGTTTCTTGAGTGGAAGGCCCAATATCCTGCCATGCCTATCCTGGTAACTGTGATCAAACATTTCCTGCTCATGCGTGGTCTGAATGAACCTGTAAATGGAGGAATTGGTGGTTTCACAGTGATTTGCTTGGTTGTCAGCATGTTGCAGCTTATGCCACAGGTACAAAGTCGAAACCTCATCCCCGAGCATCATCTCGGCGAGATGCTTCTTGAGTTCTTCCACCTCTACGGGCGCGAGTTCCGCCACGACACCAACGCCATCTCCCTGACCAGACCAATTGGGTACATCCGAAAGGTACGTCTTGCACCCCTCCCTGCTCTTCTATTCTTTACTGACAATCCCAGTCCGAGGTCCGAAGCCTCACGTACAAGAACTACGACCGCCTCTCCATCATCGACCCCAATAACTCGGGCAACGACATCTCCGGCGGTTCATCCAACACCGTAGCAATCCTCGACCGCTTCAAAGGAGCCTTCCAACTCCTACGTGACAGGATGGATGAGATTGCCCGTGATCCCAACAAAGGCAACATTCTTGAAGTGATTCTCAAAGGCGACTACTCCTCTTTTAGAATGCAGCGAGATTTCCTCCGCCACGTACATGAGAAGCACATCGGACCTTGTTCTTCCTGATCCTACATTCCCTGAACACGATCAAAAAGCCCATATTGATACCCCCTAACCGGTGTTGTGCATATTATTTGATGCTGGAGTTTTTTGTGTTCTTTTGCCGGCTATGGATATTTAGACGGGGTGGCTTGGAAGACGTCATGATCTTCGCATTTTTTTTTTCTGTTATTCACATTGCATTGTGTATAGTAACGCCGTGATGAAGAGGGGACGGGATGTTTTTTGGGGGGACTGGCGCAGATTATATTTCCACTGAGAGGCGCTCACGCATCGGCCTAGTGGCCCAGAATTGGACGACGATATTTATTCACCACGACTCGAACTTGATCTACTAACCGATGCAGTGACTTGGCTACTAACATTGACGCAGTGACATGACACACCACTACGCTGACGATACTTGCAGACTTTGTTCTTGAGAGAGTGCGGAATGCACTCGACGTCCTTTCTTCGGTTTATAGCTGTTGAAAAACTCGTTGTTTCTTGGACAACACTTTTTCTCACTGCTTCTCTGCTATATGCAGGGCTGTGGAGAGGATTGAAGATGGTGATGGTGTTGAAGCTGAGATCTGGTGGACGTGAAGGTGTCGAAGGAGAATGAGGGACGGTACCGTCGCTGGGGTCGACTCGGTTGAGGTTGCAATATCAGGACGAGGGCGACGAGTATTTTGCCCGTATTGTTTTTTTCTCGTGTTCTTTTACCTTCGTGGCCTGGAGGCTGAAGCCTCTTTTGATCCCTCAACCTAATCACACAGCAATATCAGGACATGGCAGATAGGACTCTGTCCAATACACAGCAGAGGGAAAGGGAACGTCCAACCTTAGATACAACTGATTCATTTTCTTATTTAGATAGGTATCCAGAGTTTTGTTGTCCAAAGCGCAGTAGATCTCAGATGCAGATCCATGCAGCTGTTTAATTAACAGGCAGGGGACTATCGACAGTGGCGTCGCCTTAGCCTCAGACTATTGACTCTAGCTCAGGGCATCAGCGTTCTTAAATCTGAATCTCCCCTGATTGATCCCCATTTCTTTCCTTCCTCACCTCTTTAGTTTCCGTGCATCTCAAAATGCCTTCGACAAAGTCCATCGCCGTCGTCGCGACCCTCGCAGCAGGCGTCGCCGCAAGCAACTGCAAACCATCAAAACCCACCACCACCACCTCTGCTCCCACCACAACATCATCATGCCCCGCCTACACGCTCATCTCAGAGCCAACCGAGGACATCAACTGCAACGTACGCGGTGAACCCAAAGAGGGGCAAAACCAGGTTCTGGAGAGTTTATACCTGGACGATTGCGCGCAGAAATGTAAAGAGTTTGATCTTTTCAACTGCGAGCTTATTAGCTTTGAGGAGCCGGCTTCGCCAGAGGAGCAGGGAAGTTGTACGCTGTATCCGGATACTGAGATTGTGGAGAGGCCGAGGGGGGGAGAGGTTGTTTATTATGATTCGAGGTGTTTTGCATGTTATACGAGGGGAGGAAGGGGAGGAGGGAGGAAGTTTAGGGGGAGGATTAGGAGGAGTTAGATGTTTTTCGTGATGGATTTATGGTGAATGTTGTGCTTTTTGGTTGTGGTTGAGGTTGCGCTATTGGCTTTTCGGGAGGTCATTTTTCATGAGGTTGGCTTATGGTGAGTGAATTCGACTTGTTGCGGTTCATCCAAGACTCATTAGTGTAGATAATGTGTTTTACTTAGGTACCTATTCGCATGAATCTTATCAGATAAGAACATCTCGATCTTGGCATTGTCTAAAAACAGTAAGCGACCGATCGGCCGTGAACCTTGATGGAACCTCCACTGGAGAAGAATTGGTCCAATAGAACTGGCGACATTATTAAGGTTAATTTTGAACCCGCTACACATTTCGGTTTTTCTCTCGTTCATTGGCAATTTCCAAAATCACGAGAAGTGAGTCTTAGCAACGTTGACTCAGGGATACTGTGGCTAATCGGTGGCTTTAGTGTTTGACTACCTCTGGGGCGATACGAGTAAAGAGGAGAAGAGGCTGATACGAAAACTTGGTGAGTGACTCCAACCTTTCGACGGGACACAACTAAAACTCAGCAGATTTCTTTATTCTTGTAGGTCACTCATCTCTTAAGCTCATGTTTGCTTCTAACGGAACGAGACTTTCTGTTGCTTCAGCTTCTTTTTCAATCATCTTGGTACGTCTCCTCATTGTAGCATCCATGACGTTCTTCTGACGTGGGAGTCACAGACAGACAAGCCTTTGCGAATGCATATGTGAGCCCTCCAAAGAAACCTGTGCAATGACTCTGACTGAAGGTGCAATAGGTAGCCGGTCTTAAAGAAGCCCTCGAGCTGAGTGGTAACCAGTACAATGTTCTCCTCTCGATGGCATCAGCAGGGTACGAACTCGCCCAAACCTCAGCCCAGGACCAACTGACAGATTTTGCAGCATGCTGGTCGGCCAAATACCCAGCAGTATAATCATCCATAAGATACGCCCTCGAATCTGGATGTCTTCTATGGTCGTCGTATGGGCAGGCCTCACCATGGCCAGTGCAGCTTGCAAGACATATGCTCAACTCTGCGCCGTGCGCTTCCTGATGGGCCTCGCTGAAGCAAGTACTTATGCTGGCTCAATTTACATCATGGGATCTTGGTAGTAAGTCTCACAACTCACAAGTTCACGAGCAAAGCTGACAATCTGACAGTAAATCCAACGAAATCGCCAAACGCACCGCCATGTTCACGGTCGCTGGTCAAGTTGGCAAAATGTTCGCCGGAGCTATGATGGCTGCCATTCACGAGTCAATGGAAGGTCATGCCGGGCTCGAGGGCTGGCAGTGGGTGTTTTTGATCGACGGGATTATTACACTGCCTGTTGCTATCTTTGGATTCCTCTTCTTTCCGGATGTACCTGAGTACACGGACGCTTCATATCTGAGTGATAAGGAACGACAGCTTGCGCTTGATCGACTACCGCCTAAGAAGGAAGACGGTCATGATATACAGGCGTGGAGTCTTGTGAAGAGGGTCATGGGACATCCTTTGCTGTGAGTAATCTTCATTCTTTGATCTGACCACTTACTAATGACGTGGACAGTTATGTCTGCTGCGTCTTCTCGGTCCTCGGTTCCGCACTTCAGTCCTACGTGGTGCAGGGGCTCATGCTTTTGTACCTCAAGTTCCGCAAGGATATTGATGGTTTCACCCAGTCTGAAGTCAACACGCTCCCCATCCCAACTCACGCCGTCGGTATTGTCGCTGAGCTTTCTGTTTCATTCTTCATGGATCGTTATAACCGGAGGATGTCGCTTGGCTTTCTGCTTTGCTCGATCCAGATAACTTGCAGCATTGTACTGCTGGTTCCAGGAATGTCAGTTGCGGGCAATCTCACCGCACTTTACCTCTCAGCCTCAGCATACGGGATCAATCCTCTGTTGTATGGGTGGTCAAGCAACATCTTAGCCCGGACAGCAGACGATGCCGCTCGAAGTGTGACTCTGGCTTCAATGGCGGCAAGTGATGGATTACTGTGGACATTCTGGGGCATCGTCATGTTCCCAGCGGATCATGCACCTTACTGGCGAAATGGGTACATCGGGATGCTGTGTGTTAGTGCTGCCATGGTTGGCTGGCTATTTGTTGTTCGCTGGGTAAGTTTGTCCCCATTACTATCATGCGTGGTCTGATGATATCTAGCTCGATCGTTACACCGCAGAAAAGTATCCTGCTGGAGATCATACAAGCGCCTCGTCTCTGGTAGTGACGGAGGTGAACTACTCCACAATGGATCAAAATAAGGCAGTTTGAGGCTTCACGGAAGAAAGTGTTTGTCTCGAAAGAGTTTTGACATGGTCTAGGAAAAGAGGCAATCTAGCTCGGACACCATGAATACAACACCGTTTTCCCTCCAACAACCTGGGCTACTGCCATGCCCTTTTGTGCTCATGTCTCAAAATGGAGGAAGAAACGAAACTGCCCTCTTACGATCCGTCCCTCAAGTTTCCATCACTGCAATCCATCCTTCTCAAAATAGAGTGAGCTTCTTCTCGAGTTCTTCGGCAATCTCCCAAGAGAGCTGGAAAGGAGTCTTGGGTCCTTCAGGATTCAGGATCCCGATTTTGTTGCGCTTCTTCAACGGAGAACGACGCATCTTGCATGACTTACAGAGACGCATTACAGCAGTGTTCTTGGCCTTGCAGGCCTTGCAAACCCACGCGCGGAGGATCTCTTTTGTTTCAACATCAAGGATGGGAATGCCTCCAACATTACGCTCAGGTCGACCTTTGAGCTGAGCCATGGATTTCAGATCAGAGAAGTTTCCAGAGATAGTAGTTGGTCCCTCGTCAAGCGAAAAGAATGGGTGACCAGCTTTGGCGTACGTAGCGGCTGAGATAGGGCTCTCCGGGGGTTCCTGGCCCGTGACTCGCTTAAAGCTGACACTGTTTAGGATCTGCACATTTATTGTGATTTGGGATGTCTTTTTGTATTCGCCCTTAGGCTGCTCGACGATGTTTTGACGGATGAGACCGCCAGCGGCGATGTTCATCTCTTGCTCTTCAATCATCGAGCTACCACCACGAAGACGGGCAAAAAGATGAAGAAGTGCTCCCTAAGGTTCATATTCAGGTTAGCATCGAAAAGACGCCTTGATCTGGCAAGATGATGATTCCAACATACGTTCTTAAGATTGTAGTCACACAATCTCAGCTTGTCTGCGAGATAGTTAACTGACTGGAGTCTTGAATTGATGAAAAGAATAGTGCATACTTTTGAGGTTTTGTGATGCCCAGACCAAGGTTTGGCACGCAACATCGACGCCAACCTTTGCTTTGACGAACGACTTCAGTGTTTCGACCCTACTGAAACGCGAGAGAAAGTAGTTGGATATTTTGCCGTCGAGCTCTTTGACCATGACGTTTATGTTGTCTTTGGGACCAGAGAGGAGAGGATCGAGGCGCGTGATGTCAAACTGAATACCTGCGGAGGTCTCTTCACCATTCATCTGGTACTCGACAGAAGTACCAGTCCCAATCGGCATGGCCACGAATTGTTTGACTTGGCCGGGCGCGGTAGCTACGCCATCAATCCACTTCTGATCGGGAACAACAATGTAGTCCTGGATACTCTTGTCTTTCTTCAAGAGCTGGCGCCGACGAAGCTCGGTCGCATGATTTGGAACGTTGGGCTCACCAGAGACGATATTGACGTTTCCGACGTGGATCCTGATGGCGTAGGTCTTGGTACTCTCAAAGTCGATCCATAAAGCCTCGCGTTCTGTTACAAGAAATGTCAGTGTTGTTCAATGAGAAGAGCCCCGGAGTACTTACGATACATGGGGATGAACATGCCGCCTTTCTGTGCCATTGATAGAGGAAGCGTTCTAGCATAGTCTTGGATCTTGAATAGTGGAAAAGCGCCCTGATCCGGTGGGAGGCCGCTGGTGTTTTTGTTGTCAGGGACGCGGATTGTGCGCCTGAAGGTGATAGTCAAGTCATCGAGTGTGACGCCTTCCGACACAGTAACTTTCGGAGTCCACGGGGTCAGTTCTTCAATCATCTTGTCTGCTGCCCTGTCGGAGGATGAAAAGTGAAATGTTGATTGTGTTAGAGGAAGGATTGCTTAATTGAGCAGAATGAGTTCAAGAAGTTGGCTCGGTGATGTGCTAAAACCCTGCTGTGAAAGTGTCGTATATTGAGCACAGCAGTCAAGTAGCAGTGATATGAAGGTGAAAGGTGAGAGAATGGATGGGGTAAGCAGTAATGAAAGACTTTCTCCCTCTTTAAGGTGAATGTCCCCGGTAATAAGAGTGAAAGGAGATGGCGAGGAGTTGAGGAGGAGATGGAGCACAGATTCATCATGCTGCGGATTCTGAAATGAGTTAACACTATTATAATCGCCTTTTGTGATGCAGCCTTGATTCACTGACATACCCTGGGCCCAGCATTGCGCATAACGTTATGCATAAGGTGGCAGCGATTGCCACAGCCATGTTTAACTTTGCTTTACTTAATTAAACGACTGCTTGCCTTTTTCTTATAAGTATGCACGGTCATTGAAGACTATTTGACTTTATGTGTAGTTGTCGTGTTTACATCCACCAAAGTCGGATCAAGCTCCAATGACATTGTCCATCTAGTCTCGCAACGGTACTGTTTTGGCAAGGCTCCTGGATCGTTTGAGAGACCATGACATGTATGAATTACACCGGCCGCGTGGCCTAATGGCTAAGGCGCTAGATTTCGGTCCCCTTCTGAACTCTCTAGAGATTCCAGGTTCGACTCCTGGCGTGGTCGACACAGGATCTTAGGATCTTTCCTTTTGCAAATTTTTGCACCTGAGGTGGGTCGTTGGGAACAGACCAAGCCACCTTCTCCAATGTTTTATAACGATTCATTGAAGAATGATAATTGAAGCTGTCTTTAACCAATTTGGGTTGTATTTCTTAGAACTACTTTTTTAATAACATTATACTATCCGTATATATGTCGTTTAAATGCTGCTCACAACTGGCATAGCAGTCTTGTCATCCGCATTTGAAGGCATAAGCTCATTGTCAATGCTGCTCGGCTTCTCGGGGACAGTCTTCTTGCGCAGACCAAAGCATGTCGTAAGTGGCGTAAACACACCAAGGTTGCCATATCGCTCCATGTAAGTCATGGAGCAGAAGCAGATAATGACAACGAGCCAATAAACGTTGTACGAGACAACAGATCCGATAGTCGCAGAGTTTTGCCAGCCAAGAATGGCATTAAAGATACCCCAGCCACCGCCACCGTTGAGCTCAGCGTTGCAGCAGTTGACGTGCCAGACACTCTTGTGGATGTCATATGAGCCAGGGCCGGAACCGACTTCTGCTGCATCGCCGCCGATGATGTTGTTCCAGGCGTGGATTTCAAAGGCCCAGACGGCTTTGCTGAAGAGACCAGCGGCGACAAGGTACAAGAAGCCGGTGGAGATGATGAGGAAGATCTGGAGGGATGTAGTGTTGCCTCCTCTGGACGACTTTGTCAGTATTGAGACCATTTATAGAGAGGAGAGAAGTCAACCGACCTGTAAATGATGTATCCAACAACGCAGCCAGCTGCAAGACCGCAAATGACAGCCAGAGGGAACGACGAAGCTGGAAGTCCCAAACTGACACCTCCAATATACACAACAGCCTCAAGGCCCTCTCTCAGAACCGTGATGAAAGGCAGAATAAACATGACGTGCTTCTCCGACCAGAGCTTGAAACGGCTCATGATCCCAGAAGTTGCAATCGCATCCTTCTTATCCAGAGCCTGCATAAGCTTGACACGCCACTTCTCCTGAAGCTTATTAACTCTCAAGAGCGCAGCGCCCATGATTGAGATGATAATGGCTGCAATAAGACTGAAACTTCCCTCCCAGATATCTTCAGTTTTGCTAAAGACGTCTTTGCCGAGGGAGTAGAATGCTCCGATCATGCCGGCGCCGATGCAGAGGCAGATGGCGAGGCCGAGACCTACCCCAATCCATACCTGATTATTTGTTAGAGTGAAGGAGAGTGAATTCGGAGAGGGGGAGTACCTGTTTGAGCAGGCGTTTGTAGGTTTCTCTATCGCCTTCGCCGCCGACACTCTGCTTCAAGAATGCGAGAAGGACGGAGACGATGATGCTTGTTTCGAGACATTCTCGGAAACAGATGAAGAAGACTATTCAGATCAGAGTTAGACAGCTAGATTTATGGCTAGACATAACTTTTGGTGTAATTGGTCACATACTGGGAACAGCAAAGACGTTGACTGTCATGATGATATCGTCAGCCAGACCAGGCAATCAAGTGCAAGTTTAAAGATGTACAGGTCAGAAATTCATGAGATTTCTGGCACGAGAGGATATGCAATGGAACGAAACAATATATCGATGCGCCCAAACTCGCTTTCACAAGACAGTGGACCCCCCGAATTGACTTTGATCCCTTGTTTGCTAGCGCGCCAGCCTCAGTGCCGACTTTCCCGAGTCAAAGTCATCTGCCTGTAAAAAAAGATGGATAAGATAACTTTTGACACTGCGCTAATCACTTTAAGCACGCTGTGCTTCACAGCTGAGTGCCGACTTGCCGAGACTTGGTGTGTCTGACGCCATCTGATTTGACAAGATCGATAAGATAAATTAATCGCGCTCCCGATTATCCGATAGTTATCAATCTAGACTGTGCCGTTGTCGAGTTTGATGGGCTGATCCTCGTATCTTGCGCGTGCCGGTTATCCAGAGTTTGCTGCCAAAAAGTAAGGTTACTTGACTCAATTGCAGCTGGAGCTGGGATTTCGGTAGTGTGTGGCTTGCTGAGGAATTGCCGCAGTCTTTATCTGATCGGTTCCCTGCAAAACACTGGATGGCCAAATGTAACTTGAGCCTGTCACCAAATAATTCAGTTCATCTTTCTTCATCACGAGTGTATGCAGTAGCAAGACTGATGAACTAGTGACTGTCGCGATGTTCCTCTCACTCTTCGTCTCATCGCTTGCCATCCTGTTTGCTGTACCGACGGCCAGCGCAAAAGATGTGCATTTCGACTGGAATATTACGTGGACGACTGCAAATCCCGATGGATTACAAGCGCGTCCTGTAATCGGCATCAACAACCAATGGCCTCTCCCAGTCATCAACGTCACAAAAGGCGATAGAATCATCGCAAAGGTGACGAATCAATTGGGGAACCAGTCAACTACCATCCACTGGCATGGCATGTATCAAAATGGAACGAATTTCATGGATGGACCTGCTATGGTGACACAATGCAACATCCCCACTGGCGCTTCCATCACATACAACTTCACAGTGAGTGTGATTATGAGTTTTGAAAGGAACATATCTGACTCTTGACAGGTCGACCAAGTTGGCACTTACTGGTATCATTCTCACACAAGATCACAATACCCAGACGGTCTACGCCAAGCCCTCATCATCCAAGATCCCAAGAATCCATATGAGGGTGAGTATCACGAAGAGCGCGTCATCACGCTCTCAGATTGGTATCACGACGAAATGCCTGTTCTCATGAAACAATTCGTCTCGTACAAGAACCCCACTGGTGCCGAGCCCGTTCCAAACTCAGCACTCATGAACGACACGCAGAACATGACTCTTCCTGTTGAGCCTGGCAAAACCTATCTTCTTCGCTTGGTAAATGTCGGCGCTTTTGCGTCGCAGTACTTCTGGATCGAAGGGCATACTATGAAGATCGTTGAGGTTGATGGCGTCTGGACGAAGCCTGCCGAGACAGACATGATTTACATCGCGAGTGCGCAACGATATGCTGTTTTGGTTACGATGAAGAGTGAGACTGGGGTGAATTACCCCATGATGGCCAGTATGGATACGGTAAGTGGACTTTTCTCGACGCCATAACACCATTGAAGCTGATCATCTTTATTGGTAGACTTTGTTCGACACTATTCCTGATGGCCTGAACTGGAATGTTACAGGCTGGCTCGAGTACGATACCGACAAGAAGCTTCCCGCAGCTGCTGTCTTGAATGATTTTGAGCCTTACGATGACTTCAAACTTGTCCCCACAGACGGTGAGAAGTTGTTAGAAAAGGCCGATCATACCATCAGTTTGGATCTGACGATGAACAACCTCGGCGACGGCGCGAACTAGTAAGGCAGCCCTTCAAAACTTCATCTCTGACAAAAACTAGTATGTTCATACTGACGTCTTGCAGTGCCTTCTTCAACGATATTTCCTACGTGTCCCCCAAGGTCCCAACGTTATATACTGTACTCTCCGCAGGTGAAAACGCAACTAATCCAACCGTTTATGGAACCGACACAAATTCCTTCGTCCTCAAACACGGCGAGATTGTGGAAATCATTCTCAACAACGATGACTCCGGACGACATCCCTTTCATCTCCACGGTCAAAACTTCCAAGTTGTTCATCGCAGCGAAGAAAACGCAGGCCACTACAACGCATCGTGGACGAATATCACATACCCATCTGTCCCGATGCGAAGAGATACGCTTCTCGTGTATCCACAGGGAAACTTTGTCATTCGTTTCCCAGCTACTAATCCAGGTATGTCACCTTCAAACAACACGTAATAAGGTAGATCTAACTCTGGTAGGTGTCTGGCTCTTCCACTGCCATATTGAATGGCACATGGACACTGGTCTGATCGCAACGATGATTTCTTCACCGCTTGAGATGCAAAAGACTTTGACGATTCCACAAGAATTTAAGCAAATTTGCTCGGATCAAGGGATCTCGACAGTTGGCAATGCAGCTGGCAACACTAATGACTATCTGGACTTGAGCGGGCAGAATTTGATGGTGCCTCCTCTGCCGGCTGGATTCACTACGAAAGGCTACGTCGCTATGGTGTTTAGCTGTGTAGCGGGTGTCCTTGGCCTTGCCTCGATTACTTTGTAAGTGCCCCCCTTTCTTATCAGTGACCAGTGTTGATGATTCTGTTTAGGTACGGTTCTGCACCCATTGCAGCTAAGTAAAGATAATATTATACATGTATTACGTAGAAAAAGGATTGAAATAATATTTGGGATTTGTTAGATTTGCTCAACTATATATCGATTTCGAAACTTGCTACGTGCTTGAGCCGCTTGCTCTTGGAATACCCCAGTAATATCCCCCTAACACTCCCCCCCCCCCTGTAGACGCAAACTCTCGACCTGGACTGTGGTAGTTTTCAATAACGAATGACAACTGTGATTCTCTTCTTCTCTCCTCATCTTGTAAGGACCCACCCAGAAAGCGCTCGGGTTTGAAGTACCTCCCATCTGGACTCCGGATTTCATCAATAAAGTGAGTTGTTGATCGAGCCCACTGAATGCTGAAGCCCTTCTTGAACAGATACCTGTAATCCTATGCGTCTTGAACCTTGGAGTCTTCCAAGACCCTCTTGTCGCCGATGGAGTAAAATAGTGACGAACGGATTGACCAAAGCCCCAAACTTCATTGGTGTATATTACAGCCGTGGAGATTGAACGCGCACTTGGATCTCACTGGAAGGTGGGTTGACTAAACTGATACAGGAACTGAGAGAGAAATAGAAACGCTGGCTTTTAATCAGGGTGCCAAATCCAACGAGTGTCAACAAAGACTAAAGTTGCCTCAGTGTTTTCGCCTCTTGCAAAAGAGGTCCCTTGCCCTGACAGACTAGATAGGATCTCTTAAAATTTACACACGATGTAATTTGAGTGAGCATGCGTGATGTTAAGAAAAAATTTCAATACGAGACTAACAAATGAAAAATAATTATGACACCCTAATATCCATATCTTGATCCCATTACACCTCACCATCTTCCCCATCGTAACCATCCAAACGTCAGAACGGTGATCAAAGACCCATAAAACTGTCTGATAGCCCATGCTGGCGCCAACAAAGGATCATTCCTCGGAATAGGTTGAACTGGTGGCTTGAATGTCGGCTCCAGCTCCTGGCCTCATTTAGCCTCGCGAAGCACATCAATCTTCTTGTTGATCTTGTCGATCTTGGCCCCGCTATCGTAGCACTTGTCCTGGAGCTGATTCACGATGTCATCCCACTCTTCGATCTTGCGCTTCAGGCTTGTCACCTTCTTCTTGTTGGCCTCGTTCTCATGGTCTCTGTCGCGCCACCTCGCGTTAGCCCCGTCCAGTTTCTTCTCAGTAGCCGCGAGTTTGTCGGTGGTCTGGCTCAACGACTTCTGGGCAGCCGTGAGCTTGTCGGTAGTTTGATTGAGGAGATTGGTCTTGGTCTGCAGGGCTGCCTTCTTCTCGTCCAGTTCAGCCTTGGTGTCCTTCAGGCTCTTGCTGGTCTTGCCGAGCTCATCCTTGGTCTTGTCGTGCTCTTTCTTGGCGGTGGCGAGTTGGGATTGGAGAATCTCGTTTGCCTTCAGTGCTTTCTTCCAGTCATCATCAAGGCAAGAGTTGACCTTAATGAGACGAGCATTCTCATCCTTCTGTACCTTGAGAACATTCTCGAGCTCGAGCAACTTCGCATTGAGGGCAATAATTTGGCCATGCAGACCTGAGAGCATCTCAAGGAGATCATCTCTCTCAATGTGAGCCTGTGTCAACTGGTCCTGGAGGTCTGTGTTCTGGCTGTAAAGGCTGTTGAGATCTTCCTGTAGCTTCTTCATGATTGTGTGGTCAATTTCACCGTGCTTCTGCAGTCCCTTGATGGTGTCATCGAGTTCTTTGACCTTGTTCTGGTAAGCTTCGTTAGCCTTGGTGAGCTTGTTCTGAAGGTCATCGATCTTGTTGTTGGCCTGGTTGCGCTCATCAGTGAGCTTGACGATCTGGGTCTCCAGGTTTTGCTTGTCCTTCTTGAGAGACTGCACAAGAACGGTTTGCTTATGAAAGTCCTCGTCGAGAGCAGCGAATTTCTATGCGACGTTAGTATGAAACTTTACATTTGTAGAAAGCAATACATACGTTCTGGGCCTGGGCAGTGAGGTAGCCGGCCTGCTCGATAAAGGCAACACCATGTGTCAAGGTCTCCATGATAGTCTGGGGGAAGGGCATGGCGTGGAGGACGCGAGGAAGTGTTTGCACAGGCTGAGGCAGGCGGAACTCAGTCTCTTTCTTTGTGGGAGGGACGAGGTCTTCGGAGTCGAATGAGCTGTAATCGTTGTCAGTGTTATTCAAATCAGCAGATGTCGAATTCGATACTTACTGCTTCTTAGGTTCGACCTTAGCGACAAGGTTCAGCTTGCCAATCTCGGCCTGCTTTCCATCTGCCTTGACCTCAATAGTAAGTTTTTGGGTCTCTTTGCTCCAGGCACAAGTGATGTCAAAGAAGTTGTTGAAGGAGAACTTGTCGAACTTGTCATCAGACCCGATGACCTTCATGTTGGTACCTTTGAAGGCTGATGTCTTAGCGTTGCCTGAACCATCCTTAGTCCACTGCCACGAAGACACAATAGGCTTTCCATCCTCATAGTCCTCAGGGAGGACAAAGATGGCCTGTTCGTTAACAGCATTCTCGCGCCAGTTGATGCTGCCAGCCCAGATGCGAAGTGCAGCATTAGGGTTGATCTCACCCTGGGGCTGCCAGTGGCGCTCAAGAGCAGTGCTGGCCTTTCCGCCAGAGGGACTGGTCATGTCGACCTTGATCTTGCTGTAGTTCTGCTCAGTGGTGATGGTATAGCTGTACCAAGCTCCTGACAGAGTGAAGCTGACATCTGTGGACTTAGGAAGCTGCTTGAGGTCTTGGACGAGGATGGTTTGGAAGAACTTGGACTTCTCAATGCCAGAGGCATCCTTTGTCCATTGGGTGAAGATGTATATGGGATCGTTGGCACGAACGACACCCTTGGGGAAGATGATGGTGAAGGTCTCGTCAACGGCGTAGTTGTACCAGTTGAGCTTTCCTTGGTAGATGAACATGATGGGCGATGAAGTCAAGTATGAGATGAAAAACAAGATAGAAGAGTAAAGAGAAGCGATGGATCAGGTCGTTAGGGAAGAGGAGAAGTTGATGTGGATGATGAACCAAATCTGTAGGAGATCGACGCATCTTTATAGACTTTGTCTATTGCTGCATGTGAGTCTGTCTTCACGACGAACTAGTAGGTTTCCCCTCAGCTCTGGCTGCAGAAAGTATTGATGGCGACTAGCCCGAATACTGATCACATCCCCTCCACCCTCCCGCGTATCATTCCGCATGGCGCTTGTGAAACCGTAAAGTTAACCGTGTGGCAAGCTGAACTCCCTTGACCATTCCGCGTCCAAGCCAAATCACATCCACAGCACCACACAAAACCCTCGTGGCTAGCTGTGCGGCTTGAAACATTGATCCCCAATCACCAGTCTAGAAGTTCAGCCCTCGCTAACAATTCCCAAGCGCTCTCTCAAGGCTGAGACAGGCGCTGCTTAGACCAAGCTGAGACGAGACCCTGGAGAGGGAGCCCAATGATAAGGGTTCAATAGTGTGCGCCACGTGCAGGTCCAGCTCGCCACGGGCCGTGATAAGCGGCTAGAACGGCCGGGCCCAGACCTCGCCAATCACACAGACTATCTACCAATAAATTGATCACAATGCAGGCCTAGCGATAGTTTGCGGTGATGTTGCCATTTTGGAGCTGGGGCTTAGACAGGCCGGGCTAGAACGCTGCGGCTGATGTGCGCGGGGAAGACAGATTAGGGATAATGCATGCCAATTGGGGTTTCAGAGGCAGCTGAGCTGCAACGCTAACTTAGAAAAGTTTGGACGACACGAATTGCGCGATTGAAGAGACGAGAACTTGAAAGAGTTGAAGCTTTGTGGAGCGATCATGTGTACGGAGGAGACTTGTGCGATGCTAGAAAAAAACCTTGAAAATACTGGGTGCCCTACCAAGGTGGGTCCTACGAATAGCTTCACTTGAATCACCATGGTCGGCTCAACGAAACGAAAAGAATGCACGCGAGAATGCCAATGTTTACAGAAAACCTTATGATTGGACTGCTGCGAGTAGCTTAGAGACTTGTATGATCAATTGTTTGTATTTCCCCACGATGATATCATCCAGCATCGCCGATTGCTTCAACCCCTTCTCAGCATCACCACAATCTTCTCAATCCCGATATCGCCGTGCCTGGTTTCGTCTTTGCATTTATCTCCTTATCGTTTATCTTCTTCTCAATCCTTCGTTCCTGAGGCGATGACGCTTCCACCATTGTTCGCCTCAAAGATCAGGCAAAACTTTATTTGAGGCTCCTTCTTCGTCCGTCGCTGGGCCTTTTCCTCCGGTCGGCTGAGTGCCTTCTCGTTTCGATACACGGGTCGAAAGCTCCGAGGGCTTCGTGTCGCCCCGCTGCGGAAATCGTTCGATCGATGAGGCTGAAGAGAGGTACCTGCCGTTCAAAAGACTGATTGTTGCCTGGAGGTGTTGATGCCTTAGGTTGTCCCAACCATACTCGCGTCTCGACCTCGTACGTGTGCTTGGCTGAGAGATGGGATCTTTTTCTTGCGATTAGGAGAGATTTCTTGTTCAAGAACCTTACCACTTTGTTCTTGTTGATCGTTGCATTGCAGTTCATGTGAAAACATAGGCTTGGCCCAGCCATGAGGCGCTGGGCTCCAGCATTCACGGCGTCGGTCGTCGTCTTCTTCTTTTCTTTTCTTCTCTTCAGAGGAGACCGTCGCGTTTTGCGCCGACGTAGCCGGCCTGCAAGGCGCTGAGATCAAGAAGTATTGCGACTTGGTTGCCAAGAGGTTGCGTACGTGTCTTGGTGTTGTGCCTTCCCCAGTTTGCAGTCTCGAGCGAGTGCAGATGGGTCAGGAGCAGGCTATACGTTGAGACTTGAGACTTGATCAAGAAGATCTCCTTCTGATGCTCCTTTCATACATTGGCTCTGTGACAAGGTTAAAGAGGTATTGGCCCCAACACATTCGTTTTTATTCTCATTGTCTTATATGAGGCCCTGGAGGTCGCTGGCCGCGGTCTTCTTGAGTGACGTTCGTGGTGGTCGCGGTTGACTGCGTTTTGCTGTGTGAGGCTCTTTCGTTCCTCGTGCTGTAGATGGGCAAGTCGTTCGATGTAGGTGGCGTTGCTTCCCAAACTTGGTCTTGCACTGATATTCATCGTTTCCAGAGCGTGGGCCCTGAACCTGCCGCCTTCTCTCGCTCTCTTCGTTTCTCTTCTGTGCCTCTCTTGCCCTAGCTGTCTCGTTGCCAACTCGTCTGGTTGACCGATCGCTCAAAGTGTACTTTGGAACAACTCTTGCAGTACGTCGGCAAGTTCGCGATATAACTTTTAATTTCATATCACTGCTTGCAGTTTTAGCACCAAATCAATCTTGATTTTCTCTATGCCTCTCCTGTCCCAGGCCTCGGAGCCTCAACAATGCGGTCTTCTTGAGCCATGTCAAGGCGCTTGCGGATGAGTGTGTCCCGATGCCAGAGCCTCTTTCCTTCCTGCAGCGGGTAGAGGAGCAGATGGTTCGATTTCGATAGTGCCACCTGTCGGTGTTAGTCTTCAGGGACTTGCTCAATTTCCAAATTGGATCTTGCACTTGCCTCCCTCTCTCTTATTCCTCTGAAGTCGCTCCGGCGTTGGGAAGAGCGGGAGTGCTCGCAGATGGGTATAAAAGGCCGTCTCCCCCACCGTCTTCTTCTTCTTTTCTTTTCTTCTCTTCATAGTTGAGTACCATCGGCTTATTTGCCAATGCAGCCGGCCTGCAAGGCGCTGAGATCAAGAAGTCAGCGGCAGGGTTGTGCGCACTGGGACAACTTGCGCTAACCCCCCAGTGCGCAGAAGGTAAGTACGGCACAATTTTTGATTTACTCTCACTGCTTGCAGTTTTGTCTACTCTCGCTGTTTCTCTGACCAGAGGGGTGTCAGTTGATTCGGTTTGAATCCCTTTTTTTTCATTGCATTCACCGGCTTGCTGGTGGTGCGAAGAAGAAAACTTTGCCTTGTGGTGTGAATGATGTGTGATGTGCCAGTGTGTGATATGCCATTGTGTAATGTGTGCTGTGCCAACGTTCAAAGGTGCCAATCTGTGAAGTGTGAAGTGTGATGTGAAGCATGTGCGATGTGAATGATATGTGATGCGTCAGTGCCGTTTCATGTCTGCTGAGGATGAAAATTTGATGGTGGTGAAGATAGGCGGAACTGTGTGCAGAGATTGGATAGAGAATTAAACGAGATGAATGAATGAATGAATGTAAGATAGAAAACTCGAACAGACACAAGAACTAGGAAACGAGCGAGGCGAAAACCTCAGGAGGAATGCAGATGAAGAATTGAAGAGGCGGGGGACGGGGGAGATGCTGTATTTATAGGGAAAATCGAGACAAGCTTTGTGGGATGAGGGCAAATGTCCTCTGGATTAAAATTTGGCTTTGCGGCTGTCGGTGACTCATTTGAAGGATGATAATTTTCTCCTAGAAGTCTGTTGATCATTCGAGCGCAACGTCAGTGGTTGCAGAGAGGATGCTTGCGATGCGGACGAAACCTAAGCATCAGGTGGAGGGACAAGCTTGCGCGTAACTCCAATGATCGGTCGACACTGGATGCCTTACTTTGCATTTGAGACCTATTGGATTCCATCGCAGAGCTTCGATGGATCGACGCGAGCGATTGATGGCTGACCTGGGGCTTGGCAGTTGGCGACACCTGTCGAGAGTTCGAAGCCTATGACAACACAACGAACTATCCTATCAGAAGCTCTTCAATGACAACTTCGCGCCACCTACAGCATCAAATTTCTATCTACAGCATCCTCGTCGGTAACGGATCGCGTGAGTTTTAGTGTCCTTACGACGCGCCGAGTCATCCTGCGGTCGATCTCGAAATTCTTTCCATCGACCACCGAGCACGACACCCTCTTCTCCTCGAAGAACAACCAAAAGAGGGGGCGGGCAAATGGTGACACCTGTCGGAGGCTGATGACAGCGAAGAACAGATGACTCCCATCAAGCACGACCTCTCGCCACCTGTAGCATCGAATTTCCATCTACAGTGCCCTCAGCAATAGCAAGCACCTCGTCCTTTCTTGTCAACACGCCGCGTTGCGCCATCCTGCGGCCGATCCGAAAGCAAAGTCTTCTCGCTCGGTGGGCAAAGCACACACGACCCGCTACTACATGCTCCCATCGACACTAAACTCCCTATTCATCGCTGAGCGCCCTGTCGGATCTTCGACGGCTATGCTGGGAGACTCTCGCTGCTTCTGCCCGCCCAACATCGAGTCTCGGCCGAGTACGACGAACGCGAGCCCGAACCGCCCGTCACGACGCCCCAAGTCGATGCGAATCTCGCAACATGTTTCGCTCACCAACGAAAGGAGGCCATTTCGCATCGCTTGCGAAGCTTCACATTAGGACGAGCGCCGGCGTCGACTGGCCTCGAAGGGCAGTTGATCACGATCGACGCCAAAGAACTACGAACCGAGTCACATTCCACACTTGCAACTACGTATGGAGGCCTACTTTGGCGATGATTGTAACAGCAACATAAGGAAGAGATTTATCAGCTCGAGCTCGGAATCCTTCGTTCCCTTCCGTCCAAGTTCCCAATTGGCGGTGCTCTGGCAGCCTGCAGCATCGGCAATTAGAACAATACTATCGACAAAGTTTCGTCGCTCCTCGTCCAAGACCCGAGTCCGCAATGGGTGAGACGCAGGCCCAACAAATACAATAGAGAAAAACTCCTTCCACCCATCGAAAGTCCAGCTTCAAACTCGTCGCGGCCTGACAAGCTATCCATGATCAAGTATCCCTACAGCGAGAATTCGTCGTCAAGGCACATTTTTAGTTCAAAGTGCCGTGTCGAGGACATTCACAAATCATGGCTGGCGAAGACGTGATTTAGATCGTGGGCTGCCACATCGGCTCACGTCGCCAACATTGTTCCCATCGACAATTCACCCAACCCAACCACAATCTTCAAGGCCATTGAGGATGGCGCTCACAGAAGAAGGCTCGGTATTGAACAATTCAGCAGAGAATGGCGGGTTCTGCGACGAAGTTTGCCACTGCTGACCATGTGATTGGATCCTAGGTACCGGCAACACGATCCCGAGCCTAGCGACAACGATTAGTTACCGCCTCTGCCCCGAGTTGGCATCCGCGAGTAAACGGGGCCTTTGCTTGTTGCTTGGGATCTGAATCAGGACCTAACGGCCGCGGACGTGCTGCAGTACAATCCAAGTCCGACCACCCACCTCGACAACCTTGGGCGTTCGCTAATATCCTATCTCGCAGGCGTGGAGATCTAGAGTGGCGCCTATTAATTTCCACACACTGGTCTCTCGGATGACAGCATCTGTTGGTTTATATATTTGGTGTTCTGTGTCTATATCCCTTCATTACCAATCGCTTGCGTGCGTGTTGGCCGGGCCAACGTGACATTGCCAAGCTACCCCCCACACTAGTCAAACTACCTCACGCCTTCTTCTCGGCCGGCACCAAAGTACGGACGATCGCTACCTACGCAACCGCATCACACTCACATTTCCTGGAAATTGATGAGAACCGAGTCAAGTCTTCAACGACGATGCTACGATGTCCACGCTTCCCCGACTCGACCCCGGGCGGAGAATGCCGAGTGCGGACCTGATCCGCCCATATCACGCCGCTCCAACACAACACGAATCTTACCATACGTCATGCTCAAAGGAAGGATTATCGCCTTCATAGTTGCCCTTGTCGCTCGCAGAGCTTCTAGCCGAGACAAGCGCGGACGTCAACCGGTGTTGAGGTGATTGATCACGATCGAAGCCCAAAGAATCACGAGCCGAGAACGACGGAGTCACGTTTTATGCTTATGAGTATAAAGCGGAATAGACAAGAGTTGTTGATCAGTATCAGTAAAAGGACATTCATGGCCTCGAGCCTCGCATCCTTCATTTCCATCCAAGTCCCCAATTGACGGCCCTCTGGCAGTATCGGCAATGACAACAACATCTATTAAGGTCAGACCGCTAGACCAAAGGACCCAAAATTAGAAGCCCCTGCTTCAAGGTAATAGAGAAATAGGGCCTATACCGATTCGAAACAACATCACAGTGGAGCGTCGCAACCTTTCATCCAAGGTCGAAGAGTGCGGTGTATAAAAATTGTCCTCAGGAATACAATGCAGAACCACCTCTTTAAACCCTTCCTTTCACTATTCAAAGTTCCAGTCTCAAACCTACTGCAGGCTGACCGGCTATCCACGATCAATTATCCTTGCACCAAGAAGTTGTCGACGGATCATCAAAGACAGACAAGCGGATTAACATCGGGCGGTGAAGGCAAGATATAAAGTTTGAACTCGGTTCCCAACAAGATTCCATTGCGAGGTACGTTTCTCGAATTATCTGGTGATTGAGAATGGAGATCGTTTCGATTATTGAATCCGTCCAGATACCGACATCTATTTCCAAAGAGAAATCCAATGCCACACACTAAAGAATTCCGCACATTGCGAGGACAGTAACATTCGAACCATGCTCAGCATTCACATCACCGATGTACCCAAGCTTGCCGTCTCCAACCGAAGCGAATGCGACCGCGCTTTCGCCGGAGACTCTCGCCTTTGTTGGAGTCAAGATATTATCGACATTCTTCATCTGTCACATACCGGTCGTCTTCAAATGCGACGTTGTGCACGAATAGAGCCTGTGTGCTGTATTCTGGAACCATCTTTACAGCTAAACCGCTGTCGAACGCTGTGTGATTCAGCACAAATGTCTCGCGGGTGTGAGGCGGCGGGCCACCCTAAGCCGGCTTGCGCGAAGAATGGTTTGATGCTCAGGGGTAGGACAAACTAGAGAAGCCGCCCATGACTACCACCTTCCCAACTCCGCGGACATATCGAAGGACGGCGTGCCAAACATGGTTGTTTTGATCCTCAGTCAACCCTTCGTCGGTTATCAGGATAGCTGCCGGAGTTGGCTCTCGTAAAAGCCAGCGCTTTGCTGAATCTGCGTCCTCAGCCCTCAAGAAGTCGGAATTTGGCCGAATTTCGGTCACAAGTGGTTTGTAGATCTCATCTAAAAATGGCTGAGGGTTGAAACTTGGGTGAGATAGCGAGGATTAACGGTTTCGTTGCGGTATTTGCCATTTTGCAGAAGTCCTTTCAACAAGCGGTCTAAACAAGATGAAGGTGAAAGTAGCAAAGCTTGGAACATTCACTTTCCTTTAGCATTAATACTTCAAGTGTCGGGTCCTGAGCCTTCACCTTTTGCAGAAGTTCAGAATCCGCTGTTCCACGAAGGATGTTCCAAGCTTGAATGCGAAAAGAGGCTTCCACGACAGCGCCTTTTGAAATGCCACCAATCTGGAACCTTTGGCCAGGGAAGCAATATGTTGACGTTGCGAGGGCGGATACATGAAGAGATTTGATGTCGTTTACTTCAATGGCGGTTGGACGAAAGGGGCTGTCAAGTATTAAGACATCGTCCGTCTGATTGTAGACCGTCAAGACCCCCGATCGTTGAAATTTGCGAATATGGAAGAGTTATTAACTGGTAGTCCCATGAATATTCGCTGTCTTGCTTGATTGTCGGCGGGGATGTAAGTGCTTGGTTGGCCTGAAATCATCAGGCCACTGACCACGAACTTACCCCGCTTCCTCTTCCTCACTTCAATAATATGCAGACTTGATAACCCTCCGAATTTCAATCAACAGCAAATTGTTACCACTATGGCATCTTGTACCCGCTTCAGACTCGTCTCCAACGTGCCCACATCGTCGCTGTCTCAATGCAAAGATGCTATCTTCGCTGCTGGGGCAGGTCGCTACCCCGGCCCGGGTAACTATACAGAGTGTTGCTGGACCATTATTGGGACTGGGCAGTTTCGTCCGGGCGATGCAGCGAAACCACATCTCGGAGAAGTCGGAAAGCTTGAAGAGGTAGAGGAGGCAAGGGTCGAAACTATTTGCGTGGGTGAAGACGTTGCAAGAAATGCTGTCAAAGCTCTGAAGAGGTAGGTGATTTCACGCCCTCGTAACATTAGGCACGGCTAATTCTTTATAGCGCTCATCCCTATGAAGAGCCCTCTTATTCCGTGTATCGACTAGAGGATTTCTAGGAGGGAGAGTCAAATGATGCGATGTGGTGACAGGCTGGGTAGGATCCAAGGTAGTAGACTAAGGTTTGCTTGAACGGTAACTGGAAACATAATGCCCGCCCAGCACGGGCTAAGAGAACTCGAAGTGGTATGAGAAGAAAAGAGAGAAATGAGACCTAGGATTAATAGCCTATATTAAACGCCTCCTACAATTCCTCGAGCTCAAGCGCCGGTCCCGTCTAAAACATACGTCAGCTGACATGCGGAATCAAGGAATTAGTGTGCTGTTCAATGTCAGCACGGCTTATTATGCCCGAAAGTCGTCTCCCGACATCCAGTTCTTCTTTGACTACCAAAAACTGATGAATATGTCTCATAAAAATATTTCTAGCGTTGTGATCGCTGGCGTCAGTTTGGCTCCTCACTCGTAAAGCACGTGCTGACATCTACAGGGCACTGGGCGTCTCGGCCCAACGACCATCAAACACCTACTCAAAAACGGGTTCAAAGTCAGCGTGCTGACCCGTAATCCATTTCTCGCAAAACTGCCACCAGAAGTCGATGTTATCGGAGCAGATTACACATCAGCCGAGACTCTATCGCCAAGCCTCGTAGGTCGCCGGTTCGATGCCATTGTCATTATTCTCAACCGCCTTGCCTACGATGCCTCGGTGGTTACGATGCAAGCAGCCGCCAACGCTGGTATTTATCGCGCCATCCCATCATTTTTTGGTGTCTCGCTCGATAATCCGGAGATAGCCAACATGCCATTCATGAAAACCAAGCTACCGGTTCTGAACGACGTCTTGGCAAAGGCTGAGAAGGGCGAGATCACATACACAGGTATCAACACCGGCATGTTCCTCGACTGGGTGCTCGATGAAGACATATTTGTTGGTTTATCGGGCAAGGCACCGACTCGCATTGCGGATGGGGGAGACATCCCCATGTCTGCTACTACTCTCGATGATATCGGTAAAGCAATCTCTGCCGTGCTCTTGAAGCCCGAAGAGACTGTCAATAAGTTGTACTATATACATACTGTGGTCATGACACAGAATCAGGTCTTGGGTTATGCCCATGAGGCTGCTCCAGGGGTGAATTTTGCCGTTGAACAAGTTGATACGAAGGTGTTGGTCAAAGCTGCGTGGAAGCGGTACAACGAAGGAATACGAGACCGGGTTTCAGTGAGGGACTTTGTTATCAGAGCGAGTTATGGTATGGGGAATGGATTCTTTCCAAAGACTGATAATGAGTTTCTGGAAATTAGACAGTGGAGCGATGAGAAACTGAAGGAAGAGATATTCAGGCGCGTGAAGGCTACTTCGCTTGATGGTGTCAAGACTGCGGAAGAGTAACTTCATATTATGCTCAATTCATCAAACCATACGCTCTCAATCCCCTATTCCCACTGCTCAAATCTGACTAGTTAGTCCTTTCTTATCTCCTCCATCTCGTACAATTGCTCAAACAGTTCCACGCCACGTTTTCCTGACGCCAGGCTCAATTGTGTCATACGATTTCTCAGCGTTGAGTATCGATGCACCTCAGCGGGTTCCTTGTAGCCAATGTCCTCAACTTCCCCAGAAGGTAGTAAGTCTGCAAAGGGATTCTGAAATGACGGCTTACGTTCACAGAACGACAGTAATAACAACGCCATATCATCCTGATCGAAGCCCGGGAAACATTTTAGTGCAAGGTTGAGGGCACATTGCAACTCCGCCTTGGTTGTTTTCCGTACAACTCGCCATACCTGACGAAAATAATTAACATAACTTGTCCACTGAGTTCTGACGTCGGCATCATGTTTTGCATCATTGATGTTGAACTCAGGATATAAATCCCACAGTCCAGCATTTTTCAGACCACGCAAAGACAAGGTACAAGAGCGCTCGTTTATGTGAAGGACTCCCTGAGAAAGGTATTCCCCGTTATCGAAGCCTGTCAAAACAAGTCTTAGTTTGCGGATCTGCAACTCCTCGGGTCTGAACTGTGCATTCCGAAACGCCTTGAGCAGCCACATATCTCTTGCGAACTGACCTAGCGGAAACTTTGCTGTATCCACAGCGCATATGCGAATATCATCTTGGGGGTTGTGCCATGTGTTGCACAATCTCCAGTTGGCATACTGAATCACAAACATGAGAGAGCTGCTCCACGAGACAAGATTGTCCGTCACAAGGCTACCAAAGGCACTCTTGCTCAAATGATGATGCAGCATTTCCGAAGCCTTTTGGTAATCCATTGAGAAAATATCAATCTTGTGGCGATTTGCTTTGTCGCCCTTGTTAAGTATGGAGGCGATAACATCTTCGCCGTTGACACCCGTGCTGTTGTTGTCCCAAGCTCGGAAAAGGTACCGTGGGGTTTGAGTTGGAGGCTTCATGACGGAGTCCTCCTTGGGCTGAAAGAGTGTCGGGCCACCGGGGCAGTTACAGAGCGATCTGGTCCAGAATTTGATCCAATCTTCCCTTCTGGCCTTGCTCCCTGCCCATTTGCTAGTGGCAAGATAATCATCAGGATTAAGCTCACCAGCAGGGCTTGTAGCTTGATGATAACATTCCTGAGCAATCTTCCGTAGAACGCCCTCACTCCCTGATGTCTCGATGACTCTCTGTGTGATGTTTTCTATTGGTTTCTTGAAATGTTCAAGGAGGTCATCCACGGCGAATGACGTCTGGGAGTCCGAGCAGATGACTTGTCTGACAAGAGCTGGGATTGCAGAGTCGATAAGCAGTCGTGCGACTTGAGCAAGCTGGAGACCCCTGGTATGCGCTAGACAGATGGACTCGGCATCTCCTCTGTTAAGTTCTTCCTCAGTACGAAGCAATTTGACGACGGTGTCTGCCCGGTCTGGGAGATTAACAGCTGTTTCGTCGAAACTGCGCAAGGCCCCGTTAAGAGACTTGCGAGACCGTCTTCTGATTCTTTTACCACTGATATTCAGACCCTCGATCCTGTTGGAAAGATCTTCAATGTTGGCCGTGGCCTGATTTTGGTGGTCGCCCATTGTCAAGAAAGTTGTTCAAGGAAGATGGTAAAGGTAACCAGGAGGGATGTGAAGGGGGGATTCTATCCTGGTGCGGGGTATATGATACCACATGCAAGATGTGTAGATGCAAAGGAGCCAATTGGGAGACCACTTTCAAGCCTTTTAGGATTGTGTAAGCATTTGATTCGCTATAATCATATACTGTTGTCATCCACGTGAATGACCAATCTAACGATGGAAATCTGACACCCTTCTCTTTTCATCAAAGAGTAACCAAGTTCTCTCTGCTGATTCAAGCTCTCAGCCACAAGTCTCAACGACAAAAATGGGATCTAAGACCGCAAAGGTTCTCTTGATTAAAACCATGGACTTCAAATGGGCATCTTTCTTAGCTTCCTCCTCCGACAGATCACCCCAAGGGGCCAGCTCTGAGTCAAGCCTATCTTCCGTCAGCTTTGGCAGTACCTTGAACCGACATATTTCATCATGATCAGGGAAATGTTTATTGGAAGCATCTCAACGATCTTCTGTATAATCATGTCAAAGTGCAGGGTCCTAGAGTAGTTGCGACGGAGATGACTTACACAACCAAGTTTGATGGTGCTTTCGAAAGGTCAATAGAAGCAAGGTGGCATACCATATATCAATCTCTTTCAATGGCCCCCTTACAATTTCGCAAGATTGGTCAAACTCTTCTTCAGATGTGCGACGTTCATCTCCCCAGTTGGCGCGAAGCTGTAGCACACGATTTGTTCAAGAACATTTAGCTGACTGGTCTACAAACCCTGGATATAGTTCATATAAGCCGGATGATATAAGATCCTGTAGAGAGAAAGTGGAAAGTCGACCACGGTGATGGGCCACTCCCTGGGAAAGGTACTCCGCGTTGTCATACCTAGTGATCCGTATTGGGTAGAACTGTGCTCCGAAGCAAAGACGGTATCCGAGTTGAGCCCAGAACTCTGAGTCATGGAACCGAAACAGAAACCGTGGCACATCTTGAAACGACCACTGTAGTGAGGCGCTAGAAGGGCAAAATATCGTTGGGCCCGCAGGACATGCGTTGAATAGTTGGATCCAGAACCTGTTCTAAACAATTCTCCTCTGAGCCTTTCGCCTTTCGCCTTTCGCTTAATTCTGACCTCTGATCGGGGCTAAAATCACGGATGGCTTGTCGTCCATTTTTGAGATCTCTGAATCCAGGAATTGAGGTCGACATGCCCAGAGGGGATCTCCTTCACCCAAAGCGGCGGGGTACTGAGTGGGATCCAGTGTGCCTCAAGGAGATGAAGCTTGAATGCAACATTTTTCAATAATGCTCCATTGACTTTCTGGACCATCGAGATTATAAAGTTCACCACGGGCTATGTCGCTGATCTTGGCTGTAAAGTGTCCTAGAAGCCCGTTGACTTGGCGTTCTCAAGGATTAGTACGCCAAGTGATGATCTCAACCAATGATCAATCAATGGTGCTAGTAACGCTTAGAGCTGATTTCGTGATGCGGTTGACATTGGCGCGTACCTTGCATAGCTCCTCTTCGCTAGCTTTGTAAACAACATCGGGATCATTCAGGAGAGCTACGAGTCCGCTGTACACAAAGCTGCGCGGACGCGACGGCTTGAAAGTTGCTTGGAGCTCTGATCAGGGATGAGCAGGGTTGTTGTCGACAATGCGCAGGGCGTTTATGTGATCTTGATCGAAGATCTTCGTATTTGGTTCCCGTTGTGACTGATTTGCGAGTTTGCTGAAGCCGCGAGACGGATGTTCGGAGTTGTCGAGATGCAAAAATACTGAGAAGTGGATGCCCGACTAACTTAGACAAAACTGAAGTCGAGCGCATATTTCGGCACCTTTCGACGGCATTGACAACATCGGTTTTGAACATTGGAAAAAATCGCATTACAGTGTTTATTTCAGACTTGATTTACTGTCAGACACAGATAAATGTGTCAATTGGCAAAAACATAAAACGACGCGTGCTCTAAGGGTTTGAGGCTAAGCCGGATTTGAGTAATTTCAAGTTTGGCAAGGCAGAATGTATCAGTGTTCGTCGTCTGCTCAATGAGTGCCTGTGCATTAGAGCGATAGCTTTGGAGGAGCTTAAAGTCAGCTTGCCTAGGTACTGAAATGTCGGCAAAATATACAGTGCATATTCTGGCTCGAATTATTCTCGCTTCTTCAAATAACACACAAGACCCTTCTGGCGTGGGAACCAGCTACCAGTAACTACCCACGGCGCATTCGGATCAACCAAGGAAATATCATACTTGTTGATCAACGTAGCCACAATCTTATACAGCTCAAGCTGAGCAAGATGGCGACCAATGCAGACTCGTGAACCGTCACCAAAAGTCAAATCGGCTGCGTTGAACACACGCATTCGCTCCTTATATGCTGTTTCAGTCTCGCCTTCGTTCTGGAGCCAGCGCTCGGGACGGTACGTATCGGCATCTTGGCCATAAATTCCCTTGTTACGCCCAGCAACATAGGGGTTAATGCCTACAGCGGTTCCAGGGGGGACAAAGCTGCCGTCAGGAAGTTTGAGGCCTGTCTCGGGTACATAGCGTTCTAGGATCATGCAGACACCTGGGTGCATACGCATGGCCTCACGAACACAAGCTTCTAAGTCTGGGCTTGGTAAGCACTTGGGTCAGGAGATAAAAAGTATATGGGAATAAACTCACAAGGCAATGCTCGAGCGGAGCTAAATGAAGCGACATCCTCGAGGCCGGCATCTAAAATCTCCTTCTCGAGCTTCCTGTAAACGTGAGGGTTGTGAAGACAGTACCAAAAGAAAGCTCGGATAGTGATAGCAGTGGTATCAGCCCCAGCGAGAAGGTTGACCAGAAGATAGCCCATGATGGTTCCATCATTGACAAGATCAGGGTTCGTGGTCTTGGATTCAATAAAGTGCTGTAGAAAGTCGGGGACTTGGGGATCGAAGTTCTCGTCCTTGCCTTGCAGGCGGGCAGTCAAATGTTCAAGTGAGATACGAGTAATGTTGGCTAGGTTGGGGGGGCCGATGCGCATTACGGGATTCTTGTCAAGAAGAAAGTCGAGGAAGGGCATTTGGCCGACGGCAGCGAAACTATCACTGTCAGTAACTACCCTGCCGATGATAAATGGGCCTATTACTAGTCAAGAGCCTTGTCGGCAATGGAGATGGTGCTGTCATAGTCATATCCTTTATCCATGTATCCAAAGCGCTGGCTAAAAGAGGCAGCACCATTTGCGTCCCACGAGTCTGCAGAGCCACATCAGTTTCGTGCAATGTATGTCAGTAGATAAAAAGCCTACAAAAGCCAATCCATTCACCAAAGTCAAATGCCTTTGGTTCAGATCTACTCATGAACCTCTTCTCAAGATGGCCGCAAAAGTCGCTGATCAAGCCATCAAAGAGGGACTCAAGACCCATAACACTGCTTTGGGAATAGTACTTGACAATGGGGCGCTTCATGCGGGCATGTTCGACCTGATCAGTCGTGCTGAATAGATGATAGGTGATTTTGCCATTGATGACAGCGCTGTTATTGTGGTAAAACTCGGTCTGGAACAAGGGCAATTAGTCCATGCAGACTATAGTGACAGGGCGATGTGAAAGAGCGTACCTTTCTCCATTTGCCATCCGTACCATAAATAGTCTTGATCAGTTCAGGAATATCAAAGTCTAGAGTATTGGGACCGATGCGAACAACAGGGCCATACTTCTCATGAAGTTCCTTGATCTTGATATGGTAGCTACCCTTCATCACAGTACGCAAGCGCCATAGGTTAGTCCAGCCTGAGAGTTGTTAGCCCTATCGTTAACAATGAGAAAAGGCACTTCTCACCAGCCAGTCCAGGGCCAGGATATTTTCGGAGCGGGGATGCGAAATAGGCCGCGATCCACCACACGGCAATACTCAGAATAGGAACAAGGACCAGGGCCACGGCGAGACTCTTACAGTCCGAGCGCTGAGCCAGGGCAATCAAGTAAGAGGTACTCTGAGGGGAACTCATCGTGGGAGACAAGAGACAACTTGCCAATGAAACATACACTATTCGTAAGGCTGCCCTGAATTGGAAATGAGGATGGCTATATACATTTGGAGGAAGTGATCTGCAAGGGGAAGTGGTCTGACGGTGGCTTGCGCCAGAATTCCCCACAGCACGGAACCGAAGCTGTTCGTCAATGTTGCACTGCTACCAAGTAGTTTGTGCTGGGGGGGTTGGAGCTGGGTGGGCTATGGGAGTATGCAAGCAACCGGTGGAATGGAACCGTTCATGTATGGAATACCGACAGTCCCAGATAACATGTGGTGCGTCTGTCATATCTTACTCATGGGATAGGTTTGATGAACGGACCCTTCAATGTCAGCCCAAGGTGATTTTCTGATACCAGCATATCTGAAGAAGCCCAGCCGTTTTTTCCGTCAACATGCAAGTTAGGGTCCAGCACAATGCTTTGGCGTATGCCGCGTAGTTGTACCGGTGCATTAGTCTATGCAAGACCGGCTCATGGCTAACCTGGTACCGCTTTTGGCGTCACCACTAATGGCCGTTATCTCCGCAATGCCTAACTCACCATTGGCTCAGACGGATGGACAGTCAGTTGGTTCAACGACCAACAACCAGAACAGCAGGGGACTGAAACCGATGCGTAGTACTTAGTAATTCTTGACTCGAGGTCTCGGGTATCTGTGTTTACTCCGTACTCCACCCAATGTCCTCTTCCAGGGGACGTAAAGTTTTTCTTTTGTCTGTATTTCTTTTTTCATAATCTATCCACATTTATGACCATCTTATATCATTGATAACAGGTTTTTAGAGCCTTCCTTCAGGCCACGTTGTTTGAATAGTTAATACTTGCTATATGGAGTAGGGAAAAAAGAGTTTATTTTGTTTCAGACAGGGAAAAAGCTGATGTATTATGTTGACCGGGTAAGATCTTCTCCATGACTTGCGGGATATCGAACTTGCCGACCAACTGATAGAACTCCACTTACGGTACTAGGAGGAGTGGGTCATCAGGCACTTATCCCGTATGTAAATAAATATATCCGACGGCCCCTAACTAGACCCTAGCCTTAAACAAGCATGGTACGGAGTAGTTGTCAGCATAGCGGCCGCTTTAAGGCTGCTAGTTATCATTAAGCCGCTGTAAGCGCTATCAAGAAATTACCCAGTCAAGCCATCTCGATTTAAACAGGTATAGCCCAAGAAACGTTTGACATTTTCCGATCTATCACCGGCCTTGCAGATTGAAGCCAGAATCACATAGTGAAGCAGTCAAGGTCATAAAGTCTATCCGTAACGGCTTGAAAATCGCGCAGCTCATGATTCCATAGGTTCTTTGTTGTTATATGCCAGAACGTTGTGCAGTTCATTAGTCAGTCTGCACTAAATATTGAAGACGGCAGAGACCAGCCGTGTGAGCGGTTAAAGCGGGTGGCTTCCGTTGACAACGGTGTTTTACGAACCTTTCGCCTGTGATTCAGTTGCAATTGGGCACATCCATGCAGCTCCCGTCCGTGCTAGTTGGCGGGGTTGGACCAGGGAGTGAGCTTAGACCAATCAATATGTGATTACGTATCAAACAACATGAAGCCCTCTGCGTATTCACATGGGGAGGGACTCGATAACGGCCATGGGCAGGGATTAGTCCCCGTCAGCTTTACGTATGCCCTTGGCAGGAAAGGAACACCCTTCACGCCAACTTGCATGGGCTTCAGCAAACTTTATTGTTTGACTATTGAGCTAGGTTATTAAGGCCAGGCATAAGCACTTCGGGGCAGTTGCAGTTCCCGTTCTGTTCAAATGACAGGAATTTACGTTTTCTCCATAGAACAGAGGCGGCACTGAGTCCACTTTGAGCCAGCAATAATGGCCAACAGCCAAGTCCGACACACCCTTGAATAAGGTTTACAAGGGCTCCGAAGCGAGAGTAACCCTATTGTTTTTTCTGCATAGAGCTCATCCTTCGGCGAGTCATTGCCACTGTGCCAGTCTTGACAAGTCAACTGAAGAAGCAAGAAGAAAAAGCAAAACCCTCCCCTGTTCTCTGAGCTGCCAACCTGGTTAGCTCTGTTGTCTCTGGGAATGATCTACAGTAGAGTATCAGTAAGGAGGAAACCTGAGATGAGAGACCGTTTCTTCACCTCGGGTTCGCCGCGTCGGATCCATCGAGGTTACATGTCATATTCTGTAACTGCGGTCCTGCTCCCTTTCTGAAAAATAAAAAATGGATCATTTTCCCCGGACAGATGTCTACTTATCTGGAACTGTGCCTTGCAGCTGAACACCCGTGTACCCACGGAATATTAGTTACGGCGACCTCTGTATACTCATCTCGGCTTCTTCCCATTTGGCACGCATCGACGATTTATCACGAACGAACGACACGCACACGATGGCTATGGGAGGGGATGGGCCGTGGGCCATTGGTGTGATGTGGGCATTGACTGTCGTGGTATTCATCTTTGTTGTGTTGCGCGTATACACCCGGGTTGTCGTCGTCCAATCTTTTGGTGTTGATGATCATGTCTTCAATCTGGCGTTTGTAGGTTGCGTTTCAAGCTCGCCTCTACCTTTTGATCTTTGCTAATGCGTGCCCAAATTGCTAGGTTCTTCTCGTATTCTACACGTCGTTTACGACTACAGCGGCGCATTATGGCTTTGGGCAGAACATGACCGATATTATAGCCCGCAACCCCGACGACCTGCCCTTTGCCATTCTGTTTGAAGCTATCGGACAAACTTTCGCAGTTGTTGGCATGGCAGTTGCCAAATGGTCGCTCGGACTGTTCTTACTTCGAATCGTAAAAGAAACATGGCATAAGATTGCTATCTGGATATCTATGGCTGCTCTAGCCGGCGCATCCATCTCGACTTGTTTCGTCTTTTGGCTACAATGCACTCCTCCAAAGCATCTCTGGGATCGACGAATTCCAGGAAAGTGTACAGTTGACTCAACACCTGTTTCAATGACTCTCTGTAGTAAGTACTTGGACAATTTATTCCTAGGGTCTAGGCTAATGACTGAATGACTGCAGTCCTTTGTGTGATTGTCGACTTCTTCTTCGCTGGCTTCCCCTGGCTTTTCATCTGGGCCCTGCAGATGAAGAAGCGAGAAAAGATTGTTATTCTTTGCAGTTTGAGTCTTGGTGTTATGTAAGTACTATTTCACCATGCTCTCAGGTGACCTGCCGCTGACTATCTTTCCAGCGCAGGTGCTTGCGGTATCAAGAGAACTCTAGAGGTTCCCGAATTGTCGAGCCCAAACTACACAAGTGAGTCATCCACGAACAACATACCCCAGCAGCACCCAGGCTGACTCCTTTTGTGTTTTCAGAGAGTACTGTCGGACTTATTGTCTGGTCAGCAGCCGAAATTGCAGTGACAATGATTTGCATCGGTATCCCCGTCTGCCGACCTCTATACAAACAATATCTCGACAAGTGGACATCCCGAGACGGCAGCAAGTACAAGGAACAAAGCGGCGGCGGCTCGCACCCGCTGCAAACTATTGGCGGCAGTTACATCAATGCAAACACGAACGACACGAACCTCAGCAGCGAGGGCTGCAAGGCCGCTGAATATGAGAAGAAGATTGGCATTAAAGGTCCGTTTACAAAGACAAGGATCTACTCCAAACCCACGGAGAGAGTCCGGAGCGACGACCAGAGTGATGAGTCGATCTTGGGGCCAGACTTTAGAAGGAACCAGCACGATGATCTTGGGGAGCGGGGAATTCGGGTCACCTATGAAGTTACGACTACTCAGCAGGGCATCTAGGTAGACTCGACAAGCGGGCCTTGGGTCTTCTGGACTTTGAGTCATAGATAAGCCTTTTAAGGTATAAATTATTTATTTACGTTTATCGTAATGATTCCGTCGGCAGCTCTACACACCTATGACACAGCCTCAACGCCGAAATGCCTACCCTACACACGATTCCGTGTGAGTCATACTTTCCAACTCACATTATGCTTACATCGGGCTATGCAATGTAACTATAAAGGCCTGCCAGTTCCTCCTTTCTCTGTCAATACATAAATGGTGTACCATATTTATATCATCAGTTAGCAACATGACTGAAAATAAACCTCAACCCCAACCACCCCAGTCTGGACTCAAGACGGCAAAGGGTACTCGCGACTGGGTCGGCCGTGACCTTCTATTGCGCGACCACATTTTGTATGCTTGACCCATCCCAGGCACTTCTCCGTCCCTCCAACTCCGTCGCACGGCTAATTGAGATTCAGTCAGACAATCAGCGACGTTTTCAAGCGTCATGGCGGCATTCCCTTAGACACGCCCGTCTTCGAGCTCCGGGAGGTCCTGGCTGGGAAGTATGGCGAGGATGCCAAACTCATCTATAATGTTGAGGACCAGGGAGGCGAGCTTTTATCGTTGCGATACGACTTGACGGTTCCGTTTGCTCGTTGGCTGGCCATGCACAGTAACGTCAAGCAAATCAAGCGCTACCAGATCGCCAAGGTTTACCGTCGAGATCAGCCTGCCATATCTCGTGGAAGACTTCGAGAATTTTATCAGTGCGATTTTGACATTGCCGGTGTTTATGATGCTATGATCCCCGATGCTGAGATCCTTCGCATCATTGTCGAAGTGTTTAGAGCTCTCAAGCTCGGCATTGTCATCAAACTGAACCACAGATGCATCCTCGACGGCTTGTTCACCGTTGCTGGCGTTCCCCCAGAAAAGATCAGGACCATCAGCTCAGCAGTCGACAAGCTGGACAAGGCCCCGTGGGAAGAGGTTAAGAAAGAAATGGTAGACGAGAAGGGCCTGGCGGAGGAGGTTGCCGACAAAATCGGTGAATATGTCAGGCGCAGTGGCGGTTTGCGTGAAATGATCGATGCCCTCAAGGGGGACCAAGAGCTGTCGGCAAACGAACAAATCCAAAGTGGCCTGGCCGACATGGACCTTCTCGCCCGTTACCTCAAAGCAATGGACGCCATCGACAGTGTTTCGTTCGATCTTTCACTCGCACGTGGCCTCGACTATTACACTGGATTGATATACGAAGTCATCACGACTACCTCGGGTCGATCCAATCAAGTCGGCAGCGTTGCCGCTGGCGGGCGCTACGACAACCTTGTGGGCAGGTATGGCAAACAGACCGTCCCTTGCGTCGGTCTCTCTTTTGGAGTAGACCGTGTCTTTACCATCTTAGATGCTCGACAAAAGAAGAACACCTCAGATCTCAAGAGCGAGGCCGATGTGTACGTCATGGCAGCTGGCGGGAAGGGTTTTGATGGTCTGCTATCCGAGCGCATGGAGGTGGCTCGTCAGCTATGGGACGCAGGCATTAGGGCGGAGTTCATTGCCAAAGTCAAGCCCAAGATGCAGCAACAATTCAACGCTGCCAAGGAAGTGCCTCTTGCCGTGATTCTTGGTCAAGACGAAATTGAAGCTGGCCAGGTTAGACTGAAGGACGCCCGAGCTGGTGACGGGGAGAAGGTTGAGAAAGATCGAGGGCGACTCGTTTCTAGAGAAAATCTGGTTGAAGAGGTGACAAGTCTTTTATCGAATATAGCACTAGAAGAAGGTCAAGATTAGAAATGGCGGGAATTTGGAAGTTGGTACAAGATGCGCGAAGGGTCTAAGGCAGATTTGCGCCAGACGGAACAATAGGAAGAATACAAGCATAGAGATTGTCACTTTGGTATATATACTAGTGTACGCGATGAGCATATGAGCCACACAAGTATGTGAGCCCTAAACTTTCACCTCCTTCGACCTCACTGGGAGAAATAATTATAATAATACAATATGGTTCTATCAACACGCCAGCCAACTCAGCCCGCCCCGTCCTGGATTGGATCATTGGCCATCTACTGCGTTTCAGTCCATTCAGACTAAGCACATCAAGAGGGACGCTTTCTAGATCATGGCGAAAATTAGGCTATTCTATAAAGTAAACGTAAGACCTAGACAATAGCCGGGCGCGTAAGATCTAACAAGGTGTAAGTTGGTAAGTTGATGAGGTTTGTGAATTGGGACTCTAATGCGTATTCTCTCATTGGAAAACCGTTTCTTGTGAGAGTCGGGTGACAAAGCGGGAGGCTATGGTCTGAACGGACAAGTGACGGTCATTCTGGTGATGCCTACGATATACGGAGCTGGTAAGAGATGGATGATATTGGCTAGCTCCTTGCGCGCGAGTTCCTGATAATGGCGACCTCGGCCTCACGAGCCACAGAAAACTGCTATCCATGAACACAAAGCAAGAACTTGACGGGGCCCTGTATTGTCTCAAAACTTGAGTCGTATGCAACAGTGAACGATGCAAAATTACCTCAAAACGTTGTCGAGTAGTGCAAAATTATGATTCAAGGCTATTGATCTGAAGTTGGAGAAATATGGATATGAGTCCTCCCCTCGACCAATACTGATATCCTTACAGCCCCATCTTTATCTGCTTTCACTGTCTTGTCAAGGTAACTATACGTCTGGCCTGGAGCAAGACGTGAGATTCCAAGATCGAACACGCCGGCATCAGCTGAGGGATAGAGAACCAATTCCAAGTCCTCAGATGTATGAGACCTTGCTTTGGCGATAAGGACTCCAGGATATGGCACTCGTGAAAGAATGGGGCCTCTCAGAGCGGTTTCAGATGGGCCCTATCAGCGTTGTTAGATGAATATTACATGATCGACGATGGTGATGGGATACATACCTTCTGGACCATCCGATGATATGCCCCTGGTCGGATGATAGCAGCTGTCAACGCCGCTTGGTTCATCAAACACGACGCATTGTCAGGGTCAAGATGTTGAGACCCCGTCGGAGCTGTCTTAACACCCCATGCTTTCTCAAACTTCCTCACACAAGCCTCCTTCAATTCCTCATCACCATATTCACCTGCAGCAATAGCAAGTTGAGTATACATAGCACACTCATTGGACCGATAATTCCCTGCATCAATCTTATCCGCTCCGACCAGTCCAGTCAGCGAAACCTCTTTCGTCTTGCTGTCAAACTGAACTGTCTCGTTCCGGATGATAGCCCAAAGACGTCGGGAGAAGTTTCTCAACGGACCGCATCCCATCATTATGGCGGCCAAATCTCCGGCTGCACCGCATAGACCGGGAATAGTGAAACCTGTTAGCTCGGACCTTATAGTCAGGACACTACCGCTAGTCTCCGTGAAGTTGGTGTTCAGTGACTCCTCGAATATTGGCAGTAGAACTTCAGTCGATTTTGTTCCAAACACCAGATCGTATAGAACTGCCCCAGTCATGCCTTGTAGATTACACATGACATAGATCCAATTTGGCTCACAGGAGATGAGACAGTATGGGCTAACAGACCATTGCCGCACGAGTGTTTCCTGAAGGTCATGCAGGTTGTATCTATAGGTATGTTTGTCGTCAATGTTGAAGACCA
The DNA here is from genome assembly GCF_900067095.1 of Fusarium proliferatum ET1. NCBI lineage: Eukaryota > Fungi > Ascomycota > Sordariomycetes > Hypocreales > Nectriaceae > Fusarium > Fusarium proliferatum. The sequence goes on along the minus strand of NW_022194795.1, from coordinate 2,732,362 downwards.
GGCTTCCCGGCTTTGTGTATCTCTTGTCACCTGTGTTGGCAGTATAGAGCATAACTCCCTGCAGTAGGAACCCCGTGACCATGATATTATCTTGCTTGACTGGATCCCAGTCTAGCGAGAACTTGCCAGTTAAACGCTCCCACTTCCAGAAGTTGAGAACCTTCTGAGTCAAAGATCGCTCAATGACTCGTTGGAAAGCTTCGTTGATGTAACCGTGGGCATTTGGGGCGTAAGTAGATTGGTAAAGACCAAGGACGAACATCATTTGGTAGATCTGATACCGAAGAGCTGCAGTTTGATACTGGTCGACAATAGTAAAGCCTGACCAGTCATCAAGACTCTGAAAGGCCTGATCGAACAGAAATTGCAATTTTCTGAGACTTTCAAGGCTGAGTTCTTCGTCGTCTTCTTTTTTGGAAGCTGCGGCGACGAGTCTGTCCGTCTCGGCAGCCTGGTGCAGGATGAATTCGTTCCTCGCTGTTCTCTTCTTATAACCACGTTTTCTCTCAGCTCTTGATGAGGCATTTGCATGAAGGAAACCCGCAAAGAGAATACCTGGGGCCCAATACCCAGCGTTCTTCCAGATGGTATCGCCTGCAGTGAAGTAGGCGCCAAGGATAGACAGGCCCCAGACAAGGAGGGGGAATAAGATTGCTCCAGCACCAAACCATTATTGTTCCAAGTCAGTAACACATACTATAAAAGTAGCTGAGTAAGTAGATAGGGTTGGCTTACCGCGAAGAGAGCAAGGGGGATGCTAGCCCAAGTCACCACGAACAATATTCCACTAAGTAAATTGGCGCTCGCGAAATATCCGGCTCCAGGGAAGATAAGCCCAAGAGCAGCGGCCTTGTGTTTCGGGCCGATATCAACATATTCTTGAAAGAAGATTCCGAGGGCAGTAAAAGTCAAGGTAATCCAGACACCGAGCGTACGTGCCTGGACGTTCTTGCGATGAGGGCCTGATCCAACGTTTGGGGGGATAAGATCTTTCACATATGGTCCTGCGCGTATCAGCAACTTCAAGTCTCTATCATGCAGATTGATAAGCGCATACCTGACGTCCCATAGGGTCGTCCACGTTGGGCACTTGACTTTGATGCGACCATGCTTGATGGTGATGCTGAGAGTGTCTTCTGCAAATACAGGACTGAGTTGCCGGCACTCTAGCGAAATTTGTCTATTCAACATGCCTTTCATATCCATCAATCTGGGGTAATGGATATTACCCCAGACTTTGCGGGGTTGTGATCGTGGGTGATCTGGTCATTCTTTTCTGACTATCCCCTAGCTGAATGGTACATGCGGGGAGTTTGTCAGAATTTTATGACAATTCAGCTTGCAACGGACTATTGTCAACTTTCCGTCGCCAATCAAGGCCAATTTTTTCATCCAATTTCTCTATTTCTCAACATTTATCTTCTGCTCTTCGACATAACTTACACGAATCCCTTCGCACGACCAATCTCCAACTGCCCCGATGTCCAAAGAAATCACGTCCCCGCGGCCTTATACCTCTGAAGCAGAATTTCTTGAGTATCATTCTCAACTATTCAAAACTTTCGCCACCGGAAAGACCAAGAATATCAAATGGCGGAAATGGCAACTGAAGCAAATGTGGTGGATGCTCGTCGACAATGAGAAAGCCATCACCGAAGCACTAGCAGCTGATCTCGGACGCCACGAGTTCGAGGCCCTGACATCAGATCTCCACGGGCTGAAAACAGACATCCTCGAACATCTCAACCACGTGGAAGAATGGGCAGCCGATGAGCCAGTGTCCTCAGCCGGATTCCTCATGGGAACGCTGGGGAAAGCACGCATTCGAAAAGAGCCTCTTGGTGTGGTTTTAGTCATCGGCGCATGGAATTTCCCCTTCCTGCTTACCTTACAACCCGTTATTGCCGCTATAACTGCCGGTTGCTGTGTCGTCGTGAAGCCGTCTGAATTATCGGTGGCTTCTCAGAACCTCATGCAAGATCTTGTAGGGCGATATCTCGACCCGGAAGCCATTAGGCTAGTCACAGGAGGACCACAGGAAACAACACGACTTCTCGAACTTAAGTTCAATCACATCTTCTTCACTGGCTCGACAAAGGTCGCTAAATTCGTTGCTGAAGCTGCAGCAAAGCACCTCACCCCGACGGTTTTGGAGCTAGGAGGTCAGGGACCAGCGATAGTGACAGCGAAAGCGGACGTCGATCTTGCGGCTAAGCGTATCGCATACGCCAAGTTTCTTAACGCCGGGCAAATCTGTCTCTCGGTTAATCACGTTTTCGTCGATCCAGAGGTTCATGACACTTTTGTGGAAAGACTCCAGTATTGGACTCGGCAATTCTCCGGTGGAGAGTCGAGTCATATGTGCAAGATCGTCAATCGACGTAACTTTGACCGACTGTCAGGCTTGTTGGAGAACACTTCGGGGGATGTGTTTCAGGCTTCTGGAAACGCAGGGGACAATAGGTTGAGCCCGACTGTCGTTACTGGCGTGACCAGAGATGGTAAGCTTCTTGGCTGTCTTAGTGAAGTTTCTGTCTAACCTTCTCGAAAGATTCGCTTCTTAGTGAGGAGTTATTCGGTCCCATTTGTCCTGTTATCAGAGCGACGTACAAGAATGCAGTTCACCAGACCAATAGGTAAGTAAACAGTCTTGACCAAGGTCAATCTACTTTCCTTAACATTTATAAGTGGTCCTCATCCTCTCGCAATCTATATCTTCAGTTCAGACCGTTCCGAGATCGACTATGGTAAGGTTTCTCCGTACTGAGAAACAGAATCTTTGCTAACACTGCACATAGTTCTGCAAAATACCATCTCAGGCGGCGTCACCATAAACGATGTCCTAATGCACTATGGCGTACCAGGCGCTCCATTCGGTGGTGTAGGTGATTCCGGGCAAGGCTACTATCACGGCAAATACGGCTTCATGGCCTTTACACATCAGAGGACCATCTTGGAAATACCGACTTGGATGGATAAGCTTATGGCGTTTCGATATCCTCCTTTCGACGTGAAGAATATGAGCAACTTTGTGGTGAAGAACAACTTGGGCTTCCGGCGAGGAGAGACGATGGAGGATCAGGTGGTCGGGGGTAGTAGAGCATGGGTTTGGGCAGGACTTGGGGTCTTGGTTGCTTCTGCGATTGGTGTTGCTTCGAAGAACCGTGAGAGTGTTCGTGGGATATTTCTGTAAATTTAGAACAGAGAGCATAGGCCATCATCCATGCGCAGTGAGAACAGAGTCATTGTTTCCTCGCCAACCACTATAACGACATCTTGTTCGGACAAAGCATTCCAAGAGCGTGTGTCTTTGTCAACTTTTGAACTTACAAGCCTGTGCCTAAGCGATGATCTTCTCTACTGCTCAATATTGCAGTCCCTAACCCTGCTGTCGACCATTTTGGTTAGTCATCGTAACTGTCGTGTCAAACACAACGTGTGTCGGAGTTTACGAATTCCTTGCCTAATTTGACATTAGTGCCTTTCCGGATCCAGCCCTGACACCCGATGCAGGAACTTCCCCAGCCAAGGATATTGATGTAATTATGCGTCTCACAACTCATTTTTTTCTGACTGTACTTTTTATTTTTTGCGTCATGTATACATGACATTACCTATCCTGGTGCTGCTTATGCATAAACGGGCATTGGATCACCTGCCGAATTCTTCACGTGTCATTAACTAACGGTGTCACGGTAGCAGAGTTACTACTACTCAAGGATTGCCTCTGTTCCGTCAATTTGCATCGCCGAGCACCATTTGCGTTCTATTTATCCTGCCTATTACTTTTTTTTCATTACCCAGAATAAAACACCAGCTCGGGCACAAATGCTTCCTCCTAACGCTACTGACTATGTCTCATCTCTACTCACAGAGGCTCATGAGCTCTCACAGCCATTACTCGATGGACTGTCAACCTCTCCACTCACTACACCCGTTTCATTGGCGTCTGTACTAGGCCTCGGCTACTTCGCAAACAAAATTCTAGTCAGCAGGGCTTTGAACCACGGCACGAAAGCCTACTTCGATTGGAATAAGGAGATTGTGTTGGTTACTGGTGGATCAGGCGGCATTGGAGGTGAGACTGTGCAGCAGTTGGCCAGCAAGAGTATTCGTGTGGTTGTGCTCGATGTACTTGCTTTGACTTATAAACCTCGTGAGTTACCTCTCCTTATGGAAGGGTTGACAGTCACTTACTATGGACAGCATCGAATGTTTACTATTATAAATGTGACCTAACGAATTACGAGCAATTGCAAGAAGTCGCTGGAAGAATCAAGCGGTAGTTTATACCACAAGAGCAGGCGATTACATTGGCTAACTTTGCCCATTAGGGAGGTCGGGGAACCTACAGTAGTTGTAGCGAATGCTGGTGTCTGTCGTGGAAAGCCCCTTTTGAAAGCCACCAAACAAGATATCGACCTGTTAGTATACAACCATATCCGTCCATCAGCTTGGACTAACCCGATATCCAGTACAATTGGAGTTAACACTCTAGGTCTCATCTGGACCATAAAGACCTTTCTTCCCGCTATGGTATCCCGCAACCACGGTCATCTTCTCATCGTCGCCTCGCAAACAGGCTACTTAGCTACCGTCGGCATCACCGACTACGCAGCTAGCAAGTCTGCCGCTATCGCAATCTACGAAGGACTACATACCGAGATCAAGCATGTTCATAAAGCTACCGCAGTCCGTCTTTCGTGTGTCTCACCGAGCCATGTACAGACCCAGATGTTTACGGGTGTTAAGTCTGTTCCTGGTATGTCCACCATGACAACCGAGTATCTGGCAGACAAGATCTGTGGGATTCTCTTGAGTGGAAGGGGTCAGAACATTATTGTTCCGGCTGCCGCTGGAATGTCACCTTGGGTTCGTGTTTTGCCGAGCTGGGTTCGCGTTCTTCTGCAAGATGCCGCGGCTCCAGCCTTTACGGACTTGAGACCCCATGATCCGTTCAAGCAAACTGCGTAAGCAGACAGTTCATTATTTGGATAGTAATTTTATATGATGTGTACTCTTTGTTGCCAGGAAAATGTGACTCTACAGTTTACAGCCTGTTACTCTCCAGAACTAAGTTCTCCGTGGTGATATACGCCCTGAGCCATAAGTCTGAGCTGCAAATAATGCATCTAGCTTACAACGTCAACATCATATCATAGTGTGAACTACTTAATGCGAACAGGCTTATTAACTGTTAGCAATGCTTGGCTTTATATCTACGTAAATCATAAAACCCAGTTTACATAAATATAAGAGTGGTACAAGTCAAATCTTATCATTATCAAACTCTTCTTTATGGCTTGCCTTCCTCAGTACATTCACCAAGAACTCGCCTGCGCGACTTAAGTATCTCAACCCACTTGTCCCTCATTTACCCTTGAGCTATTCCATAGCACAACAGCACTACTGAGCCCCATTCCGATACTAGACCAAACCCTTTGCAATATGTCAGTCACCATTGTTCATCCTCAATGTCATTACAACTTACGGAGAAGGTGGTGTTATCTCACCAACACCAAGTGCACGGGCTAAAGATAGGACATTGTAAACCACAGCCCAACAATTGTTCTGTATCACAATGCTTCTGACACGCCGTGCCAAGAGTATCATTAACGGAATTCGACTCAGCGGAGAGGTCTCCGACGAGGTCACCGTCGCATCCGCACAGTCAGCATCATCAGACTTTATATCTGAGCCTGCGACACATATGCTAAATGATGCAGATGCAAAGCATAAAATGTCGTTGTAGTTGTCACCCACGTAGATAGCCGGTCCACGTTCAAGAAAGCGGGCTAGAATGCAAGACTTTTCTTCTGGAAGGGCATTGGAGAATACCATGTCTGAATCAATGCCTACTTCACGAGCGACAGAAGTAGCTGAGACTGCGTTATCCCCAGTAATCATTCCAACAGCCAGACCCATGTCTTTCAATTGTCGTATGACTTGATGAACATTGGAACGGACTGTATCTTGGAGTACAAATACAGCAGCCTGTTTGCCATCAACGGCCAGCACAACAGCCGTTGTAATTCCATTTCTCATTTCCACGGGAATTTGACAGAGATCGATGGAAACTCCGAGGCTCTCGATATAAGCACGGCTTCCAATTGCCAACTTCCAAGTGGCGAACACTCCACCGGACTCAGACAACGGCTGAGTGGCTGTCACAAACGCTTGAGCGCCGCGACCAAGTTCGTGGTTGATTTCCGATACCACCAAGTTAGGTAAATACTCTTGCTTCTCTCCTATCCTTGATTGACTCTCTTGGAAAAGCGCTCGGGCAACTGGGTGGGTGTTCCCAGCTTCAACTTCTTGTACAACCCTCCACAATATGTCTTGCTTTTGTGATGAATACCACTCCTTAGAGAAGTTCGTATGTGTCACTTTCAGATCTCCATGTGTGAGCGTACCAGTCTTGTCAAAGAGAATAGTTCGAGCTGAGGTAGCGTTTCGCAGCCTCAAATAGGTAGTCACCAACCGGACTCCAAGCTTCGATGCTCGCACTGATCAAACTACTGGGTCAGCTGTATTTTATTCGACCTTTCTTGGAGGCATACCTGTAGCAAGTAGTTTACAAGTTGGAATGCTCAAACTTAGTGAGCACGGGCAAGCAGCTAGTAGTAACGCTGAAGCTCGGCCCAGCCCATCAGCCCAGCAGCTGCCCTTGGTGAACACGAGATAAAATGTGAGTATGCATGTTGTAATCAGGATAACTGCACTTGAGAACCATGAGGTAGCACGATGAAGCTGGGGCTCTGAGTTGGCCATTTCCGCCGTTACGATGGACGTGAGGAGTTGACCTAGGCGAGTCGAACGCCCACAGGCTGTTGCCCTACAGACGATCGATCCTTGTTGTACCTGACCTCCCGCATATACAGCATCGCCGTTTTCGACCAGTCTAGGCTCCAATGAGCCGTTGATCCAAGTCTCTATGACTAGAGCCGATTCCGTGCTCTCGACTATTCCATCACAAGGTATGTGCTCTCCCTGGCTCACAATAACGCAATCGCCGGAAGACAATAAGTCAACAGGAATATCAGAATATTCGGTAGCTGTGCTGTGTACCATGGCAATGGTAGGCACAAGATTTGAGAGCGGAGATGCGAAGACCCGGTTTCGCTGGGAGAGGATGGCTTTGAGTAAGCGGGCCCCAAGGACACTTGTAGACAGAATTGGAATGGCCTCCAGGGACTTTGGATCGACGCGATGAATTCCATTCATTTCAGTCTGTACAGTATCAGTCACGGCTTGTATAAGCGCCAACATGATACCCAGTGATGCAAGAGTTGCCATGTTTGGTCTTCTTCCGTGCCATGCAGAGCGTAAAGCCTCAACATGGAGTTGTAATCCAGATACTAGACTCATTGCAACAGCGAAATACGCAATTAAGTTTATGTTATTGTTTTGCGTCGTCCACAGGGCTTTGATGGTGCGTGACGCGAAGAAAAGGACCGATGCCGCTGTCGCCAAAATAAAGTCGCGCTGACATGAATTTACATGATGTTGCTGGGAGTTTCCGGGCTTTTGAATAATAGATAACAAACTAGCCCAGCTCTGAGATTTAGATGAAGGCAGTGGATTGGCATCATAGCCGGCAGAGCGGATGGTCTTAATGATATTCTCCTCTGTCACAACATCATTGTAGAATTCTACTTGAGCTCGAAGTAGGCCGAGTGAAACAGTGGCCTTCAAGACTCCGGGGATAGACCCGATTATGTCTTCAACATCGGATACACGACGCGCAGGTTAGGCCATCTAGACTCAAGATTCTGGCCTGGGCACCTTTGATGGCTTTCGGTCGTTGGGCGGGGCTATGCTCGACATGGCTTTGGCGAGGATAAAGACTGCATAGTTTCTCATGTATGTTGAGAAACCGGAAGACGATATAAGCTCCAACAGCACAACAGGCCATGATTGTCGACTTTGGAAGATTGACTGGCAATACTCTCTCGGGACCTGAATGCCCAACTAAAAATAAAGAACAATATGCTAATGATACACTATTCCGACCCCATTCCCACTTAGTTTAGGCTTGGCTACTACAACGCACTAACTATTGCTTGCACTAGGCTGACAAGGATATTTCTGACATCCTCTTTTCTGACAACGCCGTTTCTGACACGTATTCTTCTGACTAGATCAAGCCACATCACATCACCAGCAGTAAACCATCGCCGAGGGCGCAAGATCTCGTTTCGTAACAGCTAAAGCAAGCCACATGTCAGTGCACAACCTCCAAACTCCGTAATCATCGCTTACCTGTCGAGCAATCCAACTTGGGATATTTCCGCGCAAACTCTTTGCTCAATTTCCACTCACAAAAGTCATCGAGGCCCAGAAACTTGGCTACGTCGTTTGCTCGACTCTCCTCCACGGGATCATCCTCTATAATTGGCGCCACGGCGTTTATCTGACGGTCTAGTTCTTGAAAGATGGCTTCTTCGACTATATCATGTTCAGAAGAGTACCATTCGCCAACCTCAGGGCCAATCTCGAATAGTGTCCATGATGGATCGGTGAAGTAACTCCTCTGAGGGGACTTTTGGTGCTGACGTCGTCGCAGGACCTGATTTTCGAAGATGTCAAGAACATTTACCGCGACACTATGGTTAGCGGGTTCTATCACCGAGTGCAAGACAAGGTCTTTGATCAGTTCGTCGAAATCAGTGGTTTCCGCCTCGAGGACGAGTTGATCTCTGATTTCGGGCCAGTTGAACAAATCGATGCCCCAAAAGTGCGTGGGGTTTTTGGACTGGAGGGGCGTTGGCCGGAATGGAAGCGGAACCGAATTTCTTGACTCGATTCCAAGGCGCCAACTGATGACTCTTTCTATATACTTAGCCCCATTCTATTATTCACATTAGCTTGCGAGTCATTGTTGGTGGTTCATCTGATCTTACCACTCCATAGGCATACGATTCCAGTCCTGCGCAGCGCATAGAGAAGCGCACAGCAGTCTTGATTATCTTTTCGACCATATCGCTATGGTTTCCAGCGTCGCGAAGGTTATCCAGGTGTCGACGACAAGCACCAAGGAGCCTAGACCCAAAGATTGACATTGACGTGATACTGAGCTGATTTGGGACGAACAAAAGGGATCTTGGTGATAAAGACGACATAGCTGGATCTAAGAAGGTACCCCCAGGCTGCATTGTGCTTGGGGTTAATGCCTCGTGCTGTACCTGGCCTACCGTTGATAGATCCAAAAGAAACGACGCGTCCTTGAATATGTCCGTATGAGTGACTTGCTCCGGGATGTCCTGGAAAGACTGATTGTTGACCGACGGATTGAGAGCAGGTGGTGTTTCGTGATTGGCTAAATCCATCCTTGGTGCAGATTGCTGCGCTTCCGGGTTTTCAGCATCTCTCCTTCGAAATATAGAACCGAAAACCTCATCATCTAATAGCAGTGTCAGCTACACCCCTGCGAGGCACAAGTGAAAAAGTAAGGCTCACCCGCCGCAGCAGTAGCAGCTTGACCGAAACTGAGTAACTTCTTACGCAGCCTCAGCAAGGCATCTTCCAGCTTCCGGTTCTCAGATATTAACTTTAGATGCGCATCGAGAAGAACAGAGTACCGATCTTGAGGGTCTGAGCCCGTCGCTACCTTCTGCAACAGCTCAATCGTCTCCTCCAGGTTACGGATGTAGGTGATGTTCTTTTCGCGCAGACACTGTTGCGAGATGCGGTTCTGTGCTCTTTTGCGCTCGGATGGGTCAAGGGCGCTGGCAGCCTTTCTTTTGGTTGGAGGCATGACTCTGAATCGATGGAGCGAGGTGGTGATAGATCGCTGATAAGATTGTTTTGTGGGGGCGGAGCTGGTTTTTACGGTTGCATCAAAGACAAGGGTTACGGGCTTTCGGGGCGCCAGGATCCCCGAGTTCCCCGGATTCCCCTAAGTAGCTTCAAGCTAAACTGACATCTTCCCCACAAACTACGGGCTTTCTCTCTCCTCGGTTATCCTTATCATGTTCTAACTCGAGGATGATAAAATTCTTCCGAGTGGCAATTTATTGTTTTACTCTCCTTGGCCTTGTAAATCATAAATTCGGTCTATCTCAAGTTCAAAATAATATATCTACCTACTACCTTTGATAAAGACAAGTACGAATAGAGTCCACGATCAAGCAAATGTCTGGTTGACCTCGTCTCTATGCTTCTCGAGATATTCCGAGAATTTGGTCAGGCGGATCGGATATTTCTCCAGCTCCTCAAAGTCGACTTGATATCCAACTTCATTCGCCCACAACTCGGCATAGATCTTCGGGTTCCTCAATGCAGCATCTTTCGCTTCTTGCTCACTATAGAACTCGAGCCCAATTTCCACTCCACTGACTCGGCTCAGCTCCTGCACAATCTGAGCTGGCGTAAGAGACTCGACGCCCAAATCTATCTCATGCTTGTTGTAAGACAGCGGTTCAGTGATTGCTGCTGCCGCAAATTTGCCGACGTCGCTTGGATCAACCACTGTCATCGCAGTCTCGGGTTTGTATGCCGACAGAAACGTTCTTCTCTGGCCCAATTCGGGAAACATGTAAGATGCCGTCGGCTGATGATAGTTGTTCATGAGAAAAGCCGGCCGCAAAATTGTCCAGTATTTAATGCCGGATTCTCGTACCATAGACTCGATCTGGGCTTTGCTCAGCCAGTACCACGCCAAGGGGTAGTCGGGTCCCCAGTTCGGAAACTCTTCATGCTTTCCTGTCATGGTGACGCTGGAATAGACTAGGCTAGTGACTGTTCCGGATTCAGTAGCAGCGTCGATGATATTCTTTGCATGAACTGCCTCCAGGTTGGTGTCAGACAACACCGGCAATACGTTGAGAAAGACGGCAGTGGCTCCTTTGACCGCAGCCTTGAGTGAGGATATGTCATCGAAGCTGCCGGGGAACAACTGCGCGCCGAGGCGCTGGAGCTCGATTGCGGACTTGGAGGAAGGGTCTCTAACAAGTGCGTGAACTTTGACGCCAGCGTTTAGGAGTTCTCGAGCAGTGGCGCCGCCCTGATTGCCAGTTGCGCCAGTGACAAAAGCAATAGTCTGGGACATGATCGGGAAGGAAAAGGTAAAGTTTTGAGCAAACGAAGTGGTGAAGTAATTAGTGATCTATTTCTCAAGTGATTGTTTTAGGGTTTTCTCAAGATGTTCTGTTAAAGGAGGACTGGCATAGTTTAAATACTTGGACTCAACAGACCTCTACTGTAGATGATGTCAGCCTAGCCAAAAAAGGAATACACCTCGATGATGTGGATTTCTGACGAGATCCCTGGGGCGATTACAGTTACTACGGCACCTACTCGTCAGTGGTCTGAATTCTTGGTAGAAATGGCTTCTATTTTCAACTATCACGTTAGATGGCGCGCCGTGGACTTGCGGATGCGTTAAGGTGGACCTGACTATTCCGTATCCAGTAAACAGCTCGACACGATTTCGAGGCTAGTGCTGTCCTGGTCTAGTGTTGAAGATTACAAAGCATGCGAGACTATGGGCATCACATAATTACGACGCTACCAGAACAACGACTCGAAATCATGGCGTTTCACAAATGAAGGCATGAGCAACATGGTCTATTGCGGAAAGCCCAGCAGAGCCTGCTCGGAATGTCGAGTCAAGAGGAGAAAGGTATGTATCGCAGTCGTCCTACCCCAAGAGATCCTAGCGTGTTAACAGATCTGGGAGCGAAGTGCGACTTGTCGAGGCCAGCATGTCGTCAATGTCGCGGGGCCGGTTCCAGATGTGATGGATATCGAGGAGAGGAGTCTGTTATCTTCAGAGATCAAACTGCCGAAACTTTGGGCAAGGTGGCAGTCTTTTCAAACGCAAATTTACCTAATGGCAACCAGGGTGTTTTGGTAGGACTTAAGCTACCCCAACAGGCCAAAGTCCATCATTCGCAAGATACCGCCAGCCATTATCCTTGGTTCAGACTTGAGGTCACGCCGGAAGACCAAGTCCTGCCTTTCTTTTTTCACCACTATGTTTTGCCTGAGTCTGGACGGGCCCCTACTCATCCCGACTGTCACGGCATCATCTACAAACGAGCAACAGAACCTGGATACTTGGCTAACCTCATCAACGCTGTCGGACTGGCCGGTCTAGCGTATTTAAGGAACGCGCCCACGCTCATCAATTCAGCCAGAAAGTCGTTTTCTCACGCACTCCGAGATATATGCGCTGCACTCATGGACCCTAGTGAAGCATCGTCCGACCAGATGTTAGTCGCTGTAATGCTTCTAGCGTTATACGAAGTAAACCTTCTATCCCTTCCAGGACAACTTAGGCCAATTAATAACTTGAAACAGACTGTCGCGTACAATTCTGATGGAGGTTTGAGTCCGTGGAGTAGACATGTAGATGGTGCCATGGCATTGCTACAGCTCCGAGGAGCAGGCCAGCTACGCAACAGGATCGGCCGGAGCATTTTTCACAGCTTGCGCTCTGAAATCGTAAGAGAACCTCAGGAAACCCATGTCAGGTAACCATCTGACTTTTCGATAGCTTATCAACTGCCTTCAGCGAAGGCTGCCGGTACCAACAGTACTGATAGACTTTATGGCCGAGGCTCACAGTAATGAAACAGAACAAGAAGCGCCCGCGGCTCGGCTAGCAGACATTGTTGTCAGCCTATGCGCTTCTTTATCCGCAGCCGAGGAAGACATCACGGACGAAGAGATTTTGTCTTCCCACGTTTCAAGACTATTGTCGATCGATGCAGATCTCAAGGACTGGGCCCAAACACTCCCAACAGAATATGGGTACAACACCCGAACCAAACCAAGCGATCTCGATGAAGCGGGAGTGTTCATGGGACGATATGACATATATTCCAGTGTGTAGATTGCCAACACGTGGAACTTGCAGCGCTGTGCGCGTATTATTGTACGTCAAGCACTTGTTGAAACCTTATCGAAATGCTTCCACATCCCGCCTTGTTCATCTTTCTCTGCATCATACAGAGACCTACTCCAGACTTCAGCTATAGTCATAAAAGAGACCTCTAGTGATATATGCTGCAGCATTTCATACATCTTGCATGCTTTTAATGAGGCAGGTAAATCGAGCGGTCTGCGGGCTGCTCATGCTTTACACCTATTATGGCCACTCTACATCGCAGGAACAACACATAATTCCACTGAAGCTTTACGGGATCGGATCATATCAACGATGGAAGACATCAAGGACGCTGCTGGTATTCAACAGGCAAAGCGTATAGCCCTGGCTCTACAACACCGGGGCTCGGAGCTAAGATGCCAAGACAATACCACGAACCAGACAGATCATGATATTTGGATTCGATCATAGAACCAGGTTCAGTAACCGGATATGTTAAGGATGGATGTTTATCGTCCAATTTGTCAGATGCCGTAGAGGCAAGCAATCTGGAATCGTTTTTGGTCTGGGTAGAGAATTGTGCTCGTGAACCACAAGTGTCGGCCCCTGTATTTGGCCACTGTGAACAGGGTGATGCCAATGAATAACAGGACAGGAATGGGACGGAAATTGTGTTGGGGCTTCTATCAGTTCAGCCGCAAGCCACTGAAAGGCGAACCAATCAACAGCAGGTTCCAAATCTTGTCACCATTCCCACCAACCAGGAGTTTCATCAACTGAATAGCTGGTGTAGTATTACACTGCTTCGAAATATGAAGGTCTTGGGACTGCGTATGTATTTGGCTACTAATTCAATACTGACGGTTATGTACTGTACTCCTGTCTGTTACGTTTAGTAACTGAGGTTGGACGGAAGGTAAGGTTTTCATAAGGTCCTATCCGTCAATACTAATAAATAAAAAGAAATATCTATATAAGTGACTTCCCGGGTAAAGTCGAATAACTCTCAAATACAGTTAAATGACAATAATTTCTTCTAGATCAGGAGAGACATAGACATCCTGGAGACCTTCAAGCGACCAAAGGATGCCGATGAACTGAAATGTTAGTTCATCATCCAGACTCGAAGGTTCACGCGGTCGTAGGAGCGCCCCGATCCTGCCGCAAATTGTAATGTTAGTAACAAAATCACCCCTTCTGACGTCACTTGGGCCGATCCGCTGATGCGTCTCATTGGACTGTATGAGGTCACGCTGTAAGGGTAATGTCAATATCAGCCGCTTGTTTCCTTCGCGCATCATTCTTGAAACATCTTCAAGGAAACATGAGATTTTCTCATGGCCATCTCCAGGCTGCTCTGGATGCCCACGGTACCTCATGTCTAACTCGGCCTTCCACTCCATGACTTGTTCAGGATCGTTCACATGCGAATCCCTCACGACTTGGTACAGAATTTCAGCCATCTTAAGGAACCTGTGAAGGTGTTCTTCCGATTCTCTATCGTCACGAACCCACTGAGTGCATCTCGCCATATCCTTATGATCTCGCAAGAAGCCATGATTCGCGTACCCGAAAAAGTGAGTTCCAGTGATAAGTAACAACAAAGTTTTCATGACTGGATAATAAGGATTCTGGGGCCGGCTCCTTGACAGCGGTTTGAGAATCCAATCGGCCAAGTGTTTGACTAGATCTTCGCTTGTATTGGTCTCTGGCCATGGATCACAAATGTCCACGACGATTTCATGTTGTTTTCCATATATAACCAAGCCGTGGCGGTCACCTTCCGAGTACTCAGTCGGCCGAGGATATATAAACTCCTCCAGCACTGGCCATATTTCGCCGGAAGAATATAATGGATGGATCATGTCGTAATAAAGATCTTTGTCGATGCATTGACTGGCCGGCACGGTCTCGGACATTTGCGCAAGGGCACCCTTTTCTTCATTCCTCGTTCTAGTCCAATTTGGTACCCATGATGACCACTCTGGATTGACTTCCGATAGACTGCCGAACACATCTATATGGCAAAGAATTTCCAAGAACCTATCGGCCCAAATGCAGTGATGAACAAACTCTCGGAATACACTCTCTTCTCTGAGCGTGTAGTCTGGGGTTGGAATTGCTTTTGGTAAGGGGCTTGATACTCGGGGGAATCGCGTATGCGGTCGATCACATCGCGATGAAGAGGAAATGGCTCCAGCTTCTGAGCGATGCCAAGGAGTGCATAGATTTTGTCGCTCGGGTTTGAACATCGGCTCTCGTGGAGCTTCCAGATGAGAGATAAAAGATCCGCTGGCTTCCTAAGCGTTTCGAGAACGTTAAGAGCATATAACGCTCCTGAATCGTTTTTCAGGCCCTCGAGTACTTGTGCCTCATTGTGTATAAGTCTCAGCCCTTCTGTGAACCAATGCCACGATATTTTACTACTACCACACCGGACGATGGCATGTCTAGCTAAAAAGCCTTCTTGGAGAGTCCAGCGTCTGGTGAACCAGGGCTGGTTGAGAAGATCCAAAACAGACTCCAAACCGTAATCTCCACAAGTTTCTTTTGCGATGTCAAGGATCTCTCCAGCTTTTGGATATTTAGCCTCGCCGGGCGTCGGTTCGTATTTCGCAATGAGGGTTCTGAGAAGAGCAAAGGCGAGTGGGACAGACGGCAGTGCAGGCCCGAACCAAATCTGAACTTTGTTCACCATGTGATAGATCTGACCCATTTGCTGGACTTGAACGCTCTTTTCTTGATCATCCTTCAGGTTTAAATACACAGCGTCTACCCATAATCTCCTTTCCTTAGAATCTTTACGGAGATTTCTCAGCATCTCATCAACGACAGCAGAGATATAAAGACATGCCGCTTCGCCTCTGCAGTACAGCGGAAGTGTATGCGCACCGATTCCCCATACGTATGATACGGCTCGAAAGTCTCGTTATCCGGATCTCGGAGGAGTTCCATACGGTCCCGGATAACTAGGTCGACTTCTAGCGGCGCAGTTGCGTCGGTGGCCGGATGCAGGATTAAAATTCTAATACTACTCGCCGTTGGCAATGGCTTGTACTCATAGAGCTGCATGATTGATGGGTCTTGATCGATTTAATAGATTTGCATGATATCTTCGAGAAAATACTATAAAGATGCGCGATTTTGCGAGATTACCAAGACAGGCAAAGAACCTCTTTGAAATATTAGTGGCTACTTAAGAGCGGGGTTAGTCCTACAAGCTTAAAAGTACATATTCAAGTGGTATTATAATCCCAATTGCTGGCGAACGGCAGTCTTCTACTTCTGAGTCAGTACTTTTAAGGGTATCATTTGAGTAGACGTTGAAGTTATAAATTTATCTTCAACCAAAGCCCATTAATCTAGTCAAGATGCTACCTAGGTACAAACTGCCCAGGAGGCGCTAACTACATCAGCCTCGTAGGGCTGACAGCAATGCTGACTGGTGGGGTTAGGCAACCTTGAACGTGAAAATTATTTTTATCAAACAACACAATTTCGTAACAATCTCGTCGATACAGGTCTCTGCATTCAACTTAGCCCTCTCTTTAATCACAACCATGTCTAGCTCAAAGAAATCAAGTCGAGGAACCTCCGTAGCAACCGAGTTCAACCAAGCCCTTCAGGAAACCCCCGCATTTGAACCAATGCGATACACAGCAAACTATGTAAGGATGGCACAGGTAACATGATCGTCGTCCAGGAACAAAAAGTATATTCTAACATATTGTCAGCTTGAAATGAGTGCATCTGAGCTTCAAGCTCTCATGGCTGGGCTTAAAGAGGCAGAGAAACTCTTGCCTGAGAATTTTGATCCAGATAAGGAGTCGTGGCCACCGGAGGCAGAAGAGCTTAACCAAAGGATGGAAGAAATGTTGAAGAATTATGATAATCTTGCTGGGTGCTTTAAAAAATTTGTGCAAAGTGCACAGGCTGCAGGTGCAGGTATAGGAGCTAAGCGCCAGCAGTGATTTGGTACAGCAAATATGGCTTGGTTACTGGCGTTGCTAAATTACGATGATTGTTTCAACATGTTATTATGCGTCAACTGGGTTCTTATGCCGGCGATAGGGGCATCTGAATGGCGAAGCGGGATCAGCGCCGCTGAAGTTGAGAGAGAAAAGTTGGTTCGGCGCAGCCATGATGAAGATTATCTGGCGTCTATGGTTAATGTAGATATGATTCTTGATGAGTAATGTAGAGAGTAGAGGTGATGGGAATTGTAGAGGATATTGAGGGGTATACGATCCGTCTCTTGTCAGGCGATCGACAACCGTTTATAATGCCAGCACCAACCTGACATGGGCACGCTGACTACTGCAAATTCTGGGGACCAGCGTCAATCAGCCAGTCAGCTTTCTGCACCTTGTTTTAGTAAACGAACACCAACAAAGAGCTGTCATAAGCTAAGTTGATTACATGCCCTCCACAACGTCTCAGTGCAGGGTGAATGTAGGTCTGTTCTCTGGTCTAGATCCTTAGCGATGGTCTTCACCGCAATGCAAAATCCAAACTTTCTGTATTTGGCAGCCAGGCGCATGTTTGGTCTGCATAAATGGCAGATGACGGCAGGGGTGTTGTCAGGGCTGACGGGGGAAAACCTGCTTCTACCCGTCTTCCATAGGCATTCTACGCGCATGTCAGTCTGTGCTCCTGACATACGAGACGTTAGGGGCGGTGTCGACCAGCGCTCGTGGGCAATAGTTTCAGTCGGGCGTTCATGGGGATTCAACACAGTGTTCATGTTGGGCCTATAGAGGGGCATGGTGATAGCCACAAAGTTGGACAATCAGTTGAGCTTATTTGGCGTTCAGTAGAAGCCAGTTGTATATGATATATCAGAAAACAAGCGTCAGAGAGACAGGACAGCATCGTATGCGACGGGCGAAAGCAGCAAGTGACGGCAGAGGAAGTCTTGCTTCCCGCACGCCAAACCTGCGATTAATCGGTACCATAACCTTTGATATGGTACAAATCTTATGGATAACAGAATAAGCTCATCGCCGTCGTCATTTGGAATGTTGGCCAGGCCGTTTATTGCTCCAAAACTTCTGCCCAGAGGGGATGGTCCGTCGCAAATTGCTTATTCCCGCTTTGGCCGCCACTATGTTTCTCTGCTGGCTATGGTGGGGGCGCACGGCTCGAGTGTAGCCAGCCGCACACTTTTTTGGCTGACGCAATACCCTGGTAACTTGCTTAACTGGCAAGCCACGTTTACTGAAGCTGCATGTTTGCCCATGAACTTTCGGCCTTTTGACTAAATCATGAGTGACAGTCAAGCCATGATGCTGAATTGCAGGGATGATAGCTCTATGCAGAGCGATTCCCGCTCACTCTGAAGACCAGCCAGATCGGCTGACGGAGAGCTTGATGGGTAGGCTTACTCCTCTCTTGTGCTAGCCAGTATCCTGGGACAATCGGGGGTTTCCTTGGTTCAGGAGGCTAACGTTGTTTGTAAAGGCTGCTCAGTTGAGCGGCGATCAGTTTGATCGCCAGGCACACCGTCAGAGCTCCCGTAACTCTGGGCTGAACGGGATCCTCATAGTGGGGATGGGGGAGCTACAGCTCCCCTCATTGCTCTGAGAAGTATGGATCTGTTCAAGCCGCCCACTTACCTCTCTCAAAACGTTGGGGAGAAATGTGGCGTCTATTGACAGGGGCTCTTCCGCTCTCGAGCGAAAGGAGTTTGCATATTTCTGGACCTCAAACGTACAATAGCAGGAGGCGGGGTCAACTAGTGTCGACCTTTTCTGAACCGGAAAACCCCGACAGCAACCTCCCAGCTGGAAGAGACACGGGGAGAGCTAAAGAAACGGCTGCGTTATGTCCCAGATTCAGCCCTAGCTCCGTTGTGAAGAGCTGGGACGCTGCCAGTGCGTCATCCGTTTGATTGCCGGCATGGGTGACAGGGGGGGGAGGGGACCCAGCTGCAACACGGTTCCCGATCCCAGAGCAAAGGCACGGAGTTAAGCTTGAGCTATGGTTAGCCACGTTGAGTTACGACCGCTGTTGGCGCTTGAGTATATTTTTTGTAGTTCAATCTGGTTGCAGACCGGTGTTTTTTTGACGAAGCACGAAGCTGGTCCTTTAGGAACCCCCACAGGCTGCTAGCTCTGCCGCGATGCAACGGCGCGCTTAATAAGGTTCACTAATGCATTTCCCACGATGGATGTCTCACGCCGTTCCGCCCCCAGCAGATACAGCGGCCCCTACCGCTACCGGCATCGTGGAACCAGCGGGAGACAGATCTTCATGGCGACTGTGCCGTGCGTGATCCCAATTCCGATCCAAAATCGCACAGACACGGGGAGCTTGAAGGCTTCTATTGAAAACACTGCACTGTTTCCATTCCCCCTTCAGAACGCGACAGACAGAAAATCCCCCATTGGCTGAACCGACCACCTGGGATAATCGATGAACGAACATGATCTCACAACGTCCAGCGCTGCTTCTGGAATCTTCAACACGGCCTGTACCCCGTCTGTCCAAATCCTTTAACTGGTCAATCCACCGTGACGTGTTTTATTGACCTGTTGAGGCTGATGCGCGTAACGGGAAAAGGATGCCTCTTCTTCTTCCACAGCGATAGCATTTCTGAGGTCCACTTGTATCAACAAAAACATTGCCGTGAGGCAGAAATGACTTCGTTGGGATGTAAGCGTGGCAGTTGCGAAAGTATTAGGGAATATTTTAGTAGCTCATCAACTCGATGTTTCCACTTAACATACATTTGAGATGATGAATTCAATGTAATTTGAACTTCATTGCGATGGTTTCCTCCTAACTGACGATGATAATGTGTCCTCAATAAAAGTTGACAATGAAGTCTTACCAGATGTCAGATTAGGCAATTCTCACTCACCGCCTTAGAACTGGCCCTTCCCAAGTTCAAGGCATCAGTAAAAAGGCATCAGTAAAAAGGCATCAGTATCCTCGCAACGCGATTAAGGACGACTCAAGTCTGAAAGTCTTTCTAAAATTCGTTTCTCGGCATATTCATGATACTGGAGAAGGTTTCAGGCTCGAAACACCAGCATCAGAGTCCAAACTCTGGCTTCTTCAAAACGGCAGAAACCCAAGTACTTAGACTTTTGGTGTGTTTTCTCCAAAGCTTCGGGTATCGATTTCTCTCGTGGCTAAATGCCGCACCGCCACATCAGGCTCCCGCGTCAAGGCACCAGCCTCATCCAAGCTCTCACCTCCAAACTGTCCTCAAGACCGCCTCTACCAAAAGCCTCCCTACAACCACCTAAGCCTCAGTCCCCCCCTTCCCTGCGCAACACCATCGCAATGTCAAACTACTACTCATCGCAACAACCGCAATACCCCGCCGCCGGCGGCCCCAACGCCGCGCAGAACCTGCAGTTCTTCCCCTCCCAGTACACAAACCCAGGCTCCTCGACACCCCAGCAAGCAGCAGCCGCAGGCTACGGATATGGCAACCAGGGCGGCTATGGCGTCGGAGCCCCAGCGCAGAACTTTGCGGCTCCCGCTTTTGGTGCGCAGGCCGTCAGTGGAAGGATGGGCGAGCAGGGCGGGTTGAGGACCGGTTGGGTTGCGGCTTTCTCGTCGGAAGGATATGATGGTGAACCGCCTTTGCTGGAGGAACTGGGCGTTAACTTTGGACATATCCAGGCAAAGGTAAGTTTTCTCCTCAATTGATTGGGTGGTGACGCTGATTTGTTCCAGACGCTCGCTGTGTTGAATCCCTTCCGACGTATCGACTCGCATATCATGGACGATTCCGATCTCGCGGGCCCCCTCATCTTCTTCCTTCTCTTCGGCTTCATTCTCCTCTTCTCAGGCCAAGTCCACTTCGGCTACATCTACGGCCTCGCCGCCCTGGGTTCCATATCCCTCCACCTAATCCTCTCCCTCATGTCGCCCTCCGACGCCAGCGATCCCCAAGTCAACAGCTATCCCCAATACAGCAGCGATCCATCCGCGCCTCAGCAACAACACGACGGTCAGCAGGGCGGCCACTTCTCCGCGACACTGACATACCCCCGCAGCGCGAGCGTCCTCGGATACTGCCTGCTACCGCTCGTGGCGACGAGCTTATTCGGCATCGTGATGAGGATGGATACACCCGTCGGCATTGTCGCGACCACGGCGGCTATTCTCTGGTGTACTTACAGCGCGAGCGGGATGTTCTGCGCCGTGGGACAGATGAAGCGCATGCGAGGACTCGTTGCATATCCCCTTGCGCTGTTCTATGTTGGATTCGGTATCATGGGTATTTTCAGCAGCCGAGGAAGTGGAACATTCTCCAACGCTGCTGCTAAGCTCAACGCATAAAATTGGTGAACCACACGTTGCATAAATGGCTCCGACACGATGGTGAGTTCTCTGTGCGCGGAAACTCTACGCTGTACATGATGACGCCCTCGCGGCGAAGATACGATGGAGGGGCGGTAGGCGTTCAGATGGCGAGACGCAAGTTACACATACGGGGATATGTTCCCTTGTATTAGAATAATTATTTTTGTATGTTACGATTAAAAAGAAGCAGAGACAGAAAGTTCAGGTTAGCGTTGAGACTTTTGAAAAGCAAGTTTCAGATATGCAAAGACATCGTGACCATCTATATACCACAAACCAGCATGCAAAGGCATCAAAAAAATGTGCATCCTCCTTGATCATGAAAAACGTTGTTTCTTTTTAAACCGCACTCAGAATCCGCCCATCCGATTCATCATGCGTCCGCCGGCGTTAAAGTACAAATGTTGGAAAGCTGCCCCCAGCAGCGTAATTAAAATAGGGCTGATATGGAAAATCCCAGATTCCTCCGTCAATTCATTCCTCGTGTCAAAGTCTAAGCGCCGTTGGTCTTGACGCCATTTGTGGGAGCATCGTCAGCGACGCCGAAGAGCACAGAGAATTGACCACCTGCGCCGGCTCCAATAATCTTCTTGCCGCGGATGGCGGTATTGTCGATGAGAGTGGGAGTGTGAATGTCGTCGATTGTGCCTTGGCCGGTTTGGTAGTTGCTGGAGAAGCCCCATGAGTAGACCTTGCCGTCGGAGGCGATGGCGAAGTTGTTGTCTGTACCGGCGGCGACACCGACGATGTCCTTGGCGTCTGTAAATGTTGGTTAGCAGGTGGATCGAAATTCGGGATGAGTGACTTACCAGGCTGGACAGTAGGCTTGAAGAGAATACGAGCGTTGCCTCGCTCGTCGTAGATGGTGTTGTCCTCGGACAGTTTGTCAAACTCGAAGCCGACTTGGTAACCGTCGACACGACCCCAGGTCAAGAGATCGCCCTTATCGGAGCAAGCAAGTGAGTGGTGCTCGCCACCATCAATCTCAGTAATGTTGTAGTCATCGAGGTATGTAAGCTTAGCAGGTCGAAGGATAACAGCATCATCCTCGCCAGCATTCGACTCAACGCCGATCTCGCCAAAATTGTTAAGACCCCAGCCATAGACCTGGCCGCTCTTGTCAATAGCAAAGCTGTGATACGAACCGCAAGCGATCTTGGCAATCTTGCCGCGAGGTAGACCGACGCCCTGGGGAATAAGGGAGGACATCTTGTTGCGCTCGATGATACGGCGGCCGAGCTGGTTCTGTTGACCGCAGCCCCAGGCGACGACGTTGCCCTTGTGGTCGAGAGCGAGAATATGATTGGAACCAGCGGAGAGGGACTTGATGTTCTTAAGATCGCGGAGCATGAGGGGGGTGGACTGGACCTTGACGGTCTCTGAGAAGCCGAGGATGCCGTCGCTGGATCGGAAGGTTCCCCAGCCGTAGACTCGACCATCTTCTGTGAGGGCGAAACTGGCGCTGTCACTCGCGACAACCTGGACAAACTTGGTGCCGGGAGCGAAAAATTCGTCGGAAACAGCTGTCGGTGTGCTCTCCATGGGGTTAATACCAGTGTCATCCTCATCTTCCGAGTCAGAATCCTCTGGCTTGTCCATGTCACGAAGACCGCCATCCCAGTTTGTATCTCTACCAAGCGCGCCCTGATCGTTGACACCCCATGTCAAGATCTTGTTATCGTGTGTCAACGCGACAGCGTGCATGCCACCGCAAGAAATCTGGACAACGCCGACGTTGGTGGCGGAGAGGTTATCGTTAAGTCGGGGACGCTTGACGTCAATTGGCTTCTTGTTGTTGACGCGCTTGCTTCCGAGACCAAGCTCACCAGAGGAACCCTCACCAAAGACGTACACATCGAGGATCTGGGTGGGCGCGTCGTTGAGCTTCTTTCCGATCGCAGGGAACTCGGACTTCTTCTTGGGCTCGGCCTTTGACCCAACAGGACGGCTGGGTTTCTGGGCAGCGGGCTTCTCCTCCGCCTCTTCGGTCTTTGCTCGTGTCGTTGTCTTGGCCTTTGGAGCAGCGGCTTTGGTCTTGGGTGCGGGCTTGACAGCGGGCTTCACGACGCGTTCTGTGGTCTTGGACTTCTTTGTCTTACGATCTTCCTCCTGCTGGGGCTCAGACTCTTCCTCGATCGCCTTGCGCTTCTTGGTGGCGCCATTCGTGGCAGCAGGCTCAGCCTTCTTGGTGGCAGCAGCTTTTGTAGTCTTAGTCTCCTTCTTCGCAGCGGCAGCAGCTGTGGTGGCCTTCTTGGGCGCTGCAGTCTTGGGAGCAGCAGCTGCTTTGGCTCGTGGCGCCATCGCGTGGGATTTGTGACGTGATGATTTGTTGTGTGTGGCGCGACAGTTGTGCTTTTTTGCTCAAAGAAGCAGCTTGATCGGGGAGATTGAGAAGTGCAAAACTTGATGGAGTGATATGTGTTGATGATAAGATCAAGCTTGGGAGGAGCGCGACAATGAAGAAAGTGGGTGGACTTTTGATGAACAATAGGGAACCAGGGAAAAAAAAGCTGATCTGACCGCGCTGGGGGCAGTGGCAGTGATCATTTGCGGGCTGGACAGGGGATGATGCCTGGATTGGGTGTCACCGCCCGGGAGCTGTCAGCCAGTTCCAATTGCGCTAGTGGTTTTTCTGCCGGACAAATCTCCCAGTTACGAACCAGACTGGCCAGAGCAGCAGAGCTTTCAAAGGCGGTGAATCGAGAGCTGTTCATCTTATCAGCAGATACGCGATTTACTGTTGGTGATTGATGAAATGAACGTTCCATCGTTCTGAGCACAGACGCTGCAATAGCAGTTCAATTATACGTCGCAACTTTATTGTCGTCCGATATTGGAAATGGCACAATTGACATCTGATCTGACAAACTTGGTTTGAACTGCACGTTCTCAGAATGAACAATTGAACATCACCTCGACGCGTTTGCTTAGCGGCCAAAACATCCCGATGCGTCTGGCTGGGAACGTATTGTAGTACAGACCCTCACAGTTTTTGTTTGTATCACACAATTGCACGTTTCTATTCGTATGTTAAATCTCGTGTGTTGTTCATTTCTGTATTCGTCTCTTAGGTATCTATCGCCTCGCCACCCAACCAGTACCATAACCGTTCCCCAACGCCAACCAAATGCAATATTTTATTTTCTGCGCCATTAAACGGTATTCATCGTCACCGATATCGTAAATTTATTTCTTGGTAGTGAAGTCGATCTCGTTGGCAGGGTTGAAGCCACCATCAGCAGCCTTCTCGCAAGTGCAGCCACCTAAACCCCCACAATTAGCAAGCTGTCGTCACAGGAACACAAAACGCCACATACCAGCAGGACGAGATCCACAAGCGCAGGTTGAACCAGTAGGTGTAGCGTTCTCGGTAGCGGCGCGGTCGCATGTGCATTCACCGGCGGGACGAGCGCGGCATGAGCATCGAGGACCGTTGACCGTGTTTTCAGAGGCGGCTTTGGAGCATGTGCATTGGAGAGCGGACTTTTGACCGCATGAGCATGTGGCCTTTTGGGCTGTAATGTTGTTAGAAGGGTTGGGGATGGTGGGAGGGATGATGTCACGTACCACAGGCGCACTCGACGTTGTCGCCGGAGCGGCAGCAGGTAGCAGGAGTGTTGACGACCATTTTGAAGGTTGGAGGTGGATTTGAGTTGTCAGGGAGAGTTATTAGATTAGTGATGGTATGAAGAAAATTGATTGAATTGCGAGATATGCTTGCTTGAGATACTGCATCACGGAAGCGGCTCTTGGTCTTATTTGTACTTGATCGCTTTCAAAGAGTTCGCCCCGCTTTATCCAAAGCTTCAGAGCTGCGGACCTGAGAGCTGGTCATCGCATTCGCTGTGATTGGTCAAGAGCTACTGACTCAGCATTCTCAGCCAATGAGCGATTGCTTATTCTTTTTTGCTCGATTGTCGCCTCCCAGAACATGCCATGCTGATACAGGCCATGTCATGCGTCTGTCAGCTAACGAGCTAGACCGACTAAACGAGCCTCAGCATTTTCGCTATGTCCGTGATTGGTTCTCCAAGTCTTGTATTGTCAGCAATGGACAACATTTCTCTGTTGTGTCTAGATAAATGTAAGGCCGTTCATAGAATCGTCTCTTTGGCAATAAATATGCACCCAAGTATTACTGATCATAGCTCAATTGATGTATACAGTGTAAATAACTAACCATAGCTGAATCATCTATCAGTTGTGATCACTCACCGATCAAGACCAGGTCTTTCATCGCCACACAGCGCCACTTCCGTTGTCAATGCGCTTTACTCTGCGTCGGCTATCTCCGGTCGGTTGTTGATAATGTTCCTGCAAGCCACCGTTGTCAAAACAGAAAACTGATAAAAGAAAACAAGCGCCCATATACCCTGCAGAAAAAGTAGTGCGAACTGAGATGGCTTGCAGCCAACCGACACTCCGATAGACATTAACCGCGCCCTGGCGTGGATAGGAATTTTCTTAATAAGCATTTCAACTACATCTCTTATCCTGATACTGAAATTATGCTCGATAAATGCTCAGCCATTTTACTAGACAACAAAGCTATGGATTTATTAAAATAATATTAAAATATCTTATTATTAGTATTTAGTAACTGTTAAATTTATGTAAATACTTCTATATAATTAAAATTCAATTTAGATAATATCTATAGGGTATTTATATCTATCTCTAACTATCTGTCTCTGTGCACCAGTCATAGAACTCGATTCTGAACGATTAGTCATCGGTCAACGGTCCTATAGTTTAGTGGTAATGACGTCGGATTTTGATACCCTCAAAAGCCTTCCGAAGACCCCGGTTCGAACCCGGGTAGGACCTCGCTTTTTTGTCTTGCCCGGCACATATCATCACTCCCTTATCTCTCAACTTATTGAAGAATGATCGGATTCTACATTTTTTGTTTCTATGATAACGTGGTCTTTACGCCACTTGTCGGATAGCAAATACAGTTAGCCAATGTACGTCACTTGCAGCCGATGTTGGCTGGCCAATTGACTGATCACTACTGCTCTGGCGACGTCACACGGGAATGATGACGATGTCTGAATCACTTTAAAATTGATATGAATGGATACAAATTGAAGAGTGACAATCTACCTAGTAGTCGCCGTCATTTGTGTCTCTGTCAAATGTCTTTGTCTTGCTTAAGTCATATGTCTCCTGGTTGGATCACTTTAGTGGGGACATTTGATGTTAGCCAACCTCCACTCTCTTGTCCATGAACCTACCATTGTTCCCTGTCCCTTCACATTTCATTTCCAGACACAATGTCAGTTCCTAGCCCATCTGATATAACCGACTCCACGATTGTGGTCATTGGGTATGCTCTCACCATCAATCCCGGCCTAGGACCCTGCTAACAGCAACGTTTCAGTGCTGGCATCATCGGTCTTACCAGCGCCCTCAAGATCCAACAACTAATCGCCGACTCACCATCAATATCAGTCCTCCTCGTCGCAAAAGAATGGCCAACTTCAATCCCCGGCGCACCAACGACGCACTCAGCAGACTATGCTTCCATGTGGGCTGGTGCTCACATCCGACCCATCCCCGCTTCTACGCCACAGTTACGTCGTGAAGCCAAGTGGGTGAAACACACTGTCGCTGAGCTTGAGAAACATTGGCAGAGTGAACCTTGGGTTGGGATCAGACGTCTTCCAGGTGTTGAGTATCTTGAGGATCCGTCAACTGAGTACCTGAAGCAAGATGCTCAGAGCTTTGCCAACGAGACTGGACTGCCCGGATATCGGAAGTATGAAACCCATGAACTACCTGAGACTGTAAAGCTGGGGTTTGAGTATGAAACTTATTGTATTCATGCCCCGTTATACACTGCTAGCTTGCTGCGTAAATTTATTGTTCATGGCGGAAAGACACTGCAGAGGGATTTGAAGAGTGAATGGGAGGCTTTTATCCTCGCACCTAGTGTTAAATTAGTTGTGAATGCGAGTGGAATGGGTTTTGGGGATAAGAAGTGTTTCCCAATCAGAGGTACGACAGGCGTTCAGGACCATAGATAACAGCTGACAAGAACCAGGCCAGACAGTGCTAACCAACCTCACCGCCGCCGACAAAACTATCACAACTCAGAAGAAAGACGGCACCTGGAGCTTTATAATCCCTCGTTCTTTCAATGGAGGAACAGTCATTGGCGGTACCAAAGAAGTCGGAAACTGGCAGCTCGAACCATCAGAGGAAACACGTGCTCAGCTACTGAACGCTGCTCAGTCAATCATACCACAAGCATGCGATAAGAGGCAGACGTTTGAGACGATAAAGGTAATCAAAGATGTTGTTGGAAGAAGACCAGCTCGTGAGGGTGGCATGAGAGTCGAGACTGAAGCTAGGGATACCACATGGGGTATCAAACATGTGATTCATGCCTATGGTGCTGGAGGACGAGGATTTGAATTATCTTGGGGCGTGGCTAGTGAAGTGACTGAACTTGTGAGGGAGATATTGAAATCGAAGTCTAGTGCTCGACCTAAGCTTTAGAACTTGACTTGTTAGTGTGAATTGGTATGATCCGGGATGGGAACGATTCGGCTTTTATTAATCTCCATCTCGAAAAGCTAGGGAAATTGCTTGGGAATTGCCATGTTATAGGCCATAAGACTCAATACTATAAAAGTTTCTTGACAGGTCATTCAGGGTTAGCTAAGAAGTTCACTCATGTTATTCCTATTCCACAAGTGGCTTCTTTCGCTGGTCATCTTTATATGGCGCAGGCTTGACTACCTAGAGAAATGAATGTTAGAGGCTGATTGAGAGTAGGCAATGAGCATTCGGGTGAACTCAGTACTTACAGCGCGAATCATCTTTTGTGGACTCCCTTCGTTCCCCCATTTGACCATAACTTCTGTTCCGGGTGTTGAGTACTTCACCTCCATGATACAGAGAGAGATCATCTTCTTGAACCAGTAGCTGTAGCAGCGCGAGACGGCACAGCCAATAAGTCTGTCATCATCATAGACACCACTTCCTGTCACGCCTCCCCACTCTCGTGGCATTTCCATAAAGTCCTGCGTCTCGTTGCAGAAGAGAGATGCGTACACATCTGTCACATCCTTGCTGTTCCATTCCAAGGTAGCGAGGGCATTTGGAGGGTCGCTGGCTATTTTCTTCAGGGTTTTTTTGCCGATAAAATCATGTTCAAAGTTAACAAGCCACCCCCATCCAAGGTCAAATGGCGTACGATGATGCGCGGATGGATGAGAGCTATAATTACCAGAAACTCCGATATGAAGCACGGCCGGAGAGACTAAACCCGAGGTTCGAAGAAACTGGCGGTATTCAACCATATCGAGGCCATCTCCATGGAACGAAGGGAGGAAATCGAGCCATGGAGTAGGAAACGCCCCTTCCACCTGGACCCGAGTAAGCATCGCAAGTCAATTAAAGAGTCATAAAAAATAAGGGGAAACGAACGTGATTCACTGTCTTGGCACGGTAGCCGAGTTGACGAATACCGAACTCAGTCCCATACGACAAGATGGCACGATAGACAGCGTGCGCTTCTTCAGCTGGACCCCAGAGTTCGAAGCCTCGTTCGCCGGATACGCCCGCCCGAAGGCATAGAAAGCTATGCCCATCGATGGACATCTTCTTGGAATGCATGAATTTGAGGTCAGTGATCGATGATTTAGTTGCCGCCTCCATCACTGGTACACTGCTGGGGCCCTGAACCTGGAAAAGATACCAATCGTTAGAGACGATATCGACCGTGGCATTGAACTTTCGATTTCCGTGGTGAAACTGATACACCGCCCAGGTGACTCCGGGAACGGAAGTAAAAATGAAGTCATCGTGATCGAGCATCATGAGAACTCCTTCACCAATGATCGTTCCATTGTCTCGGCAAAAGATGGCATGCTTGGCTTGGTTTGGCTGGAAGTTGGGCCAGTGGTTCGTGGAGAGATACTCAAAAAACGCCTTGCTGTCCGGACCCCGAACTCTCATCTTGAGGAGGGGGGACCAGTCGCCAATATAACAGGTCTTTTTCCACGACAGGCTCTCATCAACCCAGTCAGTGAACTCAGACGCCTCGAACGTACTGATGAAGCGTGACCATGTATTGACAGACGGGTCGACAGGGACGTTAGGGGCCACAGGGACGGCATTCTGTTCTCCGTGAAATTTGGATGCGGCTGATTCGGGCATTGTAGGATGCTTAAATGTTATATGAAGTAGAACTAGATATGAGCAGGTTAAAAGCGAACTTGAGTCTTAATTAATGGTGGGAAGGCATCGGAAACCTTTATACAGAGGTGAACGGCATGTTTGGAAAGTAGTACATTTTGCCTGAAGCCATACGACCGGGGAGTTCGTACGCCATCAGAAATACCCTAGTGGAGTTGCAGTAAGCCGCCGGGCCGCCGTCAAGAGCCCAAAGCAGCATGGATTTTCATAAGACCGCTATATAACTCTTGTATAATTGGTCAGAGGTAAGACCTATGCGTTTTCAACCAGTTAAAAACCCTATGCTAGACAGCACAAGGACTGGCAATGTTGTAATGGGGTACGGCGAATTTCCGGTACGCGCTCTTTCTTTCTATGGTAATTATGGATTTACGGACTTATGGACCTTTTCAATTGTGCGAAGAATTCCTACTATAGTGTTTTAGAGTTCAAAAGATGGAAGATGCTTGCGTAATTGTTGGGGAAGGTTTAAGGTTTTGATCACAAGGCCTGTGACAGCCATTCAAAGAGGCTGTGATGGCGGAGTCGCATTTAGCATGCTGCCTCATTGATGAACATAATATTCACGCAGTTTAGCAACCAGCACAATACTTGACTACGCCTTTATGCAGGCTATCACTATTGCTAAATGCGAGTTATGCAACGCGACTCTGTTGCTGGCTCAGAAGGCTTAAAGTAGAGCCGCGTGTTGTGTCACTTCGCTTACCGAGGACTGCGAGGCCCTATGCTATCAAACCTCTGAAATCTGTGCAAGACCGGAGCCTTAGAGTCAGATATATGCAAGTGCGGATAAGCACTAGAGATAATCGAACATTTTCTGTCCTTACTTTAGTAAAGAAAAATTACAGAATAAAGGCATGTTAAAACAATTAAATTACCAAGAAGACCCTGGTCATAACTCGTGACAGTGGTAAAAACGTTTCGGTATCCTTTACCGAGCTTCGGCTGATGTTACTAATTGACCGACTGATTAGTATGGTTATTACCACGAAAAACCGCGGGAATTACTTGGCAGATCGCTCCTAAAACCAACTACATGTCAAGTGCGCCCTTAAGCACGCCGAGGCCACGATCCTTTGCTCATAGAATAAATATCTCTTCCCTCGCTAAATATCCTCCGCAAACCCAGCTACTACCACATTGCCACACTAAATTCACCAAGATGAACGCCCCCACTGATGAAAACTGGCAACCCAAAGCCATTGTCTTCGATCTCCTCACCGGCCTCTTAAACTCCTGGGATATATGGGACGCATCAACCCCATCCAAAACCCACCAAGACGGCGGCCGCTGGCGTCAGCGCTACCTCGAAATCACCTTTGGCACTGGCTCCTACAAGCCCTACGAAGACCTTGTCAGACAAGCCGCCGCTGAAGTCGGCCTCCCACCATCAGCACCTGAAGCACTCCTCAAGAACTGGTCTAGCATTAAAGCGTGGGAGGAAGTCCCCTCTGTTCTTCAAGCTTTAAAAGCGCAGGGTTATAAACTTGGTGTTATTACCAATTGTTCGAAGCACTCGGGATATATCGCTATTCGTGGTGTCGAGGAGCAGGCTAGTGTTGGGTTTGAAACACCGTTTACTTTTGATGCTGTTGTTACGGCTGAGGAGAGCGGGTTTTACAAACCTGTTAAGGAAGCATATGACGCCATCCTCCCAAATTTGGGGGTTGGAGCTGAGGATATCCTTTTCGTTGCTGGAAGTGCCGGGGATGTTGAGGGTGCGGCAAATGCTGGGATGAAGGTTGTTTGGCATAACAAGATTGGGTTAGCGAAGAAGGGCAATGCGATTCCGTTGAGGCAGAGTAGGACATTGGATGATACTCTGAAGGGGTATTTAGAGAAGTGCGAGTAGTAACTATATAGATTCAATAGACTAATTTTAAAAGAATTTATAAATTAAAAGCTAAATCTTTTAGTAATCCCTAAAAACTTAATTATTATAGCCTTTAGTTTTCTTAACTTAAAACTTAATATATAAGTTTAAATTTACTTTTTTTTTTAATTAAATTAATTATATAGCCCTAAAAGTAAAAGTATATTACTATTAACAAGCTATATTATTCTATAAGTTACTAGAATTATATATATAATAAATTAGGCCTTAATTAATTAAAACTTATCACTTAATGGGAAATAAACGGCTATCACGATATTAGAGATAAACTTAACCTAATTGCTTCTGCAGTAACCAATTGAACCTTGTTAAGCATTATAGCTTAATGGTTTCGGCGCACAAAACCTGTCAGCTAGTCCATTGAGGAATAAAAGTTGCTCATACGTCAAAACCAGTCTTCAAAAAGTCTTCCAGTTTCGCCCCAGGACGACAGTCGACCAAGTTATCCATGATATTCTTTCAGTCACCGACGAGGTGTGCAACCCCGGCAATTCCAGCATAAGCCGAGTAACTTAGGTCATATGTACACCTATCAGCTAACACGATGTATCTGCTTTTTACTGCGAATGCGGCCTTTGCTTGCGAGGAGGGCTCAGCTGTGTCTGAAGCCACGATATACATAAGAAAAGTCATGGTTTAGGTAGCAGCCTATCAGAGGGGTCGTCTCGGATGAAAACGTGCCGTTGAGCAGCCCTCATGTTCCAGCTCCAAGCCACACCACTATTAGCGCGGCTGAGAATCCAATTGAAGGAGCAAATATTCGTCCCCCCCTGCTGTCTCGGATGAGGCATGCCGTTAGTGTGGCTGAGAATCCAATCGATAGGATCGATATTTGTCACTCCCTGCGTTATCCGTCTGTTATTGAGTCCCAAACAGGCTCGTGCCAAGCCTCATGGTAGGGCAGATTCAGCAGAGTAGTGCACTCAAAGACAGGGGATGCAAAGTCAAACGCCAGAAGTGAGGTCAAGGCCTATCAGGCTTGGCATTACATAAAGGCACTACTACAAACCGCCGGATCTGCGCTCTGGCGTGGATTTTCCCAACTGATCCTTCGTCTTCCAAACTTGAACATTTACCTACAATGATTGCTTTTTTGCTCTTCTGTGCGGCTCTGGTCGCCGCGGATCTCCCCGTTCCCAACCTAGGACCGCAGCTCAGCGAAGACATCGGCTTTAAAGAAACCCTATTCAACGAGTGTAATGCATTTATCCAGACCTGCGCTCCGACTATCTCTTCCTGCGCGTCTGTGATTTGTAAAGAATGCACCGGCCTTGGACAAAAAGCTCTTAATGCCTGCTGTGCGACAGAGAGCGAGCCGGCATCCTGTCTTGGGCCTGCCCTGGCTATACCTAACCAAGCTGATGCCTCCACAACTATGTCGGATTCTGGTGCTACGGCATCATCGCAAGCCGCCAGTAGTGCGACCCAAACTCAGGCATCTGCGTCGACCGAGGCGTCTTCCGGGCAAGCAGCGGAGTCGTCTAAGAACGTGGGGCAGATAAATTCACACGTGAGTTACACCCTCTAATTGAGGTTGTGTCAAGAGAACTGCAAGCTGAGATATAGAACAGGCCGGTCCAAGTCTCGCTGGGTTCATGATGGCGTGGGTATTGTACATCTTCTAACGGGGATAAGTCTTGTGTGCATTTTAGGCCCCAAAGTAAATGTCTTGGGAGCTCTGATTGTGACACCATATCTACCGAGTCATGTCTGCAATGAGCTACAGTGATAGAATGTCGGAATGTACTATTATCTTAAGCTTGGGTCTACCCACTACGGTGAGATAGAATGACAGCTCATTTCATATCAGCTGACCAACCGAGTTAAGTGAGAATCCTTTTGTGGATATTTTGTCTTCGCCTAAAATCGCATTGCTGCAGTCCATCGTTTGTGAATTTTGCCTAAGTATACGAGATCTCGACTCCCATTGTAGCCAACTTTTCGGACCCGGTTTCCGGCCGAGAAGGAAAACCGTCAGCGTCGGTTTATGCATGCAATGCAGTACCCAAAACAAATGAGGCGCCCATCACGTGCGGTCACAGACTGACAAATGGGAGTGCTCTGAAGTGCAGGGCACCCATAATGAATTGCATTGAAGACTTTAATGATGAGAACTACCCCATCTGCTATGCTACTAGGGTTATTCGATCCCAAGGTGACTATTACCTCTCAGTATAGGTTCTTAGGCTACAGCAACGGAATTACGTTTTCCTATTAGGCTTATTATTTAAGCTTTTTAGGGTAGTATGCAATACAAACATATTATAAAAACAACCAGTTATAGATCAATTATTAATTCCTACCATTGACATTATTCAGAGAACAATAAGAAAAAAATAGAAGAGAGAAAAATGGTTAAGAAAAAGAAAGAAAGTCCTCGCCATTACATTAATTCTTCTTAAAAATAGCACGCAAAAATGTTTGACTCTTCCGGAGTGGGACTCCCGACTCAAGAAAGCTACTCCTTTGGTAACATGCCTCGTCGATGCAAGACTGATCTTTACACCACAGCTGAGATGTGCTCTTCTGGATCCACCTCTGCAAATCATCATCTGGTGTGATATCATAAGGTTGTTGATTGCTTGTCAGTACATTGACAATTGACGCGATGCGCGCGTACTTGTCCCAATTGATAACCTTTTCTGGCCCTCCCGAGTCTTTGGGTGAGACGTCTGGAAAACGTCCGTTGGTAAAGAAGAGCTCGCTGAGATATGAGCGGAGAACGGGGAGGCATGGACCTGACGAGGTGAGGGTCAAGGCTTGGAGTTTCCTGCGATTACCCGAAGGGTCAACGATCATTCGCAGAGAGCGAAGAGATTCCTTGGCCGGTAGTGATACTGCATTCCATGATGCCCTGAGCCTAGATACAGAGATGTCATCTAAGCCCGAGGTAATAGCCACAAGTCCATCAAAGTTGTTTGACTGGAAGAGATGCTGTGCAACAAGAACCCATTTCTCTATTATAGCGCCGCGACTCTTGGGATCCGGGTCGCTTAGGATACTTTGCTTGACCCAATTGGAGACCCCGTCGGTAAGCTGCATCATAGCAGCTACATTGGGAGCGTCTCTTGACTTTATCCACCTTTCGCCAAGAAGCTCCCTCTTCTCAATAGAACGGAATATTTTCATCTGCTTGACGGTGATCTGGGATGCTAGATGTTTATAACATATGTCAAGAATTGACAACTGGCCGCTTCGGTCGTCAAAGAAGCTGTTTGTCTTCTTGAGAGTGACCAGATTTGCATGTTGACATGTGTTGTCCTTCTCATCGACGGATGAAGGATCGGCTTGTGTTTTGCCCGGTTCCATGACAGGGAGATCTTTAATACGGCGTAGTAAGAATTCGGAGTACATGGGTACTGCAGGATGTATTCGCTGTATTATAAAGCTTTCAAGGGATGCAAGGACACGTTGATCAGTGGCAGGGTCCCAATTTGACTCTAGCCACACTCTGAGTGCACGGCATATCCCAAGATATATGTTTTCTTGTTTAGATGCCTTGGCATACTCAGCAGCATTGAAACGCTTGATGAGAGCAGACAGTATCTCCTCTGGGGTACAGAAGAGTTCCGACGTGGCAAAGAATGCTGAGACAAACTGTTCTCTGTGTGACCTTGGCTCACAGTCTGTGAGGCACTTCACCAAGGTGGACAATGAACAACTTGTAATCTCGGTCCTCGCAACGAGCGTGCGATCGGGCACCGAGCAAGGGTCTCGCAAGATCGAGGACTGTAATTTGACGCTGTGACGAGCGATGTTGGCTAAAGACTCGGACATCGGAGGTGTTCGTAGGGGCTGGTAGCTGTGTCGTAACTTCTGTCCTTGTACTACGGGTTGGAGTTCCCGCGTTATGCTTGGCGGAGGGAGAAGCATGGTGTAATCTGGTGGTGCTGTTGGAGAAGACGTGTCTGGAAAATAGCGATCGAGGCCGGTGAGGTTCTTTGTCAGGTTGGCTTGCACCACATTTATTGTCGAAGAGAAGATGGGGGTGTTCTGACTTTATAGATAGGACGAGCGGAAGGAAACCTGGTGTGTGTAGAATGCGTACTAAATATCAGCTATAAACAAGATTCGACTCCTAGAATTAAAAGAAATAAACATAATCTTAAAGACATACCATCAGCTTCATTGTTTATTCGTGATGAAGCATAATAATTTGATGTTGTCTGCTATTGGGTGTAGTGCGGCCGCCGAGGGTCTCAATGTTTATCGTAACCCTCGGAGTAGTGAATCAGAACTTCATCCAGTATTCCTTCATTTTCTCTAGGCCAGGAATGATGTTGGGCGGTTACTTTGGTATATCGCAAAACAAGTATGCTTTGGAACAGGTATGCAAATGCGATGTGATATCTTTCACGTTCCTGGTCGCCAAAGCTGTCATCGAGGGGTACGACTTGATTTGGCACTCGAGGCACCTGAAACACTTCTTGATGGAAGATTACCCCCGAGCCTGGTGAAACAAATCTTTCTTTACACGAATGGTTACTGGCAGGTTCGGCCCCCAAGCCCCAGTCGATCCTTGGAAGTATCAGCTGCGGTGAATCGTTGTTGATACTGTAACTATCGACATGTGCTAGGGGGCAAGTTCAAATCCCTGATAATAGGTATGTCAGCCGTGGCGATTCAGAGGTTCCATTAGTAAAAAGAATGGCTCGAGACAGGATAGCATCCCTAACTCATTGCTGAAGCTTGGTTATTGATCTCGACTGGAGACGGCACAAGCTGGAAATGGACGGAATACCAGCGCAAGTCCCTCTTCCCAATGCGCAATGGTATGGGAAGTTATGTTCTGACTCTACTCAGCTCAGCGCTGAAGGAGACTACGAGCCTATATCGTCTTTTGGTTGCATTTCTTGGATTCCATGACAATTATTACGTCAATTGCGATCGGACAATCGAGAAGGATCGCTGGCGCGCGATAAAGTCGTCTGCAGGTCGGTGGTCTCGCGACATAATACGGATGCCGTGAAGCCTGGAGGAAGTCTTGATGGATTACTAGAGTCTCACAAGTATCGAAAACTGCCAGAGGGCAGTTAGCTTGCTCGGAGGTCTATTGAACACAGTTTCCGGCATAGAGGTCAGGGGGCCACTTACTATAAACAACTTGCACCCTCATCAACCACTATCTTCCTCTTTTTGTTATCTGCAGAGCTAAATCTTCCGAGTCTCTATGCTGATTAGAGGCCGTTATTGTGTGGCGATTCGGGCTGGACACGGGACACGGCGAGAAGAGATTTCGTTTCGGTCGCCTTTCGTGTCATGCAGATCAGAGTCGACATCGAGGGGAAGCTGAAAACCCACCGAAAGAGTTCATTGGCAATGAAGGGGCGCTGGATGTGTTGGTCGCTCGTTCGGGTCGAGAAAGCAGTATTCCGTGCCCCTGGAATATTGGCATGTGAGGAGTGAAGAAGATGAAAGGTGATGGCACAGGTCAGAGGAACTGACTCAACATAGCTGACTGCAACCCTCAGCCCGTGGTAACTGCCTGACCAAGACTCGCCGAAGGTTCTGCCAGGAGGAACTGCTGCCATCTGGACGGTCGTATGATCTCTGGAGACGAAATGATTTGTAAAACGCAAAAGGGAATGAATGGAACATCAGCTCAGTAGGGACTGTGTGTGTCTCGGGGGCCAAGACCGTCCCGCCACAATCCTCTCATTCGCTCAAAATGGAAGGATTGCACGTGTGACTTGGCAAATTTTCTGACTGCTGTGCCTTTCCTGACACAGGCATCCCCCTGATACTGACGGCCAACCATCATCTTTGGCGAGGCTGAGACCGCAGTGACCAGCGTCTTCTCCTCCCACCGTACACTTGTTCTTGCTATCATCGTTCTGAGAACTACCGTGGACTGAGGCTTCAACCTTTCAACCTTGGCTTCCTTTTTAAAAAAACAGTTATCTACAACCGTCAATCTTTTAAGGCGGTCTACAAGGTTAAGCGCTTTGACTCTGCCAATATTTCCGTGACATTGCCAGGGCCTTCCCAGGCAGAAGTCTTAGCTTATGGCCCTTGGTCCCAAAGAGGAATTCTGAGTACTCCGTAACCGAATGACCAATTTTCATCCTACATATACGGTTAGTTTGGACGGATTCCCTGCTCTCGGACAGGAGGGAATTAGCCAATAACTGATAAGTGTTTCTCGCTTATGCAGATGCTTGCGTGTCTTGTCATCTCTGAGAAATGGCTCGGTCTTTGCATAATTTCCAGAGAGAGAGAGAAGAAGAGAGAGAGGAGAGAGAGAAGAGAGAGAGAGTTGTGGTTTCGAACTACCATGGATTATCGCCCATCCCCGCATATCGATATCCCCCATTCTGCGTAAGCGAACTACGGATCTGCGCAAGAGCTTGAGTAGCACTCCCGCCATACGGAGCGCCATCCAATCCGTAAATGATACCGTCTATACGCACACCCATGAGCTCCTGAACCAAAAGCACTTGATCCACCACCGCCGTCCAACTGAATACTTTGCCGAATTTACCACTAGAAACCTCCTGGCGCAGCTGGGTACATGTCAGATGTGCATCCCCAGACCCTGTGCAATCGCCAAATCCTTCTTTGAGGTTCGTCCAGCCATATGAAGCTACACGCTTCTGAACATTGGAAGGCCCCTTGTTGTTAAAGAATTGCTGCAGGGGAGCCGATCTGCCATCTACATTCAGAGCCTCATTAGCAGTGAGGCCGGATTGTAGAAGTCGGTATGCGTTGCCATTCTCATTTCCGTAAAATCCATACAGAACGCGCACACCGTGGGGCTCTAGGATCTGTCTGGCTAGGTCCCTAAGGGCCGCGATTGAACAACCCCATTCTGCCGCTTTGCCAGGATCGCAGGCGTCGGGGTTCTTCAAATCAAGCCATACAAAAGTAATGGCCTTGCCAGCCTGGCGTTCAGACGCAATGTTATTGAACATTTCTTTCGCTCTATTGCCATTCTTGCTTGGCCCATCGTGTGAGGCCCACCAGCCATCTTTTCCTTCTGAGAATAAGTCCATCTCTAGGGCGTTGGCACCATCGTTTACAGCGCGTTGAACAGCGCTTATGTCGTTACATCGATGGGCGATAGCATAGAACGGCTTCTTGACAGCTCTGGTATCTGGTTCTAGCAGAATATTGTCGAAGCCATCAGTGGAACTGTGTCTTGTATCGAGACTGCCTTCATGTCCAGGGGTGATAAGAGGGTTATCTAATGCGATAGCGGCGATAGACAGGCTTGACAAGAGATAATGTAGGCTTCGCATCCTGACATGTCTTGGGTGGGGCAGTTGAGAGTGAAGGGAGAAAAAGAAACAGCATAAAGGACTACGGCTATTACTTATATGGCTTCTGAATCATGTGCTGTTAGGCGGTGCTGAAGGATCAAACCAGGCACCTCTGATTTGAAGTAGCTAATATCTTGGAAAAGGCTCAGAATAATTGAGAGTTCTACCATAATCACAAATTAGGATTTAGACCACCTTCCATAACAGGCTCGTGAAGTTGATCCTTTGATGGAACCTTTCGTAGCGCCTGAATCAGGACAAGGTCCATCAAATGCAACCAATCGGAACGCACGCATCGTACAGCAGCCAGCACCACTGGGACAAGTATTTGAGGGCCTGAAGCTTCATAGATTGTGGGCAGGCACCTGAAATACTGGTTGAAGGTCGGCGTGTAATTTATAGTTTGTTGGCACATCGTGAAAGCTTCTGGGTAAAAGCTTATATTGAGGCAAAATATACCGTGTTCTTATTTGTTACCTGTCTTTGCAGCCTGAAGGTCAACCTTATAGGTCGCATTCATCCCCATAGATAGTTTGTTGGTTCAGGCATTCCTTTGTTCTTAGTTTAGGCCATCCTGGATCTTGGGGCCATTTCTCTGTGTCATCTGTTGGCTGGTGCTGCTGGTCTACCCGATGTGGCTTGTGGCGGCTGGTTCGCGAATCCCTGCCCGATGCCTAATCCCGTTGTCATTCTTCAATACGAGTCATTTCAGCCCCTCATCCTGTCATTCTTGCCTTCTATCATCTCGTTCATAGACTTTGCGGATTGATACACGACTTGCGCAACACGGTCTTTGTACGTGATTTAGATGCCACGTTCTAGTATAAAAAACTGGCCAACATCTTTAGAAAAGTCCACGATGAGCCTCACAGACGAAACTTCACCTGTCGAACAGCTCTTCCTCGACCGCTCGATCCACGACGTTCTGACAAGAAAATGGCCCGCAGTTGAGCCATGGGCTACTATGTATGTCGATGCCATTCGAGAGCAAAGATATGGTGATGCTGTGTGGGCACGGTATCACATAGAAGGAAACGTTGAGAATGGTGTTATTATCAGTCCATCGCCCAGCGACAATATGCCAGTTTTGGACAGTATCACAGAGGATGCCGAAGAAGCAAAGATGAACGAGCCCGAGTCCTATGCAAAGGCTCTGCAATTTACGCCAAAACTAGTCCCTTGGATAGGCACCCTGAGGTTATTAAGATTATGTTTGAGGTGGATGAGACGTAACCTTGTGGTGAGGAGTACGCAGAGGGGTGAAGAACATGAATGGAATATGTATAGAAGGATTCTGCCGCTCGAGATTATTTAGGGACTAACCCGTATCCCGTATCTAATGACTATTGTGTGGCTTTCCTTCACCAGACAAAACCTGAGAAAAGTATCTAGTGAAGCCATCTATCAACAATTACTCACAGAAGGGCTGAAACTCTTGAAGCTGATAGGTGGCTGCTATAATAGGCACGATCAAGCAGCTACGGTGGTCCTAAACTATCCGGGACTATTTGATACATATCCAGAATCAGACTGTTTCGTTGCCTCGCCAGCACCATCCTCCCCAGGCCTTAATAGATCTTCAATCAAAGCACCATTATCAAATGAGAATTGCAGCTCTTCAAGGATAGAGGACGGATCAAAAAAGTCCAAGTCGAAATTGATTGGCCACGTTTCACCCTCTCCCTCAAAATGCGGGTTAGCATCCTCACCACTAGGCAGCTCAGAAACAAGAAGCTGAGGTCCTTCAGCCAGTGCAGGTATATCGTGGTTAGCTTCAGGCCCTTGACCTGGGCTGCCCAGGCGCCTCAATTCTTGGAAGGCCTCCTCGATTAGAGTCCTGACACAGTCACCAGCTCTTCGCCTCAGGTTTTCCTCTACAATGGTCAGGTCTCGATCTAACTCCCTCCCCAAAACTTGTCGAAGACGCTGCGGCACTTCTCTCAACATATACTGTTCACACTGCCCCATGGATCCCGATTCAGAGTGTCGGCAGGCATCGTCCTTCTGTGGCGCTTGGCTGTAGTCATAAACTGAAAGTGGTTAGCGCTGTAAGGGTTCAGGAAGCCCTCCTGTTGCACCAGGTAAACTTACATGGAGAGGGGATATCATCATCAAGCACGTGCGGAAATAGAATTTTGAAGACTCGCCTCCACTTCTCGGTCTCTGAATGCTTTTGGTTAGCTCGCTTTCGTGATCTCAGGTTTCTTTCTTGCGTTGCATCAAAACCCTCAACATATCCCATTTCTCGCAGGGGACATGGTTCATTGGCTCTCTGGTGGTGCGTCAGGCCTTGCTGATCCGTGAAGGGTTGCCAGCAGCGAGCGCAGCGATATTGGGGTTGCTTATGACGTCGATAAAGATGCTCCCTACCCAAATATTAGAACTGGATGTTAGAAGGGTGATAAGCCTATACCTACTTTACTCGATGGACGTCATTCCAGCCAGGCCCTGGGCATGTCCTCCAGTCT
Source organism: Fusarium proliferatum ET1 (assembly GCF_900067095.1). NCBI lineage: Eukaryota > Fungi > Ascomycota > Sordariomycetes > Hypocreales > Nectriaceae > Fusarium > Fusarium proliferatum. The sequence continues at coordinate 2,691,379 of NW_022194795.1, read as the reverse complement.
TGATATTTAGACGGATTGTACTTGAAGTACGGGCAAGCGTACTTCGGATTCTCGTGTTGGATGGACATGCCGCTGATCCCCTGATCTTCCCTGTTTTCATCCTCGCCCTCGTCGTCTGTCTCGCAACCGTCCCTTTCCGTTGCGTTTCTCTTCTTATTCCCACAATTAATAGTGTCAGATGGATCAGTGAGGACATATGAGCCCGACAGTGCCTCTGATGTCCTCGGTGCGTTTTTTGGATTGTCCCCAGCATTCCTACGCCATGCGTCTAACTTTAGACGCAACCACTGCGCCATAAAGACGACAATCTTTTCAACAATCAGATTCTTCTGATTATCGACATAAGTATCTGTGATGGAAAAACTTTCATCGCTGTCAGTTTTCGGGGAGGAATCGTCAAGTTCTTCTCCAGTCGCGGACGATGGGCCAGGCTCCGAAGAACACAATGCATCACGATACCCAGGACTATCCTCAAGATTTTCTCTTTTAACCATAGATTTAGGCAATCTGATTTGAGGTTGATATTCCCCTCCTCGGGTCGGGATCTGTAAGTTATCCGAACTGCGTTGGTTGGAACCCGGCCGCGAAAGCGAATCTTCAGTGTATGTATGTATGTCTTGATTTACGTCGTTGGTCGAGTCGCTCTCCCTTGTCGCCTCTGGCATTGAGCATCCTTTTTCCCTCTTACTTCGTTCGCTATGGTGTACGAGTCGATGTCTCTATAAGTAGCCTAGTGTTAAACAGATGTCACTGGGCTGATTTCGAGATTACCTTGACTTACTTTCATATTGTCTCGCCGTGTGAAGCGTCTAGGGCAATATGGGCATGAAAAACTCCTCCGCACTGTAGCACGAGTACTTAATGGAGTGGGTAATGAGGCGCTACCTGCTGGCACGAATGACGAGGAGCTACCGGAACTCTCTGGCCCAACTTCTATGGGCGGGGATTCTGTGGGCGGGGATAAAAGAAAACCCCAGGATAATTCTCCAAGGATCGGTATTAAATTTGCTTTTGAAGGCACGGAGCTCATGGGGTTGCAATCTGCGACTTTGTGTTGGAAGCATCGCGCTACGTCACCAGTTAAGTCGAAAGGTGATGGATCCTCATCCATGGGCAGGATTTTGGACTCTTCATCAGGCTCTGCAGAATTTGAAGTGGAAGCCATGGTAGCTTATAGCTGAGTCTGTTTTTACCAAATGGATGCGCAGTGAAGTCGGTGGACTGATAGTCATACAATGCGGGGCATTGCTTGTATTTGAACCCAATGGATTGCTGAACTAGGTAATACGCACGGTTGCACGTTGCTAGCCAGTGATAGGTCAGACAGACCAGAACACTGCGGCTGAGAAAGACTTCTCTTCGTTTTCCGCATTTGCGCATAACTGGACCGAGTCAGCACCAAAGTGACAAAATGCTTGGATAATAACGTTCTGTAATTTACTCTTACATATTCCAACAATATCCTGGATCTCTGAAATGTAAATTATTTAGGTTTGGTTATCTCGTTATAAATCCATTTAACCACAACAATTTATTATTGGTCACCTGCAGACAGCCATAGTGATGAGGACCGACACTGGTCTTTCGCGTTGCCCGTTGAACCCCAGATTCTTTCATCGCTTGCGAGATTAAGTGGGCGCTGTGGATACTATCTCCAAAAACCCGATTGGCCGAGCAACAAAACCGAGATCTGAAATGCCTCGGCGTCTTGGACCCACAATCCTTGTCTCCCGCGCGTTGGTCCTGCACGGCACGGCATGGATATAAATACTGACCTTGACTTCACTTCAGCACACGCGCCAAGCTACCCCTCCTAATCTGCCAACTTCCTAACACCCCTTTCTCATCCCCTCCATGATTGACCTTTAATTACCGCAGACTCGCCATGCCGCAAGACGAACTCCCCAAATCCGCGACCCAGCCCAACAATCCTGAACCTAAAAATGAACGCGCCGTCTCACTGGTCGATCGCTTCACATGGGGCAACTTCACCTGCACGCAGTCCACAGGCGGTGTGGCCCTGATGCTATCCAAGAGCCCGTATTCATTTCGCGGTTTGCATACCATTGGCGTCGTGGTGTTCATTCTCAACCTTGTTCTGTTCATTCTCTTTTGCTCAGCTATGATATGTCGGTTTGTTCGGAGACCGGCTAGTTTACTCAAATCTGTGACGAAACCGCCTGAAGCGTACTTTACTGGCTCGCTGTGGCTTTCGATGGCGACGATCATTATGGGCATACAGAGTTTTGGTGTTCCTCACGCTGGGTCTTGGCTTGTCGATACCGTCCGGGTTCTGTTTTGGATTTATGGTGCTATTACGCTGACGTATAACGTTGTCATCTTTGTGGTTATGTTTTCTCTCGCGCCCTTTGCACCTGGTAGCATGAGCTCTCCGATGTTTCTGATGATTTACAACGCTATGCTTACCGGAACTGTCGCGTCGGTAATCGCAGCCGATCAACCTCCATCAGAACGAATACCCATAATAGTTGCTGGAATTGCATTCGAGGGTCTCGGCTGGATCCTTTGTCTCCTTTTTCTTCCCCACTTTGTCGGCAACCTTCTCGTCAACGGCCTCGGTCCTGTCAATCTCAGACCAGGCCTCTTTATCTCCGTCGGTTCTGCAGGCTATACCATCATAGCCCTGATCGGCTGCGCAAAAGCAATCCCAGATGGGCACGGATACTTTGCGAAACATCCCACCGCAGCAGAGACGCTCAACATTATGGCGTTGTGGGTAGGAATATTTCTCTGGTTATTTACCTTTTGGCTTTTCGCAATTGCCGCGGTTGCGCACGTGCCCATTTTGGTTTCGAAGCTCCGTGGGGATAAGTCACGGCAGCAGATGAGTTTTGCGCTTCCTTGGTGGGCGATTGTCTTTCCCAATGTTGGGTTCACGATTGCTACGGTGTATATCGGGGAAGAATTAGAATCCAGCGCCATATCCTGGGTTGCTACTGTTATGACTATCTTGGTGTTTGCAGCGTGGTTGATGGACATGTATTTGCATATGAAGTCGATATTTCAGAAGCGCATCATGTAGATAATTGCGCAACATAGAGGGCGGAACGCAAGTCAAGCGCGTAAATGGCCTTTTTCACTCGACTTGGCCACCTATTTATAGCGAAGTCTGAGATTTTATACGGAAGCGTTTCTTGGATCTAAGGTTGAACTTTAGGTCCCATGCAGGTTTTTCCACCTGAGATAAATATATTGATAGTTAAATATGACGAGTAAAAAGGACTATTACTTGCCCCGCTCCCATAAAGAGACTTCGGTGTAATGAATCAGTCAATTTCTGATGGTGAAAGGATTGTCATTACTATATTGAAACTAGTTAAAGGAACGACTATACAAGTTTTAATTCACAAAAGAGCATGACAGAGTGTGACAGCTGCGCAGAAGACATTAAACAATTCCTGTTTGACAGCTCTCACTTTGTTGAAAAGTGAGAAACCGTCGCGTATCCACCCATCCTGCAATACACTCAGCTCCATCAGGACATAACCCATCTAGCCCTTCAGCTCAGCGGGGATATCAACACACTTGGGGTGCAGCTCAATGTTGCGCTGGCTCCACCACGGGTTCTTCGCCGCAATCGAGATCAAATCTCGTCCCTCCACATTCGAGTGAATACCCAAGTAGTACGCCACGTAGACCGTGAAGAAGTGACCGTAGAAGAACTTCTTGAAGAAGTTGTTCTGGTTGAGATCAATGTTGATGAACTCAATGTTCTTGTTCTGTGGAATGTCCTTGCTGCCAAACAGACCCTCCAGAGTCTTGACCTTGTCCTTGGTATACTGATCTGCGTTGGAGTCAAGGAACGTGATGATAGCTTGCTTCTCAGAGGGGTTGGAGTAAGCCGCAACTTCAGTGTGTGAGAACTCGTGCAGGAGGTTTCGGTGCGTTGGAACCATGGCGATCTCATTGAAGAACATAGTAGTCTGCTTAAGAAGCGTGACGTACCAATCAGCAGTGCTAAGCAGCGCGATACGACTGTTCTTCAACCTCTCAGCAATAGCCTGAGCTTTCTTTAACGTAGCATCGTTGAACTCAGTCTTCAAGAAGTTGACTGAGTCCTGAAGCTCTTTGTGGTAAGAAGAAGGTGTGAGCCTGAGCTTGTGGAAGAGGTCCAGGAAAATGGAGAAGAACTGCTGGACGTGGTAAAGAGGATATTCGCGATCCGCGTGGCGGAGCTTGTACAGGATGATAGAGGTGTTATGCTCCTCACACAAATGTTGGATCTTTCCACCACCAGAAAGAACAATCAAGTTCTTGTTTCCGGTCATCTCACGCATAGTCTCAAAGAACAAACAAGGCTCAACAGACCAGCCACTGTAGCAGACAATGATAGCCAGCGTAGTGGGGTCCTTCATGACATTGCGGTCAACGAACCAGTCGAGATCATAGTCGTTGATGACCTGAACGTGAAGGGGAATCTTCTCGTTGAGGAAAAAGCCCTTGACGATATCAGAGACGACAGAGGAGCAGCCCATGCCGTAAAAGACAAGACGCTTGAATTGGCCTGATTCGATTCTCTGGCGGAGATCGTTGTTGAGCTTGGAGAGGTCGTATTCATGGCCCCAGAGGATGCTCTCGAAGAGAGGGTTGCCGAGCATGGGCTGGAGACGTTCAAGACGGGGCTGCATTTTGGTGGATTGGTTCTATGATGTTCGTTAGAAAGAAGTCGAGATGAAGTACGCTGTGAACTTTTACATACGGAGTTTGATATAGTAATGGAGGTTGAAAGATTGCACCTTGTATGGTGAGAAGACGAGTCAAGTGATATTGGATACGATGATGGAATTGTTGTTGATGATGATGAGTAGTTAACCTGGGTCCTAGAGCCCTTTATATACACGTCTTTGATTTTGTTCCCTCATAGACTGATAGTTCCCTCTCATGGACGGAAAGGAGGCATTTCCTGATCTGTTCGCCGACGTCTACCTCGAGCCATTCCGCCTTTACCGCGGTGAAATTGATGCTATCCCAGTGGATCTCATATCATGATCATCAATCTCCCCAAACTCGTCAACAACTTGAGGACCTTCGGTTGACTGGAGGATGTTGATCCCAGCATCAAGATGCATCCCAACGGCGTCGTACATATCGCCGTCTCCACAAGTTCAAAAATTCTCATGCTCGAATAGGTGCGCATCTCCGCCTAAGCCTTGTCGTAAGCTTCTCCTCCTTCGGGATGAAGAACCTCGCGATGGCTCTCGCCGCGGAATTTGCATCAATTACCTCCTTTGTTTCGACCCTTGAGGTTCTCCCCACGCTCTTGCTGAAGGGTACAGCTGCCGTGATGGTTACTATCAGGAAAACTCTATTCAACTACCGCGTGGGCATGGCCCGAATAGTTGCCATAATGGGATTATGTAGGGTCTTGTGATGGTTGTTGTGGATGAAAGGATATCATCTACCGCTCCAGTCGTGTTTTGAGCCGCAACGCTGATCGCAGGAACAGGCTTTCACCATGATAGCTATCTGTAAGAATCAGATCATTCTCGGTAGATGATCTGCCGGTTAAACTTTCCTCTGAACTACTATCGTTGCTATGGAGGGTATGGTAATGGTAGGAGTCAGATCATTGCGGTTCCGCGTTCTGGGTTTTACGTATGTTTCAGATTATTCATCACTTACAGTGATATCATGATTTTATGGAATGGCAAGCAGTTAGTAGCTTGCAAAGTGACTGCAATGCTCTTTCAGTATTCTTTATTAATCAAAATAACGGGAAACCACGTTTTGTGACCCATCAACTCATACAAAGACCATGAATGTTCAGGCTGTATCCCCGCTGTTGAATTCCCCCCAGTTGCTGCCATTATGAGCCACTGTGACTAACATAGGATTGTGAACCTTGATATTCTGAATATCCCAAGACAGATTCTTATCTCTCAGCTAATTTCATGACTCAGAATATGACAGAAAGCGTATCCCAAGACAGATTCTTATCTCTCAGCTAATTTCATGACTCAGAATATGACAGAAAGCGTACCAATACGACGTCATGCATACAGACCTACCTATAGCAGTAAGCCCAAGATATCGATTCCTCATGAGGATCGACAATTAGTTTCCCCCAGTTTCCCCGGATTCCCCCGCCCAATTTCAAGAAATAGAGACAAGAGGGGTTTCAACTCGGCCTAGGTGGAGATAGGCTAGCCTCGGCTCACACTAATGCGTATAATGGGGGGCCGAGCGAGCCGTCCCGTCCCCTGTCAGTGTCGTATCGCTTAGAAATGGCCACGCATCTGTTCCCCACCAGCCCCTGGCCAGGACCTGTTCTCCGCCGATTATGCAGGTGTTAGTTGTCTAAACTCTATTCTCTCGGATCGCAATCCTTCTGGCTGCAGCTATTTCCTGATGTAGACGTGATATGATGTGTGCTGGCGCGTATTTCGGAGCCGAGGCATTTCGGTCCGCGCCGTTCGCCCGTGACAGAGAATGACGGACAGCTGCACTAAGGACTCGACTAAACACGGACGTCGCCTTCCTAGCCGTATACGGCATATATCTTGCGCCTCTTACATAGTCAAATTCATCTCATGCCTTGTAACATAGGCACGAACTATATAATGTCCTGCCTGTTTTGGCTCAGGCTGTCCTAGTATTGCAATTTGCATAACGGCGCCCATCTTACATAATTATATCTGAAATTGAGATCACGCCAAAATGAGAGTCCAAGCGACCATGGAAAACAAGGCACAAATTGCGAGAAACTGGGTTCCTCTGCTAGATGAGCCCGCATACAAGCCCCGAAACATACGCATCGTTTGTGTTGGGGCCGGCTTTTCAGGTCTCATGTTAGCCTATGAAGCAAAGTACAACGAATCACTTCAAGGGTTCATCGACCTGACTATTTATGACAAGAACCACGATGTTGGTGGAACGTGGCTTGTTAATCGATATCCTGGTGTGGCAGTGCGTGTTTCCCATGAAAAGACGCAGCAGGGATAGTTGACTGACAAACTCAGTGTGATGTTCCAGCGCACATATACACTTTTCCGTTTGAGCCAAATCCAGATTGGTCCAGCTTCTATGCTTCAGGGCCAGAAATCTGGGCCTATATCAAGAGAACTTCAGATAAGTATGGCTTAGCTGAGAATGTCAGATTTCAATCGAAAGTGACAGATGCCATGTGGAATGATGTTACAGGAAAATGGAATTTGAAGTTATTTCAAGACGGCGAGGAAAAAGAGGACGAATGTGATGTATTGATCGACGGTTCGGGGTTTCTCAAGTATGCTCACAGCGAGCTCAACTAAGGTATCAAAAAACTGACGGCGTTAGTAACTGGCATTGGCCTGATATTCCTGGTCTCCATGACTTCAAAGGACATATCGTCCATACTGCAGATTGGTACATCTCTCTCCTCCCCTTATCGCCGTTTCTCTAACTCTAAAATCTCAGGGACCCTTCTATCAATGTGGCAGGCAAAAAGGTTGCAGTTATCGGAAACGGGTCATCTGGTGTCCAAGTCCTCCCGCACCTGCAAAAGACCGCTGCTCAACTGACAACCTATGTTCGTACGCCAACATGGATATTCGCCAACTATGCCTCAGAACTCACAAAAGACGGCACAAACTTTGCTTTTACAGAAGAGGAAAAGAAGAAGTTTCGGGAAAATCCAGCCTCGCTGTGGAAGTTTCGAAAGGAGATCGAAAACAGGTTTGTAGTAGCACTGATATCAAGATTCTTGCTAAGTTTCATACAGCCAAGACAACTTCTGGAACGTCTTCTTCAAAGACACAGCCGCTCAGAAAGCCGCTCTCGAGAATGCATACAACCGTATGCGAGAACGCCTCGGTAATGACAAAGAGCTGTGCGAGAAGCTAATTCCAGACTACGAATACGGATGTCGACGACCAACACCAGGTGATGGTTACCTTGAAGCTCTCCGTCAGGATAACACACGTGTCACTTTTGATCCAATCGTCCAGATCACCGAATCAGGGATTCAAACCACACAAGACTATACTGACTTTGACATTATCGTCTGCGCAACCGGATTTGACGCAAGTTTCCGCCGTTCGTGGACGGTGCAGGGGCGCAATGGTTATCAGCTCCATGAAGCGTGGGGGGAGTCGCCGGAAGCTTACTTTGGGGTTGCAGCGGCGAATATGCCGAATTACTTTATCTTCATTGGACCGAATAGTCCAGGTAAGTAAACTTTAAATTGGTAGGGTTGCATTACTGATAGTCGGCAGTGGGCCATGGCTCGCTTCTAGACAGCGTGTTTTGTGTCGCGAAATGGATATTGAAGTGGTGTAGGAAAATTGCAACCGAAGATATAAAGTATACTCCGTATGCCGAGTCTACATGATATGATCGGCTAAACTGACGTTACAACAGATCAGTCTGTGTCAGACAGAAGGCTCTGGATGATTACAACATCTACCTACAAGAACTGCTCAAGCGGATGGTGTGGACTGGGTCATGTAGAAGCTGGTACAAGAATAGAAAGAAAGAAGGACACGTCACGGCAGTTTACGGTGGAAGCCGCCATCATTTTAGAGGTAAAGTGTACCCTCACTTCCTGTCTGCGTCTAGATTCACGCTTACTAATATGTGACCACTTCTGTTAGAAATCCTCGAGACCTTTAGAACTGAGGATTTTGAGATTGAGTATAGATCAGTAAACATGTTCCGATTCATGGGTAGCGGGAGGACTTTGAGGGAGTCAAGAGGAGAGTACTACGTGCTAAATTGAGACGATAGGTGGTCCAATAGTTAGTGTAGATAGTCAAAGGAACTTCTAAGTTTGGAGACGGAACTCCGGTGACACGAGCCATCCATCTTTGGTAATTCGTAAGCACCGACAGCAACTTAAGTGACATATCATATTGTGACCCAAATGACGTGACATGCAGCATACGTTGTATCCAAGGCCACGCCTAGACACGTACACAGTCCTTCTCGGCCTTTCGGTCCTACAGATTGTGATATGTCACTCCTGGAGGTGGACCGTCACTCGAACCGAGGCCTCCTCTTGCGGGGAGGCGGAGGATGATGATATCGGTAGTTGAACGGACGAACGGACGGAGATAATTGATCGACAGAGGATATATACAGTGCATTGTATTACTTTTGATGTCACACCACCTCCCAGAAACAACAAGAAGATACCCAGCGCTAACCAGGCTTTGATGAATACGCTATGAATTCCACCAGTACTCCTTCAGCTCTACCCACCCTCAAGCTTAATGATGGAAATGAAATCCCAATGGTTAGTTATGCCTCACTATTATGTACTCGACCTGGGGTTAACGTGAAATAGATAGCGTACGGTCTAGGAACAGCAAATTTCAAGAAGGGAGGGAGAACCGATTACGACGAGAACGCATTCAACTATACGTTAAATGCAATAAAGAGTGGCTTCTATCACCTCGATGGTGCTTCATGTATGTTTTACCAATAGCCTGTTCACTCGTGCCTCTTCTTATATGTTTTTAGCGTACGGGAACGAGGAGGAGCTCGGGGCAGCTATCAGAGCATCCGGTTTACCGCGGGAAAAGCTCTATGTTGTCACCAAGCTCAACGGCTGGAAGAAGCAAGATGTACAGAACGCTTTTGATACCTCGTTGAAGAAACTTGGGCTTGATTATGTGGATTTGTATCTCATCCACGCGCCGTTCTTCGCGGAGAAGCCTGGAGATTTACAGGAAGCTTGGGCTACCCTTGAACTTATCAAAGAGTCTGGAAAGGCCAAGTCCATCGGCGTGTCTAACTTCATACAAGAGCATCTTGAGACCATCCTCGCCACAGCTAAAGTCCCACCAGCAATCAACCAAATCGAGTACCATCCGTATCTACAGCATGGCAATCTCATAGATTACCATCGAAAGAACAACATAGCCCTATCGGCCTATGCGCCACTAACAGCTATCATACGTGCAAGGCCAGGTCCTGTAGATGCTCTATATGAGAACTTGGCCAAGAAGTATGGCGTCACTGAAGGGGATATTGCGTTGCGCTGGTGTATTGATCAAGATATCGTGGTTATAACAACGAGCTCGAGCGAGGAGAGGCTGAAGAGTTATATGAGGAATGTCTGGAGCTTTAAGCTGATGCCTGAGGAGATTGAGGGTATTTCGATGATGGGAAAGCAGAAGCACTTAAGGGCATTTCAGAACCAGTGGATTGCAGAGGGAGACTGGCGGTAAAGTGCTGAGATTGTTACTATCTTTGCATTGGATGACAGCCGAGTGTAGTAGTTATAAATACACTGTGTTCCCAAGTCGGAGACTATTCCATGTCATATAGTACTATCCAGATCGGCCACAATAGGAGGTGTAAGTGACGCTTGTATGTTAAAGAGGCGTGAGATACCACGTGAACGCTTATGAATATATGGAAGGGTTTCCTAGCAAACCAAGATACTCTCAGATGTCGCATCCATGAGCTACAGTAAGCTACAATCCCCATTTAGCCGAGATTCTTAAAAACTGGTTCAATCGTGCTTTTGAAGCCGGGTCGCCAGAGAGAATAATATGGCACAGTACTTAGAAGTACAGAGTCAAGAACTAATTCTTGTGCTTCGTCATATACTTCATACTCCTCCTTCGCCCATAGTCTTTCTCGTCAGTCTCCAGAACAGCCAACTTCTCCATTTCCTGTTCCTCCTCCTTGTCCATCTCGTGAGCCATCTCCTTCTTTGGCTCTCTCAGCTTGAGAGGGTCTCTGGGCTTTGAAGCAGCACCTTTACTGCCCTGGACTGCCTCCTCCACAACATCGTCATCGTCCTCCCCGTGGCTGATACTGCGAAGCGACTTTGCAGTTTTGGTGACATTCAGATCACAGCCCAGATAGCCTGCCCCCTCTCTACTCCTATTCCAGGCCTCGAACCCCAGGATGTAGAGAAAACCGTCCATGATACGGTCTTCCCACTGGATAGGGTCGAAGCCAGCTTTGGTGGAGAATGTTTGAGCTGCAACTAGCGCCTTGATGCAATGAGATATCTCTTTTTGTATTGCCTCGCCGGTACTTGGTACCTTGCCGTCATGGGCTTCGATGTATGGTTGGATGTGCGAAAGATAATTGTGGAATGCGATGGGGGCCCAGTACTTGTAACCGCCTTCAGCAATGAAATCCTCAGGAAAGGAATCCATGGCCCCGAGAAACCACAAAATGGAAAGGATATGATCGATGACATCCTGCCAGTCTCTGTTCAGGTGTCTCCACCGTGAAGGATCTATCTCACGTTCTTTCGGTGGATGCGTCTGTGGCAGCGTTGCCAATCGGAGCAAGACATCGATTTCTCCACACGCGATGAGCGCTTTGATACCTGTCATCCGTTCAGCCCCGCTGAATATGTAAGCATTCGTTGAAGTCCATCGCGTGATCTGCATAGCAACTGGTCGCAGCTGTTCGTTCCCTCTGACAGCGCGACTAAGTGGTTCGTTATGTATCGCGTCGAGAACACAGTCCGGGAAAAGCCTTGAGTCTGAGGTAGTATCTCTCGATTGAGAAGTCTGAGTTTCAATCGCAGCTATCACCCGAGCAGCAAGAATTCTCGCGAAGCGGCGGACTTGGGGAGCCCATTCTTCCGGGGATTCGCGTGGCACAATGATGAGTGGCTCACGGTTGCCATGTTCTGCCGCGAAGGACTGATAAGAGCGTTTGTACCATTGGTCTTGACGTTGCGAGTGGGTGGCGACCACTTGGAAGTGCCGCGACAATAGAGCTTTTAACTGGTCGGTGATGCCTTCGAATCCGTCCATGGCCAGTCTTCTATAGCTTGTATTGCTGAGATGAGTTGTTCCAATTGTGTAAGGTCCATTCTGCTTACGGGTGGTTCCTCTCTATTTAATAGTGTGTTGGTCATAGCTGCTCAGCCACGCCGCTTGACTCATCTAGCTGCAAGCTCGTATCGAAGCTTTAAATAGATCCGCTAGCGTAGCGCCAATCAGTTCAAGATTCCTAGCGCGAGCCAGGAGAAGCGCGTTACAGATATATGATCAACAGCTAAACATTAAGAGGATATCAGCATCTTGCGTTGTTTCTTTCCCGACTGTGAAATAGAGCAGCACCTCTTCATCCAAGATTCTGTCATGACTTCATTCTAAGCACGCGACAATATCCAGTCCCTTTCCATCGAGGGTTCCCACTCTTCCAAGAGATGCCTGAACCCGAAGTGTGCCGGGACGCTTCAGGATGAAGTCCTCGAGTTCGAAGACCGCCAAGTTTGGTGAGCGACATAATCTATGAAATTCGCACTTATAGGCCGTCGGCTGATCAGAGAATTGGACAGCAATATTTGTTCCCGGTGTTCAAAGACAGCTTTCACAACGACGCGATTAATCGGCCTATACAACGAGGCTCCCTACTCGCACCACCCCGTGGAGCAATTCACAAGTCGAACCAATACCAAGGGAAGTTTCGGGCCCCAGCTACCTCCCATATCTATGGATGAGCATATAGGAACTTTTCTCAGGGTCAAGCTCTTGCAACCTATAGAGCCTATACAAGATATTGAGGAAGCCTATCGGCGACTGAGCGAAGATCCTAACCACGCCATGGCAAACGCATATGTCGGCCTAGAGATACTTCTTGCAATAGGGGAAACTATATCTGTCGATCAAATTGATATTGCAAGAAATCATCTAGAAGTTGCCGTTGAATCAGGTGATAAGACCCGATATACTTGTTACAGCCCGACGTTCTGAGACTTTTTAGATAGCTCCATCCCCGAGAACTGGTACCTACTAAGTCGAGCATGTATGAAGGCTGAAGACTACGAAAGGGCCTACCAATGCCTACAAACCGCGATATATGTCGAGAGCCGTTGCCCCTCGTTCTGGATCACACTTGGGATTCTATACTTCGATATCGGTCAAAGTAGAGATCGCCTCGACGCCCTGACCAAAGCTGTAGAGCTAAATGCTCTTATCTGGGAGCCTTGGTATAACCTCAGCGTGTTGGTACGTCTTTTCTTTTCTTCAACAAACGGGTATTTTTTCTAACACTAGTTGCAGTATGACAGTTGCAATGGCCAGCATTCAGACGCCGCTGATGCCTTTTATAAATATCTTGAGCGCAAGCCAGAGTTGCGTAATGTCCGGGCACGACTCGAAGCTCAACAAGTCTACGGTGAGGATATAAACGAGGGGTTTTTAGGTGGTACCTTGATTCACGAAATGGTCGATTCACCACTGGATGATAAACATGGATGGTAGAGGAAATTCGCGGCGCAGATTCTGTGTCTGAATCTTGTAAAGTCTGCTTTAAATGCTATATAAATTTCGGTCTTCCTTGGAAACTAATGGTTTTGAAAAGTTTGGTTTCATCGATCCAGACATTGCATCAACATACTTAACGCCGAAATACTAATCAGGGCATCGACCAGTGAGAAAAGCTCTTGTTAGATTACCTTACAAAATTTACTTCCGCAGTAGCCTACACAGCAGGTATAATATAAACATAGCAAAATCATTACTTTCTTTTTTCTCAGAGGAAAGGACGAGCCGTTGAGTCAAGCCGCAATTCAGTGGCTTCAGCTGAGGCACAAAACTGGTGGTGGCTGAGTCTTGAAATAACGCCTTCCCGCTGAAGTGCCCAATCATACCGCGGATGCAAGCGCGATGATGGTGGCTGCCGCAGACTGCACGTGAGGCCTCTTTCCGATCAGGCTGTGAGGGAAGACCTCCTACTTGCTCAATCCTCTCCTTGCATCAACAGAAAATCAGATGCTTCGCACGCGACATTGAAGCCATGGAACTCTCCCGGCCCGCGGACTCACAAATCGTTGCCGCTTCTCGACCTCGCGCTGGACACGATGTTTCAGCCGCAACTGTCAGGGAGCTTGAGAGAACTATCGCGGGGTTCCAGGCCATCTTGACCGATGAAGACCGCAAAAAGCTACAGCAGCTCAAAGGGACGTCGCATGATTCACAAAGCATCATCACTTTCACGGCCGAGCTCGATCTTCTTGATAAGAACAGGCGAGGGAAGAGTGTCGCCTCGAGACTGGCTTCATTCTTGCAGACGATTGAGCAGTTCACGCCCATCGTCGACACTTACATCCAATCGAATCCTGATGTCACCGCGCTCATCTGGGGCTCAATCAAACTTACATTTATGGTAGGAAGGATGCGACGTCTACGTACCGCTGACTGACAATATTATCGCTATAGTTTCTTGCCAACTTCGCGTCTTACTTCCAATCGTTTGTTGAGCTTCTCCACGGCTTCGGTTCACTATGCACCCGCTTCGCCGAGTATCAAGTAATCTTCAAGGAATCCTCCCGTCTCAAAAGTTCAGTCTGCCAGTTTCATACGGCAGTCATTACCTGTTGCCAGCAAATCGTCTTGGCTGTCCGACGGCCTTGTGAGTATGTCGAAGTAGTTGACCGAAGGGAAGGGTGCGCTAATTTATCGCATAGTGAAGAATCAGATTCTCAAGGCAATTACACAGTCCTTTCAGTCTGAACTTCGAAGCTACGTGGAAGACATCAGAGCGAAAGCAGAGGAGGTACAGGGCGATATTCAATTGGTCAAGGCTCAGTGTGACCGCGAGGAACAGCAACTACAGACCACAGAGCGAAAAGAGGCTACGGACCATCGGAAACGCTTCAGAGCTTGGGCTGCCGAAATGGAAATATTTCAAGCGCAGCGAAGACGAGATGCATCAGGTTGGGCGTGAATGATTTTTATCGAGAGTCAAACTAACCCGCAGTTTTAGAACACAAACGACGTCGCCTTCTTGAGGACTTATCGTCATTCAACTTCACTTCGGCCTTCAACAGCACACGAAACAAGCGCCACGTAGGCACGGCCAAATGGGTCTTTGCGACTCCGGAATTCCAACAATGGGTCAAAATCAATGGGTCTCCCGTTCTTCATATCACTGGCAAAAGTGAGTCATCTGCTACTCAAAGGAGCGAAAGACCGGAGCTGACTACTGTCTCAAGTTGGGTCTGGTAAAACAGTCTTGTCGTGAGTAGTTACCCTCCAGGTACACAAACCCACAAAACTTACCATTATCGGTCCCAGGTCCTCGATCGTTGAGAAGCTGTCGCAGATACGGCCACCTCATCAATTCGTGTCGTTCTTCTTTGTCCGCTTTGATGATCCGCTTAGCCTCAACGCGGAAACAGTCATACGCTCCTGCATTCAACAGTTAGTATCAGCCATCGACATGGACAGTCTAGACCCAAGGGTCGTTTCTGAACTTGACGAACACCTCTCTCGAGCCAAGTTGGCTCTGTTCTCCTTCGACCTGCTCTCAGATCTCTATTTGTCTGCGGCCAAAGCTATCAAACAATGGTTTATAGTTATTGATGGCTTAGATGAGTGTAGTACTGATCAACAGTCCAAGTTGCTAAAATTCTTCCAAGGAATTATTTCGAGGAATAATACAACGCGTAACATAAGCGTTGTTTTCGCCTCTCGAGAGACATGTACCAACGCAATCAGAAGCATTTTCCCCGAGTCGCAGCGACTAGTTACAGGTCTAGAAAGTACTAGCGTCGACATCGATTCATATGTTGACGACATCATTATTGACAAATTGTCAACTGGCGAACTGGTTGTCAGTGACCCCAGGCTATTGAGAGAGATTCTGACAACCATTGCTTCTAAGGAGCAGGGAATGTGAGCAGCTTTCAGCCCACTCAAATCTGACAGAGCTAACGACGTTACTTTGCCCTTAGGTTCTTGTGGGCATTTTTTGCTATTGAGGATATATGCTCTGGGAAGACTGACAATGAAATTCGGCAAGCACTTCAAAACATCCCGGGTGACCTTCCCGCGACTTTTAACCGTGCGCTTAGCCGCATTATCCAAAAGCGCAATCAAGACATCGCCAAGAAAGCCTTTATGTGGACAAACGCAACATTACAACCATTGACTTTATCACAACTCCGTGAAGCACTATCTATCAAACCTGGGCAACACACTCTGCGACAGGAGGATCTCATCAGCGGAATAGAACGTTTACCTGCTTGGTGTGAGAACTTGATTTATGTCGAGGAAACAGACAACACAGTTCGGTTCAGCCATCATTCCATTCAAGAGTTTCTTTTGGCTACAGATCCGGGTGAACATGGGGCTCTTCACATTGACCCTTACCAGTGCGATAAGCTTGCCGGCGAGGTCTGCATTACGTATGTCAGTCTTGATAACTTTCAAACTACGCTAGCAGAAAGGGAAAAAAAGCCTCTGACTCCATCCGCTATGAAGATTGACCCAAGTGGAATAGCTGAACAGACGATACAGTCCATCATCCATGGTGGCGTTGGAACACGCGTTGGTCGCCTAGCTCGCCAATTTGTCAAGACATCAAACACAAATAAGGCCTCAACACAGCGCGAATTTTCCCTGAGCTCTCCTATGCCAGTTACTGGTAAAGCCCAAGGAACCACAGACTACCCCTTTCTCGAATACGCGTCGACGAACTGGTTCAAGCATACCAAATACATTAGCAAAACGGAGACGAAGATCTGGAGTCTCCTAGGTCAACTGGTCCAAAAGCCCGCTCAGCACTCGCAAGACGAGCCTTGGCATAGTACGGAATGGAAGGACGAAGTCATAACGGGATTTCAAAATCGTAACGATCCAAGATCAGAACGCTGGTTCCGTGTGATGAAGGCTGTGGTCAATGACACATTTTATGAGTCAGACAACGAGACGGATGTCGGGCTAAACTTCTCTAATCTCTGCCTTGCTTTCGATTACGCTGAGCGGAATGGCTACTACGCGATCGCATGCCGATCCTTCCAGTTGTTGTTAGAATATCCTTTGATGGAACCCGAGTTGGAAGAGGCCAAGTGCATTCTAGCTGTCAACAAGAATTACGAGACCTGTCAAAATGGTTGTGTAGGGTTGATACCGACACGTCTCGATCACGACCAACTCCTTGGAGAGGTCAGGAAAGCGATCGCCTATGGGATTCCATGCTTCCCACCACTACCGGATTATTTACCGAATTACGAGTCACATCCTTTATGTCACTGCTCAGACCAGCCTCCTCATCAGTTGAAATTGGATATTTGCCAGGTGTTAAAACCAGGCTATAGCCCAGCGATTCAACCGCACTTACAGGCTTTCGCTATGGTAACAGAAGCACTTGATGGGAGACATGGGTATATCCCCGCCATCTCCGATTTGAGCACGGCATGCAAGCAAGAGGCTTATTCTTTGCTTAAAGCGAAAAGCACTCATGGGATGCTTTTGATTGATATGCTCATCCAAGGGCTCCTATCAACCGAAATCTTAGACAAAGGCATGATCTTGACAACCATCGCCAGGTTTTTCGGACATGAAACGACACGGAGCTCAACTTCTCATTTCCGTATACCAAAGCCAACAAGCTCGATGTCTGAACACGGTTCGATATCTTATACCATCTATTTTCTGTCTCTTTTGGGTGGGGAGAGCTCTCCTACACCCATCCCAGATGAAAGCATTCTTCGTGAACTTAGTAGTTCTGAAACGCTCATGGATCTACACGGCGAGACTATCACAGCGATATTTCGAAGACTCGTTATCCCTACACTGTGGCCGACTTATGTGGCATCATATATTGTTCAGACACTCCTCAGGGACTTCCTGAATTCTGATATTAAACACATTTCCCATGCTCACGAGGACTCATTTAGAGAAGCTGTATGGCATAATAATTGGGACATTGCGGCAGCTCTACTGAACATTCAGCCGACTTCCCTCGACCGGTTCACTGCTGGCCGCGGCTTCTTCACTGCTATCAGAGAAGCTGTGCGCTGTCCGAACTGCTGGCGATGCACCCAAAATGTGGTCAGACAGCTAACCTCCAGCGAACTGCATCGGTACTTTTTTAGGTTATGTGCGAACCATGTAAACGATTTCAATAAAATTCCTGGTGCGCTTGGAGGTGTCTATAATGTTGACAAGGGCACTTTGCTGTGCCCAGGACATAGTACACATGCGTTGCCTAAACGAGATGAGAAGTTAGGGCTGTCATGGTTTTAATTTGTCATAATATATAATCGGATTTCCATCATCTCATGTCTCGTAGAAGTTCTTGGCCGGCTGGAATATCGTCATGCATCCCCCCTTACATCCTTCACTTGCTTTGTCCTCTCAGAATCTATCTGATCCCCCGTATTAATAGTCCCTTCCTTCTCCACCATCATAATCACAGCATTCTCCGCCACAGGCTTATGCGTGACTCCCTTTGGCACGACATACATATCCCCCTCCTTCATAACAACAGGCTTGTCGCCTTGGATCTCCATGGTCAATTTTCCAGAGAGTAGATAAAAGAGCTCTTCAGAGTCGGGATGAGCGTGCCAGATAAATGAGCCGTCGATCTTGGCGACTTTGACGTGATGGTCGTTGACTGATGCAATGAGGCGCGGCGACCATTTTTCGGTGAATGAGGAGAGGATTTCGGGGACCGAGGCTGTTTGGGACATGGTTTTGGAGTTGTGGATGTGAGTGGTTGAGGAGTGTTATCTGCAGTTGAGATTTCTGCCCGAAAGCTTATATCAGAACAGAGAGAGAACTTGGTGGTTTGAGTTTGGTGAGATGAAAGTGTATTTGGTGATTAGCGACTTATATAAGGCTGAGCTTATGGGGGATGGTCCCCACTATGTCGTTTGCAAGGCGCAAGGGCGTGAGATCTGTGGATGGGAGGAGGGTCTCGCTAATTTTGGCTTACAATCCGCGCTTTGCTATTGGTTCATCCTAACTTGAGACCCAATCGCAACAACTTTGACATTCTCTCTGAGTCCAGGTGTTCTTTACACTTTTCTCAGCAATGCCCTGTTCATATCGATTATCTCACAAAGGTGACCCTTTATATTCTAAAACCGCTCTGCTACCTGTGTCGAAGAGTGGTCTAGTGGTATCCGTCCTAGAACCTATAAACCTTCTCATATTCCGCACCTAAAATTCTTCAACCACTAGGCTGCTCTTCGATTTTTGCTGTTCATGAGTTCGAACACTTCTTCCACAAAAGTCTCTCGATTCTGGACTCGTCACTACGCGTGTACCAATGCTCATCTCTCCAAAGCCATCGCAACTCTCTGCTCAAGCTTATAGATATACTCTTGATTTGACTGTCCTCATGTACTTCATAAGCATAAAGTTTAATAAATAAAATTATATAACAGACGCCGTCCCAGATTCCCAAAATTCATTTTCCTTCCTCTTACATATTTGGCCAGCATGGTGCGTTACCAGCAACTTGAGCGCGATCCAGCAACGCGAGACCTCTTCAAGAAAAGGATCACGACACTGAAAGGGTTTCGCCAAATTTTCGAAAGCTCATATCTTCTCGCACTCGACACAGAACATGTTGCAATCACAAGTGAAAGAGACCGTGTTCTCCACCAAGTCGGATTGGCGTTTACCAAGACACTAAAGTCTAGACATCCTGCATGCCCAGGGCGGGAACCTGGACTGATTAAACCAAGGCGACGACTTCGTTATTTCTTCGAAGATAATAACATGGAAGGACTCACTTTGAATGTCAACACGAGTAAGGAGCTTGGAGATGATGTCCTTCGCGTCGGTCGTCGCGTTGGTGGTCATGTCGGTTATCTCAAAGGAATGCCTACTCGTCGCTCCCACCGCTTTGGCGTGGAAAAGTTCCTCGATATTGGGGATCTGGAGCTTTTCATCGTAGAGTTCCTCCAGGATCTACCTAAGGACAAGCATCTGGTACTCATCGGCTTCGGGATGGAAGCAGAGTGGACTTACCTATCGACAAACTTTCCCGCTGCCATGCCCTTTTTCTCAGCCTGGATAGATCTTCGCGACATCGTGGTAGATATCGCCTCCTCACCTACTGTCTTTTCTCCAAGTCTG
This sequence comes from Fusarium proliferatum ET1, assembly GCF_900067095.1. Classification (NCBI taxonomy): domain Eukaryota; kingdom Fungi; phylum Ascomycota; class Sordariomycetes; order Hypocreales; family Nectriaceae; genus Fusarium; species Fusarium proliferatum. The sequence goes on along the minus strand of NW_022194795.1, from coordinate 2,671,586 downwards.
TTTACTCTTATAAAACTCTTTGGCTACTTTTGGCAAGATGTCAAGCCAGGGCGGGCCTCGGCCGACAATGCTGGCGACGATGTCGTCACAACCTTTGCACTGGCGCATGCTCTCCTTGATGAGAAGAACCATGAAACGCTCCGATTCGAGCACGAGTGCTTCAGAATATCTCGTTCGGGCAGAATCGGGTCTTTTTATGATGCATCCGAATGTTTCACTGCAACCGTCAGAACCAAGGGAAAACTCCCGCTCAGACTTTCTTCAAGATTCAAGCTTGCGCGGCAATTTTTCGATTTCCATCCGATGGGCACTGCGCTAATGTCTAGTGAGATGGGGTTAGTGGCTTTTCGGAGCCAAGATGGTGTTGATCGTTTTATTGGCTGTGTAGATGGGATGGTGCTACATACTGGCGAGACCCTTTCAGCTCAACGATACATCCATGCCAACCCAAATACGCCAGAGGTCGAGAAGTTGAAAGAAGAGAAGCGTAGGAAGAGAAGAATAAAGAAGGAAGCATTTAACGAAGAAGTGGTGGAATTGGGGGGTCTTTTCTCCTGATTTCCCGTCACGTTGGTTGTTATGGAGTTCAGTCTAAGTTGTGAGCTAGAAGTGTTATTTGCCGCTGAGACCTGTGGCTGAGAGCTTAATCCAGCCGAGAGAAGATAGTTATGGAGTTCAGTCACAAACAAGCATATCGATTGTTCCGCTCTTATGTTTAATTTTAGACTATACAATAGCTGGTTCTCAATTTATAAGCATATGCCAGCACCTGAATATCACACAAACCTCGACCTTTTATTTCACAACGCCAAGAAAGATACGACTATTACTTGCAGCATTTGTATCGCGGATGGTGACCCATAAGGTCTTTCATCGTGATCATCTTTACTTTTAGTGGGGCATGCGCCGGGCTTTAGCGCGTCAGGAGACAATTGGGCCGCTGATCGCCACGAGTTTGCCATACCCTAAAGCGTCGAATTTGCCTCTGACGTCCATTTAATACGTCACAAACTGAGGCTACAAAACGGCTATAGAAGTCGATATATGAAGGAGGCCGATATGCGGCGATTAATTTCCCGTATAAAGTTATCTGATTTATTGAGGGCGAAAGCCCAGTACCAATTAACATTTTGGTTGCAGAACTTTTCCAACGGCTAACCAACGATGAGTGGGAAACATGGTGGGCCCTCTTCAAGTAAGCTTAGTGATTTCACTCTCCTGCTGTCAATTAAATTCCACTTCAGTAACACGCCGCAATCGCTGGGGTCTAATGGAGCTCTACGCCATGTTATTACAGTGTTTTGTTGTTGGTAGCTCCCTGCGTTGGCAGGATATCTCAGGTGAGAAAATGCCTTGTTGGCCTGGACTAGCCAACTTTAGTAAGGCCTCTTTATTTTCGCGATAAGAAAAAAGAAAACCCGAGCCTCATCGCGTCGCCAAAGTGTGAGAATCCTATCGCATTTCCGGAACATAACGGACCGTAGCTCCCATGCTCCACCAAACAACTTTAGTCAGGATATCTTTGACGTCAAGAAACGACGGGATAACGGAAGTCTCTGATCCGATAGCTATTTGTATGAGGCTATTGGGCATTTTTCAACCTGGGCTGAGCTTGTGAACACCACTTAATTTCTCATCCAAGGTAAACTCAGGGGAAACGGCGCCTAACGGAGGGCGGCGTTGGGGCTGGCCCGCAAAAGAAACGAGCCAAAAATCAATAGTCTCCTCCTAACTTTATGCGCTTGGAAATATCCATCATAGCTGCCGATCCTTTATTATTGCGATGCGCAATGTTTATAAACCCAGGCGCGCTGTATTTTGTGATGTTTTCTGTTCCTTCTTCAGTCATCCTTTAGACCAGTCACTCTTTTAACAAAGATATCTTCGATATCACCACGTTCGCTACAATGATGTTCCCCAACTTCGCTGCCGGCCTTGTTGCCGCTCTTTCTATCTCTGGTGTTAACGCTGGTCTTTGCCGCCCTAGCTCGCAGACCAGCGCGGTGGTTTCGTCTGGTAGCACTACGGCTAAGACTGCATCTGAGACTTCAGCCACGCAGACTGTTGTTGGTACCACTACCACCAGTGTTGAGACCTCGGAGACCACCACCAGTGTTCAGACTGGTGCTGAGACGACCACGAGCGTTGAGTCTGGATCTGAGACTACTACTGCCGAGACCGGATCTGAGACCACTTCCCTGCCAATTGTCTCTGACACCACCACCGCTGAGACATCCTTGGCTACTACTACTACTGCCCTCACCACCTCTGGTATCGATATCACTACCGACGTGACCACCTTTATCACCTTCACCGCCACCGACACAGCCACCTCTGAGCTGGCGACAACCTCTGCTTTCGTCCCTGCCGATCTCTTCCCCTGCGTCACCAACGAAGACTGTAATGCTTTCGTTCAGCTCTGCGATGCCGTCCGCTGCGGCTGCATCAACCGCAACTGCGAGCAACTCACAGGCACCACCACTGCCGAGCCTACAACCACCGCAGCTGTCGACGAGGAAACAACCACAGCTGCTGAGGCCACTACTACTGCTGCCGCCGAGGAGAACACAACCACCGCCCCGGTTGAGGAGCCTGCTACAACCACCCAACCCGAGGAAGTCGCCACTACTCAACCTCCTGCTCGTCGACGTGCCGTTGCTGTCCCTGTTCCCGAGGGTGCGCACTACTGCGATGTTACTGAGGATTGTGGCGAGAAGACCGACATTGATGGATACAGCTGCGAGGTCTTTGGATGCACTTGTCTTGAGAACTCTTGCGTTGCTGAGGTGCCCAACCTCTGACGGATGAGGGTAGCTAGCCCGATGTACATTACTTAATTGTGGACGATATACGTCAAACATGAATACCTTTCATACCCCTTTGGCGCAATAGTGAGGTGCTATTATTAGACATGGCTGCCCATTAATACCATCGGATAGGTTCAATTTCTAGTGCATTGAGATGTTGATATTGATTATTTGACCAGCTTTTGCTTGCTTTCACTGTGTGTACAGGGGTGCTTCTAACTTCATAACCCGGCTTAATTCTATATGCTAGTTGGCTATACAAACAATGGCAACTTGATTTTTTGCGCCTTCATGATATCGTGACACTCTCTTGCCAGCCCCCTTCCCTCAGAAGATAAAAAGTTCTCATCAAAACTGACCTCCAAAAACGACTTCTTCCAATGCTGCCAATGCTCGAACATGGTGACAGAAATATCGTATCTCTTATCACGCCGACCTCTCACTCCTCTCTCGAAATACTTGATCTGATTTGAATCTAGTGTTTCCGCCAGTTTGGATCCTGCAGTCTGCAACCAACCGTGTATCTCATAAATAACGAACTCGAGGTCTTCGTTCTGTACACAAACAAGGTTGATCGTGTTGTACGCCCAAAACTCCGTTATTCCTGGAATCCCGCGGAGATACATCTTTGCTTCCACTATCCCTGCCCTTCTGTAGTATTTCTTCTCTGATGAGAAACCTTCACCGTTACGCTCGTGACAATCACACCTAAGCGATTCGTAGCAGGATTGCCACATATTGTGAAATGCAGGCAGCTCACACAAGGAGTCGCTGGGCTGTGGATCCGTCATCCACCAGGGCCTACTATTCCTTGATGGCAGAGATTGAATCGCGACGAGGAGATCAACTATCATGTCGCAGTCATCATCGAAGTGTAGGAGAGTTAAGGCAAGAAGCCTCCAAAGTTCATTACGGCGCCTCACATCTCCTGGGCGTTGGTGCGATAAACCGGCAGTGATGGCTCGGGCGGCCGACTCGGCGCTCATCGTTTTGTTGAGATAGTTGCAGAGGGCTAGACTTTCATCGAGTTCGTGTGTGCTCCTGTGATTTATCTGACATTCGGATGACAAGTTTTCAATTAGCCTGGAGTCCCTTTTTAGTACTTGTTATTTTGAGTTGAGAGACCTGAAAGCTAATGCTTGCACCGCGCACCTTGCCTCGCCCTGCCTATCAAGGTTGGGCCTGATTCTAGAAACAATCCATTCATCTCGGAAAGACACGCCCAGCCCAAACGGTGACATCCTTGTCTCTGATGAAAGACCTGGGTGAGGATCTAGTTTAAGGGCAGGCGCTTCGTGTCAAACGACCCATCATTCTTGATAACGAATGTTGGTGGCTAGGTAGATATTTCTCGTGCGCCTCCAATCTGCGGAGAGGCCACTGGCATCACGTGACCAAATCATACACGTGCTACGGTCACATAATGCCTAAGAAACGCATTGTATAACAGCTGTATTCACATACTTGAAGAAAGCTCTTTCACACTCCAATGATATTGAAAATAATGATATGATCCCTAAATTGGACTTTTACGGATTGGCATTCAGTCTCACGGCACTGCCGTCGACCCCGCAAGCCAGCGTAGCCAGCCCTACCGGTATTTCATCAAGTCTCCCTAGCGAAGTTGGGGGCCATGCGACCTCGCTGAAATGTCTCGCGTGAGAAAGTGGTGTAACACGACTGAAACATGTTATTCGCTGCAAGAAGCCTCTTTCATCAGAATCCGCAGTGGTTGGCTGTCATTATGCAGTCAGCCATATCCATGATCCAATCGTTCAGCCGCATCAGCTCATAATCCGAAGCCCTTGTCCCGCAGTTTGTGTGTCTTCTGTGGCTTCCTTGGGGGCTATGCTGGTGTCCCTTTGGACTCAGATCAAGCTCAGACTTGAGGAGGGTTGGATGATTCTAAAAATACTACCATATCTAGCATCTGCACACCACAAATCGAAGAATCCTCTTTTTATAATTGATCTCCCGAACTATGAATATTCGCTCAGCCGCAGAGCCTACCTTAGCTGACAAGCCATCCTGCAAGCCTCACCACTCCGTCAAGGACTTTCGGTATGAAGTAACACGAGCTGCCGATGAGCTGTACCACCAGCTCCCGTCGTGCTCCGCCACGTCAGCTATTCGCCATGAAGCTTACGAGTTCATAAATGCCCCAGCTCTTCCCTTATCTCGCTCTCCGTATGTCTTAGTTACTCTACAGCGATTACCATGTCTCTCAACACTCCCGCTGCAGGGCAATCTGCCCCAGTGAACAACCCGGAGGCTGTTGCGTACCAAGAGCGTGATGCGTTATACAACTACTCAACTGGTGTTGTTGATGTTCCACAAGGCTACAAGTACCGCCAGTATCGTATTTTCGGCTTCACACTGCCTTGGTATGCATCGCCGAAGATACAATTGGGCATGGTTGCTTTTGTGTGTTTTATGTGCCCGGGTATGTTTAATGCGCTCAATGGGATGGGTGGAGGAGGGCTCAAGGACACCAAGCTTGTGAATGATATGGTGAGTGGCCATCACTGACTGGCATCATCATTTACTAAGCAACTATCGCAGAATACCGCCCTATACAGCACCTTTGCTGTTGTCGGCTTCTTTGGAGGCACGTTCGTCAACAGGCTTGGTGTCAAGTTGACACTGGCCTTTGGTGGTATTGGCTATGGCATCTACACCATTAGCATCCTGCTCTATACGCACTACGAAAACGACGTCAAGGCTTTCAACATCGTTGCAGGCGTGCTCCTTGGTGTATGCGCAGCCATGCTTTGGACCGCCCAAGGAACTATCATGATCTCGTATCCCCATGAACATCAGAAGGGTCATTACTTCGCTTGGTTCTGGGGAATCTTCAACTTGGGAGCCGTCATTGGAAGCCTTGTAAGTTTCTTTCTCGGCCTCTTTGTCTCGTATATCCACTCTTTAATCAAGTGGCATGTCGAGGCTAACAAACTCTGTAGATTCCCTTGGGTGGCAACATCAACACTGAAAACAACGAAGACGTTAGCGATGGCACATACATCGGCTTCATCGTCTTAATGTTCTTTGGCGCCGCATTAGCCCTCCTTCTCTGCAACGCAAATGATATCATCAGAAAAGACGGATCATATGTGATTCTGATGAAGAACCCAACATGGCAAAGCGAGTTCTACGGGTTGTACGAAACCATTCGCTATGAACCATTCGTTATCTTCTTGTTTCCCATGTTTTTCTCATCTAACTGGTTCTATGTATATCAGCAAAATGTCGTCAATGGTGCATACTTCTCAACGAGGACCAAGGCGTTGAATAGTCTCCTGTACTGGCTGGCGCAGATCGCAGCTGCGACTATATGGGGATACCTTTTGGATTTGGAATATCTTCGTCGATCTGTACGAGCCAAGATTGCATTGATTGTTCTTTTTATCATGACTTTCGTTGTCTGGGGTGGAGGTTATGTCCATCAGCGAACATATACACGAGAGATGTCGCAGGCCGAGGGTTTTGACACGGATTGGAGGGACGATGGGTATGTTGGGCCCATGTTCCTTTACATCTTCTACGGCTTTTATGATGCAGCTTGGCAAGCTACTGTTTATTGGTAAGTCTGTCGTCCTGACTTCGCTTATGGAAACTAAATAGTCAAGGTTCATGGGCGCTCTCTCAAACTCAGGCCGTCGCTGCGCAAACTACATCGGCTTCTATAAGGGCATTCAATCAGCCGGCGCAGCCATCTCCAATAATCTAGACGCAAGAAAAGTATCATTTGAGGCACAATTTATCAGCAACTGGGTACTCTTAGCTGCCTCGTTGATTGTCGCATCACCTGTCATCTTTCTCAAGATCCGAGATCATGTCGGGTTGGAGCAAGATCTTGAAGGGACAGATGAGACTATGGCAGATGTTACACCGCACGTAGTCGCCAACTCGGGTCATGCTGGGGACAATTTTGAAAGTAAGGAATCGAGACGAAGAGTTCCTGGATTTACTGCAGTCTAACTGTCATTTCAGTGGAACTCGATGAGTTTGATGTATCTACGAAACTATTACGTCGGTGGTGATACAGTAGCGGTACGTGATGGGTATATGATTATGATTGCTCGGATACCCTTTTGAGGTTTGCTGTGTTTCGAGGCGGATAGTGGTAAACTGTATAAGGATTGGGGATGTCAGACGAAATAAGAGATCTGGTCAATCGAGTCATTTTGTGCCAATGACATTGCACAGGATGTATCTCGTTTCTCCCGTCTAACGTCATCATATTGGGCGGCCACTCTCGACAGCCTTAAACACAAGCCCATGCCCGCCACACTTTATTCCTTTGTAACAGCATATTCCAAATCTTGTGCGACAAATAAAACTTGCCACAATCTCGATGCAGTCTATTACGTCTCCTCTTATGCACCATCTCCTGCCAAGGCCACCTTATCTTAACACGCACTCCATATCATTTCAAATACGAATAAATCTGCCCGAAGAAACTCGGCTTCCGAATGTTAATAATCTTATCTCACAAGTCATATTATGCACGAGTCCGTTGCGGATCATGCCCAATTTGGTATGTCTGCTTACGCCGCGTCTTCCTATTCGCTCTCGCTGTCTCGCTTTTCGCTCTGCGACAACTCGCGAGATGATGATCTTTAGTGCTGATGACGCTGCGGAATTTGAAAAATTTGTGGTATTTGGAAAAAAGGCCTCCCGAAAGAAGAAGCCAACGCAGGGATGTAGGCAAGGTTGACGATGTTGAGGCCGCGTCATTGGGATTGCCAAGACTGCCATGGGAGATATATAATGCCTTCATAGAAGGACATCTTGAGCTCATTACTCTACGCACTTTGATATCTTGTAGAACTCCTTTACTTGATATTATCTCTATTCAAGATGAAAGTCTCTAAGTTTTTGTTGTCTCTTCTCCCTCTGACAGCAGCTGCATCAAACATTCCCCAAACTCGCACAGTTTCTGCTCTTGAACCAGCCTCATCCGCCGAATGCTGCCCCTTCACTTACAAACCGACATGTACCAAGAATCTCGAACGAGTGTATCACATCAAACTCTTCTACAACCGAAAGGAAGGCATTACGCCTAAGGAGTTCAACGCATACTGGGCCAACAACCATACCAAGACTGCTGGAGACTTTCACTTACGTTTTGGGGTTTACAAGTACTCACAGGTGAGCAATTCAAAGCTTCAACTACCTGCATAAGCTAAACCCTTTGGTAGTACCACTCTACCCCTGAACTTCGAGACCTTCTTCGTGTCCCTGGTGCAGCTCCAGTGCTTGAGTTCGATGGCGCTGCAGAATTCTGGGTTCCAACTATGGAAACGTTCCAGGCTATGGGATCTGATCCATTATACAGAGATGTGATTACTCCTGATGAGAACAACTTCATTGATCATTCCTCTATGAGGATGATTGTTGGTTTCGACTATATCATGGTGGATAACCAAAACGCTGTCACGGAGCATGGCCGAACCTTTCAGTAGAATATGGACAAGAGATGATAGTGCTCATGAAATAGAGTCGAAAAGAAGGACGGAATATCGGACTTAGTTAATACCTGGCTAGTACAGCCCCAAAACGAAAACGCATACTTCATACAGATAGACAAAATCGTCAAATCCTATGTATGTACAATATGATATGTTATTCGCGCACGTATTCTGCATATTCACTCTAGCTTGATCTCAAACTTTCCAGAAGGCTCGGGCTTCGAGAGCGCCCACTTGATTCCATCCTCCATGACCTTGTCCCACCTCTTGCTCTCAGTCAATTGGTCTCCGAAGCGGCGGAAGCCGTGAGGTAGACCATTGAAAACATGTACGTTCGTGGGTGTCCTATAAATTCAGTCAGAATTGATAATGGGGTCGCTTGTTTCACGACTTACCCTGCCTCAACAAGCTTCTGTCCATAGAAGAGAGCTTCGTCTCTCAAGGGATCCAAGCCACAAATACCCAGCGTCGAAGGCGGCATGTTCTTGAGCTGCTCAACAGTCGCAAGTCCAACATTGAAGCATACGTCCTTCGGGTCCGGATTCTGAATCTTCAATAGCCCAGTAAACTTATCAAGCGCTGCCTTGTTGATCAACGGAGCATCCGCATTCTGAACATATGAAGACAAAGAAGGTTCCCTCATCTGCTCCATGATAGGTGCGTAGCAATCGGGATGAACAAGAGCAGGAATCATCAACACCTGACCAGCGAGCTTCGGTCGTGAAAGAGCATCAGGAGCGATATTCTGACGAAGCGTCAAGGAGGCTGCTAGTTGGGCACCAGCTGAGATTCCACCGACAACGACTTGGCTAGGAACTCCGAGAAGTTCATCAATGTGATCATGAACCCAGTGAAATGCGTCGACGACGTCTTCCCATGCTGTGGGATAAGCATAATCCGGGGCATGACGATAGTTGAGATTGACGACCGTGACATTGGTCATGACTGCGATGCGAGTGCAGATAGCATCTTCAGACGGAATGTTTCCAAAGACATAACCGCCGCCGTGGAGATGGATGTAGACAGAAAGACGAGAGCCCTCTTCGGCAGAAGCAGGTCTGTAGGTTCGAACCTCAAGAGGAAAGCCGTCTCTTGAAGTGACGGTGTAATCTTTCATGTGAATAGGGTAGTCTTTGAGTTTCTCCATCTCGCTCTGGGCCAGTTGTTCTCGGTACATGTTTGTGAGGCGCTGCATCTCCTTCAGGTCAAGATGGCCTGGAATAGGCGGCCTGCTATCCGTGACGGCTAGCCATTCTGCTGTTGCATGTCCATATTGAGTGAAGTCAGCCATGATGAATATCCTCTGGTCGGCGCGATCAAGTTAGGGCATTAAAACAAATTTTGCTGAGATATCAAGCAAAATATTGGCAGTTTAGGACTTTGGAAGCTATCGTGGGAAATGCCGAGGAAGAAGTCGTCGCATGAGGTCCGCGGGTCCAAAGTTGTCGCCGAACCCCTCAACTTCGCCGAACTCGGTATAAGTGACTGCCGAAGCATCCACATAAATCGGTGAGAAGTCCGGGAATTCATAAAATCATGAATTTTAAACATCGTGATGATTTCTCGCCAGAAGCGAAAAGCTTTACCTCGATTTATTCATTCTTGACAAGTCGACTATCGTCGTAAATATGTGGCTTGGGCATTCGGCAGTTCAATGAGCTCAACTCTATTAAGCGCGCCAATCACGATAGCTTCACATAAAGTCAACCAAGGATCAAACCAACTACGTCACGATATTCACTGTTTACAAAAGGTCCGGCAACGTCTCAACGTTACATAGGATCAGGGTCAAATGCAAATTTCCCCCGCATTTTAAACCAATACCGAACAAGATCTGCATAAACTTCCGGGGCCGTCGGAGATGAATACAAACTTTAAAGCTTCCTTGGTTTCCTCTCATAAAATGAAGGTTTCCTCCTTTTCCATCTTGGTTTGGTCAAGAACAGCGCAACGATGAAATTCCTCAGCGCTGTGACTGGTGCGATAGCTCTTCTACAGAGCGCTGATGCAGCCACTTGGAAGGATTACAAGCCGCAGAGTCGCACACCGAGCTCGTGTCCTGACTATGTCGACTATTCACAGAAACCGCACAAGCCGCTTTCGTCTGGCAAGTTGAAGCTGCCGTTTATGAGACCAAGTGAAGAATGCAGGACTTTCAAGAGTCCAGCTGTGGAGGTGATTCTACGAATAAATTAAGATGCGATTGCCCTTGGCTGACTTGATGGTAGAAAGTCATCAGCGACATCAAGAAGCGCGTCAAGAACCCTGACCTGGCGCGTCTCTTTGAGAATACCTTCCCATCGACACTCGACACGACGGTCAAGTATTTCGATGCAAAGAAGAATCTAGCTTTTATTGTCACTGGCGTAGGTCTTTGACTTTTCCTCGAGAACTTTGGCTAATATAATGCCTAGGATATCACGTACGCATAAATATTCGTTCCATGGGAATCCACTAACAAAGAGTGAAAAGTGCACAATGGCTGCGCGATACGGGCAATCAATTTGCTCATCTGTACAAGCTTATGCCCCAAGATAAAAACTTGCAGGCCCTCGTCAAGGCTATCATCAACACTGAGGCGAGATACATTTCCGAGTACCCGTATTGCGGTATGTGCCACTCTATTTGACCACGAGAGACTATGAGCTAATTGAGAGTGCCAAGGCTCCTTCCAACCACCGCCTGAGAGTGGTTTGAGCCCTTCAGTCAATGTATGAACCCTGAGGAGATGTTATATCATAACTGATCTGGCAATATTAACGCGGTGAATAGGACTATGCTACACTTGTTACTGTCAACCCGTTTGTTCTGCCCAAGACCCTATGTTCTTCCTGAACTCATACTAACATCAGCGGTTCATAGACCAGTCGACAATCAAACAGTGTTCGAGTGCAAGGTATGTCACCGCTCTGACATGCTACCATACCATTGGCTAACTACTTTCAGTACGAACTTGACTCTCTGGCTGGCTTCCTCAAGATCACACGATCATACTATGATAATACCAAAGATGCTTCTTTCATCAACGACAATTGTACGTTAACGAATTCATCGTGTTTTCACTAACTTACTGATATACGACAGTCAAATCTGCCATGAAGCAAATCCTTCGAGTTATTGATGAACAATCTCAAAGCACATGGGCCGAAGATTGGTCTTACATCAGCTACTACAACTGGACTGGCCAAGCAGGATCACTCTCACCCCCAGTACCCAATAGCGGAAATGGTGAACCGAAGCTAGCCAATGGTCTCGTTGCCTGCAGCCATCGTCCTTCAGATGACCTATCAGTCTTCAACTACATCACTTCCGACAATGCCATGATGTCAGTTGAGCTCGATAACGTTGCCAATGTATTGGACAAAGTGGGAGGTCAAAAGGGCCTCTCTACAACGCTACGTGGCCATGCCGAGACGATTCGACAAGCTGTTTGGAACCATACTCTCACTGCGAATGGTATTTTCGCTTACGAGACCAATGGATATGGCGGCCAGTACATTATGGACGATGCCAACGTCCCTAGCCTCGTATCCCTGCCATATCTAGGCTTTCTCAAGCGCGACGATCCTACATACAAGAAGACCAAGTCTGCTCTTTTTTCACGAGCGAACCCTTATTACGCTGTTGGAAAGAACTTCAGTGGAATTGGCGGACCGCACGCGAATGCGACTAACCCATGGCCTATGGCACATGTTTCAGCTATCTATGGAACAGATGATGACAATGAGATCACTGAGCGACTCAATATGATCATGGAGAATACTGCAGGTCTAGGGTTGATCCACGAGAGTGTGAATATTTACAACTCCTCTGTTTTTACACGACCGTGGTTTGCTTGGGCCAATAGCTATTTTGCCGAAATGGTCCTGGATTTGGCCGAGAGAAAGCCTGGGTTGATTTTCAAGGATGATAAGCCATATGTCATTTAGGACGCATCACCTAGGAACATGACAGATTACTCTTAATGCGTGCTCAACAAAGAGTAACCATTTACAATCTTCCGCTTAAAAGTCTTGTCTTGTTCCAGTATCGAGTGTCGAGAAGATTACGATAAGCCGAAATGGTACTACATTTTAGAAAATTATTTACTAATTTAACCTTGAGCAAAGAGTTGATCTCAAATTTGTGCAGGTAGCAACAAAGGTCCACGTGCATAGTCAGTCTGGACATCATTGCAGACGGATATTGAAGTATGAGTGAGGCTCAGCAGTGGCCACATGCAAGATAACACAACGCAGAACATTACTAACAGCTTACACGGCCTTTTATTGGGCTCCATTCGCAACAATAACTGCTTTGTCAGAGTGGACCCATATTGATAGCGAATGGGATTAGTGAAAGGAAGCCAATAGGGTGCGACTATCCACGAGGCGGCCGACCGAACGGTAACAGTGGCCAAAGATTTAACCCAGCTGGCATCGCTTAAGCTATTCTAGAGCAGTCGACGGGTACAAAGGAAAATGCCTCTTTCTCAAAAGGGACGGTGCGGACGGTGCGGAGGAAATGCACCGTCGAATATGCGCGAGCATGCAGTGAAAACTCGTATCGGTGGACAGGATATCAAGTTACTTCACCGACACCCCGATCTACCATATTTCCTTAATTATAAAACCATCTGAATATACCGTCATCCCACAAGAACTCAAGCCTCTCAAGACTCAACTTGAAAGCCCCCACCGATTCCTACACAATGCAGCTCATCAACTTCTACGCTCTCACAGTCTTCGCCACCTCGGCCCTGGCTGCAGACTGTTTCGGCAACGGTAACAAGGACGTAGGAAAGTTCATCACAGCTTATTGGGATGCTCGTGAGAGAATGTGCAGTAACTCAGGTTGCACTTACCAGGAGGCTTGTACCACCTCGGGATCTTTTACTGTGAAGGGTCTTGGTGTTGACACTATCCTGAATGTTGAGATCAAGCGCAAGAACACTGGTGGTAAGAAGGGTTTCAAGGACTGCTGGGTACGTATTCCAACCTTACATGGTAGACTATGCTAATTGGTGCTGTGACAGGACGCTACAGAGTATGTGATTCGATATTCAGTTCTGACTCGTCTAATTCTTCTAGGGACATCATCAACCAGTGCCCCAAGGGCGGCTCGAAGCAGCTGAGTGGATCATGGGAGGCCAATGGTCAGCTGTACACGGTCAATGGATATTTCTCATTCAACTGAGAGCAGATATTTGCACGAGCCTTGAGCAGTTCTCGTGACCAGCTTGGATCTCTTCATTAAGCGGCTCTGGGGAACGCGACACAGGAGGAATTTATGCCGTTTGGAGTAAATCTCAGCGAGACGTTTTGTCTCAATGAACGAATCCTATAAACAAGGCTTCATTTTGATAATTATTTCCTGGGGGTGATTGAATTATGCATTGCCCTTGAAATTCACCGAGACAGACTGTCAGTTTTCCCAGTCAACGCGTAAGTGGGGGAATCGTCAGTACAAGTTTTATGTCTTGCGTACAAATTCTTTGATTTGAGATTCACGCTTTCTACTGAAACATCGCGATCGTGACGGAGATATTTCGCATGCTCAACCGGGTGAGCTCAGCTTTCATACCAACATTTATTTTTAGTTGTTTTTATTGATGTCGCCTATAAACGGAGTTTTGCTGTGACGGAGGAAAAATAAGCATAAAAGCCAAGACGGACGGCGCGCACGGCCCCTGCAGTGGTATCGATAAGAGCTCTGGTCCGCAAGTTGCTCCTCCCATCTTCATGTTGGTTCCTGTTTGTTTGTTGCATGTCGCGATCTGGTTTTTCTTGAATTTCCCCTTACTAGCCATTCTCACTCATTATTTGGCTGCTCGACCTAGATGCGCGTACCGTCCGTACCTTGAGACCGATAGATCATATGCGATGATAAGGCTATCCTCACCTGGCGGTTCTCCCTTAACGGCCCGTCACGCATGCGAGATTTGCAGGCAAGTCAAGTCAAGACAAGCCCGTCCCCGCATCGATATGCACTGTGTACTGTTTTCGAAAGTTGAGCTGACGACTTGGTTCGACGAGCAGAGAGCGAAAGGTCCGGTGTGATAGGGCTTTGCCAAAATGCAGGTTTGTTCTGTCCGTCCCATACAAGCCCAGACCAGTTTCAGTCCGTCAACGTATGTTGCACGCTGGAATAAAAGTGACTAGACGCAACGTGAAGCTGACGCTTTGGCCTATGTCCCGCAAAGACGATGCGACCGGCTCAATCAACCTTGCGGGTACAGCCCGATTTCTCAGCGTCGTACTCGCGATGAACAACTGCAGGAGCTTCAGGAGCGATTGGCCAAGACCGAAGCTCAGCTCGCTCTTGAGACCCCGCGAACAAGGATAGGTTCTATGACCTCACATTTACAGCCCCCATCGACCACTACTGCGCCCGTCTTGCCATCACGTTGGCCTGATGCCCTTGGCTCTATTACTCCTGACACCAACACTCAGTACCGTCTCGCGACTACAGCATCATCACACGTTTCCACTGTCCCCGGATCTGTAGGTCCGTCAACTGGTCGGAACCCCATGGACCTAGACAGCCACCGAAACATGGACACGACTATCGATCTACCGACTAACAGTTCACCCATGCTAGATATTGACCTGTTTAATCCAGGAGCTGACTCCAACATAGCCTTCGACTGGTGCAACCCGCTTACAGCCCTGGAACCACTGGACAACATACTCCTCACTCGCCTATCGGCACGGTCTCTGGCTCACAGCGGCACGGAGGAGGAAATCTCGCACGCGGAACTAAATACACTGCACAAGTACTACTTTGAATCAATTTATTTCTCCTTTCCCTTTCTGGACCAAGATCGCTTTGCGGCAGAATCGATGAGAGACGGGCTTGCTATAAGTGCCCTTATTTACGCAGTTGCACTCGCTGGATGCGCTCACTCATCCACTTCCCAGAACAAAGAGTCTGCTTGCTATGTATTAGCAAGGAACTATGCAGAGAAGTGCGAAAGAGATGATCAATTGAACGACCTCAATTTGTTGCAGGCTCTACTCTTTATCGGAAGATATGAGGCTATGGCTGGGAGGCTCGAAAGGAGCTGGATGACACTGGGACGTGCTGTGATGCTATCCAGGCTTCTTGGACTGCCGTACATGGATAAACGAAATGAAGAAGATGGATTTCAAGACTCTCAAAACCATGGCGGCTCCGGCCTGAGCCTGCCTGCAACGACCGATCAGGTTCTTCTAGAGGAACGAAGACGGACCTTCTGGGCTTTGTACATATTACTTAGTTACGTCAAGACACGTACCGGATGGCAATGCATGCTTGGGGACATAAAGGTAAGATAACCCTATCAACTTTCTTGGACCGCTTCAACACGAAACTCAATCAAACTATCCAGAAATTTTACATCGACCTCCCATCACCAGGGTTACTGAGATCCGGCCTACTCACGCTCAAGATGCCCTATCTCTCAGACATAGACTTGGAGCCCAGCACTGAGATCTCATCCTATGCAGGTTGCGTCCTAATGGTAGAGCTAGCCCTGCGCTGCTTTGACCACGGCCAAAAGCGGAATTCAGAGGGTTTCTGGGACGGCTACTGCGATCTTGTGAAAAGGACGGATGTGCTTTTTGGTATGTTGAAACAACACCTGAATGCTACTTCTATCCGAGAGGACCCAGTTGCCTTCAGTCTGTATCTGAACCTCCGCGCAACCGAGATCTTTTCCCATGAGTCAGCTATTGCTCGCAGCGAAGAACAAGGCCTGCCACCGCTGATGACGGCTGAGAGTCAACGTCGTGCCACTGCAGCTGCTTTTCAGATATCAACTGCAGTGCGTCTCAATCTTCCCTCTCCTGGGAAGACCGAAAGCGACATTATTATGCTGCAAGCCATTTTCATCGCGTGGCCGCTTACCATGGCCTTGAAAGCATTTCATCGCGAGCTGGTGAAGGGTGGTGACCGCGACGATATGAACGGTGTTGTCGCATCGTCAAGATTGCTGTTTGCCGCTCTGGATCATATTGAGGAGTCAGGCGGACACTGGCATCGTAGCGTCGCACACGCTGAGGAGAGACTTCAGGAATGGGAAGAAAAGAATAGCTTCAGCTCCTTAACGTTATGATGATGAACTATGGATCTCATAAAAGTCCTGACCTGTGATAAGTTCATGTTATGCAGGGGGTTAGGTATTCGATTCGCAGCCACAGCGATACGTCAATCGCTGGTAAAAGTCGTTTGGAGAAGAAGGGCTTGTTGGCTAAGCTTTTACATATATTACCTCTATAGTTCTATTTCTCTATTACACACTTTCTATTCGATGTACTGTACTATAATCTGGCTGCCCATTTACACTGTTACTAATTGTCTCCCTGGACACTGTTACATTTTGCGACAGTGTTATCCCATTTATGTTGTTCAGCTCCGTCTCGCTGCCAGCTATACTTTCTGGACTCATGGTCTCGGCATGCCTCTGATGGTTCTTTCCTGTTCCCTGCCAGTAGACCCCTGATCCGCCATTAAAAGTTCCTGGTTTCCGGGAACGATTCGGTGGTATTGCTTGGACTCCTGATTGGTCTTCGCTCGTGAGTAACGTCGTAGATTTCAGGTTGGTGAGCTTTCGCAGGAGGGGCCGTACTGCTGTAAGAGCGACGACTATGACAGAGATACAGATCTCGGCAGTTGCCCAAATGTCTAAGAGTATGTTAGATATGGGTTTTAGGGGAGGTTGAGAGAACTGACATATAGATATGGCATTGTCAACGTAGACCATGGTTATAAATCTACCAACGCTGACAGCGATTGTAATGACGCCCAGGCTGAAAACAATAGCTAGCCCGATCTTTTTACGTGTTGAAGTCATCTTGAGGGTGGCCAGTAATGGGATTGGATATGCGACGTCTAGCTGAGGGTTAGAAATCGGGATTTGAAAGGTTAACTGGGTTACGAAAGTTGAGACTTACTCAGCACCTCAGATATAAAGTTCATAGACCATAGAAGCCGCATAAGTGTCATGGATGTGAAGGATGTGCACTCTTGTTCTCCTTTTGCCCTGAATATTCCGTCAGCAGCACCCCAAAGCTTTCCAAATTGTTACTGACCAGTTGACGGAAGGATCAGGCCCGCACCAAAACCAGTCGCAGAAGAAAGTGATGACCGCAAAAGAGGCCGTAATGCCAGCTAGACAATAGAGCGCAATGCGCATTTTTGGTTGCGAGATCGGCACAAGGTTAAAATAGAAAGCGATGATGCTGAATTTTGGAAAGTATATGCCTGTGTCGAACAAATGATTTGTCGCGAATCGGACCTAAGTCATCAGATGGGATTAGTATGCACGATAACTGGAGCGGAGAAACATCAAGATTGTACTTCCACTGGTTACTCACCTTTCGAATAGCGACATTATCTATTGTGAAATTATCCATCGCATCCATGGAGTAAGTAATAGTGTCGCAAATCAGTAAACCCTGGCAGGACAACAAGCCAGCAATGAGCCAGTAGTCAGCGGAGAACAATCGCGCTTTTCTCATGACTACGCGGACATAAATGCGGCAGGCGACTGATATGTAGGCGAGGGTCATGAAAGACCACTCAAAGCCCTGAAAGATCAGCATTCTCCTATTGTAAAACCGAAATGTCAATACATACCATAACAGCCCTACTGGATATCATACTGGCGATATCCCGTACAAGGGAATCGGTCGTTTGAGAGAGAAACTATACAGAAAATACCGTCACATCACGGATCAGAGAATCAAGAAAAGAGGAAAAGGGTCCCGGTAAGCCAGCGAGGGGCACACAGCGACCGCTTATTATAGCGACCGCTATCAGAGCCTAGAGTCTGGTGCTAGCACATCATGGCGCACGCTACGCCACCATTGTAAGCAGGAATAGAGTTACCCGGCCCCCAATCATGGAATGCCCAAGCTGCATTCGAGCGAATATTCCCCACTATAACCGCGGGCGCAGATTACGCCAAGCAACGAGTGTCAAAGCGTAGACACCATCGAAGACAATGCCTTTCTTCGTTTGAACAACATGTCACTTCTACGACGACTCGTGTACTATCGATTGCAGATAACAAGGATGTTTTAGTTGGCGACTGCAAGCGAGACACGGAGGGTTGGACCATATCAAATGCCGATACAGAAACATCTTTCTATGATGCCTTGACGCATCAACAGGCGAAATCCAGGCACCGCTAAAGTCAAAGCAGAGCCTTAGTTACAGTGATGCGACCTCCTTAAATCCGACCCTCCACTAATCGTTTCGGGGAATGCCACACAGTCACACTACTTGTCGATCGCACGAGTCAAGAAATGTCAAGCAAAGTGTGCCGCTTGTGGATGCCAAGCTACTCTATTGAACTGGCGCAAGCCACAGCGCTGTGATTGACCCAGGCCTTCCGAGTCCAAGGACTGGGAATTCATAGTGGCTTACGGAGCATTTAGTTAGTGCTCTATTTATTTCCATGACCCTTTTGTCGCCGGAAATGAAGACCATCCTGTGATTTAAGCTTTTTGGTGGTACTTCGCATTCCGTGCGCCGTCGTCATGTATTTAAGATATACACATAGACTGTCCGTAATGAGCGCATGAGCTTCCCATGGGACTTTTCCTTCAAATTAGCCGTCAACGTTTTCCATAGATACTCTTTTGAAGCTGCCAACTCAGCAGCCATCTTAAGGTACAAGAAGCATCTGTGGCAATTTTTACTCGAACCTCAGGAGCTTTTACCATGAGAGCTAAAGAATTGTTGGTCACCACCGAAGCATATTTCTCGAACTCGCTCAGTCTAATAAATTCAGCAAGGCTCACGTGGGACTGCGCACCTCGAAGAAGTGGAGGGTCTGGCTTTTTGACGATTTGACTATGAAGCTATTTGCAAGTAATATCCTCCAGGCTCTATAGTATGGCAGCTTCGGAAGCAGTGCAACGTATATGCTTGATCTCCAATAGGACTGGTATATCGCCTGCTAACAACTGACTGCGTCTGTTGAACACCCTGGTCACGGATTTCCATTCTCAAGAACATCTTGGGTCTTGAGCTACAGCACTGTAAGCAATTATCTGAGCCTAATCTCGGATGTCTTACATGGCTGCTAGTATTTGCATAATGCGACTTACTTCGTCTCGATGCTGTAGTGGTCATCTGGGGAAACTGATGCAAGCGGACATGAACATCCCTGGAAATAAAAGTAATGATACCTTGAATATGTTCTGACTTTTAATGAAGCCGAGCGATAGCTTCTCTATCCATGCAGAGCCGACTGTCTGCCGAGGAGACTCATTTTCCTCACAGAGAATCGCCAGAGACACAAGATACTCCTTTCCTTCGGCTTTCTCAAGGGTCTTGATACCTACCTACCCTAGGACATCATTGAGCGAGAAACGTGGTGGGTGATGCTCCATAGTCTCCCAGGACTAAGCCTGGAACTTATTCGCATTTTCCATTGGAATGTTCACCTGTTTCATAAGTTGTAATACACTGTCATCCCCTTATTCCACTCCTTAAGCCCTTTGAATGGAACAGCCAAGTCAAACCAATCAGTAGCCGTCCTCGGTGCTGAACGGACTAGCGTAGAGAGTGGAGGTATCTTCTGGCCAATCGCAGGTCTTACACTGCTTGGCAGGACGGCCCCACTGTATCCGTGTCCGGCCCATGTCCGTCCTGCTCTTGTATATCTCACTGCAAGCCCTTCTACGTGACAAAAATGTTCCCCTTTTGTATCAGATGATGAAATCGCATTACCATTCGTGATTGAAATCGTACCAAGATCCTCACTGAATCCACACGATAATGAGTGATCAAAGTTCCGAGAAGCCTGCGGATGCAGCACCCAGAAGCCCGCATACTCCTGGCGGTCTCGCTGATAATGGCGACACATATCCCAATGAGACCGCAAAGCGTCGTATTCGGGGTTGGAGGGTGAGTTACTCCAAAAGCCTTGGCCTTCTAAGCTTTGTCGCTAACATTGGTTGCTTGGTTTAGTGGGCTGTTGCCTATTCAGCAATGCTGTCTACAACGCTCCTCTTTGCTATCGACAATACCATCGTTGCAAACATCCAGCCTAGTATCATCAACGACTTTGGCCGTCTCGAGCTTATGTCATGGATCGGTACGGGTTTTGCTCTCGGCACCATGTTTATTCTTCTCTGGGGCAAAGTATACGGTGTCTTCAACATCAAATGGGTCTACATCTTCAACATCTTCCTTTTCGAGGCCGGGAGTGCTGTATGCGGTGCTGCACCTAACATCCAAGCACTCATAATAGGCCGTGTCATCGCTGGTGTCGGTGGTTCTGGAATGTATTCTGGCACCTTGACATATGTATCGGTTCTTACCAACGAGCAAGAGAAGCCAGCATACCTTGCTGGAAGCACTGTTGTGTGGGGCATTGGAAGTGTTCTTGGCCCCGTTGTAAGTCCCCTCTCCCGTCTCGTCAATGACTCTAGACTGATCATTTCCGGTAGGTTGGCGGCGCATTCGCAACAAGTAGTGCGACCTGGAGATGGGTATGCAACTTTCCTTTCTCTCATTCGAAACGTACTGACTCAATACCCTAGGGATTCTACATCAATCTCCCCATCGGCGCTATTTTTGCCCCTGCGTACTTCCTTCTATTCCCCTGTACCGATCCCAACCCTACCAAAACTTTCGCGGAAAAGCTCTGCCTCGTCGATTGGATCAACGCAGTCATCTTCCTGGCGGGATCTGCTTGCCTGACCGTTGCGCTGACCTTCGGCGGTGTCGTCTACTCATTTAAATCAGGGACCATCATTGCGCTCTGGACTGTCACCGGCGTTCTTCTGGTGGCTTTCATAGTCCTGCTTAAAATACATCCTCTAGTATCAGAAGAAAACCGCCTGTATCCCCTGCACTTCTTCAAGAAGTGGATTCTTATCAACGTGCAGCTCCAAGTCTTTTTATCTTCAGGCATCATCTTAGTAAGTTGCATAGTATTGAAAGGAATACGTTGACTAACCATGTCCAGGCCATGACTTACTTCGTCCCGTTGTACTTTCAGTTCATAAAGGTAAGGGTTCTGACTGCGTCATGAGGTATTCGTAACTGACATCTTCAGGGCGATGGAGCGCTCGAAGCTGGCGTTCGTTTACTTCCTTTGATCATGTTTATGGTTGCTGTCTCAATGTTGAATGGCTTCCTGATGCCGAAATACGGACTGATCCCTGTTTGGTACATTGGAGGTAGTGCTTTTGCACTCATCGGTAGTGCTCTAATGTGTAAGTTGCTCATTATTCTGGTAGTCTGTTCTAACGCCCTCCAGATACCATTGATGAAACCACATCTAACGGCAAGGTATACGGCTACAACGTACTTGTCGGAGCCGGAGCGGGATGCTATATCGTCGCTGGGTTCGCCATCATGCAGTCACTGGTTCCTACCAGCGAAATTGCCAATGCAGTTGGTGCCATGACAATTTGCAAGTATCCCCTGGCAAATCATTCCGCGTTGTCTCCAGCTGATCTTTGACTCTAGCCCAGGATCTCGGAATGGTACTCTTTCTAGCTATCAGTGGCAGCCTGTTCCACAACGTCGCCGTTGACAAAGTGGGCAATGCTCTGCCAACCGCCTCCCAAACTGAGATTGGAAACTTGATTGCGGGCACCAGCAGCGTTGTGTTCAAAGCCCTTTCTGAAGAAGAGAAGGCCGTGGTTATCCCAGAAATCGCAAGTGCTATGAAGAGCATCTGGGCCTTTTTCATGGCGGCCGCAGCGCTTAGTTTCGTGTGCGCTTGCCCACTAGTTGTAGGTCTCTCATTTCATACATATGTCAATTAACTGATCCTTACCAAACTTAGAAAGCTAAGCTTGATGGAAAGAAGATCGAACCAACTGCGATAGCCTAAAGGGTGCTGAGACCTTTTGGGGCACCATAGATGGAGAACATTGGCTTGAACATCCATTACATTTGCGTGTCTAGGAATTTTATTATTTGGTGGATGCTTAACTTTCTTGTAGCTTGACTATGATCTTGTAACAACAGTTACACAGCAGAACAAACATCGGTTGCAATAAGAGATGATTACTTGCCTAGATTTGGCTGTTCCCCAAATATGCTGCCGAGTAAGAGAGTCCATTCGGCAGAACAGTTGCTACTTGTGAACAGCGTCTCCAGCCAGACGGATTCGGCCGAAGGTCCAATGCTTCAGGACCCCTTTTTCAAGTGATATCATTTGCGCTTTTAGGCATAGTTTCCACGGTTCCCCAAATACGACTGTAACTGTGACAGGACGCTCATATATCTTACTCGCGAGCGCCTCCGTATCGGCCCAAGTATGACGTCGGCTGGTGGGCTACGCACACTGCTCGTCTTCGGGGAGCTTGCTGTGCACAATGATGGAAATCCAGTCTGGTTGGCAGAGGAGGAGAAAAGAGTGCTTGTCATTGGAGGTGATTTCCATGTCGTGAGCACCAATACCTGGGACTGGTGAACTTGCCATTACAAGGCATTCTATTGAGTGACCATAGCTTAAGACTGCGAGCAGCTGAGAACGGCAGTGATAAAGCCATATATACTCACCTCTCTTCTCGTCCACTGTGATCATATCAGACTATAGAGTGTTGGCTTTATCCCACATGACCTCGCGGACCTTGGAATGGACGCCATCAGAACCAACTACTAAATCACCAACGAACTCACAGCCATTAGCCAGAATGATACGGGCTCCCAAGTTCTCTTCTACAATTTCCTCAACACAGGCCTTTTCGTAGACTTGAGATTTATCGGGCAGTAGGTTGTGTATCTGACGCAGGAATACTTGGCGGTCGAGTGTCCCTTCCTTTCCAACAGCAACTTCATACCATGTTTCAAAGATCAAGAAATCAGCACCTATACCTTAGTGCCTTGGTCGTATAGGGTCTCTGGGGATATGATTCATTCAACGGCATGTTCCGCCGCCTTGACATACTAACAAAGATACTCCACTTTCTAGATGGTAGACCTTTGCGCCTCTCATACCCTGGCCTTGCACCGCTAGATGCCCAGCTTTCTTTCGTCACAGCATTCTACGACGTCCTCATAAACTCCCTCAGCTCCGGGCCACGCTTGTTGTTCTTTGAAATTAACTATGCCGTTGCATTCGCAAACTTATGGGCGCTCACTCAGTCTCGCCGTCGTGGCGTGCGTTCCTTGTTCCCGAGGTATCTAGCGTGGGCTATAGTTCTCTGCAACTTCAAACGCTACTATTGTGCTACCGTTGTACGTGTTCATGCTCTGCCGTAGCAAGGCACACTTACGTGACTCGAGTGCGCCGTTTCATGATGCGGTGGCGATGACAGTGACAGCTTTGGTGATGCTGCTTTAGCCGCGGCTCATTTTTGCACCGGCATGGCTGGGCTTTGATGGAAGCCAAACTCGTCAGGGGTTGATTGCCCTCTTTCAAGTGACCCCTATCCTTATTCTCGGCTTCTACGTCAGCTTTGCATCAATACTCCCTCAAAGGCCTATCACACTAATATCATCCAGAGAAGCCAAAAAGTGGATTATTGCGTCCCTTATTCTTGCTGGAACCGTCGCTTCGGCCGTGCACATCTATACTGTGATCGGTGCACCACGAACCCACGACGCGGATGCGTCCCTAGCGGGACTCTTAGCTCCTGCCTGGCGTTTCACTGACCTAGGCACGATCCTTAAGATTACCGAGGGAAGTTCGGGAGAGTATGCCGCACTGCTGGAAACCCTTCACCCGTTTCCCAACGGGATTGGATCGTTGTGTGTCCGGCGAGAGTCGTGTCTGTCCACTTGTTCCTTTCTCATCGGGATGGACTCAAGGTTGACAAGTCGACATCGCCACACGAGGTCCAGGAACTGGTCTATCTTATGGCATCTACAGCCGTTCTCGGGCCCGGAGGTGCAGGTTCATTTGCGCTTGCAATCCGAGAAGCCTGGATCTGATGCGACCAGTACTCCGAGCTCCTGCTTCTTACCGGATACTTAAGACTACTCTTTAGAAGGAAATAAAAGAGTCAGGACTGTCTTAAATTAGGATTGTATTTCTATGTTGACCGATATGGTATGCATAATACAATGATTATATAATAGAAATTTACTTATCACCGGCTCTTGCCATATCCCCCCGTCATGCTAATGGCAGGATTAAACAAGTCAGCCATCGCTAGATACAAATGAAGTATTCTGATTATTACCAGGGCCGATCCAATTTCTGTTCGTACCTTCAACATCTTCATACGCTTTGATAATATACATAGAGCACCTCCTGTTGACTGAGGACTACCTTCTGATATTTTATCGCAAGCCCAGAACTTATAATTCCTACTTCTTTCTAGAGAATGTTTGAACCTTAATGGCGCAAACAGGACCCGGGCGCTCTTCCATAAGTTTCAACGTAAACTCCTTATCTGACGACCTCGTCTTCCCAGATACTGTGATAGAAAATGATCCTCCGCTAGGCAAGATACGCTTGGAAGTTGAAGTTGGATCTCTCTGTGGCAGTGGTTGCAACTCGTACTCGTATGAGATCACGCCACCAATCTTTCCATTCGGCTGGTGTAGCCTCTTCTGGAAAATATCATCTGGGCCACTGTAGGTACATTTTCCGTCTTTGGCATCGGGGGCGGTGCTGAAAGACTCGTTGCTGAACAGGCAGACGGTGTCAGAGCCAGTGGTGAAGCCAAACTTGATAGAGAGAATTTCAGTGTCGGATGAAGGTTTCTCAGCATTAGGTGTAGTGATGAACTCTATGCTCGAACTCTTGGTATTCTTGCCAGTGACTTTGAAAGAAAAATCTGCGTCCTTGGGTATATCAGTTGGCGTAATGGTCCACTCGAGTGCAGTCGAAGGAGGATCATCGATCTTCTTGAGCCAGCCATTGTCTCCCCTCATACTGTCAACGAACTTCTCCCCGGGGGTCTTCTCTGGTTCTGGTCTGCCATACACCAAGTAGAAAATCGAGATAACCAAACCAACCACCATAAGAACTTGTCCAATGACTGGGATCAAAGCACAGGTAGAGAACAGGCCAATAATTCCAACGACCACAGCAGCCGCCTCAATAGCAATCTGTGCAATCGCTAATCCTCTGCCAGTGCCGGAGAGCTTACCCCATTGGTTGCACAAATCCCAAATCATGAACGCGACGACCACAGCACTTATAGCGACGCTAAGAAAGCGTATGACTCTTGATGAGAGGGAGAGTCTTCTTCTCATTCTTCCGAACCAGGTTGTCTCTCTCGCTGCTTTCTCATTTCCTACTTTGGCGATTTGCTCGACATCAAAGTCATGGACGTCGAATTTAAGCTCTGTAGCGTTCGCCTTTCCAAGGGCATAGGCGGGTAGCTTTCTGCCGCTTGTCTGGTTTATTACCTGGCACTGCGCCACCAGTTCCCTTGCATTCTTAACTTCGGGCCTCAAGAGAAAAGGTGTAAGGATGTCGAAAACCCCCTTCGTTACGTCCGTCGTGACTCGTCCTATCTGGGCTGCGCTCATATCCTTGCTTCCCATGACAATATTATAGATACTGAATCCAATGAGACTCATCTAAGGGCGAAGTTCGTTAGTCGCTAGTCTCACTCGGTGGTCTCTGGGATATTGTAAGTTCACATACCTTGAACGCTACTCCAAGGCCTTTCCATCCAGACTTTAAATTTACCTCCAAGAGGCTCTGCCCTTTTAGGTGGTCCCAGTTTCCAAACTTCCCACGTTTCCACGAGCCTACCCCTATAATCAGGAGTGATTTCGCTGCCAAATCTCCGGAAACGAGGATGTGAACCATGTCAGCGTAGTTCTTGGCAGCAAATTCTTTCCCGTTCTTTTCAAAAATGTCTCGATGGGCAGCCATAAAGGTATCCAGCTCCTTTCTCAACAGATCTCTCAAATCTTTGTCGATTCCCTCGTAATTCTCGTTTAGGATCGCGCCGATGAAGGCTTTGGTGATGTGCGGCAGCCAGTCCATCACTGCGTCCTTGTTAACCCGCTGGGTCATGGCGAAACCGAGGAACTTCGTATATATAGCATCTCGGAAACGCTCATGATAGTTTCCGTCCGGATAAAGCGCCCAGAGGATCGTGGTGTACCTGTCTAGGATCCGCGGATTGCTTTCCATGTCCTCCACGATGTCGTCCATCTTGACGTTCAGAAGCTGATCTAAGTATGCTTGTGCCCACTTCTCCCCGCCATCATTGATGAATTTCTGGAGGACGGGGAAAAGTTGCTTCAAGGCTTCGAGGAGGCACAGGCGATTTAAAGTCGCATTCTCTGGGCATTTGACAAGGCATTTTGGACCTTGGCCCTGCCAAAAATACAGAATCTTCTTCTTCTCGTCGTCTGTAAATTTGGACCGCCATTCTCGAGTTTGCAGACTCTGGGCAATTTGAAGGCAGGTATATGCTGGTCCAAAGGTCTCCTTTATCCATTTGGATAGATTCGATGGGAGATTGCCGCCGAGATGGTCCGGTAGTTGTCGGGTTTCCTTGTCCTTTGAAGATAGTAATGAGGCATGGCCCTGATCCATATGATAGAACATGAGGTTCTGGAATATCAGATCGCTTGTTGACTTCACCTAAACCAAGAGAGCTCATATTAGTCTTTCGATCACGCCCCCTAGAGAATCACTTACCGTATCATCGTTGTATTTTGCGAATATGGCATGAAGGTTCTGTAATGCCAAATCGCTTTTGCCGACTGGTGGCTGGAATATTGGCTCTTTCTGTGGCGTTGTCTGCCCACCAGTCGGCCCTCCCGTAGGTATATCTCCTACGATCTGGCCGTGACCTATTCTAACCGGAACTCTTTGTGAGGCAGAGCCCGGACGTGACATGATCAGGTGTCTGTCGTATCAGTCAGTGCCAAGTATTTTATACGCAATTGTTCCATGCATACCGAATTCCTTCAGCGCCATCTCTTGAAGGATCTTGATTATACTCCCACAATGTTCCAGAAACAATCTCACTCTTGTCGTCTGAGAAGTTCAGCTCGAGCCTAGCAAACAGCAAAGGAAGTTTGGCTTCTTCTCCAAGCTCGTCTTTAAACGTCGATGTTTTGGAAGGATCCTCAGCGTCTTTCCTATCTTCCAAAGTCTTCAGGTTCTCCAAAGTTGTTGGTGGAATGGTGACGGTGGCTTTTAGTCGCCCATTGTGCATCATGGTCGCCGTCTCATACAAGCGCGAGATCTTCAAGGTATCGTCGCTCTGCTTGCGATTCCATAAATCCAAAATGTTGTCCAGGGCAGGAATAGCGATATCAGTGAACAAAATTCCCGGAGTTCCATCTGTGATCACTCGCTGAGTCGCCAGTTGTATAGGACCGAAGTCGAGTTGTCTCTGAATTTGTACTTGGTCCTTTTGCAGGGGTGCTTCGTCGTAGACAACATCATACTCCCGTGGCTTTACTTCAAATCGAATATCCCTCGTGGGAGCAGAAGCTCCGGTGACCGTCTCGGCGTGCACTTGTGATGTCATAATCCCATCGACTGCCGCCATCTTTTTCTCTTCCACATCGACAGACTTCAACATCAGCTCACCATTTGAGTCTTCTATGGGCCCGTCTGTATTGAGTTGAACGGGCTCAAAAGATGCTGCTTTGAAAAGCAGCTCCTGTTTTGGAACGCCGACACTAAGAGGGTCCATCTCGAGCTCGCATTCAGAGCCATAAGTCATATACTGAAACATTGGTAGGTCCAGAAGATATCTCCGTCGTAGTTTTTACTGTAGCAAATCCGCGCAATGCCTGAATGATAACGTGGATCTTCTATGGATAAGACTCCATGCTCGACCACGTCCTGGCCGATAAAGCGGGACCATCTTACTTCACTTTTGGCGTTATCCACACGTCCATACTCACAGACGACTCCATTTACTGAAGTGATTCCGTCGAACAGAGTTACAATGGGGAGTGCATGCGGAAGCTGGGAGTAGTCTTGACCAGGTATCTCTTCTGGATAGAAACATACCGATGCATGTGAAAGACCGGCCAGCTTGTTTTCGGTGACGTTGTACATCCGCGCGGTCAAGCTATTCGTTGCTGCCTCGACTTCGCGATGAACCATTTCGGAAACGGTTGCTATTCCGAATCGTTCAAAAAGAGGATTCAGTTCTTTCAGTGACCGTAGAAGTCGTATTTGATCCTCCTGTGAGAATGTCGCAAGTGTGGAACAAATTCGTTTCAGTGTGATCTCTGGGTAGTTGACCATCACAAGGTAGTCATTGGCGTGGTAGCTTCGTCGACCCTCGCGAAGATGGACGCCGTAAACCTCGGTGACCTCGGGCATCTGGCGCCAATTAATATCCAGAATGGGAACTTGGTCGTATGTCCTCCCATCCTTTCCCAGCCGGTATAGAATATGACCAGCTGAAAGTCGACCGACTTCTGCCCAGGGGTTCTCCTTGATTGCCAGCTCGGCATCGAGAGCTCGGAGACCAGTAGTCGTGTGAAAGACGTGGCCGGCAGTGAAGAACGGAGCTTCATTGTCTATGCTGCTTCAGAATCGTGCCAATGGTCTCAGAAGGGGATAACGCAGACTCACTGAACCCATAGATGATAGGTGAGTCTACTGGGATAACAACTCTTTCGTCAGACACAAGGCCCCATTCGTCGTTTGCTCCGTTAGTCAATACCCAGTCATTTTCTTCGAGGCCTTCGATAGGCTTGTTTCCAGATTTTGTGATGATCTTGGTTCCAGCGATAAAACATGTGCCTGACCCATTGTTCGAGGGGGGTTGATATTTGTACTGGGTCCACGGTCCCGGCCTCTGCATAATAAAATCGGCGGATGCGCCAGCGAAATGTCAGTCCCTGCGGCGTCTAGATTGGCACAACTACTACTCACAATTCCTCAAATAGTATACGATACCCATCGCCTCTACTCTCAACGGCACAAAGTGCAGCAAGGGGTATGCCGCCATATCCTGCAAGGAAAGCATGTTCTGGGGGACTGTGTCAACACTACGAGCCAGAGTCTCTGCTTCTTCCGAAACGATCTGCTGCTGTTTCGCCCAGAGAACTGCGAGCTCGTGAGTATGGGATTGCCATCCTTCTGCGCCTCCGAGATCCTGGATCTGCTTGAGGATCTCCTCCGTTTTGGTACCAGACTCGGGGTGGAAGGGCATATTCTCTAACAGACCCAAAACCTCTTCATGCTCAGGCGGCCGAAAGGTGGCGTTGTCGAAAATGCCATATGACACTGGGAGGGCTCTCAAAGCGCCAAGTGCGACGCGACCTGCCAAGGGGGATCCACTGGCTTGCTGAATGCATTTC
Source organism: Fusarium proliferatum ET1 (assembly GCF_900067095.1). NCBI lineage: Eukaryota > Fungi > Ascomycota > Sordariomycetes > Hypocreales > Nectriaceae > Fusarium > Fusarium proliferatum. Next base: position 2,642,122 of record NW_022194795.1, on the reverse strand, counting down.
AATGCAATATCGCCCACGGGGCTCTTCCATACATCGTCACTTGACAGAATTTGTGGTCGTTCCGGTTGGCTGAAATACTGCACAAGGAACAAGGATGCTTCTATCCAGGTAGCCTCACCAAGCCCCATGTGCTCCGTCATATCCTCGATTGAGTCTTCTCTAGAAAGTGATTCAATAAAAGCTTTGGGGAAGCCGTCATAGCGAGCAAGACTACGGAGCGGTGGCATTTTGCATTCCTCCAGATGTTCACTGACGTGATCGGCGTACAAGAGGAAGGTCACTCGTGTAAGGGCATCTCGGCGGTATTTCTCAGCCTCGCGCTTTAAGACATTAGCATAACGAAGAATTATAATGGCCTTCTTTGGTAACTGGCGCTTAACTAACCAGAGAAACACATTGTCTGATACCATTCGGATCATATCGAATTTCGGCAATTCCGATGGCCCTGGTGGAGTCAGCCAGAGATTCGACAGCTTGAATACCGGTCAAAGTTTCCAGGTTGCTTGTATTCGGATCACGGAGGGTTGCTGAAGCTTTGGCCGTCCCATGAATTTTAAAAGAGAACTGATCAGGCTGGTCAGTGATTCTCAAGTAGGCCTTGTTTGTATCAAAGAGGGGGAGAGTCCGAAGTGCTGTCCCAAGACCTTTGATCGTTACATCAGGTAAGCCATCATGCCGAAAAGGCTTGGTGGCCAACGAAGCGGTCATTGTAGCGTGTCTTAGAGCGATGGATAGACAAAATCGTGAGGAATAGGTGGTGATTGTTTCTGAACCAAAAAGCCTCACGGTGTACAGACCGAGGCATAGCAGCTGGATATTGGATTGAGACCTTGCTGGTTAGTTGTTATCGTCGGCCTGTCAACGTACGCTGATAAGCGCTGAGCCCTAGCCACAGGAGGTCTAGACAATTGTAAAGCTGGAACTACGCATATCTGGAAAAGAACATTTTGAAGTAAATTTGGTTAGATTGCGGGGACCTTGCATGGTCTAGATTGTTCTCTACATATTGGAAAGGATTGTGACTGGTAGTTGGAAGTCAGAGTTCAAACTATTGCCAATAGAGCTGAAATACACGCCTGGCTAATTTAGGGTCGTTTTTCGTCAAGCCGGCTTAAGGCCAAATTCTAGTTTTAAATAGTTACCCTAAATCTTTTTCTTAACGCTGTAATATAATAATTAAGTGTTAAGTCATAATATACTGACATGCAAACGGTATTTTTGGCCTTGAGATCAAACTCATCCTCAATCGTAATTTCAAGTATAAATCGACTATTGCCACGTAAATCCAACAACTGATAGTTTTTGAAGGAGGCTAGTGAAGCTTGCGAGGGCGGCGAAAATATTAAGTTCTAGTCAACAAACTAATTACTCTCTCCCTACGTGCCTCTCATCTTCTCCTCATTCTATGGTCTTTCTTCGCCCAGCACATATTCACTGCTTCAGAGACTGTGTCAAAATCCGAGGACACAACGCGCCCTATAAAAAGGACTTGGAGGGTATGCTCAACGGTCATAAGCTTTGCATAGCATACTCGAGTCGTCCCGTCTATCCTCTCACCGGGATCTTGTATATAAACACGAATAGGAGGAAATCCCGGTTCAGGTTCCCCTTGTAGAATCTGAGGGTAGCGCTTATCGGACTCACAAACGATGCCATGACTTTGAGGATCAACTCCTTTCTTTTTCAATCCTTTTCCACCATATGTTGTGATTGGCCTGCCTCATCAGCGCTTGCATCTCGTTCGCAATTGTTTGACTTACACGCATGTGCAATGACCTCTGTCGTTGGCCACAACAATGAAGCGACGAAAGCTGACAAATACAAATTCACCATAATGATCACGATATAGTGTTTCCTCGCCGATATGCGGAATTCCAGGGGCAGGTTCAGGCCAGACAGTCTTAAAAACCTGTAAAATATACATCAGGGATGAAGCACATGATGCTACATTTGTACATACCTCACCAGGCTGGAACATGTGCGATTTAGCAACTTGGTAGCCTTTCGAGATCTTAGCTTTTGAATGTTGGTAATGTTGTTTCCATGCTTACGAGGATCCAGCATCTCATTGTATTCCGGAGCCTCTGTCGCCTCATGGGTCACGTCCAGTGCTTGCTCAATCGACTCGGTCATATGCTGATTATGCCTCGCATTTGATGCCTCTCCGACAGGCCCTTGTGGTGCGTAAGCCTTTCTGTTCAATACCATCTTCTCATTGACTGGAGAACTGGCTTTCATCCATGTTTTTTCTCATCACTGGGGATGGTCCTTGGCAGAGAAATAGTGCAATTCGCTCAAGATGGTTTGCTACATGATTGGTCAGTCCCTTGAGGAACGGTTGTTCTTCGAAGCATATGGGGCAAACATTGCGGTCATCGACGCGACCCAATTTAGAGACGTTGGTCAAGTCCTCGAGTTGCTCGCCAGAGAGGCTTCTATCATGATCTAGTAACAGATGACTCTGAAAACTGGAAGATGAAGCATACCAGGCATCTGGGTGATCGCGGCATCGCCAACTAGGTCGATGTACAGTTTCTTCATGATCCACCCACGCTTTTCTTGATTGATAAAGATCGTTGGCCGAGTTGCATGTTTCATACGTGCATACGTAAGGCTTCAAGTCATGAAGAACATGCGACTTCCAGCTCTTCCCTTTCCCTTCTTTCGGGGGGCAAACCACCCAACAGTAAGGGCAGGTAAAGGAGTCTCCATTCAGTGCCTCCTCAGGAGGTTTGGGGACCTCAATTCCTTTTCCATCGGCATCGAGGGCAGTCGAGGCCATCGACAGTATAGTTTCCCTCTCTGTTCTATCATCTAGGGCGGGATCATGCGGTGTCGCATTAGTCTCAGAGAGGTGACTTTGTTCCTCAACCGGGGGAGGGAGTTCAAGCCGTTGTATCTGTAGAAGTCCCACGTCCTCTGCAAGCTCTGACACTGAGGGCCTTTCTCTGATAGGTGTCTGATGCACAGGTAGAATCTGAACACCAAGCTTTCTAGCATGCCTTTCCCAGTATCTAAATTGCTTCCGACGTAAGACATTAGATGTTGTGAGTCTTTCAAGAAGAGCATCAGAAGATCCATCGTCCTCAGGCTTTCCCTGACGCATGGCTGTGAAAAGTTCAATCAGGTGCCTTGAGTCAAATTCATAAATCGTATCAAATAGATCAATGCCCGTGTTATTATCCACCGCTTGGATCAAGTTAGCCCTAGTAGTACTAGGGCGCAGACCAGAGTTTCGAATTTTGTGGGATAATCTGTATAGGCTACTGAGTATGTCTGTAATACTTGTAACCCTCATAGATAGCTCAGTTGATGGGAAGTACTCGTTGTTTGTGTCATCTTCGGATTCTTCGCTTAGATCTGACGGGATAGACTCCTCATCGAACGGAAGCCTTTGTCCTGATACCACAGCGGTAGCTACTCTGTCACTAGCTTCTCATCTCTTCAAATCTCGGCTTTTAAAGCTTACACTCTACCAATGCTATCCCAAGCTGTTGGAGAAGTTGTGAGATGTTCTTTTGCATGAGAGGCGACTCTCTCAAAGAGAGGAATAGCCCGTCTGCAAAGCCCCCAAATTTCCACACCAAATCCTGAATTTTCCAAGCTGTATTTCGATTGTCGAAGGAGGCATCCGCTGCAGGAATCGAGGTGCGGTTTCTCTGAGACTCGACAAAACATACTGGAAGCCATTGATACATGATTGACTCAGGCTTTGGACTGTGTTCATGGCGGTGATCAGTACAGTCTACTTGTACGCACTACTGTGTTGACCAGCTAATGGAAACGCCAAGCGTAGCAAGGAAATGGTGATGTTGTGAGCTAGATGTGTTATTTGTAGTTGAGACTTATGGCTGAGATTTTAAATCAGTATAGAGAACTTGGGAAATGATGGCAAGCTCAAGACACAATCAAGTTTCTCGATATTGCATAATTCTTTACCCTGCTTCCAGCAATCTCTGCTTTAAATCCCTCGATATGCGTAAGCGACATCAATTTCCATCTTGGATGCTCAGCTGGTGCTGCGAGCGCGCTCATGATTGGTAGCCTCGTTCTCGGTATGCAAGCTGGCAAAAGGGCCGCGAATTTGATCTGATCATCCAAAGGCGGGATATGATGACCCTTCCTCTTCTCACTCTGTTTTTATCCAACTGAAACTTGGCAACATTACAGGCAGCGAGCCAGATGTCCGGGTTTGAGATCGCTGGCATTGTTCTGGGGTCCATCCCTCTGCCTATCTCAGCGATAGAGCACTATAGCGACAGCCTCGATCGCGCAACTGCTTTCTTCAAATGGAAGGATGGGTTGAATTCCGCTCTGCGGGAATTCTGGTATCAGCACTCGTCTTTCGAGCTGACTTTGAGGAACATCCTCAAAGATGTGGCTAACCCACCCGAAATAGAGCAGATGATTAGAGATCCTCATCATGAACTCTGGAAGTCACAAGAGCTGTCCCAGGCTTTGCAAGAGATGCTCAAATTTGCATACCGTCCTTATATATCTACTATCAAGGATATGCATGCGTGTATGAAAAGGCTGGTCAGCCATTTATATATAGATCGTGATGCTGTGAGTAATTTTGACATGAGCTAATTACTACGTAGACTGACTGGAATCATAATTACAGGGAACTGCAGATGATCTCGAGGCGATCATGAAAGCGAACAAGAGACTGCCGTCCGCTGGTGGCCTTGTAAGGTTCGATTTTAAACGTGCCGTCAGGTCAACTATGAAGAGAAAGGATGTCCGGATACTCCTGGAAGACATGAAAGCATGCAACAACCGCCTGGATGAGTTCATCAACAAGTCGGAGGTTCCGAGTAACAACAGCATGACTGGAAGTACTGTTGAAAAGTTGGGATTGAGCTCCTCACTACAGCAAATACAAAACTACGCAACCATGTTGCATCAAACTCTAGGCAAAGCCTGGTCCTGTTCAGCTCATGCTTCACACGAAATTCGCCTGCTCTTGGAAGACAGAGTGATACGTCGCAGCGAACCGAGACCTCACAAGAAGGTGAAACCGTCAAGCAGACCACCGTGTTCCACCATTACACATAAATCGCCAATGAGCTCTGCGCTCTGGAAGTCAGCCAAGATAGAGATTATTGATTCAGATCAAAGGTAGTTGAAGAAGACAAAACAGTCAGATTCAGAGAGGCGTATCCCAGGAGGTTTTCCCAAGGCCAGCAAAGCATGAACATCCGAGGCATTCATGGTTTAGCGGTAGTTGGAGACCTCTGTACCGTCTTTCGCTGTTACAACGGGTTTGGCTTTAGACTTGACGACCAGGGTGTGCTTTACGAGACCTACCAAGCCGAAGTCAAACCTGTCTGTTGCGCGGAAAGTCTGATCAGCCTTCAGGAGCTCCTCTTGGCACATTCTGGCATGAAGTGCTTTACTCCTTTGACTGAGGAGCAACGGTATCGACTGTCGATTATCCTGACTTCATCATTTCTCCAACTCCATTCAACTCCGTGGTTCAACAAACGCTGGAACCAACACACAGTATTCTTCTCGTCAAGTTCGATTGATGATCAGCTTGTGGTTGACCTTCGGCATTCTTTCATCGCGGAGAGTTATGGGGGTTCTCCGTGTCAAAACACAACCTCAATGGAAGCAAAGGAACTTGCAGATGATAGCGCAAATCTACTGATTCTGGCGAAGATCCTTCTTCAGATCAAGTTCCACGGTCGGATGAGTTTCGCGAATAATAAAGAAAGCGTATCAAATCCAACAGCTTTTGACCGAGTACGGGAATCTCAACTCCTTAATCAGTGGATATTTCAGGAAAGGGAGAACTTGTCCTTTGCGCACTACAACGCCATTCAGTTCTGCATAGCGTCTTCAAATAGTATTGAATCTGATCTTTGGGATCTGAAGTTTCGACAAATAGTTCTGGACCGAGTGGTTGTGCCTTCAGTTAATGAACTGGGTCACTGGCAAGGGATCATGTAACTTAGACGCTAGGAGATGAGAATGTATACATGCATGTTCTGGCTCAGAGTGTTATTTATAAATCCTTTGATTTATTTCTAGAGCGAGTGGATGACCAAAATGGTACTCAGGAGGTCAGACTATGTCCATGACTTGATGATGGTTGCCAGGAGCGAACTTTGAGAACGAGAGCCTGATTCAATACATGAGCAAAGTACAGTGGGGGCCACTTTGTTGAACGAATTGGAGTGAAATAGACTGCAGCAGGCCCCACCCGCTATATCCCCTTCAGTTGAGAAGGCTGCCACTTGCATGAGCACCTGAAGGTGACTCCAAGCATCAGATGGAAGATGGCAGTAAAGTACAAAAGAAAAGAATTATTGTTTAACAAACCCGAATCAACATGGGCCGTGATTGCTGTTGTCAATCCTGTATCCTTATCCCTATCTCAGGAAGTTTTGTTTTGGTGGAGCTCCTAAATAGGCTACGAGCTCCAGTACAGTATCCGAATGGCGTGAGAGATAAGTCTGCCTTGTGTCAAGGTGGCGCTTGGCTAAGGATGACTACGGGATGCAGGTGAGCAAGACACCATTGAAAATGTACCTCACCTGTTTCAGCTGACCTTTTAAGCGGTTGCCCATAAACTAAAGCAGCCACCTGCTGCCCCTCAATCGAAACCTCGTCACTTTCAGTTCACTTTTCTGCCTTTTTTTGTGCTTTAGTTCCTATCTTATCCAGAAGTGTAACCCAACTTTGCTGTATCTTTTACTTGTCAATCTCGTCATGGCGAGACCGCGAGAAGGCTCTGTTTCCTCCACATCCGACTCAGAGCCCGAGGATGAGGACCTGATAGGGTTTTTCGAGGGAATCACCCAGTCGTGTGTCGATGCCAACTTTTCAGACGGAGATGAATCGTCTTCTGTTTCGACGTACATATCCTGGCGGATGCCCTCAAATGAATTGTTGGTCCTGTCAGCTTTTGGCCTTTTCTTCTCTAACATAGCTTAGTATTGAGGAACAGGCTCTGAAACTCCAAATATCATCTCGATGCCGCATCTGCAACCGCCGAGGTCGAGCTGGAGAGTTTGCCTTCTGCACCGGATGTGGCAATTCCAAGCGACCAGCACATAGAACATGCCTAGCAAGGGATCGACAACACATTATGAGCCCTCGACGAAGACTTAGCGTTGGCGACGAAGAGTGCAAAGAGGTTGATTACAGCGACTATGTCTTCACCCGATACCTGCTCCAACCACCTGCACCCAATCTAAAGTTGCAATTACATACCAAGGATGCCACATGTGCTTGGATCGGAGTTCCCTCCCTGCAACGGTTTAAAAAACCACAGATCCACGTTTGGCCTCGCCTTCAAGATCTTCTCCAGATGTCGCGATGCGTCAAGCCGGGCCAATATCCCAAGCTTGTCTCGTTTATTGGCGAGACAGGTTCGGGAAAAAGCACTCTGATACGAACAATGATCCAAATGGCTCGACCTGATCACCCCGAAGGAGAGTCTGTTCCTGTGCCTGGGTCTCCAAGTGATCGGTTTGCTTCCACGAGTAGTGACATCCACGCCTACAGCGATCCACTCACCCTCTCGACAAATTATCCAATAGTCTATGCTGGTAAGCTTTGAAGTTTCCTCAAATAGCCTACCAATCGGCTGACGTTTTTGATAGACTGCGAAGGCTTTGTTGGCTCCGATAAGCCCATTGCGCAAGAGATTATTGCTGCTCTTTCACAACCAAATTGGCTATTTCAGTGGGAATTCGGCGAGGAATCCGCCGAGCACAAAGTACTTAAACACTGGCAGGACAAACAGGACAAGCTACTGAGACAAGTGAACCAATTCCTAAACGGCGCCGAGAGCAGAATTAATGTTGAATGGGGCAAACTGGACTGCCCAGATCCACGTTCATCAGTTATCATGGAAGACTCGGATGGGCGAAGGCTGTGCACTGTCCAGAACAACACCCGAAAGCTCATCGTGAAGTTTCTGTACCCCAGAGTCCTTTATGGCTTTTCAGATGTAGTTTGTTTTGTCACGACTAATGGAAGGTTTGTGCAATGCGACACCATATCGAGCGATTATCTATTAACAATAGCAGGACTTCTGATAGTTTCTTGGGTCAGCTAATTGACTGGGCTCAGCACTCACATGACCGAATCCTCAACCAACGGACAAAACCTGCTCTCATTGTCATTCTCAACATTGTTGTTGATATAGATGAGGGCTCATCCTCTGATGCGACGGATGATCTTCTTCGGAGTTTCCAAAGAACTGAACGGTTTCGAACGCTACAGGCTCTCTGGGAAGAGAGAGAACATCCAATTAGAAACACCGCAGATCTACTCCTTTGCTACTACAGCGACTTCAAAGTAGTCCTCATCCCTGCCATAAGTTCCAAGAGCTCACCGGCCGTTGCAACCTCTGTTGGTAAAAGCATTAGACAGCTATACGAGACAATTCGAGGATCGGTTTCCAAGATCCGCAACGCCAAGGCTGATAGTGGTACAGAATCAGACTTGGCTACTCTCAACACCCACATGAATAGATCTTTGAGTGTTCTGGGTCAGGATCTTCGTGCTGCGCTTGATCTTCACGACATCGTAATGAATGATTCATCAATCCCGACTAGACTGAGCGACCACGTGGCATCAACCCTACGCCAGATGTGTATCTTGCGTGAAATCGACCGCATGGATGCGATTGGGGGCGAAGAAAAAGTTGTAGACGAGTTCGCGCCCTACGTCGGTGCATGTATCGTCGCCCAAACTTGTCATATTCAAGACATTGGTTAGTCCGTGCCTCTATACGTAGGATATGCAAAGCGCTAACAAGGGCAGAAATAAGAAAGAGGAAAAGGGAACACCTAGTGACAGAAGCTCAAAGCGGTCTTCAGAAATTCCGCTGGCGATACTGGCGATGTGAAGCCCTAGAGCGAAAGACCGGGCGAAGATGTCGAAACTATTACGACGGACACTACAAGGGACACCAGTTCACCAGACCCGACGACGAATTAGAGGATGTTCAGGGTCTCAACCGAAGGGGAGGCGAATCGAATCACAGATGTTCCTGGCATCCTGATCGGTTTGTGAAGCGTCTGCGGGAAGCGATAGCACAAAACCAGCAAGATGGCCGAGTCATGGAAAGGCTAACTTACTTGGCAAGAACGATACGGCTGACGGAATTGCAGAGCCAGCGGACGTGCTTCTCTTGTCTATCCAACTGTCCAACTAACATGCTTCCATGTGCGAGGTTTCAGCATGGGATTTGCCAGACCTGCCTTGAGCGTTTTGCTCGCCAGGAGAATGGTGGATCTATCTTGGTGATTGAGCATTGTCCCCTTGGATGTGCTCTAAGAACTGGAACGTGGAGTATTCGAATCAAGCCAAAGAACGCAGCGCCCCGCGTGTTATCGCTCGATGGGTAAATCGATCATCACTCTTCTATCTCATCCAAGGCTAATCGTGCATAGTGGAGGAGTCCGTGGTATTGTAGAGCTTTGTGTTTTGCGTCAGATCGAAAGGCACGTTGGCTATGGTATTGCAATCCATGAGCTTTTCGATCTTGTAGTAGGAACAAGCACAGGTTTGTCACAATCATCACCCCCGTCCTCAGTCCACGACTCACTCGTCAAGGTGGCATCGTGGCTCTTGGTGTATTCCACCAGCGTTGGTCAACAGACGATGCCATCAACAGATTCCGGGCACTAGCAAGAAGAGCTTTCACACTTCGATTGGGACTCGGAAACTCTTTCATCAAAGCCATTGCGCAGCCATTCTATGAGTTTCTCTACACAAGTGAGGGCATAGAACAGTCACTACAAGACTCATTTGGTGGCTCAAATCTGTTCGGTGCGTCTTTGAATCAGAGAAACAACTCTAGGTCAAGGACTGGCGGGAGGGATTGGGTCAAGGTTGGCGTTGTTTCTTGTTTGCAGGGACGAAACCAGGCAAAATTGATCGCCAACTATTCAAGAAACCCAAGAGCAGACACTGATGAAGGTGAGCAAGGACATTCTGCGAATTGATTCGGACTAATTTGATATTCTCCTTACATCAGAAGATTACTTTTCCCGTGAAGACGAACAGTCAAAGGATTTCAAAATCTGGGAAGCGTTAGTTATCCCCTCAGCGGTATTCTAACAATATTTAACTCTTCACAGCGCTAGAGCAACATCTGCAGCACCGACATTTTTCCAGCCCTTCGTCCACCCGGAAACAAAACGGACATACATAGATGGAGCTCTTATGCACAACAACCCAGTATCTTTGGCCTATTCCGAGGTTGAGAAAATCTGGCCTGGGTCCCTTCCTCCTGATATTATTCTATCGATTGGCACAGGAATGGTTGTGGACAAGTCAGGAAATATGAAGACAAAACTCAATTCCAAGCTGGAATCCTTCAAGAGGTACATTCCTAGAGGCTACCTCATGCGGATAGAGGCTGGACTGGGAATCATCCAAAGCTCAACTAGCTGCCACGAGGCTTGGAAAGATTTCAGAAGTATGTCTGTTACAGACCGCCGACTTCGACAGAACTGCCATCGTCTCAATGTAGGCTTGAAACAGCGCGTTGAGATGGATGACGTTGAGAAGATGGATTCGCTTCTCGAAGAAAGTGAGAAGTACCTTTGCGATGGTACGAAAATTTTATATTACGACAGTGCATATAGAACAGCCCCCGAACACCTTCAAACAGTAGCAAGACGACTCTTGGCGTCCCTTTGCTACTACGTCGGGCCTCTAGAGAGGACTATGAAGGGAGGTAAATGTGTTGGGAAGATATTTTGCAGATTGGAGGCGGGTTCTGTGTCTGCAAAAGAACTATTACGAGACCATGTACGATTCCGACTTGGTCAAATTCCGGAAAATAGTACCAAGGCAGTATATCCTCGCATTCTCCATCATCGGGATAGTAAAGTCTGGGATTCAAGGGATCTTTCGGCCCTTGTCGTTCTCAAGGTGGAAGAAGGGACGTGTAGGCGATGGATCGAGGTAAATCTGCCTCACTGGAGGGATGAATGGGAGCCCATCTCCGGATTCCAGCATCTAGGGCACACCAATGTGTGAAGCATCGAATTTACGGCGGTTTGAGCGGAACTGGTGATCATAATATGTCAAAGTTTATTACGTGCTCTATATGACTATATACGTAGAAGAATAAAATTGTGCCTTCACTGATCCACTGGTTCATGAAACTGATGCTGGTGAACACAAAGGTTGTCCTTGCTCAAACCACAGACGCCGTAATGGCCTTAGTGGTAGCGGCCTCAGTAGTCCGGCTCATCCAAGTCGCAGAAGCAGTCCATGTCATACCAAATGTAGTCCGTCTGTTGATCAGTTACGCTCTGAATGTTGCCGCTATATATGTAGCAAGATTGACCGGGAGTGAAGGCAAAGTAAGCACATCCGCTGGTATCATGACAAGCCGCGCGGCAGGAATCCATCGTTTTGACACCGCTTGGACTGTCCAGGAGCTCCATGGCGGTACCCTCCCAGTAGCCACGCTTGTTGCAGACCTTGTCGGATGGAACGGGACTCTTCTCATTGTTAACGCAGGACTCGCCTGATGCAGTGGTCGTGGTGGTTGCAGCCTCAGTAGTAGTTGGGGCTTCGGTGGTCGTAGCCTCAGTTGTTGTAGCCTCAGTCGTTGTCGTCTCCCTCCCTGGTGGACAAAAGCAGCTCAGCTCGTACCAGCTCCATTGCACGGCCGCGTTCTCATTACGTTCGTAGTTTCCTTCCCAAAGCTCGCAAAACGTGTTAGGCCAGAAGGCAAAGAAATCGCAATCCTTGTTTGTAACGCAGGCTTTGACGCAATCATCAAGTGACGCGGCGTCTTCTGCAGCAAGTTCTCCAACGATGCGTCCCACTGATCCGCCAATATGGTTGAACTTGACGTCGCATGAAGAATCAGCTGGAAAGCCGCCAGGGCAGCTATATGTGAGCTCGGCACCGGTGGTAGTGGTTGTAGCAGGAGCGGTCTCTGTGGTTGAAGTGAGTTCGATGGATGAGGTTGTAAGTTCCCTGGTCGTTGCTTCGGTGGCTGTCGTCTCGGTAGCCAAGCCACTTGTGGTGGTTGAAGACTCGTCGCAGAAGCAGTCCATGTCATACCAAGACCAAGCCGATTCACCACCACTAGTACCCGTGAATGAGCCAGCCCACAGCGCGCACCATGAACCAGGGTTCAGTGCAAACGCGGCACACCCGGCCCTATCCTGACAGGATTTGTAGCAGGAGGCAAGCGTTAGGGTATTCGCGTTGCCCAGTAATTGCAGGTCACCTTGGCCACCGCCCTGGGCGTTACAGCTCTTGCCAATTGGAGCAGGGTCCTTGAGGCAGACATATTCGGCTTGGCTGGTGGTAGTAGTAGCAGCTTCGGTGGTGGTGGTGGGCTCTCCAGAAGTGGCAATGCTAGTGATGGAAGTAATATCGGTGGATGCAGTGCCATCGGTGGATGCAGTGCCATCGGTGGATGCTGTGCCAGTCGTGGTTGTCACTGACGAAGGTTTGCATGGGCCGGCCTGGACACCAACTGCAAGACCAACAAAGGCAGCGAAAACATTTTGGGCAATCATTTTGAAAGAGTGAGAGGCTCCCAAAGAAGCCGGTAAAAACGAGTGGCAGTGAAAAGTATGACGTCTGAAGCAGTTTTAGAAGTACAGCGTTATGTTTATGTAGTCTCCTTTTTAAAGCGTCTTTCAGAAGGAAGCTGAAGCAAATTTCCACTGAAAAATGGCCATAGCGACACTACGAAGACACTAACGTAGGGGTCCAGGTTGGAGGACGAATGAGATGTGAGGATTTATAAAGTCTCTTTCTAGCTATCGAGCTATTCGGGGTCCAGACCCCAATAGTTAAGCATAATATAGAATCTTCTTGATTTAAGGCGCGCTAGTGCCAATAGCTCGGCAACATCGCATGTTACTGCTGCTCTAGCTTCCACTCAGTTACAGACTCCACGTGAACACTTCTATTTTTGTTTATCATCAAGTCGACATTGCTCAAAGTTGAATTTTTCGAAAGCTGCATGCTAATTATCTGAAAGTCAGATACTTGTAAAACACAAGTTACCCGTATTTCAAGTAATGCCGATTTGAGCCTTACTGCTATCTAGACAAGCATGGTCCTCAAGGTTACTGCGGCTAACTAATGCTAACCTCATTCACAACCAGTCAAATATTCGTCGATGCTTCTCTGAGTGAAGAATCTAGAAAAGAATATAGAAGGGTTATACAGTGCCTCTTTGTCGCCCTGTCCCAAAATACAGAAGCCAACTCTCAGGTGCACTTCTGTACCCAGCTTCTTTGACAACACCTATGATCCTTAAGTTCGAAGGACATTTTTGAGTATCTCGTCTTGGGTTGAGAGAGTCGACATCTAGTGCTTGTACCACGCATCTTTTCTTGATCGCCCTTAATCGGCCGTATCTACTTCTGTCAATATCCTGAGTAACTCTTGCAACAGACGTGTTATTTGCACTTGAGACTTGAGGCTGATATTTTGAATCAGCATAGAGAAATTGACTCTTGCAATTATGTAGTTGATTGCTGGCAATAGGACCAAACTTTAGACTCAATAACTCCTGGCATCTCCAACAATCCTGCCTCCATCGACGACAACAATCGACCCAGTAGCAAAAGTACACTTCATCAGATAAACATAAGCCTCTGCCAACTCCTCTGCAGTCCCAAGCCTACCTACCACCGAATCCTTCTCCATAGCAGGAAAAATCACGGCCTTAACGTCTTGCGGAAACCCATCAAACAGCGCGGTATGCACAAAACCCGGCGTGACACAATTAACTCGCACAGGCTTAAGATCAATGCACAAAGCACGCGTCATCGGCTCAATTCCACCAGCTGCTGCTTTGAGTAGTGACCAACCCGCTCCAGCAGGACGAGAATCAGTCGTCGTACCCGTGATGGTGAATGAGCTGCGGTTCGTCTGATTGATATAACTCGAGAGATGCTTTGCGACAAAAAGAGCGCCCATAACCCGGACCATGCCGATCTTGGAGATGGCGCTGACAGTCGCTGAGTCGAGGCTTGGCGAAGGATTAAAATCTCCAGCCGTGAAGACGACATGGTCCAGTTTTCCGTCCTGAGAAGCAGACTCGAGTAAGTCTTTGACATTGGCCTCGATTGTTTCCGGTTTGGCGAGGTTGCAGACTTTGCCAGAGATCTTCCTAATTGGAAGATGAGTGTTCTTTATGTGGCTTTCGAGACGCTCGATAGCAGCATCGATTTTGGATTGGTTGGAGCTGCTGATAATGACATTTGCGCCGTGTTCGAGGGCTGCTTCAGCAACGGCGAAGCCGATACCTGTTGAGCCACCGACAACTAGGACGTGCTGGCCATCAAGCTTGTTGGTGTATTTGGTAGACATATTGAGAAGGCTTGTGTATATCTTTTTGCCACATAAGTGCGCACGTCTTCAGGTCTTTTATACATCCCAATCATCCCAATACAACTACATGTCCCCATAATCATGAAAACTCCGCTTCTCCGTAGGATTCAACACCATGTCCAGCTTTCCAACTCTTTTCCTTCATGAGACGCGAAAATCGTTTTGTATGAATACGCGAGTTGTCAAATGTTCAGGGTATTCGAGATGTGAGGTTACGCTCGTCGCGAAATGATTCGTCGGGACAAGTCCGCTGTTCGGCCTTCGGCCTCCGCAATACCCCGGATCCTAAATCCCGACGCGTCATTGACGCGTCTGAACGTGTTCGCACCATAAAGCTTGACCTTATAATCAACTACATATAACGCGAGATGGAGACGATGTTTGTTAAAATGAATCATTTCAATAAGAACAATCTAAGAATCATTACGCTTTATTAACCATGCATCGCCAGTGTTTTAATCAATAGTCTATTTATCTTAGCTCAAACCTGATGAGACATTTGTGATAACACTTTCGCTGGCTGCTATTGAGAAGTAGGCAGACTGTGGATCACGATAACCAAACTGACTGTTTGCTATTGCGGATCGTAGCTCAGCTGGTAAGCGGGACGGTTACGGGTCTGGTGACACAAGCCAAACGACGATCACCATATTATTTCCTTCTTCCATGCATGTCTGACATGTACGACACCCCCCATCACATCGGTCATTCGCATGAAACGGACGCTAAGCTCAACTCTATCGAACATGCCAACTGTCAACTCAATCGCCCCCATCTCGCCTAAGCTGCATGAGACTCTACATACGCCAGCTCAGGCTCATACTTGATCTCAACAGTCTCCCAGGGCTTGACTGTTTTCCCTTCTTGATAATCACCACCAGCAGGCCTCCACATCTGTCTGAACGTCATAGGACCTAATTCTTCCTTAACCTTATGCCATTCTTCACCGGGATTCTCTTTGGTAGGCCGTATGGTGTTGACATTGACGACAGTGAAGCCATGCTTCTCATAAACAGGCACGCCCTGCTCTGTCGCATCAAGCCAAAGCTCAACACCCATCTCATCAGCCTTCTGCTTGCTCCAGTTCATAATAACATTCGCCACGCCTTGGCGACGATGGTCTGGATGTGTAAAGACGATATTGACATCTAAATCGGGTTTAGTCTCACTCCTCAGATCCTTTGAATAGAAAACTTACAGACTTGAGGTCTAGTCCCCATCCGCGCTCTAGGCGCATCGAATTGTTTCAGAGCTTGTGTGATAAACTCTCGTCTCTCCCCTTCCGGCTGCCAATAAGCGTAGGAATGATCCTCATCTGTATCGAACGGATTCTCAGAACAAATCTTCCATAAACAACCGCCTACGATTTTGCCATCGTCGTTCACCACTTTTGCCCAGTAGCTTGTTGGGTCTTCATTGTGCCATTTGAGCTGAAGCGCTACTGACTCCTTGAGAGATTCTGCGTGTGTTGGAGCATTGAGAGGACAAAACATGCGAAAGAATGGCTGGAGGGGATTTTCGTAAGATTCCCATTGACATGCGATGAGCTCTTCGAAATCGGTGGCAGTGTCGACCTCGATGAGTTTGAGAGTCATCTTGCCGTTGTATTGGGTATGTGACAACACGTTTGGGATGGTAGCACAAAAGGATAAATTAACTGAATTGAGTTGCATTCAGTGGTAGAGAGGCCTGCCACAGCAAACAACCTACCCGAGCTAATCAGAGCATGAGTCCAGCCAATTTATCCCCAGTGGAGCCCACGGCGGAAATAAGCAAACCCCATCAGCCCATCAAAACTCGCAATCCAAATCCTTCCTCTCTACTCGTACCATCAGAAAAACGAGCAATCGGAAGCTCGATGCCCTTTTCGGCTGACAATAAAGCCACTCAGCGGAGAGGGCTTGCAGTACCGAGGCACCCACGAGAAACGGTTGGTCGAAAAGCTCAGACACCCATGTCCACAGCGATCTTTGCCCTCGTTAGCAGCAAGCCACGCCACGGTAGGAAGTTCACCAGGACATGCAGGCGGAAATTTCTGATGAGCAGTGCATAATTCCGCGAAGAGAATTCGAACCATTTTTTTCTCTTCTTCCACCGGATGATCCGCCCGAATAGATCCGCCGGGAAAAAAAGGTCTAAACAGAGTTTGGAAGGTCGTTTTGCTAATTGTAACCCGCGGATCGATCTCCGCTCGGATAGTAGACCCATTGGGTTTAACGCGCCGACCCAGATTCAGGGAGGGGGGTTTTACAGTAGAAGCACGGACTGGTTCGGTAACGATAACGAGACAGAGCTCCTCTTCACATGAAGATTTACACTAACAGTGGGGTGTAGACTAACTCTTAGTCTGAGGCTCACTTAGCCCTACCAATCGATGTAAAGAACCTCAGCCGTGTTGATAATTGTGCCACGATTGCACAGTATTTCAAATATTGTGATCTGCAATAATGCGCAGCTTTATGTACAGATAAACTTCCAACCGGTGAAATTTCACTGGAAGGCCGGCTGTTTCGGATTGCTCGTTGTTGCTGAGCCGCTCAGCTGCATAATTCTCCTCTACGCGATATCAAGCATCATTGGCGCCCTTTCACATCACATCAATAGGACCATGGAATTATAGCGCAGAATACAGGGGGGACTGCCCATGCTGGAGATTTGCTTTTTTTCTTCTCTTGCAGACATGGCCTCACAGGCTGGTCTGAGGGGAGGGGCGAGATTCCTACGTAATTGTGATATAGCTTCATTCCTCCCATTTATTGGTCCTCACGTCCCGTTTCACGAAAAAGGTTCCAAACTGCTTTTGGGTGTCAATAACCGTTGCAATCACCGTTTCCGGGATATGCCCAATACCAGTTCTCTGCCGCACGTGTACCTGTGTACCTGTGCCTGTGAGATTTCCTTCACACCATGATTTGAAGTACCGTAACTGTACCTTAGCTGAAGCTTGCCTTCCCTTAATCTACGCTCCACTGTCAGCTGTGTCTTAGCTTTAACTGTGATACCCTTTTGTCTCTGAATTCATCGTCGCTCGAATTTAATATCGTTTTCGTGAATCTCTCTCTCTTTTCGTAATATCTTTTCGCTCTTTTTGCGCAGCAATTGCTGCATTCATCGGCCCAATATGAGTTCGAACCAACGAATCATCACCGACAGTAACAAGTCGCCGCTTATACAGGTCTTGTCGTTGATGTTTCTTGTCATTGCGATATTATCATGCTTAGTTAGGACTGGCACCAAGCTTTACATGATCAAGACATTGAAGGTTGACGATGTTCTCATCATTGTCGCAACTGTAAGACATCCACCTCACTTTATGCATTCCAACATGCTTATGTTTATGCGCGCAGGTGCTCGCGGCTTGTCAGACAGCAATTGTCTTTAATGCGTGCGAGCATGGACTCGGTCAACATTTTGATGTTCTCAGCGCCAACGATCGAGACACCTTCTTCAAGGTAACACCCGACAGACAGCCCCGCGACAACAGAACAAACAACTAATACACCCTCGTACAGAGCCAATATGCGACGAACACGATGCTCATAGCCTCGCTTCTTTGCTGCAAGTTATCGGGCACAATGAGTCTACGGATCATGGCGCCCAAGAGCCAAAAATGGATCATCATCGCCTGCGAAGCCGTCGTCGGTGTTTGGGGCGTCACGGCGCTCCTCGTCAATTTCTTCCAATGTCAACCACCGACACCATGGCTGTACGGCGATAACGATAAATGCATCAATCTCAAAGCATTTTGGACGTACTACTCTACCGCCAACATCATCACCGACATCGTCATCGTCATCATTATGGCAGAGAACGTGGTCAAGATCCAGACCTCGTGGTCAAAAAAGATCCTTGTGATGAGCGTTTTTGGCAGCAGAACATTGTACGTACTGCGTGGTTTTCTTTTCTTTTGTTCTCCACGCCATGGCTAACAACCTTTAATAGTGTGACACCGGCAATCGCAGCGCAAATCCACTACTCCAACAAGGCATTTGACTCTGCCGATCACTCGTTTAGCATCTGGCCCGCATCCATCACCATCCAGCTAGTGCAGTGCCTCGCCATCCTTACCGTATGTCTACCCAACTTCAAGCCATTCCTCGACAGCCTGGAGTCCGGACAGATCCGCGTCGACGATCTTCGACGGCAGGGCAAGTCGAGCAGCAACGGGTACCCGACAAACAGGCCCGGCTACGCGGGGTACAAGTCAAAAACAGGGCAGAGTAGCAGGTCGCGAGCCCTGGATCATGCGTCCAAGACGCAGCGCAGTGAGATTCATGAGATGGAGGACTTTGCTAAGAAGCCGAAACATGACCACGAGAGGAGCTGGGATGGGCAGAGTCGCTCCAGCCACTCAAGTCAGAAGATCTTGATCCATCAGACGTGGCAGGTAGACATAGAGACCACGCAGGATGCAGCATCCCGACAAACATGAGGCAAGGTAATTTCTTTTTTTTCTCAGTCATGTTTGTTTTCTCGGTTATTCATCCCTCCGAGATTTTGGTTACAGCGCAGCAACGTTTTATGCAAGTGTACGAATTTAGAGTAAAAAAGCCCATTCCCTGTGTTAAATATAGAACGTTTTGTGTCAGAAAAGCTGCAAGCACTCTGAGAAAAAGCAAGATGAAATGTTTGTCAGGCGTGCATGAATCTCCTCTGACCAACAGCATAACAAACGTAAGACTATTTAGAAAAAGAAAGGGTGAAGAGAAAACATTTTTTTCTGACATACAGGGGCTCAGTGGTTCGCTCGGTTGCATATGATTACGATACATCACCATAACGAATAGAGCAGGTCAGCCAACAGCACGGTACGTAACAGTATGGATCCTTGCGCCCAGGCACCTGGAAAGAGGAAAATAAGCCGGCCCTGATCTACCCAGATCTGGTGGCTCGAGAGTTTGAGCACGCCCCCCTTTCCGCTGTCGAGCGAGAACTTACCTCTCAAATCGTCGTCTGTGGCGTTTATTCAGGTCGCTCTGTGCCCCTCGCTTATAACGAGCCATGAATCAATAGAACTCTTAAGCCAATAAACCTCACCGGAACGTCTTAGCCTTGAAATGGTCAAACGGAGGGGCGGCGATCTTATTTGCGGGGAGACACGGCGAAAAAAAGAAATGTTCAATTTATGCCGACAGTTTATGTCGCAAATGGCTCCCCGTCAAACGACTGTCAATTTGGCCCGTTGATTGCGGTCCCCTGTAACGCCGCTAAGTTACTGAAGAGACATGGGGACCCTGGCCCTACAAAAAGCCCGGTGGGAGGGGGCCCTTGTTAGGCCCTGTTAGTGGACTCTCCGGGGGGCATCGGTGCATTCTGCCGGATCAGCAACAGGAGGGGCGAGGCATGTCCGGTATGGTACGGTACGGGACAGATAGCGGAGCAACACAACGCAACGCAACGTCGCTGTAGACGTACAGTAGACGTAGTAGACTCATACTAAGACGATTAAGTTAATCTGTAACAAATCATACCCAGTCTTATTCCCAGCCTCGGTTGGTGGCGGCCGTCCCCAATGCTACCTTAGCTCTACCGTAGTCGCGACCTCTCCCAGGGGTGCAACCAACATTCCTGTACCTTTTTCTTTTCCCTTTCCTTCTCCTCCTGCAGTTACTTTTAGATTTTTTGTTCTTCTCTCCTCAATCCTTCTCTTCTCGAATTTCTCTCCCGTTGTTATTTCCGGTGCAACATCATGGAGAGTGTTAACAAACCCAGCTTTGAGATGGGCAACAATGCCACCGTCAAGGCGGCGGGCGATGTCAATGTCTCGGCAAAGGCAGAGCCAGATTCTGGACGGAGCTCGACGAGCAATTATCATGATAAGGATCAGCTGGAGCGGATGGGGAAGAAGCAGGTCCTCCGGGTATGTTACACTGTCCGTCATTGAGGTGCATCGACTGACAGCTCAGCGCAACTTTGGGTTCATGACGATTCTGGGATTCAGCTGTACTATTCTCATCACCTGGGAAGCTATCACTGTTCTCTTCGCTCAGGGCCTCAACAATGGTGGTACAGCCGGTGTTATTTACAGCTTCCTTGTCGTTTGGGTCGGTAACTTTAGTGTCTTTGCTACCATGTGCGAGCTGGTCTCGATGGCACCTACGTCCGGAGGACAATATCACTGGCAAGTCACATCATCTCTCCCTCTAGATTCCAACTAACATTGTCTCCAGGGTCGCTATGATGGCGCCGCGATCGTGCTCCAAATTCCTCAGCCACCTCACAGGCATGCTCACGGTCGGCGGATGGCAAGGCTCAGTATCGTCCAGCGCCTTGCTCACGGGAAACATGATCTTGGGAATGGCGACGCTTAATTATCCCGACTTCCAGCCTGAGCTTTGGCAGGGAACATTGTTGTTCTGGGCCATCTTTGGATTTGCTGTCTTCATCAACACCCTCGTCAGTTCCGTGCTGCCCAAGTTTGAGGGATTGATCTTGATCCTGCACATTCTCGGCTTCTTTGCCATCTTGATCCCTCTTGTTACTCTTGGACCTCATGCGTCTGCGTCGGATGTCTTTGGTACCTTTGTTAACAACGGTGGATGGTCGACTAATGGCATCTCGTTCATGGTTGGTATGATGGGCAATGCCTTTTCCTTCGTTGGAACTGATGCCGCTTTCCACGTAAGCTCTCACATCTTGCCTCCATGAGCTTTCACTGACAGTCTCTAGATGTCCGAAGAAACCGTCAATCCATCCGTCGTCGTCCCCACCTCCATCCTTCTCAGTCTCTGCATCAACGGCGCCTGCGGCTTCGCCATGGTCATCGCCATGGTGTTCTGCATGGGCAACCTCGACGACGCGATGGCCTCAGGCCCCGGAATGCTCGGCTTCCCTTACATGTACATCTTCAAGCAGGCGACAAACTCAAGAGCCGGCGCGACCGTCATGTCCGCCATCATTGTTCTTCTTGCTGCCTGCGCCACTGTCGGTATGCTTGCATCGACCTCTCGTGTTTTCTGGTCTTTTGCTCGCGACCGTGGTCTTCCCGGCTGGCGCACCCTGTCAAAGGTCAGCGACCGAACCACCGTCCCTGTGTACTCAGTCCTTTGCACTGCCGTCATCTCCATCCTCTTGTCACTCATCAACATTGGTTCGCCTGTTGCGTTCCAAAATGTCACTTCTCTCTCCATCTCTTGCCTCTACTCCTCGTACCTTATCGCCGCCGGTCTTCTGCTCTACCGTCGCCTCACCAAGGGCTTTACGCTGCCCGGTGCATCTGATCTCCCAGCCTTGGCCAACACCACTGGAGCTGAGCTTGTTTGGGGCCCGTTCCATCTCAAGGGTGCTTTTGGCATCGCCAACAACATCTTCGCCATGTGCTACCTCATCGTAGTGGGTTTCTTCAGTTTCTGGCCTCCCATGGTGGAACCTACCGTGGATATGATGAACTACAGTGTCGTGGTCACTGGTGGCCTCGTCATCTTCAGTGTCATTTACTATTTCGCATGGGCGCGAAAGGAGTATAACGGACCTATTGTTGAGTAGGTTGGTGTTTTTTTTTTATCAATGGCGCGGCATAAAATTTGTTTCAGTTGGCGATGCATAATAAAATGTTATTCTTTCCATGAGATTCTATAGACTCTTGTTATCCCACTTGGATATTGAGATAGTATATCCCAATAATACAGCTGTCTCAAAATTCTGATCTGTCGCTGCCTGGCTCACTGTATCGTGCAGTAGAGGAACTTGATCACAACCTCAAATCCCTGAGTCTGTTGACGGATTATGTGATCTTCTTGGCATTATCCCGTCGAGAATGCCATGTCGCATATGCGTGCTCAGGCGTGTATCTCCGTTGAACTGGCTGCAACCCTAGAACCCAACCAACGCACGAAGCAACAAGTAGAATGAGATGCGAGAACACTATATCAGCATTCTGTAACAGGTACCTCAGTTTATTATGAGACACTCGCGAGATATCAGGCACATTCAGAAACACAGGAATATTGTCCAAGGTTCGAAAAATGATGAACAAGTTCAGAGGGATCCAAATATCGAGAAACAGCCCCTGCAGCCTTGAAGGTAAACGAGAAACCGCCGAGGCCTTATCGTTCAGCAACTTGGGACTGTTGAGAATAACACCGTTCAGATTCCAGAAGAAGATGGCTTTATCGTTGTCATCCGGATCCGTCCTCTCAATCACGATGACCTCTTCGCCGTCTGGTGCGGCTCGCTGCCATTCATGCCAAGCGTAGCGCGGCACTTTGATCTCGGGCTGATTGCCATCGGTAGCGCTGATGACTTGTCGCGAATCTCCCAGGCGAACTCGAATTGTTCCTTTCACTACTTTCAAGTATTCATCATGAGTTTCATGCCAATGAAGTCCACTTGACCAGGTTGAAGATACAGGAAGCGTGATGCGCACATGCACGACGGTTGACATGTCATAGATGACGCCGTTGGGAAGCGGGCGCTCAATAACGCTGGGGACATTCTGATCACCCATTTCGACGTCCCGGGCGAGAAGACTATCATAAATATCTCAAGTTCCAATTGTTGAAAATGCTGCCCCTCACTTGAGGGAGGAATTGAATGACATAAGCTGCCGGATTGGGCAGGTCACGAGAGTAAGCAGTTAGAATCCTTCATGGTTGGAGAGAGGGACAATTGGCTTATTTGGTATCTCGATGATGCAATGAGATAATTTAAAATCAGCTGTCTCGATATCTAACTGAGCAGAACCCCCTCAGTCAACAGGTTGCCAATCTTGAGATGGAACCTTGCCAAGGTCTTCAGTGAAAGTAACTGGCTCCCTTCGAGTACGGTTCACCTTGAGATCGAAAACATCCAAGCGCTGATATCCTCCAACAACATCATGATACTGCTTCCCTTCAATACAATTCTCGATATCAAGATCAGCATAAAGAATTTCTTCATCATGCTGCAGAAAGTCGGTGGCTACAGCCTCCCCGGCCTGACTGTCGATAGTGAATCCCTTCAAAGGAGCCCCGGTTGGATCAAGGAATTGAGTCGCGCCACGCTGAGACTGCTGCAGCACCTCAGTCAAGTATTCTGAACCTCCAGAAACCGCGTTAATGGCGTCTTCTCCCAGGACGCCCGAACACAGAACACCGAAACACTTGGCTTCGAAGCAATGAGCAGCTGCCCTTGTTCTGTTTGCGGTAACGTTATCGTAGTTAGGCTTATCTGAAGTTGCCTCAGATGATTCTAAAGTTTCGCCTGGGGGAGCAACTCGCGTTGGCCAGATCGGTGGCCAAGTCGAGATATGAATGTTCTCCCCTTGAGCCATGAGGCTATACCGAGCCAAAGGGTTGGTATTCTCTCCGCAAATCAAATTCCCAATCTTTCCGTACGGTGTATCTGCAACGCGCAGGCCGTTTCCATCTCCAGGTGCCCAAGTAAGCTTCTCAAAGAACGTAGGCATTAATTTCCGATGATGAATCAGAACCTCTCCAGAGTCTCCAATCAAGAGATTTGAGTTATATAAAGTCGCGCTGCTGAAGCGCGCTTTTTCGGAAAAGCCTACGCTGACCATGATATTTTCCTGTTTGGCGATGCTACGAATGGCATGAATTTCATCGCCATCGGCAAAGATGGACTCATGCGCCATTTGCCTAAAAAGATCGTGGTTCTCGGTAGGAGCTCGTATTGAGCTCCATATTGGAAACGCCGAGATGTATGTTTCCGGGAACACGACTAGATTTGCTTTGTTCTTTGCCGCCTGCTTGATTAAGCCAATTGCTTTCAAGGTTGTAGCCTTCGCGGAGAGGAAGATGGGAGAAACATGACATGCTGCAACTCGGATGACAGTCATTACTCGTATCGGTAGCCTGTGGCAGCGAAGTAAATCAAATGATGGTGTCAAATAATTCTACAACATGCGCCTAGTGAGTGATGAAAGTTGTGTACTCACTGTAAATACCCCAGATGCTTAAAAGGTGGAGGAACGGCAATATCGGGTATCGCGGGATGATGAGATTACATAGGCTCGGGACTTCTTTTATGCTCCGTCCATCGTCAGTTATTTCTTTGAGAATAGAACCGGGAACTCAATAAATTGATTTATGTAATGTTAGTCTGGTACAGTAAATGGAACGAGGAAGAAAGGGAGGCCTGCCGACATGGGCTTTGGAGGCGACTCACACGTCTTTGTCCGCCTTCATTTTCTCCACCTTAGTGTACTGAGTTCTCTCTGCTGATTTGAGCTCCCAGCCATAGTCCAATTCTAACCTTGCGACCAAGGCACATTCAACTGTGAACGCGTGACAACTAGAACAACGGCGCTTGACATGACATAGCGGCGGTTTTATGCCTCAAGGTTCAGGCTGGGGGCGGGGCTCTTTGGTCATAATCATCGATCCATCGCTCATCGCATTCCATTTTCATACAACACACAAGGTGTCGCATAGAAATCCTCAACGAGCCATGATATACTGTACTCTTTGCGGAATCCATATCACTGGACAGCCTGGCGAAACATGGCTCCAGGAGTTTCGAGCAAGTAAGTCCCTGTCACTATTGACTACAGTACCTAGATTCTAATTTGACCAGTCTGGGTTGAGAGCGATTTAGTGGACAATGTCGCTGTTTCTGGTGTCGGCCGACGGAGCAACAACGACGATGAAATTTTTGGAATCGCTCCAGATGATCCAAAGAAGCGCTACGACGACGATACTGGGCCAGGTACCACTATCGATGTGGCTTTGACACCCAGTAGACCAACCATTTTCACACGCTCCCTAGATGAAGATGTCTCGGCTTGGGGCTATGGATTTCACGCATCTTGCTGGAGTATCTTCACAAAGTATTCCATCCCGAACCTGGGCCGCTTATTTGCGGCGTGTTTGTCCATGCCAACTGGTCAAGAAGCCTTCCTGAACTGGGGTCATGACTATGGAGGAGCAAGCATACTGGAAAAAGGGTTCGAAGTGCCGACACAAGATACTCGCTTCCCTGACCCACGAACTATACCCAATCCCTTTCGATCAGATCCGTTTCACATCCCCACCCTAGCCAATGCAATCCAACAAACAGCTCGCCTACAGAACGATATATTCCTAAGTCATGTCACATTCAACACTAAGGCCCTTACTAAAGACCCCTTCTTTCGCTTGTCTCCAGATATCTTACAGTTAATCACTGTATTGCTATCAACCTCAGAAATTCATGCAATACGGCTTGCATCCCCGGTCTTTGCCTCCCTTCAATTATCTGAAAGATTCTGGGCCTCTCGGTTCCAACCAGGCCACGAGTTCGAGTATATACCCGAGATCATAGATCATCCGCCTGAATCATGGAGAGCCTTCTACTTATTACTCCAAATCTGGGCCCTAAATGACCCTCATATGGCTAATCGCAAGCGAATTTGGAGCCTTGCGAAAACACTGCATGGCCTAGTGTCTCAGATGGAAGACATACCTTGCCAAGGGAGGCCCCTACAAACTTGGTTTGAGACTTCTGCGGATTTAGATGACACTTCAGCTTGCTGGCACACGGCGGCATGCGCAAGTACCCAACCGAATGATTCATTCCTCAATGGCAATCGAGTTTTACGAGCTCGTATCCTCAGTTTCTCGCCAACACTCATGATGCATAGGATGTCTGTATCATTTGTGAATCTACCAGAGGGGGTGTTTGTTTCTGGCCTGGTCCTGATTGATCACAGCCATGAGCGCTATGTTATCGGGTACATACATGAGGGTAATATGGTTGACATTCATCTTCCTAATGCACAACATATCCAAGGCTGGGAGCTTGCCTTGCGTACATCTGGCGTTAAAGCAATGGCTCTTATCTATGAGAATGGGGTACTATCTAGCTGGGCCGGCGACCCGGCTGATACTCCATGATGGCGCTTAGCTGGAGCCCCCGGCCTTTTAGCAATCAAAGCTGAGTTTGATGTAAGTTTCTATCTGACTGGACTCTCTTCTCCTTATCAATTATACCTTCATGAACTGAGATATAATTTCTGACATTTTACAGGCCATAAAGCTCGTCAAACTTAGCCGACAAGGCTCACTTGATGAGCTCAGCTGGCGCAATAGCTGCCTCTGGTATCCTCAAGTTCCACCGATGGGACTTCTTTATGATTGGAACAAGGGCGATAAGCCACCAAGCGAATTTAAACTCCCTTTCACAGGCGTCTTCTTTGATGAAATTGATGACATGTATTCATCAACCCTTACTGAGATCGTTGTTTGGATCTTTGATGTCTGCTATATCGCAGGCATAGAATTCCGCTTTGCTAATCCCTACCATAACCGGCAGCTTGGAAACACTGGTCCATTTGACGAAGAGTTCCCTGGACGACGAAACTTCTCGGACTCACATGATTCCAATGTGTCATTAATAATAGATGGGGGTGCTGGAGAACGACTAAAGAGTCTTGAGGTTCAGGAACGCGGAGCGACTGTCGTGGGCATGAAGGTACCCAAGCCAAACGAAACCTCGCTCGTCAAAAATCGGTTGCTTACTCTTCTAGATAAACACTACTTTCAATCGACATGTACAAACTCCGGGATATCCTTATGGAATACAAAAGGGTTGGGTGACAGTCCAACCTAAGGGATCCCGAATTGTTGGAATGTTTGCCACCTGCGTACGCATGGCTTTGATTATGCTGCAATATCGGTATTATTTCCTATGGAGAAGCTAACATTTATTACAACAGGGTGATACGCTAGACAATGTTGGTTTAATATCAATAGGCTGAGTAAATAGCAATAGAGAAAAAATACATAACTAGATATCATTTTACAAATAATTTTAGTTACACCAGAGGCGTGGATTGCTTGGCGACGGCTTCAATATCGCGTGCGGAGCATCCATTGTTCAGTTGATGGAAGAAGAGGAAAGGCAGCGGATCCAACGTCATAGAACAGGAGGTTCTTGTCCTGTTCACGGCAATGCCAATGAGTCTTTTGATCTCAACCAAAGAGCAAATTGCAGCGAGGTCGATCGCTGTTGTCATCTTGCGGCTCTTCCTTACGTCTTTAGCATTGTAGATCTTGACTTGGACGACCTCGCCGGATTCGCAACGCGCAACAAGGCGAGCCAGAGTTCAACTTACGCATCAGTGGTCAAAGGCCGTCTCTACCGGCGTGCTTGATAGTCTGGTAGGCCTCCCTACACTTGTGATTGATCCTTGTCAGCCGTCCGCTAGGCATTCTTGAAATACACACACAGTTGATTTATCACGCCATAGTTCGACCTTGTTGGTTGGTGTTTCAATGGGGACTAAGTCCAGAGACCAATGAGGAAACTCGATTTCTTGTTATGCGACCTCATTTCAACCCATTACGCAATTAAAGAGTTCAGTGCTGTCAGCCTTGTTGCCTGCCAAGGTACCCGCGCCACGGACCTGATATCAAGGCACAGGAGTATATAGCCCAGTCCAGTGCAATCATGGAGCACCATCAGATTTTAACTCATTTCTTACATCCTCCCTTATCGTGTTGTTTGCTTGCATCACACGCCTCACACGTTGGAGTCTCTGCAACAATCAATCTGACTCCATTTTCGGAGTCCTTATAACATGCCTCAGCCTTTTGAGCCAAAGCCTGGCCAGGAGAATTTATTTACATTTGGCAAAACCCCAACTTATCTTTTTCGACTCCACGTCCCACGTTCAAAGGGAGATACTAGCACCACGCGTGTCATGGCTCCAGCCTTCCTCGGGCAAACGGCATATCATAGAGATGGGTTGCCATGCAGCCAAGATCTTTTGCAGCTGCCACCCAAAAAGGCTGCTTCAAGACTCAAAGACCATCTACTTTGGCACTGTAACGGTTTTAAAAAGAGCTCCTGCAATCTCATGTCTTGGTCTAGTTCTCTTCTCTTCCTTCTCCAATATGCCTTGTACCGTCACACAAGAGACTTCGAACCAAAACCACAATTCGCGGATATCAAAATCATCATGATTGATACCCGAGAATTTCCTGAAAAAACATTCCTTCGCGATCTTGATGCGTTGGAGTGGCTGCGTGAAGAACTAGACCTCAAAAAGCTTCACGAAAAGAGACATGCCCAGTTTTACTTTGGAGAATACCTTACTCAGGGTTATCTAGATATCGAAGGCAAGTGTGTGGAGATGACAATGCAGCAGCTCATTGATCGGGGCCTTTTCACGGTGATATGTCCTGCGTTGAACAAACCCAATAATAATTGGGCAGACTGGGCAATACCAGTCTGCGAACTTCGCGTTGGCATCATGGAAAACCATATTGTGGATCAAAAGCAAATTCGATCTGCAATCTTCGTGGCTAAGGATTATGTCGGGGATCGATTTCTTGTACCCTTTGCACTGATGTTACTGGGATTGCGGAGCCGACCGTCCGACAATTCGGCGATTGCGAACGTCTTCCAGTCCCTCTTCACTGGCATGTAAAGCACGCAGTGAAACCAATAAACACTAACATGACATCAAGATGAGGAGCTCAATTTTCGGAAAGTCAAGTACGATCAGTCCTCTGGAAGGATGAAAGAACTCAGAAGGTTCCAAGAATTAATGGAAGCCGTTGAAAAACAAAATGATGAAAACCCACTGGCCGAGACGACAAGGTTGATGGGAGGGCTAGGACTGTCAACCAACGGATTACCCATTAAGAAAAGTATCTATGTTGGTCCATTTAGCGACGAGTAAAACCCAGGGCTGAATTATTACGCGCCAAGTTTTGGACCGCCAATAGAAGAAAAATCTGCAAATGAGAGTTAGAGCATTCCTAAAGTATGTAAATATTGGCATAACTATGGTATAGGTAATAAGAACAAATTGACGTTATAACCACCATAAGAGTGATATTGATCCTTCCACCATCGTTGACAGGTGCTCTAGCCACAGTAGAAGCGAGAGAAGCGGTTATGCACCTAACAGCCACTGCCGCAGACAGCCTTGTTGAAGTATAACTTCTCTCTGCTGATTTAAGCTCTGTGCCACAAGTCTCGATTGCAAAAAGCAGATCTCCCTCACAACTCAGACATGATACCACAATGCCTGACTTGTTGTTGCAGTCAAATCGCCCCTGGGGTGAGAAATGATCAAGGCGATTACAGCGCCATAATCTTGAACACCAAAACAAACTGGGAGAGCCCTCGACTGGATTTATATGCAACCACAACCAGAAGACTCCTCAATACAGGGCATTGATGAAAGTTGCTGAGTGTTTGTCACATTGGTTAGATCAGTAGCAGTCGCAACCACATATTTGAGTGCACTTCTTGGCGTTTCTTGATCCGAATATCCATGCATGAAATGCGAGCCCATAGACCGACGTAGCCAATTAAACCAGTTGGATAATAATACACAGCCTCGACAGCTTACAGGCTATGAGTTAGGTCTGTCGATCCATATTCGATTGGTTGCGACTACTGAGTTAGCGCTTACTCTCGTTTCATCCTTCAGACACTTTATAATGCTTCTCTTTGTCGCATCGTTCTCGCAACTTGTCTTTTTTACACTTAGTCTTCGCTTTGTTTCTCAAGACCTTCCAGGCTGTATAAGCTCCTCTCAAATTGTGAATATCTAAGCTGCGCTATGGGTATCTCCGTGATTCTGGGGCTCGTCTTGCTTGTCACAGGGTGGTTCGGATGGCGAAGAAATGCGGGAAACAATGGTTTTTATAACACAATACCATGCGTTGGTGTTCGAGAAGATGAATGGTTTGCATGGGCCAGAGCAAAACTCCGTAGCTTCTCAAAAACAGAAGAGTGGATGAAGGAGGGATACGAGAAAGTGAGTAACCCACTCAACAAAGACATGGGCTCACTGACCCTTTCCTAAGTACTCAAGACACAATCAACCATTCATCATTCCTTCATTTCGAAAAGGCAAAGTCCTCATTCTTCCCCCCGCCCAACTAAAGGCCATCTACAACAAACGTGAGAATGAGCTGCAAGCCCACGATCCAGCCTCAGAAGCTCTTTCTTTTGAATGGACAATCTGCGATCAGGAGGTTTATCCGAGCAATTACACAGTCGATGTGATTCGCAAGTGGATTACCAAGAGATTCGACGAGTTTGCAGCTGAATTGCAGGAGGAACTATGTCTTGCCGTGGATGAACAGTTCGGCATGAGTCAAGAGTGGAGAGAGGTAAAGCTCTGGCCAGCTGTGCAGAAAATATTCACCCAAGGCCTGAACAGAGTTCTTGTGGGATTTCCATTGTGTGAGTTGTTTTCACAAACAAGCAGTCAGTATTGCTAATCAACATTAAAAATTGCAGGCAGAGACGCAGTGTTCCTTGAGACCATGCGCCGGTTTGCTATCGACATGCCATTTCAGGGTTTGTTCATAACCCTGGTTCCGAAAATCCTCAAGCCGATTCTGGCTCCCTTGATATCATGGAATTCCAGACGGGACACAAAGGCAGGCATCAAGTACTGTGCCCCATTTATACAGGAGTATCTGGACAAGAATCGGGATCCTTTGCAAGAAAAGCCGGTAAGTTCTTCATCCCCCGAGTCTGACTGCTTCTGAACGCTATCTAGCTCAATATCCTCCAATGGATCATAGAAGCTAGCGCCGCGACTGGCGATCCAGCTCAACTCGACCCTCACCGAATAGGTCATCGCATGATGATCCTCAACTTCAATCTCGTGCAAGGCGGTTCAATTCCATTTAGCACTGTTCTCAGCGACATCTGCAACGGCCAACACGCAGCCTCGGCATTCTCCCAACTCCGCGACGAGGCAACATCAGTCTTGGCTTCTACCAAGATCTGGGATCGCGCAACCATCTCCAAGCTCGTCCTCGCCGACTCAGCAATTCGCGAGTCAATGCGCTGGTCCGACTTTGGCCTCTTTGCACTCCCACGTCGGGTCAATTCTCCCGGCATAACTCTCGACAACGGTATTCACGTTCCGCCAGGTGTTCATATAGAAGTCCCGATGCATAGCATACATATGGACGAGGACTCTTACGCAGACGCAGGCTCCTTCAAGCCGTTTCGTTTTGCGGATGGAACTTCTGCGTCTCGTTCGGCTGTGACTCTTGACGAGAGCTTTCTTGGTTTCGGCTATGGGAAGAATGCATGCCCGGGACGATTCTTTGGCTCGCACGTCATGAAGGTCGTGTTGGCTTATTTGGTTATGAATTATGATGTTGAGCTTGGGGGCGAGGAGCCTCCAATGAAGACCATGTGGGAATACAGAATTCCAAGGGAGAGCACTGCCATCAGGATTCGCAGGAGGCTTGGGCATTAATATCTGTAACTTGAAAGGAAGCCTCCGAGTCCCAGCACATCCGCTCAAAACCATAGTGTACTACACGAGTACTCATTTTGACCATCAGCACGAACAGCAGCCAATTCAACTTTCTCATGTACTTTAGCCATACGGTCGTTCTTTTTCTGAATCACATCTATATCTTGCTCTATATAAGGTGATTGCCAGTTCGCAGCCAGTTGCCAGGAGCTTATGTTACAGCACCATAGTGCTTTGCAAGACAAAACACAACTCGGTGAACTACTCGCAACACCGATCCTATATCAGAAGCTATCGCCGGCGCAGGTATGTCACAAACAGAGTCTGTTGCATAATAGGATCTGGAGGGCAATTATAATGATTCCTAAGGGCACATGTATCTACATATTGGTGGGCCGCATTGATAAGTGCCATGATGCGCTACCGCATTGTTCACCAAGAGGGAGAAGATCTCGCAAGGCAGCTCATGCACTGCTCAGAGCTCTCAGCGGCTTGGTGCAGCACGATGGGCCGGCGGTCAAGATACTGGCTATTTTTAATAAAGTTGATTGACGGGTGAAGGAGGAGGCCGATGACTTCGAAGTAGAGAGAAAGATCATTATCAAAAGATTGTTTCAAGATTCTGATTAGACTAAGCGATATCAGAGAGGCATGGAACTCATAAATCATTAAATTCATTGAAGCCAATTGAAACAGATACCGTCCATGATAAGACTACCGCCTTCTTCTCCTAAATTAGAACAAAACATTAGCAATCGCCTCACGCTGACCAAATACATAATTCATAAAAAGTCACACTACCCTTCCATCTCAGTCCGTCCAGGGTGTTCATCATCCCATTCATCCTCAACATCCACATAAGAATCCTCTAGAGATACTGTCTTCCGTCGATTTCCACCTCCATACAACGACTCAAGCTTTCTGGAATCCATGAAGACATTCTGCATCTCGGATATCAGGTGCTCCTCTTCGGTATCATCGTCGGACGCTCTGAGTCGGAATCTGACAACTCTTCGTCCGACGCCAGATGAAAGGAAGGGCTTGAGGAATGAGAAGATGGACCAAGCAAATCTTGCGAAGAGAAATTCTCGGCTTCCCTCGACAAGAGTCTCAACGGGCCTGTTCTGATATAGGGCAGTGAACTCTGCTTCCCTTCCGTCAAGTACGTGAAGAACATATTGGCTGTTTGCCCCCACGCCATTTGCTTGACCGCTTTGCTTTGGAATGAGAGCAAAGACGCTTTGATCAAAACAAACGTAGAGGTCTGCCTTGAGGGGTAGAATATTGTGCGGGTCATCGATGGTATGTGACCCACCGCCGTAAAGACCCATGCCATTTTTGCTGAACCAACTCTGTTCTTCCCTTGGGATCAGATGTGCCCATGTGAAAGCATAGCTTGTATTTGTGACGGCGCATCGCTTTGCGTAAAGTGATGTTCTGGATGTTGGGACACTCCACCATTCAGGTAGTCTGTCATGGGGAAATTGCCAATCTCTGAAGCTTGGAACAATTGCATATCGATCTGAGATGTGTCAGTGAGTGGTTCCCAGATTATGGGTGAGCGTGTTGTAATTACCATCGCCTTCAACGAAGAACCAGTAGTCTCGCTGCAGAAGTATCGTTTCATCATCAGATACTCTATCCTTTCCTCTCTCATCCCTTGCTAGGTACCCTTTCTCAAAAGCATTGTTCGCGATGATCTGACATGCGGTAAGAGCCGTCAAATAGTGCACACCAAAAGCCCCCTCTGTCGTATTGTAATCCACGCGCGGGAGGCAAAAAAGAAGGTTCAACGGTTTCAGATAGCCAGGATGATAAAAGCGGATCTGATCTCTGTTAAGATCTCGGATCTCGAGCGACGAGACGGCTGATAATGAGCGCGGCATTGGAACGCGATGCTCCAAGTGGCTGAGATGAAGTTGATGATTGTTGGAAGCAAGAAGACCCATGACGTTTTTTTTTTTTACTTGGATTAGCTCTTGATCAGCGACATCTCAGCCACACGTGAAGATGACGTACATGGATGATGCTGAAGAGTCCACTAATGCAAGCCACTCGGGACGGTTAATATCGGGGTACGAAATCAAGATCTGGTGTTGGCGATGCTGATGAAATAAATATGTTGAAAATAATATACTCTGAAAAGACTATCATTTATATACAGTTATCAATACCCAATATGTTCTCCTATCCTAGAAAGAGTTTTTTCCGCCCCGACATACGTGTCAAACTAGTGGACAGCTGTTTTGCATATGTGCTCCAATAGCTTCCCAGCAAGTGGACACTCCGGATCCATATTGAACATCGGTGTTGTTTGATGTTCTTACAAGCGGTGAGGACCGGGATACGCAGGAGCCTTGACCGATGAAGTAGATCCAATCTCTCCAATTCGGATGTTGCTGAATGTCACTTCAGGGTTGGGCTGCACCTTGACGATGTTCTTGGGATCGCCCTCGGTGGCGTCACAGGGTCCAGCAACGCCCTGATCCAACCAGGCCATGAAATCACCCTCGCTCCACCAGACGCTC
Source organism: Fusarium proliferatum ET1 (assembly GCF_900067095.1). Classification (NCBI taxonomy): domain Eukaryota; kingdom Fungi; phylum Ascomycota; class Sordariomycetes; order Hypocreales; family Nectriaceae; genus Fusarium; species Fusarium proliferatum. Next base: position 2,608,090 of record NW_022194795.1, on the reverse strand, counting down.
ATGGCGAGGACCATACCGCGGGACATGGCATCGCCCATCTGCTTAGTGCCGCCGAGGCGCATGTACTCGTTGGCGCCGGTGGCAGCGCAGTACTTGTCGTTGATGAAGTTGATCTTGGGGGGGCCGGAGATGTTGACGACGGCGGACTCGATGATCTTGTTGTCCTGGATGTAATGGCGGTGCAGCTCGATAAGGTCGCCCTGCTTGTTGGCGACGAACTGGGATGTCACGGTGAACTTGCGGGTGCTGTCGACCTTGAACTTCTTGCCGCGACCGTAGAAGTCGGTCACGTTGATGCGGTTGTGGTTCCATCCGCAGCCGGCCTTGTCGCAGATGCCGGAGCTGCTGCACTCATCGCCTGTGCAGCCGTACAGGCCGGGCTTGTTGCAGGGATGAGGAGCGATGTGAGTTGCCCGGGAGTTGGCCTCCCAGATGTCAAGCTCGTTACAGCAGACACCTTGTCCCTTGATGTTGCCCTGTAAAGGTCAGTATAGCTATCATTTAGATGGAATAAGTGAACTTACGACTCCGTTGATGAAAGGAGTGACATAGCACTGAGCATCACAGTATCCAGCACCATAGTATGCACCAGCCTTGCTGTTCTTGCTCGTACTCTTACCACCATCCTGGGGCATCTCAGAAAGGTACAAAGCACCATTCATACCACAAGGAAGCTTCTCCATCTCAACATCGAAAGAGAACTCAGTACCGGTGAGATGAAGCATCTCATACTTCTTCTTGTTCTCCTCAAGCAGATACACTCGAGGAGAAACAAGCTGGTTGTTGATAAGCTGCTGGAGACGAAGCTTGTTGCCAGAAGTAGTGATACCAGCGTTCTTGTAAGCATTCGAGTCCATGCCGCTGAGGATACAGTTCTTGGCGCAGGATGCTTCATCGGGACAGGCTGTGGCATTGGGCTTCTGACCCCAGTCACCGCAGCCGGCGCCGTTCTTCTGGCGAATGCCATGAATACCTGCGTCGGCGACGATGTAGTTGGTTTGCTTCTTGCAGCCAGCGGCCTTGGTGCAACGGTAGGTCTCGAGCTTGGGATGTTGCTCCTTGCCCTTGTCGGGCGTTTGAGCAACGGCGACCTGAACGGCCAGGGCTGAGAGGATGAGTGAGAGAGACTTCATAGTGAATGAGTTTCAGAGATCAGGCGGTGACTTGTCTAAGGAATGACGAGATGAAGAGCATGAGAAACATCGTCAAGAGCCGATGGAACTCGGTTTATATCTATTCTTTCTCTGTCTTTCAGTCTACGGATAGGGGTCTTCCACTTTCGGCCTCACTCCGAAAATCAATGCCATGAAGGTCCTCACGGAAGCTCAACGACACTACTCCGAATTCTCAGGTCACGACTGTAGCGTTATACAACGCCAACCAATCAAGATCCCTATATCTCCGCTCCCTCCGTTTTCCTAATTCGAAATGCCAAGCCCAACCAATAAAGAAACAAGTACCGAGTTTCAAATAGTTTCGCGGGCTTGACCCATGTTTATCGATTAGTGCGACCGAGGAGGGCGGGCCGAAATACCGCGATGATATAGCCCACGTTGTGATTGATTAAAATTTCATGGGTTTCAGAACCCTTGTCAGGTTCATGATCGTGTGGGGATTTCTCCAGATTTTCCCACCTACCATCCCAGCAGCAATTGATTTGAACGGACGACTTTGGATGCGGACCGTCGGGAAGGGATGTATTGAGCCGTTGAAATGGAGAGTCATGTGAATGATTTTGGTCTTGGAACTTCTCCACTGGATAAATAGAGTCTCGCCGAGATGGAGATGCTGGGAGGGTATCATTCCGCTATGAGACTTGTCGGGCCGTAATCCATATTCTCGGTAAGGTCGATGGGTTTCAGCTAAGAGTCTGGGCGCAGATGGCTGAACCTTGGGGAGATGAAGATGGTCGGTTGCGGGTAAAAGCTGTCGTGCCATTTCGATGTGAGGATTTGGTGATGATTTCTGGTTCCAATTGACATGAATTCTACTCTACGTAAACTTGTTGGAGTGGTCAAAAAGAATAAGTTGATATGTGAGTAATTTAAGCTCGTAGATAAACTATTCGGTTCCTGCAGCGGGATCCTGCAAATACGGGATGAACGAGGCGGAACGACGCTCGAGCCATCCCGTCTTGTCAGCGTCGCGTGGGGGAATGCGGCTCATCACCAGCATCTGCCTTGTTGTCGGCATCGGCGTCGGCTGAGATGCGTAAATCCGATCGATTACAACTTCCAAGGAACATGGCACACGTCAACGAATATCTTTCAGCTCCTCGTCTCGTGGCATCTCTGTCGGCATGTCGGGCCAGATTACCCTGTACCTATACCAACACTAGGTGGGAAGAAGTTAAGAACAGCTTTGAAACGGCCCGAAAGGGATAATTGATCTGACAGCTTGATATTTCATCTGGCGAAGCTTAGGGTAAGTCGCGGTTTTTGACAAAAATGATTGTTCTGTCACGATACCAAGAATCCAGCAGTACCAAGGGAACGTAGCAGCAAAGAAAAAGCAGCTCCAGCTAATAAACACAACCATCAGAAAGAGATGACGTTCAAGATTTCAAGTGACTTTCATGATGATTTTCCTATATAAAATCGATGATATCGAGCAGAGGACGTTGGATTAGTCAAACTCAATTTGACTATTCCGCTTGTTGGTTGGCCTTGTTGTGCAACTCTGTTTCACTCAACACGTGATCTCAATACAACCTTCGCAATTCTTTGTCTTCTATTTTTGTCCACTCTCGGTAGTTCAATCACCAAACTCAAATCCAGATCCTTTGAAGGATCAGCCTAGAGCGATCTCAATATCGAAAAGTCTACCCGACAGCCCGTTCCAAAATATCTCTGAATTAGTTTGCGCTCAATATCCAACATCTTAGAGACCTTTGCTTGAGGTCAACATACGCGACATGGATGACCACCAAGACAAGATCGTCACTTTAGCCGACGGGAGAAAAGTTTCATATGCAGTTTATGGAGCCCAGGATGGTGATGCACCCACTTTCTTCTATCTCCACGGCTTTCCGGGGTCTCATCACGAGGGTTACGTGATTAGCAGCGCTGCAGCTCAACACGGCGTACGCGTCATAGCCCCGACGCGACCAGGGTATGGCGACTCGACATTTCAGAAAAACAGAAGGATTCTCGACTATCCCAAAGACATACTCGAACTAGCGGATATTCTAAACTTCGAAAGGTTCGCTGTATTAGGCGTCTCTGGTGGCGGACCATACGCTATTGCATGTCTCAAGGACCTTCCACCAGATCGTCTGGTTGGCATCGGCACCGTCGCTGGCGTCATGCCAATGTCTTTCTCGACACAAGGAATGCTTACAATGACACGACTTATGTTCAACGTGGCGCCTTACGCTACAGGAGTCGTGGGCTGGATCACCGATAGAGTGTTGGGTAGCACAGCGCGAGACACCAAGCACCCAGAAAAGTTGGAGCAAATGATGGATAAAGACATAAGTGCCAGATCAGCAAACGATAAGGAAGTTTGGGAGACTCATCCGGACTTTAGAAAGTCCCTAGGGAGAGCTACGAGAGAGGCGATGAAGCAGGGCGGATATGCAACTGCGTGGGAAGCTCGATTATTTGGAAGTGATTGGGGGTTCAAGCTGGAGGATGCCAAAGTCGAGAAGGGAAAGATGATAATGTGGCATGGAGATTTGGATGTCAATGTTCCGATTGGGGTGTCTGAGAAGGCTGTTCAGCTCATGCCTGGTGCAGAGCTGAGAGTCATGAAAGGGGAGAGCCATATGAGTTTGATGGTCAGGGTTGAAGAGTTTACAGTGGCTATGAAGGATATGCTATCGAGATCAATCACGGAGCCTAAAGCGGCCAAATAGTGACAAAACGCAAATTTGTTGAGGTGATATCTATACCCATATCCCTCAAGCTGGTCTGATGATCTCTGTTGGTGGTGAAGCATTATTGACAGTTGACGTGAGTGCCATCCAATAAGCTTCCAACCTCATCCAACTTTCTCTGCCACGAGTCAGACTCAACCTTTCTATCCTTCAACTTATCCTCATTCGGCCCCTCAGCATCCACAAACACATTCTCACCGAGTGTCATCTCACCCTCATACAGATGCTTTCCAAGATCCTTAAGTAAACCCGGCCCATGAGCAGCAGCATCCTTAGGATCCTTCCAAATCTTGACCTTGAACTTCTGGCCTTGTCGGAAAAAGAACTCCTCAGCCAAGTCCTGGTTCCTCTCAGCGAAGGGCTGCATTGAATCCTCGGGGATTTCGACAAGGCCAAGGATCATACCCTCCGCGAGAAGCTCAGCGACGGATTGGCGATGGTTGATCTCTGAGGAGAGGCTGGGGTTGAAGGTGATGTTGTTGGCTGCGAGGGAGATATTGGGGGATTTTACGAGCATGTGTGAGCAGTGGATTTCCTTCTCGTTGCCGTAGAGGTAGAAGGGCATGAATTCGGAGGGGTAGTCGATTTCGCGGTGGATGGAGTTGAGAGGGCGGCTCTTGACTACTGAGTTGAGGGTGATGGTTCCGTCTCTCTGATGGTATTTCCTGCAGGCTATTAGTTGGCTGACGATGAATCATGAGCTCGATACTTACTTGGTTCCCTTCTCGTACATGATGACATCCAGATCGCCAAGTACCTCGACAACATCCTCAATGAACACCTTCTCAGTCGACTCAAGCATCACAATACTATCCTGATTACCCCCAGTAAGCTCCTTATGAAAGTCTCTCAAGGTACTATCAAGAGTCGCAGACAGGATAATCTGCTGCCGTTTTGTTGCGCTATGGAACGAAGCCTGGAACGACAGGAACACCTCGGAGGAGCCAGGTGTACTCTGCACAAGGAACTGGACTTTCTTCTGACCGGGATCATTCCTCTTGCGAACCTTGCCAACCTCATCGCGGATAACTTCCTCAAACTCATGCATCAACTTATCAATAAAGTTCTGTCGAGTGGGGAATGGACTCATGACCACGTTTCGAATCACGAAAAGACTCTGGTTTGACTTTCCGACTCCCATTCTCTCCATGAACTTATGAGCGCAAGAGCCATAGTCCTCATGTAGAAACTGGGTTGATGTCAGGAAGATTGGGATTTCGGTGGGGTCAGTATTGGCTGAAGTGATGGAAAGTCTATCGACGACTCGCTTCATGAGATAGTTTGCTTCTTCAAGATCAGTGTTTAGATTACCATTTTTGTCCTTCCAATTGAGTGCGAAGCAGTTGATGTTGGTGTCGGAACCGAGATCCCGGATGATCTTCATGGCATCCTTGGAGGCGAAGATCTCGTGGTCTTTCTTTCCGATGATGAGATCGCGGATCTTGTCGCGTTGTTTCTCAACGGGCTTGGAGAGGAACCCTCGACTGCCGTTATTCTCCGCTGCCAGCATGTTGAAGGGGACGCAGATGAAGTCGTCGTTGATCATGGTCGCGTAGTGAGCCGAGAGCTACAGAGAGCTTAGCACATGAGGAATGATAGAAGGAGTTTGAAGACTTACTCTGGCGCTGGTAAAGGTTGCTTCACCAAGCAACTTACCATATCCATGATGGTTGAGGCCGATGGTTGAGTTGGAGAACCATGCTGACATTGCTGAAGCACCGGGTTTACTAGAAGAGACTTAGTCACTGTCAGATACTGGGACTAACGGGATACTTACCTGCCCTCAACGCCGTAGACACCGATGTTCTCGGCAGAACCCTGCGACAGATACGGGCCGGACCATGTAACCAGATGCCTCATCCTTCCATCTTTGTAGACCAAGCTCCCAGCAGGATATGGGATATACCCAGCCTTATGTGGATCGACAGTGATCGAATCCGCCTCAGCCATGGCTTTGATGTCTTCAACAGTCTTGGGATCCAGGTACCACTCAGGCTCTGGCTTAGATGAACCCTGGTCCTCAACGCTGTAGCGTCGGTCAGGATTGACCATAGTGGCAAAGTAGCCCCCCCAAGCCGCATCAGCGTGGACGAGGAAAGATAGACCATGCTCCTCTTGGAACTTGTCACGAAGACGGAGGATCTCGGTGAGTCTGTCGACCGCACCCTCTTCAGTGGATCCGATGATGGCTACGACGGCAAAGACGGCTGTTTCGGTCTTGACGCAGTCTTCGAGATGTTTCTCGAGTACCTTGATGTCGATTTGCGCAGCGTTGTTGACGTCGACGCCGATCACGTTGCCTGAGCCCAGGCCGGCGATGGCTATGAGTGCATAGGTCAGTACCCGTTGGCGCTTGAATGTAGCGGGAAAATAACTTACCGACACCCTTGGGCCAAGAATAGTGGCGCGTTTTGCTGACGAAGTACTTGATCGGGTTCTTGACTTTGAACTCCCTCTCAAGTACCTCACGCCCAATGGTCTGGATGTTGAATTCATTAAGAGCGCTCTCGAGAAACTTGCTGGTAATACCAAATTGCTTGTTCAGCTCATTGGGAAGATCAAGAATAACCTCAGAGCTGAGATTCAGCAGATCCCATCCTTTGAGATCCTTGAACAGTGTCTTCTTGGTTGCGTGAAAACAGCGACTGGCATAGAACTTGTCTCCAATAAACTGGAGCTTTCCACGTCGCAGTGCAAGGCAGAGACTGAGTGGATAAAACTTGAGGTTTCGTGCTACCCTTGTTAGCATCCACTTCACCACGACGAGCATGAGAATACGTACCAACCCAGATAGACTCAAGATTAGCAATCGTCCCGTCACAGGTAATATGGCCCCAAGAAACCGGAGATTTCTGCACATCAGTGTTGTACCCGAACAGCTTACACAACTGCTGCCCGACCCGTAGTTCAACAAGCGTCGTCATGGGACTAGCCTCTAGCGCGACATTGTTCGGGTTATACAGCATGGTCATGAAATAACCGAGGAGCGATGACATGGTAAGGTCAGTGCACATGTGCGCCTCATAGCGGGGTGACCAGAAGGGAGCTGAGTGCTCGCCAAGAAGCTGTGCGACCTTTTCGGTGGCGAGGCGGAGATCGGATCTCGCTTTGAGGAAGACCGGGGAGCGGCGGTATTCTTTGGAGATGAAGGCCTGGGGATGTCAGAGGGGGGAAACAGGGAAGGCGAAGGGTGCTGACCTGGTCTTCTGGGTGGTAAGCTTGACGAGCGGCGAGGAGTTCATCGAGAATGGTGTTGATGTTGGCCCGGAAATCTGGGAGGTTGGAGCCCTTCGGGCCAATGAAGTATGCGTGGACAGCATCGAACTCCTTGTCCCGGATATCGTCGTTTTCCTTAGGCATGATGATTGATTTATCAAAGGTGTTAATCTGGTGATCTTAAGAAGAGAGTTTTGGACCCCATCAAATGAGCCTACATGCCGTCAATTTATATAGCCTTCAGACTTGTATCTTTACCGGTTGACTGACGTATGACTTGTCTCCCTTGGCAGATAGATGGACAAGATCAACAACTCGTACGTAAAATATTGTCTCATCACACGGCGCGGAATGCCGCAAGACTTGGTAGTGGGGTTGATATGCAGCATGTCTTCACGAAAACTGAGACCTGCAGGTCGGAACGAACCCGGCCGGCGAGAATTGCAGCAAGGGATCCTCAAAGGCAGTATTCGTGTGAAGTCATTGAGGTCATGATGCGTGCCAAAATAGCGACAAGGGCTTGGCCAGTTGCATTGCTACAATACGTACGGGACTGAGATTTGAGAATTACTCCTGCTCGGTTTCGTGGATGGACTGTAACTGGTGTCATGTCCACCGAAACCCCAGCTCTTAGCGTCTAGGTATGGAGCTCTGTCAAACGAAATATTTCGATGCATTAAAGCCCAATCTAGTGAGTGACAGCAGCATATGTGGCTTTCGATAGTTCCGAGCTGATCAGTCCCATGCAGGAAGGTGATCTTCGGCCCTGCGGCTTCAGCCGCCCGCTATGACCCGTGTCTCAGATTCGGCCAACCACGACACCCGTCAAGATGCAGCTATCTCGAATTAGGTGCCAAGACAGGGAGGCTCTTGGTGAGACAGCAGCTGAAATGCCTGTCGGTGAAGACTCCCGAGTCGTCATTACGGCAGCTCGATTACCGCATAATGTATTTGCCTGAAACTGGCCGGTGGGCAATTATAGCATTCCACGTTAATTTGGCTTCGGAAGAGGGCGAAATGGTGACCTGAACTACTCATACCAAAATTGCCCATGCACCACTGAATAGTTCCCGCTGATCTGTCCCTGGCAGGATGAATACACTGTGCTCTCAACACTGCAGGTTTTGAAAATTCTGCTTCATGGCTCAATTCTATTTCATGAGCGGTAAGATAGCTTCTAAGGCAGTCCAGAGCAAGCGCTAGGCAAAGATACTACGATACAATTACTTGCTAGCTACGAAATTTGCAGGTATTCCATGATCTTTTTGATAGCGACCTCGTCTCCCTTCACCGTTCCGCTTAACTCTTCGTCTACCCAGCCTTCCGTCCATCCGCCCCCGAAGTCAATGACCCACGCATCGTCCGTTTCGCGATGAATCAATACATTAGATGCTTTGCCATCGCCCCATGTAATCCCGGTCTTATGTAGGAGATCGACAGTGCCCCGAACCTGAGATACCCACTTCTTTCGACGGCTCTCATCAATCTCAGAGACATCATCAATGCTTCCAAGTGTTGATAGTTCCCAAGTCTCAGAGACTGGGATATACTCCTCCAAAAACCCAATAGTCTTACCATTTTCGGGTGTTGTGATCAGACCAAGGAGCTTGGGAACCTGAATGGCAGCTGCGTGGGGCGATTTCGTAATTTTCCAGAGACACTCAAGCTCTCGTTGTGCGGCATCCTCGCCCTTGCTATCTCCAGCCTTTGAACACATCTCTTTGCCTTCGACTTGCACGCGGGCGATATAACCTGCGTTGAGAAGGTTTTCGACGACATGTATTTCTTTCGTAGAGTGAACTGGTAGGTTGCAATCTTTGTCGATTTTGAGGTGGAATGGCTGGCCAGATTGACCAAGGAGGATAGAGTCTTGTCTGGCGCCACTATCTTTCCGTACCACTTCTGCCTTTCCATTTAAGTCTTGAAATGAAAAGGAGTACTCCTTGGGAAACAATAGAGTGTGAAGGTCTTGCGACAATGTATCTCCAGGGGCAGGTGGAGGGGCCAGATGGTCGAAAGTATCTCTTCCAGCCTCGACGACAGCATCGAGAATTTCATCGGAGAGAGCCTCAGCTTCCTCGATGTCGTCGTTATTACAAGCCTCATAGTATCTATCGAGGAAAGTGTTCTCAATTGAAGTGACATCCGTGCTTGTCTGAGAGCGGTTCAGGTAAACAATAAGGCGAGCATCATTCCAGCGGATATAAATCGAAATCTCATCTCCTATTCCGCTGCACAGTTCCTCAAGATGATGGTGGCTCATGATCATAAGCAAGGAGTAGCTTGAACTTCGTAGTGTAGTATTCAACACAAGAGCATCAAAGAACTAATTATGCGTCAAGAGGTGACAACGATGCCGATGCTGCCTAATGGCACGTGATCTGCCCGATGAACCAACAATAGTTATAATGGCAAGCTCGAGAAACGTGCAGTCACGAAGTCGACAGTGGCAAGTACTGATATATTGAAAAGCGAAGTTTTTAATCTTAGAAAATCGACGTCTTAGACGTTATCCCTAGCAATCGTATAAGAAAAGTCTTTTCCAAAGACAGCCTTCCCATTCTCGTATGCATCAAGACGAGCTGTAATGATCATATCAGTCTTCGTCATCTTCATCTTCGTCCAGCCTTTCGTCTTGATAACAGTATCATCCCTCTCAAAGTCCCTCTGAAATCGCTGCTCAACCTCGGCTGACAGCGGATCGTCTGGCTTCACACTCGACTTCAAGCCTGTCCACCATCCATACTTCCAACCTGTTTCGTTGACTTCCCACATACCATCGTCCCAGTCAACGCAAAGAGCTGTTTCGCCAGAGTCCCAATCGTTGGTGACGTAGTTTCTGTGTTTCGCAGGTCGAAGCTCAGTTTGTGAGAGGGATCCGTTGACTGATGGTTTGAAAGGTTTGAGATACGAGTCCTGAGGGTTATCGTCCCGCTTGGGGAGATCTAGAGTGCTGTGGGCACAGTCTATAGCGAGAGTTGTGACTTCGGGTGATGGCCAGACCAAGGGGAAGTATGTCGAGGACAAGGCAAGTCGAAGGCGACTTCCAGTGCCGATACGCTGTCCAAAGTGATTCAACTTGAGCGTAATGTCATAGAACTTCCCAGGCTCTAGAGGTTGCACATCTTCATGGCCATGGCGATGCGTCAAGTTAAGAACGCCATGGGAGACCTTGGTTGCTGCGCCACTGGGTAGTACCTCCGACAAGGTCGCTGCTATCAGCGCATTTGCTTTATCACTCGCGATGCGCAACTTCAAGATGGGAGCTCCGAGAAAGTCCATAGGCTCGGTCAAAACTTGTGAATCAAATAAGAGACTTCCTCCAGCTTCCAGACGTTGATCACCGGAACCTTCACCTTCGACGCCGAAGACTAACCATCTGCCACCTGCAAATCCCACTGTTTGAGGAGAGCAGATCCCAAGCTTTTCATCGCTGCTTGGATTGCCGGTTGTCAACTGACCAGGCGAGAGACTCAAACGCAGCAAGGAAGACTTGGAATCGGACCAATCATCCTCAGCAACCCAACGCCCAGGACGATGCTCCATATACGGTGCAGGAGGGGTTGTATCTTGAAGATAGCATCGAAGCATAGGCTCATGCATGATTCCCGTCTCGCTTCCTTTCAACCACTTATCCCACCACCGAATAGACTCTTGCAGAAACCCAATTTGAGGTCCTGGATATCCGAAGTTAGGGTACTTGTGTCCCCAAGGACCAACAAGGCCTTTTCTAGGCACCTTCAGATTCTCCAACATTCTGAAGATCGTGTTGGTATAAGGGTCCATCCATCCGCCCACGAGATAAACGGGACATTGGATGGAGCTGTAATCTTCTCCGACCGACGCATGCTTCCAAAAGTCGTCACGCCTCTGATGCTGGTGCCACTCTTCTGCGAAAAGCCCGCCTGATTCAAGTCGCTTTAGCCAGAGATCTCGCCACTGATCACCAACTATTGCAGGATCGGGAGGCGACGAGTTGATTGAAAACATAGAAGCAGCCCAGGTGAGATTTTCGGTCAAGATACAGCCGCCCATGTAATGAATGTCGTCGTCATAGCGCATATCAGTCGAACAGATGGAAATAACAGCCTTGAGCTCAGGTGGTCGACGAGCCGCAACTTGCAATCCATTGAAGCCGCCCCACGAGATACCAATCATGCCTATGGATCCTGTACACCAGTATTGCGCAGCGATCCAATTCAGAATCTCCAAAGCATCATCTTGTTCTTGCGGTAGGTATTCGCCTCTTAGGATACCTTGAGAATCACCAGTTCCTCGCATGTCTACGCGGACGCAGGCATAGCCATGAGCTGCGACATAAGGATGGTTCATGGCATCACGCACGGCAGTCATGTCTCGCTTTCGGTATGGCAAGTATTCGAGAATTGCTGGGACGGGGTGTGATTTGGCGTTTCTGGGTAGCCATATCATGGCTGACAAGACGGTCCCATCACTCAGGGTGATGGGCTCATGATAGATGATGTCAATTCCTGGAAGCTGCATTGTTGCTGCTTGTGAAACCAGCTTGAATACTGGTCCAACTCCAAGTATGAAGCAATTGCCTCACTTTGTTCTGCCTTGCTCGATTTTCTTGAAAATGGATATAGAAACGATGTCAAGAATAAGTTAGCTGAGAAAAGTCCGCCTCAATTGACAGAGCAGCTTACTCCTCTAGGAAGGCAATCTAATCACCGTCGGCCAACCTCCTAAATATCTCAATCTCACAAAAACCATTTGCTACGCCGAGCGGCCGAGTTCCGGGTTACATCGCGACCGATTATCATGTTATTCCCCGCTCTTCAAACGAACCCCGCCCCCATTCATGCAGATCACGACTCCATACGGATTGATAGTGATGCTTATCGCTGAACCAAGGATACAATTACCCTTCTGAGCATCGCTTTATCGTCAATTACAGGCCCTTCGGTTGCACTTTTAATACCCGGTCAGAGTTCGCCGATAAGGTATTATATAGCGAGACACTGTCTCCAGCGCGTATGGGCGGCGTATAGAATTGCTGCCGTCGGATAAGACGGTATTTAGCTTGGTTCCTTATTTCCAGGTCTCAGATAAGATCGCTGAATGTTTTTGTATTAAGTTAAAGGTGACCACGGTATCTGAGCTTCGTCGATCTTTTGATCGTATGTGACACATTTCCCCCCCATCATCCCACGCCAAAGAAGAGTGCACTTTCGCTCTGTCTACAGTATGTCGGCTCTTGAGATCACACCCGCAACGGCGGGTCATGACCTTGACGACACAAAGAAGGCCAGGGTAGAAGACATCCAAGATATCGAGATCGGGGATGTCAGGAAGCCAGATCTGTACAGCAAGGTCTCGGTGTATCTGACCATGGTCTTCTCCGGTCTTGCCCTGGGATCAGATGGCTAGTAAGCATGAACACCACGATGCTCTTCTCCATGCAGGCTCTGACAAGAAACAAGCAATGCTGCTGTGATCGGCAACCTCGAGCTCCTCTTCGCAACCCTCTATCCCGAAGCCCTAACATCAACAATGCGATCCCGCCTCTCCAACGCCTTTCTTATCGGCATGATTGTCGGTATGATAGGTTTTGGCGTGGTAGTAGACCAACTGGGTCGCAAAACCGGCGCCGTCATGACAACGCTTATCCTCCTTCTCGGTATCGCCTTGAGCGCTGGCGCAAGCGGGTTGACCACAACCGGGCTGATGTGGATGCTCGTCATCGCCCGTGGAATAGCTGGCGTCGGTGCTGGAGGAGAATATCCCGTGTCAGGCGCTGGTGCAATGGAAGCCTCTGATGAAGATGGCCAGTTTCGCAAATCGAGAGGGTTCATGTTTGCCATGGTAGCTGATCTCTCTGCTGGGCTGGGATATACTTTCGGTGCGCTCGTTCCATTGCTGTTACTGCTCTGTGTACATCAGAGAACGGATCGATATGAGACTGTCTGGAGAGTTGCACTTGCTCTGGGCGCTGTCCCGCCACTGTCTATCTTCTGGTTCCGATTGAGGATGAGGGTATCGACCGCATACCGAAATTCAGCTCTTCGGAAACAAAGGACGCCGTACTTCCTAATCTTCAAGAAGTACTGGAGACGTATCATTGGCGCGGCTTTGAGCTGGTTCCTGTATAACTGGATCTCGATTCCCTTTGGCATCTTCAGCTCTGTTATCATCTCAAGAGTAAATGCTTCGAACTCGCTTGTCCAGAACCTCGGCTGGGGAGCGTTGATTAATAGTTTCTACCTCCCGGGTCCTTTCATTGGAGGATACCTGTCTGATAAGATTGGAAGAAGAAAGACCATGGCTTTGGGCTACACTCTTCAGGCTGTTCTCGGCTTCGTGCTTGGTGGTGCGAATGAGCAGATTCAGAAAGTGTTCCCGCTATTCGTGGTTCTATATGGCATCTTCCTCACTCTAGGTGAAGTCGGCCCTGGAAGGTTTGTGAACGCTCAATGATCCATATCAGACCTGTTGTGCTAACATTTCCCGCAGTACTGTTGTCATTGTGGCGACTGAGCCATTCCCAACTTCTGTTCGAGGACATGCCCTCGGTTTCATCTCTGCATGGTCAAAAGCTGGTGCTGCCATCGGTACTCAGGTAAGTCGTACCCGTCGTACCTGTGCTTCTTATCTTTGCTAACTTGATTAGGTTTTCACTGCCATCCTCAGCTCATACACCGATACCGTCAAGGGTAATCAGGTGGTCTTCTTGATTGGCTCAGCTTTCGCAGTTCTGGGTGCACTTAATGCATGGTTCGTTGTCCAAGATGGCGAGAAGCATCTAGAAAAAGAGGATCAGATCTGGAAGAATTATCTCGAGGAGAATGGATGGGATGCCAGTTGGGGTGACCATCAGACACAAGATCCTATTGGAACATTGAAGGATGAGCTCAAGCCAACATCCTGATTTGAGGACATCGATGGCTCATGGTAGCAGTAGTGGTGTTTCCCCTCTCGACATCCTCCAATAATTCGTCGAGTTAACCAATTCCTGACAATTCATAATCGTCCACCCCCACTTCAGCAAGAAGTCTGGTGTTATCTCCCAACTGTCTATCAGATAAGGTTCTCCCCAAAGAATAAGTCCTGAGCCTGCAGCCACTGTCTCCAAACCGTCCGAAACATTTCCATCATGGGTAGTAACAGGTAAAAACGGTGCCTTGAACAGGTCCAAGTTGATCAAAGTCCCAACTAGATCTCTCAGAAAATCAACATGGCTAAAACTGAACTCATGGCTGATGAGATTCTCCCGCATTATCGGACAAGGAATACAATCGATCCACGAAAAGTGATTGAGTCTCATCTGAATTTGAGTTGGTGCCAATGAACCATGATATTCTGGTGCTTTAGGAAGCAGAGAGGAATATCTGGGAAAGGCGAAGCTTGTGGCGATGGATGGACCTGGAGCACAATATGGCACCGTCAAGCTATCCACCATAAATTTGTTCCGCCAAAGCCCGCGAAACACGTTGTATTTGACGAGATGAATTAGATGATCGATGGGAAGCGGAAACCATAGCTCCTGGTCCAGTGTTGCAAAGCTGCTGCTTTCCTCTATTCTATTTGACGCTCTCGTGTCCGGGACTGCAGTAGATCCTTTTGGGCCTCTAGGAGCTTTAGTTGTACTGAGCTCATCAAGCCTCCATCGATTGACTTGGTAACTGCATCGCGAGTATCTGAGTTTCGACTTATCGCCTGTCACTCTACGTAACCCTGGTATACGTGGTCAGCTTCATGAGCGATTAGTCCTCTGATGGCGTTTAGAGTATATAAAAAGCTAAACTGCAGTATAAGAATTCTCTCCATCAATAGAAGTGGAGCACATACTAGAAGCTCTTTTATGGAGTCGATTCTGGATTTTCTTTCTTCGTTTGGCCGCTTCATCCGCTGCATCACTCAGTCCAATCTTGGATAGTGTGGCGCCATCAGGCGAGTCGGTTTCTACCGCTGAATTTGGCATGACTGATTCAATGTACGCGCCAGTCTTCTCAGAAATGAATGAGTTAGGTTTGTAAAGGCAACAGGGGAATACAGGAGTAAAGTCGCATGTCGAGGAGTTTGTCATCAACAGTCGTTGATCATCTGAGGCTATACCGAAAGAGGCAAAAAGGTCAGGTTCATGACACCAGCAGGAGTCTGGAGCTAGGCTCAGCTTGGTATAATGGTCAGGTCCTGTAAGATGTACTACGCAAAGCAAGAGACATGTTTTGTCAACCATAGACATATGAAATTTTATAAAGAGCGCATTTGATGCCATGATAGTTTCCACAATCATAAACTCATGCTGCTCAGATTGACTCAATATCATCATGTCCTCAGTCGGCGGCTTCCTCCGCTGTAATTGGCAGGCTTACTCTCCCCCAGAGCCACCAAAGAACGCCAACGCTATAAAGTTTGGAATTCTTGGTGCAGCAAATATTGCGTAACTAGCCGTGTCATTTAGAGTCTCGAGCCAGTAATACTGACGGTTTATAAGTGCAACTGCTTTGATCACACCGGCGAAATCTCACCCCGATATTAAGATCTATGCTGTAGCGGCTCGTCACAAGGAAACGGCCGAGGCATATGCCAAAAAGCACAATATTCCTCACGTTTTCAACAGTTACCAAGGTCGAAATTTCCAGTTATCCATGATTCTTTGCTAAGCTAACTTTGTCTATGTAGCAATTCTCGATGACCCCTTCATCGATGCCGTCTATATCCCCCTTATCGTTACCTTACACTGTGAATGGGCCATCAAAGCAATCGCCAAAGGAAAGCATGTGCTACTTGAAAAGCCAGCCACGGTCAATGCAGCTGAAGCAGAGATGCTATTCCGTTCGCCATTGCTACGACAGCCTAATGCATCAGTTCTTCTCGAAGCAATGCACTTTCGCTTCCAGCCGAGCTGGCAATATTTCCTCAGCCTGGTCGACCGTCAGAACATACAAACTGTCGATACCGTTGCACTATTACCCTCCTACATTATACCCAAGGGTAATGCACAGCTAGAATACAACTTGGGTGGCGGTACTATGCTTCATCTCGGCACATACCCTATGTATGCACTGCGTCAGATCATGGGAGAGGAGCCTGAAGAATGTATGTCATGCAAAGTTAGAAGCGTCCCTCCTCCAGGAGATCTCTCCGATGAGTTTGCTAAGACAAGATTTCGTTTCCCGAATGGACGAATGGGAAACGTGATAATTAACGCCACGAGCATCAATCACCACTTTTCCAACATTCAATATATCAGTGTGTCATAAAGAAATCAAGTTGGACGATATGACACTCCCAAAAGAACAGACTAAATGGAAGCTCAGGAAGCTGAGCGTCAGCAACTTCCTTATATCATCCTTTTGGCACCGCATTGACATCGTGGACGAGTACACCATTCGGGATGACAGGAATGATAAAGACTTGAAGAAATGGACAGTCAAACAATCCAAGAAGGTCTATACATTCAAAGATGCCGGGATTGATCAGCCGAGTGAGCCGTTTTGGTCATCATATCGCCATTTGCTGGAGCAGTTCGTGAACCGTGTTCGTGGGAAGCAAGGTTCTGGACTCTGGGTCGGCCATGAAGACAGCATTGCGCAGGCGAGAATGATCGATATGGCTTACGAGAAGTCTGGACTACCCTTGCGGCCAACAAGAGAGTTTAGAATGGAAGATTATTCGGATAGTTTGTTGGGGTGAAGTCGTTGGCGGTGAAGGCGGCTTGCTCGGGCATGAGCTGAGCCAACATTGGAATGCTCGCAGCATCCACTAGACACAAGCGGAGCAACGGCTCCGCCAAACAGGTCTCAGCAATGCCTTGCGGGATATGCTTAACCCTAAATGGTGAGGCTGAATCACCGAATAAATGCGTAGTCATTCATTGCACGCTGCTGACTGAATAAATTTGTCTATGATAGAGACACTTCTTCCCTGCGTTTCTCCCTGCAGAACGCGTCCAAAAAAGGACAAAGAGAACAATCCGCTCCCATATTATTTGTCGCGAGTTTAGCCTCTGTTGCTCGAGAACTGTTGGATTTCCGAAGAAGCCGTGAATGCAAGGCAAGCCATCGGCATTTGTGAACCTCTGCAAAGCCCATCGCAAATATGTACGGCATTCTCCTCATCCAGAAGCCAACGTGACATAAAGCCCAAGCAGCTGTAACGTCACAGGGTAGCAACAAAAGGCTAAATCTGGGGAGCGGGTAAGCCCGAGACCCTTGACCCCTGACACGATTGATGCCGATGAGCCGAAGAGACGATCTACTTCCCCAGCCACGGCGTCATTAATTGGAACGTGGTATTCAGAAATAGACCTACTCTGAGCAGGTTCTCTACGCATCGGGACAAGCCTTTTCAATAATCTACGGCGTGGAATGATCGGTGAACAATACGAACAGTCACTCAAGGTCCCCGTGGTTTGCCTGTAAGGGGACTAGACCTGGGCCAAAAATAGCGACGGTTCTAACTGGTTGTCGAACGAAAATACGAGATGTCCCTAACCACTTCTAGGTAGATCATGCTATAGTTCCGTACGAGATTCTCGCCTTTGACCACGTGAAGGCTTAACTTGGGGATTTAGCGTGGTAATTCAGGGTCGTAGCCCCGGACGGAGCGGCACTATGGCTTGGATGGACCCTTCGAGATTCTCATGGCTGATCTGTCATGCCATGGGCTTCAGAGCCTCAAACTCGTATACTGCGAAAGGTCGTATTATCGTCTCATGATTGAAATGTTACATTCCGCGAGGAGGAAAAAGTATATAAGGAGAGTGATGCACTGCTGGTAAATTGTTTTCTCATCAGCTTCAACTCAATCACTCTTCACTCGCTTCAATCACAATCGCTACCAACACTCAACTACTTTAATAGTAAGCGACCTCAATCAAGTCTAGCTCTCCAGACACTAACATCTTCCAGAACCACCAAACAGCCTTCCTCAACCATCATCATGCAGTTCTCTCTCGCCTGTCTCGCTGCCATCCTGGCCACCAGCGTCTCCGCTGCCCCAGCTCCCGCCGTCAACATGATGGCCGCCAGCCCCCAATGGACCATTGAGAACATGCAGCGAAGCTGCGCCAAGGACGACAGCTCCTGCACCTGGAACTTCAAGATCGACACCCACAAGGGTGCCGCCACCGGCTGCAAGTACGTCGTCAAGGGCAGCAAGGCGTCTCAGCGTAACGGAGGACCAGTCAAGTGCGGTGACTTCACCATCACCTCTGGCTGGAGCGGCCAGTTCGGCCCTGGAAACGGATTCACCACTTTCTCTGTTGTTTCTTCCAAGCGACAGATTGTCTGGCCCGCTTATACCGACAAGCAGGTCCAGAGCGGAAAGGTTGTTAAGCCTGATCAGTCTTATACCCCTGCCAACCTTCCCAACTAAGCAATGGAGATCTTTGGCACTAGTACATAGCAGCATGGTTTAGATGTAAAGATTCATGTTATTAGTCGCAATGTCTTGGATGTTCAATGTCAGTATAGTCATTAATACATAATTTACAGCGTTCGGGATAAGAGGAACTCAGTGAAGATTTTATTCCGCAGTGAAAACACAGAAAACCCTATCCAGTACAGACCCGAGCTTCTAACCCAGGGCTCTGATCATAGTCCCTAAGACCTAATTCTACCTCTCGGTGAAGTCACGAAGAATTTGCTCCCTCAACTTCAAATATGGTAGAATATCCCGAAGACTTTCCATCTCCATCGGAAATTTGCTGCATTTTACATCCAAAACACTCGGAAATCTGCCCAACAGATCTTTCCAGCCCTTTTGTACGCGTGACGAGATCCGGCGGTCCTGGGTGCTTTGCCAAGTGAGTTGGCCATTGCGTCGATCCAGTCTCTCGTACCGGAAAACATCAGCTTGACGATATTTATTGAGATTCCATATCTCCAGAATTGTGAGAGCAGGCATCTTTTTTACTCCCTCTGCAGCATTAACTAAGAGACTCTCGGATGTATCGTTGAGAGTATCGCTGAAAGAAGATGTAATTGCGAGAGTCTTCAGTACTTTAAACTTCGGTTGTATGAGCTCATCGAAAAATATTTGTGCATCGAAAGCAAAAGAGACAGCAATATGCTCAAGGCGATCTGCGGCGTGGAAGACGGATTCCAGAACTGTTCTGTTTAATCGTGGTATGACCATTCCCCCAGCCCAGTGGTAATATGGAGGAAGGTATTCTTCAAAATAGGCGAACCGTTTTGTCGATTCCGGCACTAAAAGCCCTGACTGCTGGAAAGCTATGAGATGTTGGTATTGTGGACATTGGAAAAGTACAGGAAAGAAGAGATACATACCACGATCCCAATCTCTGTCTTGTTCCCAAATGGCATATAGCCATCTCTCAAGATGAATAGATTCAATACAGGGAGTAGACGAGATGATCTCATGGAGAGTCATTGGAGCGATGTTTGGGTGATATTCTCTCCGAATCACTAGCTCCGTGATGGCGTCAACGTGAGGCAAACTCGTAGCACTTTGTTGTGATAAGGAAGCTCGGTCAAATCCAAGAGGCTCGCTGCCCAAGAATTGCTGACCTTTATGTCTCCAAACGTCAATGGTAGGGAAGAAGTGTGGGTTGAGGGTTTTCCAAGGGTTAAAAGGGTAGTCGTGGGCGCCCTTTCGATCACATTTTTCCATGAGTTGCCTTGCTTCAGTAGAGAAGATGCCCAGCTCCACTGTTACACGGTGTGTCTTCCATGTTGAGAGAATACGCCAAAGAGCGTGCACTGCTTTCGAAAACTGAACCTGGTCATCATCGCCACTCGAGGAGACGTTATATGGGATCTCGAGAAGAATATGTTTGACAAGTCGTGTTCGGTAGGATCGGACACGGGTTTTGAATAAGCCTAGCTCGTGTGATGCTATCTTTATATGGTTGAATGTTTCCCTCTCTATGAGAGGTTGCCAGGGTTTGGAAACGCTAGCAAAGGTCGATAAGCAAAACCCTGGCTTCTCCGATCTCTTATGAGTCTCTATCAGCGCCTGGACGACATATAATTCAATCTCGAGAGGGAGCCTGGCGTAAGGCGTCGTACTGCACATAACGGCTGTGGTGGGAGAACTCATGTTGCCATCTGCCAGCGTAGATATCGGCATAAGGGATGGTTATCCTGAAACGTGATGAGTGACCTAGAGATCTGTTACTCTGGGTTATCGAGTGATTTTATACTTGAAATTAAGCTTGTAAGAGAAGAGGGGAGGAAGCCAATTCCAGACTTTTGGTAGGATACTTTGAAAACTAAGTTTGTGGGTTTACGCCCTGTGTAGTTGATTGGAGAACTCTGATGTTCGACACATCCATGACACCTATAGAAAGCCTCCGAGTAATCCCCTAGATGACCCAGCACGTGTCATGATAGACAGAAGATATGCTATTCGCCGTCGGGGCCTGTGGCTGAGAGTTTATAACCACAAAAAGCTGAATGAGTCAGAAATCAAGGTTATACCAGCCAAGTCCCAGGCAGTGATCAAAGCTCATAAGCCCTCAACCGCAGGTCACTTGTATGCTAGATGTATGCTAGAAAAAGAAAAGAATGAGGCGAAGCTCATGAGATTTATGGCGTACAATTTGATATAAATGGGCAGTTTGTGATTCATAAAAATAAGATATCTGGTTTATTTTGTGAGTTCCAAAACCTGTTTCATAGTGGATTCACGCAGAATCTGCCCCTTTAGCCTCAAATGTGGCACAAGGTCCGAAAAGGTTATGACATCGTGGCGGGCAAATCGGTCCTCCACAACCTCGAGTACGTAAACCTTCCCACCAGTTGACTTCTTCTTCCACGCACTGTATATGCAGTCAGGGAGCCTGTGGTTCCCGCAGCTCTGCCAACTAATACGGCCCCTGGTCTCGCCGAGCTTCTCGTACCTAAAGATATGAACTGGCGGTCCTGGCAGGCCGAACTCCCATATTTCCAGCATCTCGAGCGCGGGCATTCTCTTGGCTGCTTCTGAAGCATTCTTCAAGAGCCCAATGTTAGGGATTCCGTTGAAACGATAGGTCAGTGCCAGTGTTTTTAGCCGTTTAAACTCTATTCCTTTGCAGTGATCAAAGAAGTGGTTCGCGCTGAATGCATAAGACACGGCGATATGCTCAAGATGATCCACGGCTCGCGAAATGAGGCCCAGTAGCTCCAAATTGGTTGGATCAATATTCATTTGATAGCCCCTGCTAACGCCGTGGAAATAGGAAAGTTGTTTCACCGAAGTTGGCAACTTGAAACAGATCGGAAAAGCTTTCAAGTCTCAGCATCACAGAAAGTCGGGGGGGAGGAAATCACATACCACGACCGCCACACACGCCAAACTCATTCCAACATTTCTCAATGTGTATAGACTCGAGAGCTGTAGTTGTGGAAACTACGTGATGGAAAAAACTTGGTAGGGAATTCCAGTCGCGGGATCTACGCGAGGGGACAACTCGAATGACTTTGAGGGTGATGGACTTGACAAGTTGTAGCCGCTCTGAATGAGTATACCTCTCGAAGGCGAGAAGGTCCCGTTCACTTAGTCTTAAGTCCTGAAAAGTGTGCTTCTCCACGAGGTTTTGCCAGGTTTCAGAGACTGTGGCCAAAGGTGCCAGGCGTTTGCCGGTTCTCTTGTAGAGCTCTATTAAATCATTGGCTATAATGATCTCGACGTCGAAAGGAAGAGTATGATGTGGTGTGGAGACCGACGAAGCTGTTGTTTCTGGAGAGGAGGGCATGGTGTTGATGTGAGTACGGCAGAGAACTGGAATGAGAGGGAAAACTAGAGAGAAAAGAACCAAATTGAATTTTGCAGGGCCAGTGGCTGGCTTTATAACCTTCACTGGGTGGGGAGGGAAAGTCAAATGTTCAAACACGTAATCAATAACCACGGTAAATTTCCAGCTCGAAGTGCTCAAAGTTTTTGATCTGAACTTAGCATATCGAGCTATTACACTCTCATAAGAAGGTGAGCTGAAATCACTCAGTAAAGTTTGAGTTCACCTCCGTCAACCAATTGAAAGTCCCCCAGGAGGCCTGCGACGCTGAACTATCAGATGATAACTCGTGGAACCCCCTCACCTCTGAACGTGTAGGATCAAGACCATATAGATTCATACGTTTCCCCATCTGACGTCCCGATAAGAGGAGATCCTGGCCCAAGTTGTCGTTCCCATGAGAGAAGCACCCTAAGCTGAATATGTTGATGGCTGCTAGGGTCGTGAGACTGTCGGATAGTCTTTCCGCGCGATACAGTCGCTCTGCGTCGTTAAAAAAGCTGTGTGCAAGTGTAGCTGCTCTACCATCGGACGCGGTGTGAGCAAACTGGCGAGGCGTTAGTGGGTGAAACAAGGAGACAAGAGGGTTGCTTACGCAAGCGAGGTACAGTATTGAGTTGACGAGAAAGGCAGAGCAGAATGTCGGGTTGTGCTGTACCAGATCTGTGAGGAACAAATCCTTGTCAATGAAGCCAACAGCCGAGTTGTCTGTCTCGAGAAAAGCTGAGATGAGCGTTGACGCAGATCGGTCACTGATCGGTACACGTGTCCAGAACGAGACGGAAAGGTCGTTTAAGCGAAGATCGCAATGTTCTTTGGGGCGGGCTTCATTGAGCAAGACGAGATCTGGTTTCCTGTCTTGGGAGAGTGTCAAGAGGCCAAGGATAGCATCTTTTGGTGAGCTTGGTGTATCAATCGGGGGTGAGTGAAGGGGAGGGGGAGATGGTGAGGCGGGAATAGGCAGCACAGTAGCATGGACTGCTGCAGGAGAAGCGATCGGTGTTTCGGGTAAAATGGCACGGAAAGTCGTCCACTCAGATGGCCGTTGTCTAGCCATTAAACTCGGCGACGGGGATCTATTCCGCTTTCCTTTGTAGCCCAGATCTTGAGCGCGTTCAATGACGGTTCCAATATCATCACCAGCCTGTATCCTTTGTAATATCTCCTGATTCGTCTTACCGCCTGGCCTCCTCAAAGTCTCAAACAAGGTTCTGAAGCTTCTGTTTTCATCCTCCAATTCTTTGACCCTCTTTTTGAGCTGATTCGAGTGCATTTCACGGTCGTTAGCAATATCAGCATAGCGACACTCGCCCCCACGGCGCTGACACGCAACACATGTGGGAAACTCGCCGGTGCACTATTAATAAGTAAGCATCTGTTCACAAAAGGGGCGAAAGGGGGACATACCCTGACTTTTCGGCCCCTGCATGAGTCGCAAGCGACAGCGACAGCGCGTCTTTTGGGTGCGGGAGTAGGGACAGCTTCGTTTGATGGATTGGTTGGAGCGCGGGGTAAAAGTGGATGGTAGTTCATGGTAGATTCGACTCGTAACTTAATTCATGCACGGACTTGACGTGTTTGGCTGGGTTCCATCGATGGATTCATTCATGTTGAAGGGGGGATTCGCAAATTGTTGCGTCATGGGGAAATGGGTTTGTTGGGTTGTTCAGGCTCGGGAGTGGAATGCAAGACGGATGAGTCTCCGTGTCTCTTCATTGGCTGCATTTTGTTAGGGCGCCTCGCTTGGCCAGGCAATCTTAACGGGCCGGATCAACGATATCCCTTGAACTGTTGATTATGCATTCGAGTATCTGTACCTGGTACAACGATTGCTAGTACATCAATAAAGATTATCGTCGAGTCCGTGGTCTACACAAACAAGTAAAGATCAATAAAAAATATACTGGCTCTACAGAATCACGCAGAGGCCGCAGCTACATAATATCATCTATGTCTCACCCTCATCAGGCGGACGTCTAAACTGGATCCTAACCTTGTCCCAGATCCTCAACCACGACGCAACAATCACCAATTTACAATGCTCATCCAATTCCTTCGCCATCTCCAAGTCTTTAAATTCAAATCGTGTAGGTTTATCAGAACCCATATTCAGCGCACCTACCGCCAATACTTCAGGCCTCGAGCCCATGTACAGTTTCCATCCTTCACCATCGCCAAGATTTCTCCACTCAAAACTTGTTCGCTGCGGCGCGTTGACGTTGAAAGAATGAGTTGCGTTTCTATCGCCCAAGAGACGATAGTGCATGGTGATATGTGCAGGAGAAGATGTGTTGGTGAATTCGAGCTCAGCGCTGTGGCGGGAGTATTTTACTGTTGCTAGTGGCGATGCGTTTTCATCCTTTCGAGGGAGGAGATTTACTCTGGCTTCGAAATCGTCTTCTGTGTTTTTGTATGTGCATGCGATTGAAAGTGGCGTGCTGCCGGAGTTGCCGCGTATGTTGAATTTCACCTCGGAATCGCCTTGTTTATGGATGGTGAAAGACGTAGGCATAATAAATTCCACATCTTGATTTGAGGGTGAGTAACCCGGAGGAGGGGGGAGGACCTCCAGAACGACTTCTTCTTGACCCATGGCGACGATATGAGATGAGCTTGTGAAGTGAATGAGAAGTAGTGCTGGACCTTGGCTTTATATACGAAGTAGTGCGGCTGAGATCATGGTCTTATACGCATGGGCGTTTGTTGTTGCGCCACTGGGTCTTTTCTTTGTGTGGGTTCGCCCACGTGCTTCAGCCTATTTGTTCCGTAGGTCGCTGAGTCTAAGGATCACTACCTTAACTAGAACCAACTGAGGGCACTTTGAGCTTAGCGTCCTCGGAACACCTTTGAAGCCCGAAAGATCACACAAATAAGCATAACTTAAGGTTAAGATTCTTGTTGCAAGACGGTAAATATTCATAGGAAGTAAATCTCTGCTGTTTGATACAGAACTTGTGCGCATCTAGGCTCGCCCGTCACAGATAAGATCTAATAATGACGCTTCCCAAAGAGGAGGCTAGCCAAATGCCCGTCAGAGTCTCTACCGATGGAAGGCAGAAATCATGGGAGCTTAGTCCGATGAATCCGATCCAGAATAACCATTGCGCAAGCCAAAGTACAGGTACTCCCATGGCCAAGGTCATATGAAGCCGTGAATGGCGTCTCATGAACGGAGCAAGAGACTCGACTTCAGCAGGAAGGGTCCCGTAGTTGTGACCTTCAGATCCCGTTTGCGACTTTGGTAACAGACATTCCTCCTCCATTGGGCTGGAACACTCCTTTGATTCCGCACCCGATTCGCCATCTTCTTTCTCACTAAGCTTGCCGGGAGTTCGTATCGTACGTATGACAGGTACAGCCATCATCGCAACAACGAACAGCCATAGAAGTGCACCGCCAAACATGAGTGCGGTGAATGGTGATCTTGCTGCCCTTGACAAAGCTCCGAAGTAAAAATCGTGTATACGACCATAGTTTACGGTCAAACACATGTGGTAGAATGAGAAGGCTTGAAGGATCGCTTCCGCAAACATTGCAGACATTGAGGAAGTCATGTCCTGGAACTCAGGATTCTTGGTGCCGTGGGACGAGATGGGAAGCCAACTGAGGCGAGGTAGTGAACACCAAAGTAACATGAGCTGTATGGCGGGAACATCCTCGTAGCCAGGGGTAGTCTGTACAATAGTTGTGTTGGCTAAATTGGCGAGCAGGTGGAGGCACCCGAGAAGAACTCCTCCCAAGATCCATCGCGCTGAGTTGTAGAGTAGCGGGCGGGAATTGGTGGTGTGAGTCTGTCGTGAATTGTTGGCGTGGAGTATAGCAAAGAATGTTACCAAGTTGACCAAGCCGATACTCATCAGCTTCCATTCATTGGAAGGGCATTGCGCATCGCCTTCCGCGGATCTGGGGTAGATCCTCCATCGCCATGGGATCATGTCACGGGGTTGAAGTCGCGGCGGCTTACGCCACGTGTACCCGCAACTTTCGTTCATCCATCGCCGCTGGGTGTGAAGATCCTTCGGGCTCGATGAAGCGCATGGTTCTTCATGCTGGGGCATAGCAAAGGTGTTGCAAAAACAGGCCTTGTCAAAATACTCTCCCGCAGGAATGAGACTATTGGTGAGGTCGTAGCTTGCAGTATCGAAGCTGAGAGGTGTCATGGAGTGTCGTCGGCTGTTGTACTCCCATGGACGAGCTGCATTCCCGGTATGTTGTGTCGTAGCCGTGAAGCTGCAGGAGCCGATGACATGGTCGAACGTCTCTCGGGTCTCGGCGGAGGGCGACTCTCTCAGACACGCTGGCGCTTCGTTGGCGATGTCTATGGATGCGTATCCATCGGTCAAGCTTTTGGGTGATAGGCTTTGCAAGATATTCGTATCTCCAACATCAACAAGCCACCTTCTGCCAGTTGTCGTCTGAATCCAGTGATGAAGTTGCGCCTTGGCGAGGATAGATCTGCTACAGTATTTGCTGTAGCGCTTGACAACGCTGGGTGAGAATTCGGCGCTCAGACAACTTAGTTCAGTAAGCCACTGGTAGTGCGTGCAAAAGATGAAGTACGAAGTGCAGCGGTGGCGGGTGCACTTTGTCATGGCATCCAACCAAGCGGACTGATCCTGTTGCGCGATGCACTGCGGCATTGGTGACAAGTCCTCCGGGTTGACCCAACCTGCACGGTTCTTCATTACGCTTGGGTCATCGTCTCCGCTCGAAACATCGTGGGTCGAATCTGTTGCTATTGTTAGTGCCTTGCGGTCTCTATGCCGTGGGGCATCACGCACTAGTCAAGGGTTCCCCAAAGACCCCAGCGATTAACAGCGCCTGGAGCACCGTCTGGAGTTTCATCATAGTATCGACGCCGCAGCCGTCTGAGCTATGGCGAGAATAGAAACAAGAGGCGACTTGTTTTGTTGGTATTTCGAGGTCAGATGGTCTTGTTAGCGGATGCCTCGTTGCTTGTGCGGGGAAGACGCGTAAGTCGGGGATCAATCATTCCGACCAATGAATCCCAGTTGGTTTTCAACCCTATCACGAGATTGCATTCGTGCGTCTACTTGGCTCTTGAGAAGTCTCCTAAATTTAAGCATGAATTTCGGATCTAAATAAGTTCCGGCCCTTGGCAGTAGTGTCGAGTTCCGAGACTCGATCTTTGTTTGGAAACATGGGAACACGACCCTGCATGTTTCGTCCAGTCCCTTTCGGAGATCGTGTGACATTTTGCTGTTCGTAGCCGAGAAAGCCAAGACTAAAAATAACATCAACACCTTACCAGCCATTTCAAATCGACGGCATACTCTACGATGAATTCCTGAAACAACGGCAAGAAATAGCAGGAGTTTCATCTTTTTCAAATGTTCTTGTTGTTTTGACTAAGCTCTGTGGCCCATGTCCTCAAGCTCCAGTTATTTTTGGACATGATGCTTGTCTCAGCTTGTGAAACGACTGGAACACCACCAACAAGGCTGATCTTTGCCGATATCTACAGAGCGTTTGGGATCATGCAGATCTTTAGTCTCTATAGATAGATCAACTGTCCGGTATAAGTAAGGCCCTTTCTACCCAGAACAACTTCTATCCCTTCAACTCACGAGTATCAAGACCATCAACAATCCATCCACCTTAGCAAACTCGGCTCACAATGCGTTCAGCAATCTTGCTCACCACACTGGCTCTCTTCCTTCCCGCTGCCTTTGCCGAGGAACTCAGCGCAGATGATGTACCCACTGCTTGCAAGACAATCTGCCAGCCCATCGTCAACCTTACCAACGCGTGCGACATTGACCCCAAGGGTCCTGAGAAGCACAGCGACAGACGAAGGGACCTTGTCATCCTCGACCACGAAGACGACGACGAGCCCATCGAAGCGGCTTGTATCTGTACGAACAAGAGCTTCGATGTCGAGGGCGTGATGGGACTGTGCGCGAGCTGCATGGCGCAGAACAGCAAGGACACAGAAGGTAAGAGGTCGAAGCGCGTCATGGTATCGATCTCCTCGCTGATGTTTTGTGAAACAGATATTGATAAAATCATGTCGCAATGCTCCTTCTCGTCTACTTCCTACGTCCGTGCAGCAACGAGTCTAGTCTCTGGCATCGAGGTTCAGGCTACCAAGCCCGCTGCAACAGTCACGCCCCTAGCTACAACCACTGCTGCTGCGGCTACAGCGACTGAAACTGTCGGCAACAGTGCTGGGAAAATCACAGGCACTTTTATGGCGGTTACATGGGTCAGCTTGGTGTTATTGTGCGTTCTGTAAATCTATAGACTCTCTATGCCTGGAGTTCCAGCGTTAGAGACTAAATACAAATACTACCTTCCAGCGTTCTTCGAGGACTTATGGAAGAGAATATCGTGTTCTCATTCATCACCTGTGTTTGCAGCCTAAAGCTTAACTTTATAGGCGGCAGTCATCCCCATAGTCCTTCGAGGACTTGATGCCGGCTCTAATGGCCTTTCCATCCAGTATGCACATTGTCTCTGTCCGCGAATACAAACCTTTCGATTCAAGACTTCGAAATGATGACATGCTGCGATCTTTCGGGTACAACAATGAGAGGTGACTAGAAAAAAGCACTTCTTGCATCAAGCTTGTTCCTATATCATCCACCGCTAGCTAGTGCCAATGTAAGCCCGAATTGCACCTACACAGGCATCCCAAGTACGCTGTCACGTCGGAGCATGGAGTTTCGCGGAGGTCTACGACCACTATGATCCCCGCTGTCGTGGTCGGAGCCTGTAAAACTGTACAGAGGGACACGAAGTCCAGCTCTGCAAGATCTGCTACAGAGAGGTTGCCCGTCCAGATCCCTCTCACCATTTCAGGCTCGTCTGGATTTGATCCCTTCTCGCAAAGCAACTACCCAGTCTCATCCTCGGACTGAGGTTTATCCCTGAGATGCCTCGCCGTACGTGGTAGGCCCCAAAGACATGCTTCGCCAATGGCTCCTCCTTGACAGCTACCCCTTGGTAGTGATGCTACTGTTGTCCTTGTCGTAGGAAAGACAGAGTTGACTTAGCTTGTCTCGACGGCGCTGTAGGTCCAACGTTCGCGATCGCTCGTTCGTCTGCAGTTGCCGTAGTTTAGAAGCTTGTTGCTTGTGTCGCTGGCACGTTATTCTCCATGATCGTCCTCCCAGGCGACGGCTCATTTACAGTGGCCGATACAATCTCGTGTTGCCGTTGTTAACGACGGGTATCTTGACTCGTAGACGTGGTGCGAAGACGTGGGTAGTTGGTCGTATCGTGGTCAGGGGCTGGTCGATCATTTCGATAGCTTGCGATAGGGGTATTGGTGATGGAGACTTCGTGTGATGAATGACAAGAGACCTGAAGCTGTCAAATAACATGTCAGCAAAGTATTGCTGGTCCTGGAATGCATTTCATCGACCCAGTGTCAAACTCGCTCAGTCAATGAGCGACTGTCAACAAACGGCACCGAGACCAAAGCATGATGTCGGGAGAACCCA
Source organism: Fusarium proliferatum ET1 (assembly GCF_900067095.1). Classification (NCBI taxonomy): domain Eukaryota; kingdom Fungi; phylum Ascomycota; class Sordariomycetes; order Hypocreales; family Nectriaceae; genus Fusarium; species Fusarium proliferatum. The sequence goes on along the minus strand of NW_022194795.1, from coordinate 2,578,824 downwards.
CAAGGAGAGCATGAACAAGAGCTGCAGATGGATGCATGAACGCGGTGAACACTAGATATTGGCTGGCGGCTGGGGGGTTGGGAGGAGAATACGTGAAGCTTGAAAAGTCTGAGTTGAGCAGATCCGAGGGGGGGGGTTTATACTCGCGGGATGACAGGAATCAGAAGCAGGAGCATGTCTTGCGGTCTCCAAATTGCTGAAGATGAAGATGGAGATATGTCAGGAGAAGTTCGTGCTCGTACTGGGTCTGGCAAGTTGCATGTTCGCGCGAGTTCCCCGTCCCGGGCGGAGGAACAGACTCACATGGTCTGTGGACATGTTCAGCAGGAACAACAGCACTGTTTCTTTCAAGGAAGGCTTCGAATTGGATGACTGTCACTTCCTGTAGTTGGGAGCCTGAGGCAGTGTAGGCTGAACGAGCAGAGGAGGGGACAGAGTGACAAATACGGGCCAGTGTCAACGAGGGAGAGGGGGGCTTGCGTGCGGACGAATCCTCACCCGCTAGCTGTGCCCGCTAGTTCTGCCTGCCACAGATAAACAACTCCTACGTACAGTGGGATTTCACAGCAAACTCCAGTGCAGGAAGGAGTTCCGCGAGCCATCCCCCAGAGCAGGGCCGCACAGCACGACTGTATTTTCAAAACTTCTGTTCACAACAAACCAACAACCACCATCCACTGTTGTCTTCCTTCCTTTTTTCACCTTATTTCCTCTTCAATCATGGACAACCCTGCCGAAGGTCCTCGTAAGTTTCCCTCTCAGCATTTCCCACCTTCTTGCCCCAAACCGCTGACCAGCATGATCACAACAGCAGCATACAACGTCGGCGACGTCCTGAAGTTGGAAATTCTTCAGAGCAACAACGATGTCTTGCCCCAGTACGAGGAAGTCTCGGTCGAGATTACCGAGCTCATCACCTGTACCATGGCTACCGTCGTGCGTGTCAAGTTCGACAAAGGTTGCGCCGTCCTTAAGCTCTACGATCGTCGATTCGGCAATGGACTCCGCGACTGCGGGTACGAAAATATCCCCTACTGTGAAGAAGCCAAGGCCGCATTCCACGGGTTCCTGAAGCGAGGCGCCATGGGCCCTTTCCTCAAAGAGATGGACGACGAAGACTCGACGTCTGACTTACGAACTGCAAGCCAGATTCGCGCAGAGCCAGATGGAGTTGCCCGCTTCGAAGCACTCCTATGGCGATATACCGACAAACACTATAAAACTGAGACTGAGGCATACATGCGTATGCAGGATCTTCAGGGAGTCCTTATCCCGAGATTCTACGCTGCCGTGCTTGTGGCCACTGGCAAGAAAAACACCAGGAAGAATTCGTACTTTGATATTCATGGCATCTTACTCGAGTCCATCGAAGGCCACTCTCTAGATGAATTCATTTCCAAACCTTGCGCCCCCACAACCGAACAAGAGTGGTTATCTATCGTACAGCATGCAGTCGACTCAGCACACGAGATCAACAAACGAGGCATAATTCTCGACGATAGCGCCCCCCGTAATGTGGTTGTTGACCGAACCTCACACCAGGTTTTCCTCATTGACTTTGCTCAATGCTTCTTCAAGGACACAATCTTCAACACTTGGGAATGGGATACGGACGCGGAGGACTAGGATGCCGACGCTGAGTTTTTCAGGCTTATCAGAGGGCATAGAAATTCTGTACGTATTGGGGAACCTGTAGTGAGGAAGCTGGAAGAAAACTTTGGGTGGAAACTGGATATTGTCTATCCTTAAACGGATGGTGTACATTAGCCTCCATATACGCTGATCTCAGTTCGTCGTAGCAACGATCCAAATCGATAATAAAACTTATCGTCATCAAATGAACCCATATGCAGGAGAGCCAAGTGAAGTGGATTCAGACCATAGAACACCTCCGGATACAGAGCGACACAGAGAGAATATTGCCTTCGTTCCCCGTAAGAAGATAAATGAGCCAAGTAATTCTAATCATGACCCTTCCGAAGTTCATATCACCAATCCTGATTTGTGGGCATCGCTGAAGGTCAAGCTGGATCACTACCTCTATCACATATATCGCGGATCTCATGTCACACTTCTATCTCCTTATGAAGCCATTATTCTTTAATATGGTAAGCTGGTCATGGAAGGCCAGAAAAGATTGGAGAATAAGGACGATTCAATCACATCAGGATATTTGAATCTGCTTCTTGATGCAGTGTTGAGTGGTTCATCTGGGGGCAAGAAGCTTGATAAATGCTTCGAGATGTACTACAAGAAAGAGCCAGATACGATTCAATTTGAAGACCTCTGGACTATATGACCTCGGGGAGCAGTGGTCTATGGGGTACCTTTTCAAAATCAGCCTCATGAGTTTATCGCGAAAAATAGCAGGAGACCCTGGCCGTGGTAAAGAGGCGACACCAAGCCGAGGAGTTACGCGGCTCACACCTTGGGAACTTGAAACCTGGTCTTATGATTGGACAGATGGAACATTGTAAAAAAGAGTGATGGCACAAGCTGTCATATAAATACATCTCAAGATCGTGTTCTCGTCTATTGTGGCTTTTACTGGCAACGCACTATCACCCCTGTCTTCACTAGCCACAAGCATTGTCGCCAACAAACACGAACCTGAACCTTCAAGGAGCAGAAATATCTTATTCGACTACTTACTAGTTGAACTTATCGTAATTATCCTGTACATTGGCTCAGTTCATTGCTTACTTAAATTAACCTTTACATCATGGCTTTTACAATGCGCTGCCCAAGTATACGTGGAACAACGCGTTATACAAGGACGATCAAGCCACAAACGCTGCTAATCACGACCAACACGACCAACAATCAACATTGGTCGTGAGACTCTTTCAAGCTCGGATAAATACTCGGGACGCTTCGGCAGTTAGTCCAACCCCGCGTGAAATTGTAGGATGCAAGCACCTCAAGCATGTGCTTTTATTGCTGATTATAACCAACGCTTCTTCCGCTCTCAATCGTGACGCAGAAACGTGGTACCTTTGAATCTACCAGAGGCTATACCAGCCAAGATATCTCTCGCTAATCTTCAGAATTGCTTTGCCAATCTGCCACCTTTTCTATGTGCTTCGCTTGATAGTCTGAATACGGTTCGTGAACAATGTCGCGTTTGGATACATGCTGACGTGAACTCAGCCGTCGCAAAATGTCTTGATCGAACTTTCGTATGATGATTCGACTTCGGCTGACGCATCGGAGTCAGCCGAATATGTGAAATCAAGATCCGTCTTTCTTGGATGGACAGGACTACAGAGCCGACAGAGATCTCACCCATCAGAGGAACAACAAAGGTTGGGGAGAGAAAGAAACCGCCCCAATGCTAGAGAACCATCTTGGGTGGACATTGATGCCGCATTCGCTCAGACCTTGGGGATTCCTGAAGGACAAGAGATCACTATTACATTGCATTTGGAAAGTCCATCGGCTAGCACCATCAATATCGAGCCTCTTACGCCGGAGGACTGGGAGATTATCGAGCTTCACGCCAGCTTCTTGGAGTTTAACCTGATCAGACAAGTACGCGCTTTGCCTAACCCAGGTTACCATCGCTCCGATGATGTACGCCATTCAGACCATCCAATCACTCTCCATCTGACCCCCACAACAACAGCAAATATCAAGGTCGTTTCTCTTCAACCCGAAACAGACTCACCATATGTTAAGCTGGACCCCAATGCAGAAGTCATTATTGCACCAAAATCGAGACAGAGGCCTTCTCGTAGTCACTCACGAGTAGGCAGCAATAACAGAGCTCGTGCAGCCCCTGAAATCAAGCTATTTCTCAGAGGAATTGACAGAGCACGCCGTCCAGATTTGTTCAATCGCCAGCAAGATGTGAATGAGGGATTAAAGGTCTGGGTTGACAGCGATACGCGACGCACCGCACTCTCGAAAGGAATCAGTTGGGTATCCGTGTCGATCCTCCATCACCCAACATTCCAGGCCAAGGTGAATCCCCGACATGGCCAAGACGGTGCGGATGGATCGACCTTGCCTTGGGTTTCTCCGAAAGTCGTAGCCAAGCTGGAGGAATGGCAAGATGCTCCAGACAACCGGCACGCTGCTTTATCCTCGTCACTCTGTGTAGCGTTGGTTTCCGAGGGCATGGTTGGAGTGCCCATCAAGATTGAGGCTGCCCCTGCAAAACAGGCTTTAGTTGCTCAAAATGTTCATGTTTACCCATTCATAGGTAGCGCGCGGGAATCGACAGGTGCTCTCAAACTTGGGCCTACCGCGAAGCAAGGCCGACAAGAAGCTGGAAAATCGATTCTCAACATGTACAAGCAACCCAGTGCCTTCCGGGGTCTTCTGGACGGCCCTGTCACGGATGGCATGATCTTAGGTCCCCTTTCTTCGACGCCCATGTTTCCTAATTGGACTGGCGGGATAATTCGATTTGATGCCAACCTCGCCCAACCTAGAAAGCCCTTCTGCAACTGATTCCTCAATTCAGGTCGTATGTCCACCATCGAAGTCGAAGAGCCAATTCCCTCGCCAATTTCGAATTCCAACAACGATCCCTTGGATGAATCAGTTCCAGTTCTTGCTGGTGTCGAGGACATCGTCACAGACGTCAAGTCACACTTGGTGCAAGAGTCTTCAGTATTACTCATAGGAGGCCCCGGCGCAGGAAAAAGCTCCGTCAGCTTATTGATTGGGCATCAGTTGAGATCTGAGCAATTGTTTCACAGCATATACATTTCTTGCCAAGAGATGTCAGCACATGAAGAGCGCATTGCTACTATCAGAGACACTATTGAACAATCCTTCCTCCAAGCAGCCCTGAGTACAAGACTGGGCGGCCGTGCTCTGGCAATATTGGACGATGTCGACAAGCTATGCCCTGCTGAGACTGAACTTGTGGTTGGAGGCGATAATGCTCGCTCGAAGCAGATGAGTGAGGTGATTGCTTCAGTCATAAAACGACACTCTGCGCTGGGCGGTGGGGTGGTGGTACTCGCGACTGCGCAGACGAAAGAATCCCTGCACAATGTCATCATTGGAAACCACGTGTTCCGCGAAACCCTTCCTTTGGATGTCTCAAACAAGGTGTGTAGGAGGAAGATCCTGGAGGCGGTGATACAACAAGGCACAGGTGCAGAAAATGAAGAAGGTGAAGAAGAAAGGGAGGGCCTCATCATTAGTCGTCCAGAAAAGTCTGACGGTGCCCAACCAGAGACCTCCAGTGGATCATGGATGGACGTTTTCGGGTCTACAGAGGCAGTTCCAGTAGCTAATGCTGCCACTTCACGCATTTTCAAACCCGACGTAGACTTTGCGGATCTTACGAATCTCACGGAAAGCTACATGCCCCGAGATCTTGTTCTGCTCGTAGAACGAGCAAAGTATGTTGCTTTGGCCCGCTTCATATCACACAACCCGGAGGATGGCAGCAAGATGAGTGTCCCTCTCACGAGAGAACATTTCGAGGAAGCCCAGAAGGGATTTACACCAGTCGCGTTACGAAACATGTCTCTTGGGACTTCAACTACGACATTTGACTCTATTGGCGGCATGACGGAAACCCGCAGAGTTCTTTTGGAGACTATCGAATACCCGACACGCTACGCACCTATCTTCGCGCAATGCCCGCTTCGACTACGTTCTGGTCTCCTTCTCTACGGATACCCAGGATGTGGAAAGACTCTGCTAGCTAGCGCTGTTGCTGGTGAGTGCGGATTGAACTTCATCTCCGTCAAAGGCCCGGAGATTCTCAATAAATATATCGGTGCATCTGAGAAGTCTATTCGGGATCTATTTGAGCGAGCGACTGCCTCAAAGCCCTGCGTTCTTTTTTTCGATGAATTTGATTCGATTGCACCGAAGCGTGGAAGCGACTCAACTGGGGTGACGGACCGTGTCGTCAACCAATTGTTGACTCAGATGGATGGTGTCGAGGGCTTGTCTGGCGTTTATGTCCTCGCTGCAACGTCCAGACCCGATCTTATTGATCCTGCGCTGCTCCGGCCAGGCCGCCTCGATAAGTCGCTCTTGTGTGATTTGCCGCACCTGGACGATAGAATTGATATTCTGCGGTGTCTTTTGAAGAAGCTAAAGCTTGACGAGGACCTCCAAGGAGAGCTTGACAAAAGGCTGAGGGACGTCGCGTCGAGGACCCAAGACTATTCAGGAGCCGACTTGCAGGCCCTTATCTCCAATGCACAGCTTGAAGCCATTCATGAGTACCTAGGAGACAAATATACCGGGGTTAGCTCAGCAGAGACGAATGGAAAGACGCGAGTCCAAGACTCTCGAAAGCCTAGTATTGTACAGTTCTGGTACGGTGCAGAACAAGACCGGCTGCGCTCTGATGCCAACTCTAGCGACCGGCGCACGCAGCTTAGGAAACTCGCCGAGTATGAAGAAACGGTTATGAAGCTACGTTCCAAGGGCAAGTCAAGCCGACGAGGAGTCCAGAGCGAAGGAGATCAGAAATCAGACGACACAGTGTCACATAAGCCGGAGGTCCTACTTGCTTGGAGGCATTTAGAGAGGAGCTTGCGTGTTTCACGGGCTAGCATCAAATCTGATGAGAAACAGCGATTGAGTTTAGTCTATGATGAGTTTGTTGGTGGAAGGTCTGCTGAGCTACGGAATGGTCAAGGAGGAACAGCTGTTGGCAGTAGGGGAACCTTGATGTAAGAAACATATTCGTATAGTATTAAAGCAACAATGTGTTGCTTACTCTACAGTCATCTAAGTAGTATACTACCAAGTATATTTCACCTTCATCTCACAGTTCAGTGACGGGCCAAGTCGAAAATAACCGATCCCCGGTCTCCTACTGTTCTAGTATAGTGCCGACACTGCCAAGTTGCACTGACTATTTAATAGAATGAAAGCCGGCGAGCAACTGATTAATACCTTTCTGTCTATGATGCTCACTGCTACGCCAGGAAGAGGTGATGATATTTCTCTGATCACTTCTTAGTGAACTACGAGTCTTCAAAATCTTCAGTGACAGAGGCTCAGAATATGATCTTGTTGTCCTCAAATGTATGATTGAGAGATTGGTAATTAGTTTGATGCTAAAGGGTAACTCTTTCCGTGCTCAAAGTCCTTTCCTGATAGCTTCAGTGACTTAGCGATGAGCTATCAGCACTCTTCGGGGACCAGTTTCATAGGGACTGGTGTCTAGCACAAAGCTTGAGTTCATTGCGGAGGTGGCGAACCAAACAAGCTATTTTGTCTTCGCAGGTTCGGAAGCCTCTGAGAACAAAACGGACAAAACTGGACCTTTGCTGCAAACTCGCCTTGTACCACTTGATAACATGATTGACACGTATAAGTTTGAACAAATCGCGGCCCTGAACCCTTACCACAGAGGAAGGGAATCAAATCCGCGGAGAAGTCAGGCGTCTCCCTCGTGAGTTCGCGAAAGCCGTCCTTGCTAACAAGTTGGTCAATGTTCTTCCTGGCAATCTCCACGACGAGATCGCGAAGTCCTCTGTCTTCGGAAGGTGTTAACACGTAGACAAGATTGGCAGCGACTGGAAAATCGTCCGTAGCCCATCCATTAGCTATAGATAGCTCAAACTTCTTCTTCGACTCGGTCTTCAGTGCCGCAATGTCGTACTTGTCTGCAATCTGGTACATATGGGCGTCGAAGATCATGGGAGGGGTACCCTGCGTGTTTTCGTACTCAAATGAGTAGATGAATCGGAGCATGGCGTCAACGACACCGGGATCGAAATCCTTGATTTCGACATTTCCTTCGGAGCTCTCCTACGTTCTGTGAGAAGTTGATATTTTAATCTCAACTATTTAACATACCTTCCAGTTGCCATTCAGCATCTTGGCGAAGCACTTTGAGTGGGCTGACAAGATGATCCTGTGAGCCTTGAAGACTTGACCTTCGCAGGTAACAGTGATGTCGGAAAGATAATCAGTGTTGTAATACCTAGCGATAATGTCAGCGCATGTTAAAGATCATTCGGTAACTCGCCTCACTCTTTCAAAGAGGCAAGGAACCCCTCGACTCCTTGAGGCGCCATCGATGCTTGGGGATATGCTTGATGGAGAGAGAGTCTAACCCTAAGTTCCAACTTTGACACTGGCAAAGTTCTCCTTTTTTTCAACGTCAAAAGACTTAGTAAGCGGTCAGAAGAATAAGATATCTTCTTATGTAGGAAAGGCGGACAGATGCGTGAGGCGTACTCTTCGTTGCCTGTATGCGACTACCCGATCCGCCGCCCAGTTTTGGGCTCCCGCATGACAACGCCGACCACCAAAAGTCGAAGCGCTCGACGTTTTCCTCAACAAACCTATCAGCCATGGATTCCGTGGCAGCATGTTTCGCAAATGCAAATCACATTCTTCGCCACTGCATCGGTTGGCGTCTTTCGCCACTATGTTATTTGGGAGGCCTAACGCTTCAAAGATAGAGGGGATGTTTACAAACATGTGCAACTTGTCTTGATGCATCATCGTGTTTTCAAGACGTGGCATCTTGATTGCATAGCAACTGGATAATATCCACTCTTCTTCAGGGTGTTTCCCTTTCCCGTGAGCACAAGCAGATCCGTTGCCTACACATGTGTCGTACTTCGGTCGGATGAAAGCATGGAGCAATTAGCTAATATCCCGCTTTTCTTTCCTCTTATCTGCAGCCAGGCAACAAGCTAAACACAAATGTTTGATCCTTGTAAAGGCACCACCACGAGTAAAGAAGCAAAAATGGGATCTGTGTGAGCTGCTGTCGTCTCCGAATAGATGCAAGGTCGGCCTCCGGCCACAGTAGTGGCGCCTACCAACAGTTGAAGCACAGATTCCGTCGAACATTGTTGCAAAGTCTTCGTGATGAATTCTTAAAGTCACCCAGTCTCTTTCACCTCTCCAACTTGAAATCAGATCTGCAGGGGAATAATGTGTCGCCCCGCGGATGGGCCCACGAAACTACCAGTAAATCCTGCCACTTGCATTGGTCTAGGTACCTCTGTACTCTATTTATCCCGCTTGCAGTTGACAGGACCAAGCTGCAAATAAAGTTCAAGGATTAACGGGTGACGTTGAGCTCTACGCCTATCAAAACCAGCGGATCTTGGTCCGGAACCTTATAAGCGAGCATGTGGGTGCAGGGTTTCAGGGCGTGACATGGAAGGCTTGGGTCTTGATCATGAGATTTACAGGGTCCAGTGAATTCTAGAACGATGGCTTTGACAGACACAATTGAACTGGCGTAGCGCGGTTCCTTTCAAAATTGACTCATAATAGAAATTGTGTGATGGTTTGATGATAAGTCTTTCGTCACTATCCAACGTCTGAGTGATAAATACATATTTTGGTTGGTCTCAGCGATCGTTCAACCATCACCGGAAAAGTAATCCCCTTGACGCCGGCCTTTCCGATACTTTTAGCGCTGGTGGAATTAAAATAAGCAGACACAACGTCTTCTAGCCTGGACACGCCCAGGAATAGAAGCTAAATGGAATAGACAAGAAATATTACTAAAACAAGAATAAGGTAACAATTCGCAATCCACATCGACATTCTTTCACAAAGCCAAGGGCAACATTCTGCAGGGGCTTGCTTTCTCACTTCGTCATTTGCGTCGTTGTGTTTGGTAGGGCCAGAGAACAATTGCCGGGAATCGCGACTTGTAGTAGGAGTGAGGGGTCAAGAGAGCCAGAATGGAGAAGATCTACTATTCTGTTCATCGTGTACTGGGATAGCCACAATGAGTAATTCTTTCGCGCCGTGTCATCTCCCAGTGGTGGAGAAGATGGATGTTGTCTAACAAAGGGCAAGCTGAGGGGGGCTTCCGTGAGGTGAGCTCCACGAGTAGTAGAGATGGTATTTGTGGTCATTATGCTGCTTGGGGAGTTTGGCGATCTATCTTCTGTGATTTTCTAGGTCAAGCTGCATCGTATTTAAAGAAATCGATGAATGATCCGGGCTAATATACAGGCCGTGTTGAAAGCCATCAGACAATTCACTCACGTTGTATCAGGGGGCGTTAGCGGCATTAGGCCTGAAGTGTGCGGTGAAGCCCCTGCCTGCAGCACTAGCGCACACCCATCTTGTGTATTGTGTCAGGCGTACGTTACTGGCATGGCATGGCTCACCCGCTATGAAAATCAGGGTCTTAGGATCCCCATTCAGAAATCATATCAGCGTTCTGTAGGCATTCCTCTTCATCCTACCAGTTTTAAAGTCTCCCAGAATTGTTTTCTGATAATAAATAATCCAGAAATTTTCTTCAAATACTCTTTCATTATGGATGACCCAGCATACACATGGCCTGCATGGAAGTTTGGTCTGAAGAAGGAAGATCTATCTAACAAGCTTCACGACCAGTACAACACTTATCTCGCGCCGATCCAAAGCCCCGAAGCCTTTTATTACGACATCTCCGAAATCGCCCATACCGCGCATTCTGCTGCCGAGTTCCATCGTCTCGCCCACGGTCGAAAACAACAGCGACTCAACGAATTGAACGAGGCCCTCGAGTCTGCAAGTTTCGAGATTATTGGCAATCCGAGGCTCATCGAGACCCTTCAGTGGGAACATGCCATTCAACTCTTTCGTACCAACTCCCTCGACTCGCTCGTTCAATACTTTGCATCATACCTCCCCCGAGAACACCGCTGGCACCCGTTGCGTCAAGACTCTGTCCTGTCGGGCCCCGACCGCACTGAAAGATTTAACAAAAGACATTCCTCTGCTACCGCTGGGAAAGTTAGTCAAGTAAGTACAGACGCCGGGTTTGTCAATGGTATCACGCTTAAAGCAAATGAACACAAACGGGGGGGAACGTGCAACGATAATTCACGTCGCAGAGCGAGACCCAGAACAAGCATGTGGTCTAGGGAAGTTGACCTTGAACACACCCACTCAGCAGCACAGAGAAGAGCCTTGTTCGATCGTCATACAGAGCCAAAGGGACCATTCCTCAAGTTCTCTCCCAAGAACCCGCCTTGCACCGTGGGTCTCAAACTTCAACCCGCAGTTGGGCGCTTTCCAAGTAGAGTCGGGTTGAAGAGGAAACGCGCTTGAAGAGGTAAATGATGGCACTTTTAGCTCATAATTATATAGCCAAGTCAATAGAACGTTTTAAATGAAACTATTCCTCTGTCCGTATAGTAATATTTCTACCCGTGATTTTAGAATGCAGAATGTCAATTGCGAATACAATAAAGAGTATCTTGGTGTCACCAACATATCGGCACAGACATCAAAGTTAACCGCGTTACAAGGATTCACACGACTTGTCGATTCTCATCGTGACTATCAATTCACATGCTGAGTTGAGCACATGGTAAATTTACCTCGGCGTAAAGACTTAAATAAGTGAATCATTGGCAGAGTTTGTCCCAACAAAACGGGATTAGTGGAATTCAACAAAATCAAATAGTCAAAACAGACTAGGATCTGGATTATCGCTTACATACTTATCACTAGCAGCATTGTTTGTCCTTAAAGCTTTATCCAGAAGCAATTGATCCTTCACAGAACTACAAAACAACATACGACACTTGGATGTAATGGCGGTAAAATCACTATGGGACTACATCTTTATGCGCTCTTCTATCTTTGTGTTGCACCTCATCGCGCCCTTAAGCATTGTCGTCTCTCTCACCTTATCACTAGTCAGGCTCCCATTTCAGATTCCGAGGCTTCTCGAGGCATGGTTTATTCTTGAAGCAATTTTCTACATCTTCATCTACCTTCCGCTGAACAGCCACCTCCAAAAACCCGCAAATCATCCTATTGCACCCTGTCGAGCCGATCGCCAAAGGCTATTCCAACAATGTCACGATAATATTCCAGACGCAGGCCAGTATCTAAGGCGGTGGTTTCGTAATGCGCCAGAGCATGAAATCAAGCGTGAGAACGTCAAAGACTTCTTTCGATGGGGCTTTCTAAACATGGAAGATTGTGATTCGACATATGATGACGAGTTAGAGGACTACATCAAGCAACTAGAGGAGCTGCTCGGGAGAAGGTTGGAGCCTGGCCGGGGGAATGCTAAATGCCTGCGCCTGACTCTTGACAAGGTCGAGATGCTTCATCGGAGTGTAACATGGTATCTTGTGAGTATCTATCAAAGTATTGGCAATTCAGTTCCACTTGCCATCGACCACTAACTTCAACTCTCTACTATTCAGTGCATCTTTGTTGTCGACACGATAGCATCTACTTATTTGCTATACCATTCCTTCAGCTTTCACCGAACATCGGTCTCCCAATGGTTTAACACTTTTCCGCTTCGGCCTCTAAGTTTAGTTACGCCCTACAAATCTCCTGCTAAGAGGGTTACCTACTGGCGCCGGCCACATACGTCCAAAACAAAACTACCGATTCTCTTTATCCACGGCATCGGCGTGGGGCTCTATCCGTACATAAATTTCCTGGCTGACATCAATACCCGCTACGAAGCCGATGGAGACATTGGGATCATCGCTGTGGAGATTTTGTCAGTGAGTTCTCGCATCACAGACCCGGCTATGTTGAAAGATGAAATATGCGAGGAAGTTCATCAAATATTGTCTTCATATGGGTGGGGAAAATGTGTCTTAGTCTCTCACTCGTAAGTGGTATAAGACGAATTCAAATTGTGTTATTAATAATTTCAATGTGAAGATACGGAAGCGTTGTTGCCGCACAGCTTCTCCGAGACCCCAAGACATCCATCAGTATCGGCCCCGTTATATTTATTGATCCGGTATCGTTCCTGTTGCATCTACCTGATGTAGCATATAACTTTGTACGTCTATCGACGATGTAGTCTACCAGTTGATCTCACTAAACCTCTTTCTCCAGATATGTCGACGTCCAAGTGAGACTAAGGAGCATCTACTCTCCTACTTTGGCTCCAAAGACATAGGCATCGCTCATACCCTATTTCGGCGCTTCTTCTGGGCCGATAATCTACTGTGGAAGGAAGACCTACAGGATCGTCCTGTGGCCGTGGCTTTGGCCAGCAGAGACAGTATCATCGATACAAAATCGATTAGGGCATATCTTGTAGGTTCAAAAAATTGGGCGCAAAGCCCAAATAAAGAGACAGGAGAGATTTTAAGCGACGGTAAACTGGATGTGATCTGGTTTGAGGAGTTGGACCACGGTCAGGCCTTTGATCACAAAACGACAAGGCTGCGTCTCGTTGAGACTGTTCGGGCATTCTGCAAGGAGACTGCGAGCCCTGAAGTAGGGGGAACGAAGAGCCGGATGGCGTATTAGCATGAATAACGAAAGCTTATAGTCCAAAGACTCTTCGGTAAATTTCTGCGGCTCGCGGGACCAGTGGTTATCGCTTGTGTGTATGACAATGACATATTAAGCTGGTTTCCTTGGTGTTTGCAAACATGCTTTTTGCTTGTTCAGTGTTTCGTCGTCTTGGGCACGGGTGTTCTGGAAAGATCCGAATAAGACATCGGCTGGCACGGGCTCAAGTGACGAAACACTTGCCTGAATTCCTCACTTTACTATAGCATATGGATCAAACGCCCACAGTCATTGTGTACACATATCATGGTATAGAAAGGACAGTTCAAATTAAATGACAGATTTATGTACATTGATATCATTGTGCTCTCGCTTCAAACAAAAAGCCATTTGCTTTTTGCCAGATCTAGCCAATTCTATTAGCAGTTGTCCAGCGATACGCCGGATCAACAAGGTGGTTCTCGACCTCAACGATAGGCATGCCGCCCATTGTTGAGGTAGTGGCTGTAGTGTCAATAGATCGACGGTTGTCAGGTCGCTCGCTCATGACCTTGTTGTATCTCCTAGATGCGGGAGAGAGGGCACTAAGGGAGAAACGACGCTTGGAGCTGAAAAAGTGTTAGTACAGACATACGTTTAAGCGATGGTAGAAGACTCACTTGGGAGCCATGTTGTTATGATAATGATGATATGAGATAGTAGTTATGTTTGAAGCGCAGATTTCTTGAAGCAGTGTCGTAAAAGCGTAGAGATTTGTGTTAATGTTCTTCTTTTCATGTTCGACTTTGGCAGTCTGACGCCATTGTTATATAGGCAATGGAAGTGGTGATCGATGCCAATCAAAGAAACAACCATATCATCAACAATCATACCTCAGCCGCGAAGATTCGCCGTTGCGATGTCATATCGACTATCATTTCTCCTAGAAACTCTCTGAGCTTCAACAGAAATCCCAACGATTCGACAGCATCGCCACAGTGACATCAACTTAGACCCTGAGTTCCTAATATGGTACGACCTGATCAACCGTGCCGCAAATATGACGCGCCAACCTGACAAGTGATGAGAGATAGATTTAGCCAGGTATATAGCCGCCCAATAGAAGAGCCACCAGATCGCCAATCCCTATTATGTGGTGGCTTTAGTATAGCTGTCGCTCATCAGTGGCTCTGAGCAATGGCTGGACGAGACCCTGATCAGCGTGAGGGTAAGACAGCTGCGTTCTTGCGTTTCAATGCAGGGACAAAGGCTTCTCAGAAAGCATCTTCCGGGTCATTTATGACGCAACTACAAACCCCTAGGATGCAACAAAATACCGGACCTTAATCCAAGGTGTCAAGATAAACTCAGCAAAAGATATCCTAAACTTATCTTGAACTCATACTAAGTTACCTAAGCCCTTTGCCATTTAGGTCCCGAGTTTTTTTTCCTCACATCGCAATCAGCCTCCCTTGTTACAGCTCAATACACTGCGGTTCCGGAACCTCAAACCGCGTCAAATACCAAGCTTGAAGCGTCCCTTCCATGTACCAATCGATCCCCATCGCATCTGTCAATCGAGCAATCTCAACTGTGTCTGGCCAGTCGCGGTCCCAGTCCAACTGTCGCCAGTGAATCCTAAAAGGAGGCGGACAGTTACTCATCCGCAGTGAGAACTTTTCTCGAAAGTCCAAGTCCTGGACTTGCATAGGGTCAAGAGACTCCAGAGCCTTCCAGAACCTGTGTCGGTTGGCCAAGTAGACCTTTGAAAAAGAGTCTGGGCAGATATTGACGTGGCAAATGGTAGGGATTCGCGGCTTCTGGGATGTTGCAAGGTCAGACTTCCATTCAAGAAGCTCAGTCTTTACTGCTTCGGCGTGTGCCACATGGTACGATTTAGATCGAGACGGGTTTTCTAGAAATTCGTTGAAGTCGCTGTTACGATACCCGGTGTAGCATAATGGTCCGAGCCTGTTATCGTCGTTTGCTCGGGAACGCTCCCAGAAAGCATATCCTATAGCATCGATATCCTCAACAGGGATGCAAGCGACGGAGCTGGCAGGTGTCTTGACTTCCACAGTGTGCGAACCACGGAATGGATAGAACCAGTCCCCAAATTCTTCTAGTCCCCAGTTCTCAAGGAGCAGCTCGCTTAGGCCCGAAAGGAGAGGAAGAAGAGACTGAAGTTCACGGACCAATGCATCCTGGTCCTTCCCTGTCGATGGGCTTTCAAGGATGACATTCCTGACTTTTTTCAAGTCATCCACGCGGTATTGGCCTATATCCCAGTGACAACCTGAGAGTAGCATACTGTACTCAGGACATGGGTATGGCGTGTGAGCTTCCCCCGGAAGGCCAGATCCGTAATACCTGTCATATGCCCTCGGAAAGGTTTCTACTGTATGAGGGATGTAGAGACGGTCTCTCTCGGGATGAAACCAAATTCTTGGACCTGTTGTTCTAGTTGCGAAGAAGAGCCGGTAGCCCCAGTTGACGAGCGCTTGTCGTGATTCTGAGCATACATGCAAGAACACAGGTATCTCAGCCTCGCTGTACAAAGCACACTTGCGGGTCAATTCAAATGCGAGCTCAGGAAAGTCGACGAGCCAGTCCGTCGGAATGCATGGTGTTTCTTCTGATGGTTGCCAAGGCTCGTAAACGGGTGAATTGGAGGTGAAACCATACGTCTCTAGGCATGTCTGCTTGTATTGGCGGTTATATGAATCCCATGGAATTCTGTGTCGCCAGTTATGCGCAAATGCTGCCAGATCCGGGTGTAGCTTCGGAACTGGCAATTTGACTAGCTTCTCCTTGTAAAACTTTTCGAATGCATAGTCGAAATAGCTCTCGTAGTCTTGGTCGATCCATGCCCGCTTCTCCTTGGGATTGACTGGCCCTTCCTCAACACGAACGACCCGTGGAGGGGTGGCGAGGATATAAATTGTGTGTCGCAGATCATACGGGAGAAATCGAAAGAGATGAAATTCTTCCAGTCTCGGTTTTGTGCTAGACGTATTATCCGCTTTGGATCGTGGATTTCTCCGAGTCTGAGTCATCTTAACCGAACGATCAGAAGGACGACCAGGTTGGTTTGAAGACTGAAGCCAAGCCACAGAGCTAGAAATAGGTGTCTAGGAGCAGTCCAGCACATGAACTGGGACGAAAGAAGTGAAAGTTGCAAAACGAATTGAGGTAAACAAGGTTGTTCGAAGAGCCTTGAGTGATGGACAACGGAGAGGACGGGCAGTAGGCGCCAATCCTGCCCAGGCAGGATACCCCACTATGACAAGGATGGTCCACCAATCATGTTGATCCGCAAAGGCCGTGGCATCAACAAACACGGGACTTTGCATACAGTGAGTGCTACGCAGGTGCAGTGAGCCTCGGGGAGCGAGTGAATTTATGATTTTAGGAGAGGGGGCTAAAATAAACTTAGCAAAGAGTCCCCTAACCTTATTGTAGACTTGACTAAATATTTTCGTCGCTAAGGGTCAACATCCTAAGTCTTCTTGCCTCCTCTAGGTGGGTGATAGTGAGCTAGCTTACGTATGGCAGAAACAGGAACATATCGAAGTCGGATCACTCGAAAGCAGGTTCCGGTTTGGAGCCGTAGGGAATAATCCGAACCATATGCCTCCTCTCGTTATCTCGAAAATCAGGCACAGCGGAATGTGCCGTTCCTCGTTGATCCCAAACCACAACCGTACCTTTCTCCCACCTGACCCTGCAACTGAAGTCCATGCTTCGAATGTGATTCTTCAAAAACGAGAGCAAGTGATCTGACTCCTCCGGCAGAAAGCCCTCAACCTGCCGAGCGATCGTGGGATTGACAAACAGCGATGGTTTGCCAGTGACGGGATGTTTGATGACAAGGGGATGCGTCGCATTGATTGCTTCTGCAAGAGCACGTTCTTGGCCAACTCGTCGTACTTCGCCTTCGGAAGCTGATGTGTGGTGAAGATTGAGGCCATGAAGAGTTTCTCTGAATGCAGGCGAGAGAGCTTCGTAGGCTGCTGTAAGAGACGTAAAGGCTGTGTCACCGCCGCCGGATTCGGGTATCTCGAGGACCCAGAAGAAAGTGGTCGAAGGCACATTTGGTGTAAATGTCTGGTCAATATGCCAGAGGTCATATGTCGTCCGGGGACCCAAAAGCTTTCTCAAGTTGCCACTGCATTTAATCAATACACTTGTTGGTAATGAAAAGAATTTCTGAAGATACTCACGTCTTCTCATCGGCATAGACAACGTGAAATTCTGGCCCAGTTCCCTTCGGATATCCCATCGTAGGATGCTGATGAAGCGGCCCATAATGCTTGACAATCTCTCTCTGTCTATCAAACCCTACATCCGCAAAATCCTGGTCCCTCTACAAAAGTCAGCTCAATATCATGACAGCCACCAAACAGACTCACAAAAACCACAACACCTCGTTCAGCAGCTAGCAAAGCCAGCTCATCAAGCCCCTCCCTCCCCAATGCACTAATCTGCACACCCCGGACTTCCGTGCCAATACGTGGGGTAATATCAACCGTCGTAGCGCCCTTTAGCAGATTCGCTTTGGCGGGATCAGCCCGAAGCCCTGGCTCTTCCGCTTCAAAGAGGGGCACAGGTACCGGCGCATTGTAGCCGTCTGAGCGGGTGGGCAGATAAGCGGGATACAGCGGTTCAGAAGACATTCTGGGCTTTGTTAGCAATTGAATTGAATGTGCAGGCTGCGTCTTAGATATCTCCGCCTTCGGATGGTGCAACCCGAGCATGTCGGGGCTTGTCCGATCGTTTTAGCTAGAAGAGGAGATTTGGGGGCTCGTTATTTGCAGGGCTGAAGACGCAAGCCGGGTGACTGTACCCGCTCTGTAGATCGAGCCAATTGTAGCTGTTGTGATTCAAGATAAGCAGTGGGGTAATCTCATGGTGTTTCTGCTAAATCGGACCCTGGATCACGACAAACACGGTAGTTTACTTCTCGGCTCCGATCTTAGTACCACTGACTCGTGATCTTGCGATATTTATGGTCTAAGCTCGTCATGGCTGCAGTTTTCGCTGAGAAACGATACTTGCCGAGGCTCTAGAACGTCTCTAGCTTAGAGTCAAATGTGGCGGGCGGGAATTTTTTAAATATTCCAGAGAACCCCAAGCGTCGATCATTTCTCAACTCCTCTTTCTACTTTTCAGCGGTCTTTGGAGCAACAAAGATGCCGACACCTGTGAATGACTCTGCCTCGGAAGAGAGGCAGAATGTCGCGTATGTAGAGTCGACGTCGTGGTTGGCAAAGGTTCACCCATACTTCAAAAATCCAGCTCATGTTTTGGTCCTCAAGCTTGATTGTTTGTTGCTGGTATGGGCGTTTATCGCAGGTCTCTTCAAGGTATGTACATACCCATTCTTTCTTGTGAAATGTGATATTGATGACTTTATAGGATATGGATCAATCGGCGACGACAGCTGCGTATGTCTCGGGGATGAAAGAAGATCTCAAGCTCTACGGCAATGAATTGGTGGAATTCACGACGTATTTCTCCATCGGATACGCCCTCTTTATTGTCCCATCGCAGCTCATCCAAACTCGCGTTCGACCATCTCTGTTTCTGCCACTCTGCGAGATCATCTGGGGCCTATTCACCCTATTCACCTACAGAGCTCCAAATGCAAAGACCGTATTTGCGCTGCGATTCTTCCTCGGCGTTTTCGAGTCTACATCATGGCCCGGCATTGTAAACCTGATCTTCAATTGGTATGATCACTGATCACAAACCTCTAGCTCCATATGTCGTTAACAAGCCTTTAGGTATCGTCCCGAGGAGTTGGGAAAGCGATTGGCGATCTTTGGCGTCAGTGGCGTTGCGGGAAACATGTTTCTCGGCATTGTTCAAGCCGCTCTCTACAGAAACCTCAACGGCGTATCTGGTCTTGCTGGCTGGCAATGGCTCTTCATCATCAGCGGGATAATGACTATTTTCTGGGGTCTTGTCGGTCTTGTCATCATTCCAGACTCGCCTGCTATCACTCGAGCTCTTTGGCTCTCAGAATCAGAGCGAGAGCTGTGTCGTCTTCGAATGAGTGACAGCGGTGTCAAAACTTCCAGAATCATCCCCTTCAAGACTCTGGTTCAAAAGATGAAACTCCTTATTCTCAGTCCTCTCTCTTATCTGTTTCTGGCAGCCTATCTACAGTTCGCATGGAGTCAGCGCGCAAACGCCTACTTCCTCCTCTTTCTAAAAGGTCTTCAAAATGCCGACGGAACGCCCCGCTACTCAGTCTACACCGTCAACCTTATCCCACTTGGTGGCTACGCTATAAGCATAGTCTGCAACATCGGTCTCAACGCCCTCAGTGATTGGAAGGCCTGGCGCTGGCAAGTCAGCGTTGGCGCCGCCACTTTACAGCTCATCGCAACCTCGGTTCTCTCCGGGTGGCCTGGTTCGTGGAAGACCATCATGGCTTTCTATTTTCTTACTTTTGCTACGGCTGCTTGGGGCTATGCTCTCCTCGCGTGGTTGGCGGAGATATTGAGGAAAGAACCGGAGGTGAGGTCGATTCTGGTGGCTGTCGCTGTCACACTTGTTTATGCCGGACATGCTTCTATACCACTTCGTGCTTGGCGGGTTAGTGACTCACCCAGATACCCAGTTGGTTTCCCGTTGGCTGCTGCGTTTAGTGTCGGAAGCATTGTTTCTATTATGGGAATGTGGTTTTACGTACGAAAGTATCCTGATATTTTAGCCTGGGGCCTGGATCCTGAAGGTGCCCAGGTACATGGCGAGGAGGAGATCATGCCAATAGATGATGACCAGAAGACGCCCGTGGAGAGAAGTAGTCGAGTTTAGGTTCTGAGACGATCAGTCGCCATAGCACCATATAAGCGATACACAATAGCCATTCAATCTATGTCATATCCAAGCCATTTCTCGGAATCTCAAGCAACTGGATTGATACACGTCGGTGCAGATGAAATAATAGTCAATAGACAAGCACGCAAAAGATCGCAACAGGGAGACTTTCCATATACTGTGAGGAATCAAAGCGATCGCAACAAACCAGTTCATATTGATTTTGGAGCCTGATACATGGTGGCAGTACACCTATCTAATGGTGGTCTCAGTATCTGGCTATGCATGGTCAGCCGTCGGCCACAATACTACTTGCATATACAGACCACGTGCAGAATTTGGGCATTAATTGCACATTTGATTCAAGCCCAATTCCGCTTTAAGATGGTGAGGGGCCATCAACTGAGTTTAGCTGTCAAAACATGGTTCGATTGCCAACATCGTGTAATATCCGAAAGTCAAATCATTAGCTTGAATATGCCAGCCTCCAATACACTGATCCGAATCCATAGTCCTCTAGAGGCAACTGTAGAGTGAGTACAAAGTTACAGCATGGCCGCTGCCGTTTTCACTCGTACTAAAGCACCACTTCCCATGTAGTATTATTGTTGTTCATGGCATGAACCCTCTGGGTAATAAGAGCCACGAAGAGGATGTTTGGAAAGATAAAGAATCGGGCGTCAATTGGGTTCGAGACCTTTTGCCAGTCCAGATACCTTCAGCTAGAGTGTTGGCGTTTCAATACAACGCAAATGTTGTATTCGGCCCATCGATCGCTGGTGTGGCCGGTCAAGCGGAGAATCTACTTGAATGCCTGAGAATGAAACGAAAGGTGATGCTTCCCTTCATACCTGAAATGGAACCCGCTTCTAATTACTATTCCCGCAGTTGAACCCACTTTGACCTATTATATGGATTGCTCATAGTCTGGGGGGTATCATTGTCAAAGAGGCACTGGTAATTGCATTGAAAAGGTTCCAAGCCTATCCCATGATCTCAACATTCACATATGCTGTCTTCTTTATGGCAGTACCGCATCGCGGCTCGAATTATGCCGGTTTTGGAAAGATTGCTAGCCATATCGTTGGTTTAGTTACCTTCCAGCAAAAGAATTCATTTCTACAGAGTGTGAGTATCGACTCAGACTACAACAAAGAGCTCAATAGCAAGTTTGAGCCATTACTTAAACTATATAAATTCTATACCTGGATGGAAGGGCGTGAGGTCCCCGATGTTGGACTGGTAAGAATCCTCTCGTTCTATTTGTGGTTGAAGCTAATTGCTTGCCCCCTGCCAAACAGATCGTTCCAGAAGACTCAGCACGTCTAAACCTGCCACCGCCACAGCAGATATGCCGAGTGACCGAACGCCATCACAGAAACATTTGTCAGTTTCCTAGTTCGAATGATCCAGAATGGAAAGTATTGTCTGGAGCCATCAGTGAGGCAGCCCGTGATGCCATGGGCTCGATTAGCTATACTCCCACACTAGATCGTTCATATGACATGATTGGGGAGCTAAGGCATGAAGGTGAGTTCTTCTGTCAGCTCATACTCATGATTTGGCTCACTGGCACTGTAGACCCCTATGCTCAGGATCTTTTGGGTGCTATCTCGGAAGCCAGGTTGTTATTGACGACATGCATACGTTTTGTCACAGCACCGAGCTTCAGAGCAGAGACCGTGAGGCAGGAGTTGCCTCCGATGTGGCCCTTGCGCTTGCAAAGCTTTTACTCGCTGTCATGTCCCCAATACTGAGTCTTTCGTCCTCATCAAACGTACTCACGGCGATCGCGGCTCTTCTATTAAATTCTATCCTCGCGGTACTACCTAGCAAAAGCTACCTGCTTGAGAAAGTCGAAGAAGGCCAAGAAGCGGAAGAAGCAATTATGAAAGCAGAGAAATGGGCGATCGATAATCTGAATGGCTCTCAGCGTGCTGCCCTTCGTTCTGGCCATTCGCTCAAGCAAAAGATCGCCACTCTTGAACTTCAGGAAATAGATGATGCGCAGGTCCTCCTGTTGGTTGAAGCTCGCCTCCTGCAAGGGGGGTTACAAACACTAGTCGAACGCAACACACAGTACATTCATGAAAGACGGTTTAAATATGAAAGAGCTAAGAGAATAGTCACGCGGACTGAGGAGGTGAGACACAAAGTTGAAGATAAGACTAAGAAGGAGACATACATGGTGCTGAACGATGAGCTGAGGACAGAGCAGCAGAACCAGGATAGCGAAGATGAAAGTGGCTGTTGTTGAAAGTCATAATTATCGTTCATCCGATCCCGCGATTCATCATGTACATAGTCATCTCTCTGTCTGCCCAGTTAGTCCTGCTTCTTCAACCAACATACAATTCACATTTCAACAACTGTCCTATAGGGTGTGTAATTCTCTGGAGCTAGAAATCAGCCTCCAAAGAGTAACACAAGGCTACGAAATAGAGGTCTGGCAAAATGATTTAACTAAATGCGCATGAGCATCCTATTTGACATGTGGAATAGTTGTCCTAGTAGCCGAGGTCTCTTCAAGGCACGTGGGAAATAGAAACTTGTCCACTGATGCATGCGTACGAGCGAAAAGAGGCTTCATCTAATCAAACTCATTGCTTGGTTGAAAAAACGGAAAGACATTGTCAAAACACCATGTACACTCATCGAAATGTCGAACTAGCCCTGCAGCTTAGCAACCAGCTTATCTCCCAAAGTCCTTATACTCTTGGAGAAATCAGCACGGCTCGCAGCCTTCCAATCAGCACCATTCTTTCCAGGAACAGCCTCGTCACCTTTAAAGGCGATATATAGAACATCCTTCTCACCATGGCCATTGTCTCCATTGAGACCCTGGTTAGGAAAGCAAAGCTCGGCGAGAGAAATCGAAGCTTCGCCAGTAGAGGTGCCACCGTTAGTATCTCCCCAGATGCCGTAGTGCTATTGAATGTTAGCAGGAAATCTATAATTGACTGTGGAATACTTGCCACTTCGCCATTGCAAACAACGGCCATGACACTCAGTGGCTTAATACCGTGCTGCTGGGGGTCAAATGATGGCGAGGCTCCATCATTGCCAAAGACCACGTAGGGATGGACATTGGCATCCAAGTCAGGAATACCGTAATTCTTGACAGTGTCCTTGAAGGCAGTCTCCCCCTGTCCGGAGGGATCATTTGAGCAAGCACCTGCATGGTTATTCGCTCCATCACAGTCAATATCCATGTTATCGTAGTTTCCATTGGAGCCCTTGAGGTAGATAGCTCCTGATATATCGCCGCAGTATCTAGCACCCTCAGGGAACCTGTCGGAAAGGCGGCTGGAACACGAGCCAGCCTGTTGTATTGTCAGAGTTGTATCTGCGAACCATGGAAGCGTAGTTACCTTATGATTATCGTAAATTGACTTCAGGTTCTGAGGCAGCTGGTAGGCAGAAGCTGCTGTGCCCAGCGTGACGGCGGTAAGAAATGAACAAGAATGCATGATTGTCTTGGTGTCTGGCTCAAAGATATCACTAACTTGATAGAGGTGAGAGTTGATTCTGAATAGGATGTGAAGGAACTGTTTAAGCTTTTATATCTAATTTACAGTCGAGCCCCTTTTATGATTTAACAATGATCAAGTACACCCCATCCCAGTCTCAAGATCACCATGTGGCATTTTACCTAATCGATATATCTCAGGTCTACCTAACTGCCGAACTACCGGAGTGCTTGGACTTTCTGACCGCTTAACCCTAATAGGAGAGTCAAAGGATGCCCCTGGAGTGTTTTGGTAAGACTACGGAAATAAACTTGTGGTAAACCCTAGAACGCTGATATGTAACTCCATGTCTTCGGCTTGTTTCGTTCGGCTTACATGTGACTGGTATTGCCAGACACAGTTACATTGTTCCAATCGATACTAAGCTTTTATTAGGGGGAAATTTTCTAGTATATTGAAAAAGTTAGATCTCCTCGTTAAGGTCATACCTTCAAGCTCATCGAAATAACAAGACATAGAAACTTACACCTCAGCAAAGGCCTCCCATAGTACTCGTTGACATCGTGAAACGCACAGCAAGTTCTTGAAGGATCTATCGATAGAAGGCCCGATAAGCCCTAGTGATGGTCGTTGGAGTATAAAGATCCTTAGGTTCCAAGTCGACTCTTGAATCTGCGGTACTTGATAGTTTAACTAAAGTTCCACGTGCTTCTCTTAGCTGAGCTCACCCGACATTAACTGCCGATGGGATAATTATCCTTCCTTGGCACCGGTCTCTCTTCAGGGCAGCCAGTTCAGTATGAGGTATTGGAGAAAGGACGAGTCCTAAGTCTAAGTCTAGGCGGCCAAATAAATGACAAGAATAAAATATTCTTACTTCCATCAAGCTGTACTCAAATCTCTTCTAGACTATCAAACCGACTTTTGTTTTGATAGAGCAGCCAGGTCTTTATGGGTAGAGATCAGTAGGGGCCGAAAGTCTTAAGAAATTCATCCCGTCTTGATCTTGCCCGTAGCATTACTAGCGGGCCGCTGACTTTTCTAGCTAGTCACCCCAACATACCCCTGTAAAGTTTTCTTAGGGCTGAAAAGAAATTACAAGTCAAGACAACTGTCGAACTATCCCCTCGGTAAGTCCCTACTTGGTAATCCGCATTGGACCTCGGGCTGTCAAATATTGGCTTACTACGTATGCTTATACCATTTCACTCCTCAGAGTTACATAGACTAGACCAGCAAGGCGGGTAACAACTAGTTTCGAGAAATTCGGAGAGGCCGGCGGCTACAATGCGACGTCGGCCTCCACTCGGCAATCTATATGCGGGATGATGATCGTCGTGGCATGATTGTAGCTCAAAGAGGAAGTTCCATTGTCTCTCCGCGCAATAGTTCCCCTGGGATCGGCCGCCCAGCCTGATCATCAAGGTTGCGTTTGACGGCATCAACAGGTAATTCGTAGCGTAGCATATTCTTCAGATATTAACAGCCAATGAATGGCCGGGGTTTAATGCCGAAGCTACTGAAATTATCCTGTTCCTTCGTCCAGTCTGGGGTGAAGCTAGCCCAATTGAGTATCCCAGATCCATACCCAAGCACGTTTCGAAACGTGAATCGAAATTCGAAGGGATGAACCAGTATAAGGACTTCAAAGCATGTTATAAGCAGTAAACCTAGCAACTCGTTTCAAAAAGGAAATCCGTATCTATGTGTTCTAAATCAGCTCATCCTAGAGGCATGATGAGTGTATGAGGCCTCGTCAGTTGAAATGCCCGCTTACTCAATGGCCTTGACCTTCCCCTGTGGCATGATCTGGGGTAATTTTATGCAGCTTAACGGGCCGAATAAGCTGGAAGTCCTGGTCAGCCGGCCCTATGCAGTAGGTTGAAGGCAAGCAATGGCGAGAAAGTAGGTTGAGGCAAATAAGCGGAGTTCAACTGATCGGCATCATGTGAGGCTGAGGTAAATAGGCTATACACTGAATAAATTACTCTCAGTATATATCTTCACTATCCTTCACGATAGTCTAGTTCTATTCATCCCCATCTCGCTATCTTCGCCACAGCCTCTGAGCAAGATGCATTACTCTACTCTTCTTCCCTTGATCCTGGCTGGTTCCGCATCAGCATGGCTTCCCCATGAGCGTGACCTAGCAGCATTTAACCAGACCGCTCGCCACGAGCAACTTGGGAAACGATTCAAACCAAACTTGCCCAGCGGTGTAACCAAGATCCGCGGTGTCAATTTTGGAGGTAAGTCCCCAATATCCCTCTCAGTGTGCATCCGCTAACATGTATAGGCTGGCTTGTTTGTGAGCCCTGGATGCAGCGAGATGAATGGGCAAACGTCCTCAAGTGCGGCGACTCTGCCTCCGAGTTTGACTGCATGCGCGATCACTACTTGGGATCAAACCGCGAGACTGGCAACAGTCGCTTCGAACAGCATTGGAAGAACTGGATCAACCCCGCAACTGTCCAGTCAGTCCATGACGTAGGACTCAACACCATCCGAATCCCCATCGGATATTGGTCCTACACTGATATCGTTGACAAAGCCAGCGAACCTTTCGCTGATGGCAACCGCATGCTTCCTTACCTCGATGCTGTGGTTCAAAAGGCTGCCGATCTTGGTATCTATGTCATCATTGATCTTCACGGTGCTCCTGGCGGCCAGCAGGAAGATGTCTTCACTGGTCAGAACAACAAACCAGCGGGTTTCTTTAACGACTACAACTTTGGTCGTGCAGAGAAGTGGCTTGCTTGGATGACGAATCGAATTCACACCAACTCTGCCTATTCCACTGTTGGGGTGATTGAGGTCCTCAACGAGCCTGTTTCTCGCCATGACGCGAACAACCGCTATCCTGCTCCCGGAGAGGACCCCGGCCTAATCCAAAAGTACTATCCCGCAGCCCTCAAAGCCGTCCGTGACACCGAGGCTTCTCTCAAAGTCCCCGACAACAAGAAGCTTCACGTTCAGTTCATGTCCAGCAAATGGGACTCCGGAAACCCCCGCTCAGTATCATCCGTAGCTAACGATCCCTACACTGCTTTCGACGACCATAACTACATCGGTTTTGCTCTCAGTGATAGCAACGGTGATCAGTACAAGCTCATGCACAGCGCTTGCACTGACTCTCGACTCGTTAGCGGCCAGGACTTTACCTTCACTGGTGAATGGAGCATGACATCTAACGCTGATTGGCATGATAAGACTTTCTTTAACAAGTTCTTTACGGCTCAGCAGCAGCTGTATGAGAAGCCTGGTATGGCGGGATGGATTTACTGGACTTGGAAGACGGAGACGAATGACCCGAGATGGACGTATTCTTATGCGACTTATCTAAATTACATTCCCACTGATGCTGCTGGGCTAGAGAAGAATGTCTACCAGGACGTTTGTGCTGGTTATCGATAGATTCAGCTTGTCGTTCTTATCGAGATTCAGGGGCTGTAGGACAAGCTGTTGGCAATGAACTAGGCAGCCTAGATGTCCACCTACTCAATTTATCCTAATTCACCTCAGACTTTTTGTGATTCAGAAAAGGATACTCCAAGTCACCTTGTCTCCTGTTGACAAATTATTAAGTATTATCTCAAGAATCTCTCAGGCTTCTTCAAATTGCTTATTCGTATTTCGATCAACTAACTGGTCTTCTTTGAGGTCATGAATATATGTACCATACACTTGTCTTGAGACAGTATGGATATCCATTCGTGACCATTTTATCACACCTATCTATCGAGCTTCAAATCTTGCTCCAAAGACCTCCAACGCCTTCTTGCTAGCCTGCCTAGCATCCATTCTCTCAAAATAACTAACAATATTCTTCCTCCACGGATGAAGTATCCATGGTGCCATTCCAGTGGTCTTTCCTTTCATCAGACCGTAGAAGTGAGTGTCCGCCGCCGAGAACCTCTCACCACAAAGATACTTCTTTCCCTCCAATTGTTCATCCAACAGGTTAAGATACTGCTGAATGGTAGCCTTCTGTGCCATTCTCGCCTCAGGGATAGGAATCCGATGTCCTATGTCAAAGTCCGCAGTGCCCGGATCGTTGCGAACCCACGAGATGATAGGTTGTGCGATTTCGAGGTCCATTCGTCTCAGCCACAAGCGCGTTTCGGCACGTTCAATGGGTGTTTCGCCGAAGAGTGACTTTCCGCCTTGTGCTATCTCATCGAGATACTCGCAGATGGCGGTAACTTCAGTTCAGATAAAACCATTATCGAGAACGAGCGCGGGAACCTCTCCTCGGGGGTTGATCTTTCGATATTCAAGGCCTCTATTCTCCATGTTCATGACGTCGATGGTCTCAACGTCAAGGCTTATTCCACCTCTTTCGAGTACGAAGAGGCGAACTACCATCGGGTTGGATGCTGGGGCGTCATAAATTTTCATTGTTGCTTGGATCTCAGAAGCCTACTGCAAATTTAATAATTTGGAGGATGAAAGAATAAGATTTAAGGCTGGGCCTCTGTCAGCAGTGACGTTTTATATATCACCCAGTCAAATAGAGTTTTGGCCCCTAGATCCCATGTAAGCCCGAGCACTAGTCAATGCTATCTTTATAGACTGAGAACGTCGAAAGCACTTAAAGACTGTATCAATATGAGGAGCTGCACAGGCCTAACTATCATTTCCAGTTCGGGCGGATGATCGCCACCCCTTTGCAGCATCATAAATACTGAACAAAAGCGTAAATTCTCCACCAGCCAGCGCAACAATTTGATCCAAGTCCGTAAGAGAGACGTTACTCTTGGGCATAAATATTATCATACGAGTCTGATATCCGAGCACGCCCGCAGCGAAGGCCATTGTGTTGCCAACAAACCCATATTTGACGATGGAGATGATACTTGCGATGAGAACTTAGGCAAAGATATCCGACCATTTCTCGAACCTACTGCGTCTTTCCTTCGACACGTCCTGGTCTTCAGTGCTAGGGGGCTTGGCTCTTCGATACATGGTGACAACAACTGTGCGAATTATCGATACACCAGTCATGATAGCCATGATCCCCGATATGAAGCCCAGCGCAAGAACAAAGTTGAAGAGAAATGGTCGAGCAAAAGTACTTCTTGAGTCAGGAAGATCAGGGTATGTAAAGAAGATAGCCAATTGCGGCGAGAAGCACAAAAGAGTCGATAAAGTAATGCAACCCACCCTCTTCCACTGATATCGCCTCGACGCAGCGCTATGTAGGAAAATAGCCAGCACAACGTAGACTTCGCAAATAGCAAGCGGGGCCTCAAGCGCAGCGACGAGTTGGATATCTTCTGGTGAATCGCTCAAAAGCAACCGCGGACGATCAGGTAGATCATGTTTGGCGAGTTGGTAGAGTGCATCTACAGCTGCGACTACAGGTAGTGTAAGCGCGGCGATTGTGTCGTTTGTGATGGAGTCCAAACGTTCCGTGGCTGGGTTGATGGTCCAGCTTATAAAGACGGAGGCTACGATGATGAGCCAGCTCCAGAAGGTGCCGGGGCCATAAAGACATGATACGAGAGCCCAGCGGCTGAAATTTTCCGTTGTATTTGACATTGATTGGGGGTTTTCGTTGGATATGTGAACTTAGCCTGTTGTTGTCAGTTTGAACTGGTCGTTGTGAGATTGTGGCTCACTGGCTGATATGCCTCGCTGGTTGGAACAAAAACGCCTTGGCGCTAAGGTTTTGGTGGACAAGCAAGTGAGAATGACAGCAGGCAAAGCTGGTGAATAGTTGCATAGAACAATGAGTTATCCTTCCCCCCCCCCCCCCTTCATTTTCCACTTCACGATGCTATCACCAACACCTCGACTCGCATTCATCATCCCAGGCGATACGCTCTTCACATTGTTGCCTAGTTAGAAGAGCCAATGAATGGTCGTAGGGTACAAGTCTTTGTATTCGTGTATCTCGATCCCACACATCACAGTGGCTATCACGAGTTGGCCGTGTGGCCGAAGCAAGTACTGCAGGTCCCCCAAGTATGCAAGATCTGTGTATAAAAGCAGCGTCTGCATCACACATTCCGTTTGTTCATCCTCACATCCCAAACAGTGATTCATCTTGTCCAGACAGCCAAGTATTGAACAGATCTTCACGCAAGTACCTTTAAGCTCAGCTTTCCCCAAAGATAACGAACTAAGTTCCTAACGCGTGATATGCGCAGCCAGTTTATACTCCCAAGTTATCTCATAACTACTCGAAACTTCCCATCACCTTCGCAATGGCTAAGCCTCCTTGCCCTCACTGCCCAGAGTCGATGGAGGTCATTGGAGATGAGCTTTGGTGCCATAACGATGATTGTTCCCATCCTGGTTGGCGATTTACCAGTTGGGATGGGACATTCGGCCGCGTCCCCAATGGTCAGCCGTGGCACTACTCACCCCAGGGTTCGACTCAGGGCGGATAGGTGTCTGTCAGAGAGGTTGCGTATTAGGCAATAAACTATGGTTGGGGTTGGCATTCGGACGAGATGGTGGTGTTGTAGTTGGGGTAGGAGTTGGTGGCTGTTCGTTCTTGCCGGAAAGTGTTGGACCAATTTCGATTGGTTATTATATCTAGCTAGAATATAAATGTGGTTGAACTTGTTGCTCCATTCCTTTGCTGCATAGGTACCTATGTTGTTGGGTCTCTGGCCATGAATCAGGTACCTACTACCTGGAAGGTGTCTACCTTAGTGATTCTGGGGGGGTACCTGTTCAAGTTATTACCCTTTATATCCTGCTGCACTAGGCTAACATGATGTTGCTAACGGAAAATCACTCCGACAGTCTTTTCCGTCCACTGACCGATATTCAAAAACGCCCCCTCTCCAGCGTAGGTAGCTTAGTACCTTACTTTACCTAGGTACCTAGGTACCTTACTAACGGTCAGGTACGTAGCTTATCTGTCACGTGAACGGTCACGCCTGATCAAAGAGGGGGCACCTTACCCCACCGTAGAGCTCCCAAAAACTCTTCCCAGATGAGTTGAGCTTCAAATGCCATATCAAACCCTTTCAACTCCCTAATACTCCAAAATGTCCTTCGGTGGTCAAACACCGACAATCATTGTCCTCAAGGAGGGTTGGTACAACTCCATGATGACACTGGTATGCGTACTGACATGAGCTTGCCAGGAACGGATACATCTCAGGGCAAAGGCCAAATCATTTCTAACATCAACGCGTGCCTTGCCGTGCAAGCGACCCTGAAATCCACCCTTGGACCCTATGGAGGCGATCTATTGATGGTGGATGAGAACGGCAGACAGACGATTACGAACGATGGCGCGACAGTGATGAAGGTACAGTTTCCCGACTGTCCGATTGCTTCTGGGCCCAACCTGACGGTTCGCAGCTTCTGGACATCGTTCACCCTGCGGCACGAATACTCGTCGACATAGCACGCTCACAAGATGCGGAAGTCGGAGATGGCACGACCTCTGTGGTGGTGCTGGCTGGTAGCATTCTCAAAGAAATGAAAGACCACGTTGAACATGGAATCAGTTCGCAGATCATCATCAAGGGCTTAAGGAAAGCCTCAGCAATGGCAGTTAATAAGATCAAGGAAATCGCGGTCAATACGAGCGCAGCAGATCAGAGAGAGACTCTCAGCAAGCTAGCAGCTACGGCCATGACGAGCAAATTGATCAAGCGTAACACAAACTTCTTCACTAAGATGGCTGTTGACGCTGTTCTTGCCCTGGATCAGGAAGATCTTAATGAGAAGTTGATTGGAGTGAAGAAGATCCCGGGCGGCTCATTAACCGATTCGCTATTTGTTAACGGTGTGGCTTTTAAGAAGACCTTCTCTTACGCTGGCTTCGAACAACAGCCTAAGACATTTATTCAGCCTAAGATTGCCTGCCTCAATGTGGAACTCGAGCTTAAAGCTGAAAAGGATAACGCAGAGGTGCGAGTCGAACAAGTGTCAGAATATCAGGCCATTGTTGATGCAGAATGGCAAATTATTTACAAGAAGCTCGATTCCATCTATCAAACAGGCGCCAAGATAGTTCTCAGCAAGCTACCTATTGGCGATTTAGCAACCCAATTTTTCGCTGATCGGGATGTTTTCTGTGCTGGTCGTGTTGCTAGCGATGATATGGAACGTATCATTCAGGCTACCGGCGCTGTGCTCCAGTCGACATGTTCTGATATCTATCCTGAACACCTCGGAACTTGCGGAAAATTTGAGGAACGTCAAATTGGCGGCGAGAGATTTAATTTCTTTGAAGATTGCTCTGAGGCCAAAACGTGTACCCTGGTTTTGCGCGGCGGCGCCGAACAATTCATCGCCGAGGTGGAACGCTCGTTGCATGATGCTATCATGATTGTGAAGCGCGCTATCCTCAACCGCACTATCGTTGGCGGCGGCGGCGCCTGCGAAATGGAGGTATCGTCCTACCTAAGCAACTACGCCGACAAGATCCGGGACAAGAGACAGGCCGTCATCAAGAGTTTCGCTAAGGCACTTGAGATCATTCCGCGTCAACTGTGTGATAATGCAGGTTTTGATGCAACGGACATTCTCAATAAGCTTCGCGTGGAACATCATAAGGGTAATATTTGGGCCGGGGTGGATTTTGAGCATGAGGGTGTCGCCAATATGATGGACAGCTTTGTGTGGGAGCCGGCGCTGGTTAAAATCAATGCTCTTCAAGCCGCCACTGAAGCTAGTTGCCTTATCCTAAGTGTCGATGAAACGATTCGGAATGAGGAAAGCGCAAAACCGCAAGCGCCAGGCGCACTTCCCCCTGGTACTGCCCAACGCGCCTTGCGTGGAAGAGGGAGAGGCATGCCCAGACGCTGATGGGGTGCTAATAAGAGATAGGCAGCCAAGATGTATATGCCATTCTTAGCACATGAGTGCTCTCCGTGGGTTGCATTGGCTGATAGCGATATCATCGATAACTGGATCAAGACTTTGATGTCATGTTTTAAAGTCTTTAGCAAGTTACTATGTAGATGACCTGTGGGTGCGAGGGGCCTCTGACTGGTCGTTAATACATCAAGTAAAGGGGAGTAATATTCGCGATTGCCTCAAACGTTTCGGCGCCACATCAGCCAGTATGTCCTTCAACGTCAAAAAGGCTCTATCATTCTCTCATACGTTAGACCGAGACCGCCAAAAGCACAATAACCAGGACTGAGCCCGACTACACTAAGCACAAACAATCCAACAATGATGTCACACTTCAATGATCAGTCCAGATGGTCAAGATTTCAATGCTCAATTGCTGTGGAACCATCATCCAAATCATCTATGTAGACCAACAAAAACATATCCCAAAAAATAGCTACGCAAAATGTCATTCATATGAGTACAACCGCTGTCTTTCTTTTCCCCCCTCCTTCATTATGATAAAGCCAATCTTTACCAAGGCTTGACCTTGAGCATGCTACCCTCCTCAGCCAGAGCCTTGTGCAGGTCGAAAGCGTTGAAGAGAAGGTGAGGCTCGTGGCCCATACCCTTCTTCAGACCCTCTGACTCAGCCTTGTCGAAGTAGTGGCTCAGGATGGGCTGGTACTTGGGGTGCGCGCACTTGTTGATGATGACACGGGCGCGCTCACGGGGTGACAGACCGCGCACGTCAGCGAGACCTTGCTCGGTGACGATAACGTCGAGATCGTGCTCAGTCTGGTCGACGTGTGTCACCATGGGGACAATGCAGGACACACCGTGAGGATCGGTCTTGGAGGGTCGGCTGGATGGTGTGTGCATGATGGAGTACTTGGAGTTGCGGAGGAAATCGGCTGAGCCGCCGAGACCGTTGAGCATGCGTGTTCCGCTAACGCAGGTGGAGTTGGCGTGGGCGAAAATGTCGACCTCGACGGGGGTGTTCATGCCAATGACACCAAGACGCTTGATGATCTCGGGAGCGTTGGAGACAGCCTGGCTTCGGAGGAGGATCTTGTCGGCGTAGGCATCCCAGTTATCGTAGAAGCGCTTGAAACCATCGGGGGAGAAGCGGATTGATGTGGCAGTAGCGTAGTCGAGCTTTCCAGAGTCGAAAAGATCGAGGAAAGTATCCTGGATGACCTCTGTCCAGACCTTGAGATTCTTGAACTTGGACTCGTTGAGACCGCCGACAATAGCGTTGGCGACGTTGCCGATACCGGACTGAAGAGGCAGAAGGTTGGCGGGCATGCGACCCTGGGCAACCTCGTGCTCGAAGAACTCAATCAGGTGGCCGGCGATCTGGCGAGATGACTCGTCGGCATCGGCGTTGGGGCCTGTGGCATCCCAGTAATCGGACTCGACGATAGCGACGACCTTTGAGGGGTCGACCTTGACTGAGGGGGAACCAATGCGGTCCTCGACAGCGGTGATGTTGTAGGGAGTGCGGTGGGGGGGGACGTCGGTGAAGGTAATGTCGTGGAGACCCTTGAAAGAGGGGATGGCGGTGTTGACCTCGATGATGATCTACCAAGCGCAATTGTCAGTAACTAAAAGTTGGCGATGCGGGTTCAAGCTTGGCGGTGACGTACCTTGTCAGCCATCTGGATCAACTCGGGAGTAGCACCAACAGAGGCACCGGGAACAAAGCTGCCATCCTCGAGAATGTCTGTCGCTTCAACGACGGTGACATCAAGGTTGCTGTTTGATCGATCCTTTGTGTAGAAGCCCTAGAGTCAAATTGTCAGCCGATTGTCTTATCGGAGCCGCAATAGCTCGGTGGGAGATTAAAGCGAGGCCGAATGGTGGGGCCGCAATCAACAAATTTCCATTCTGTGCTTTTGCGGTTACGTACATAGACAAGATCGGAGGGGAACATGGACAGATGCTTGTCGAAAAAGTTGATTCGTCCAGAGTTGATTCCCTTGGCGATGTCCTTGCCGACTTGGTGAGGGCTTCGTCGGTTGATCATGTCGAGAGCAGCCCATCGGTTCTCAGTCTCGGAACCGGCCGAGGCACCAACGAACAGGGAGTACTTCATCTTGCTCTGAAGGTTGTTCTGCTCGACGTAGTCGGCCATAGCAGCGGGAACCTTCCTGTTGCGATTGTCAGTTGCACTGCTTGCGCCAAGCTCGGGTAATGACGATAATAGCCGGTGCGGAGTCTGAAACTCGACACTCAGAGTAATCACAGAGCAGTCAATTGTGCAGGAGAGGTGAGTTAACGTACTTGGGGTATCCAACAGCTGTAAAGCCAGACCAGCCGATGTAAGAGCCATTGGGAAAGTGGTGCATCAGATCCTCAGGTCGCGCAAGCTTCTTGAGCATAGCGGGATTGCGAACGCGCGCCTTGAGGGCGGCAGAAGCAACAGGTGAAGCCATAATGATCTGAAAGCGAAATGTACAAAAAGGAGAAGAAAGAGGGGAGATTGTTCCGTTCAAAGAGGGAGAGTAAAAAAAGAGGAGGAGGAGGAAAGGATAAATAAGAGGAAGAAAGAGAAGACAGCTCCAACCTTGGTTAGTGGAGGCCACTCAATTGGATTGGGTTCGTCGGGGTGACGGTGACGAGGGGTGGATCACCGAAACCCACTGAGTCTTCAGAGCGGGGATGCATCCCTTTCAGTGGTTGGCCCGTCGGTTATAGTGGACGCTTCAGCGTGTCCTTTCTCCAAATTTGCATCCAGGTCCCGTTGTGCCTTTTGGTTCAGCAAAGAGGTACAACGCGGAGAGAAGGGAAGTTCTGCCAAGCACCGGATTTACAATTCCGTTATATCATAGGGAGCAAGACTGCAACCTACGCAGAGAGAATAACTCGCTGATGCAGTTGATCTCCAGATCTACCGACGTTGCCGAGAGGAGAGTGCATCGGCCATGACACTATTAGGCAATACATGCGTGTGGCCTGATTCCCCTACGCATCCTTGACTTTCTATCTCATGGCCTCACAACTTCTCACCTTGACTTTCTTGACCTGATGTTACTTCTAGCAATCTCCATTATGCAAAATACTTCTCCGGTGAGCTTTGCAACTGTAATTGTACACCGGCTCTTCCGCCGTCGAGGACCTCCGAGTCCGTGTTGTGGATCCCCGCCATCTTCTCCAAAACCCCATGCGCGCCCCATCTTCCGCCCGGCCGAGATGAGCACAGACCACCATCGGCATCACTCGGTTATCAGCCTCCAAAAACAGACAAACACATACAGATCGCAAGCTATGGAAATTCTAGAACAGCCCCTATTGAAGACGGCGCTTCTTTTTCATCCGGGGTCTAGCGTCTCGGTGCCGTTTTATCTTACCCCGGAAAATTTGGTCGGCAATCATTCTCGAATCACCGTGCTTGAATATACCCTTAGGTTCGTCGGGACAAGGGTAAGATCTGGGGTAAAAGTATAGAGCGCATTCAATGGTAGGTTCAGCATTAGACTGCAGGTATTGTATGGGAATTCCAAGAATTGACTCAGTAATAGAAACACCTGTGCAATTTTAGTGTCATTTAATATGTCGAGCTTGCTCTTTGTCACCTTTGCATACTGAGGTAGCAATTGCCTTTCGCACCCCAATTGAATGCCCAAAGGCTTTGTGCCAAGTTCACGCAGCCAGGTACTGAAGAAACTCCGACTCTATCCTATCCTAAATGGCAAGATGATCTCAGCACCTCAAATTTGGGCTGTTTCATTGTAGATTCGATAGACCTTGGGACTTGCTTCAATCTCGGAATGTTGACTTCCGTCGACCAAGCAAGTGCGATCTAGGCACGATGGGTTCCCTCGTTCTACCCCTCTCAGCCAGACAAGCCAGACAAGCACTCAATTCCACCATCATCCTCGACATTACCCGCCATATCTTTTACAAGAAAATCCCACAATCATATTCATCAGCATCATCAAAGATGCCTCTTCCATACTCCCGAGTCGATGTGAACTAGGATCAGAACATGCGACGCGTCCTCGGCCCCATCGCTCACGACAAATGGAAAAACAAGTCGACAATGATAGGCTGGTGTTTATATCGGGCTGAGGCCGGCGAATTTACTCACTTACTAAGGCATTGGAATGCTACAGAGGTGGAAACGGCTGGGAGGTTAATAGCATGGGGAGTACCAAATTTTGTCCTTCCAGCTCTGCTGGGTCTACCGTTGGCAGAGGCTCGAACCGGGGATGATGAGACGATTTACCGATGGGTGAAGGATGAAGAGAGGATACTGGAGCATCAATATGATCCGTTCCAAGAGGGGCGATTCAACGATGGTGGAAGCAGTGCCGACAATGGGTATGGGAGAAGTGAGAATCCGTATAGGGGACGGGAGAACATATCGGGGCCTTTGGGGGTGACTCACGTATCAGCAAGACGTGGGAACTCCGGGAGTTTGCAGCAAGACAATCGTCTTCAGGAGGAGAGACCCGGGAGGGCTGGTAACAGTACCGAGACGTCACATGAGACGGAAGCGCATACCTTGGGGGAGATAGACGGGCTAGGAGGTTTCGACAACTTTGGGTATAGGGAGCCAAGCAATCGTACCCGAGGAGAGGGACCCAGGAGTGTTGGTAACGGTACCAAGAACCCGTACAAGTCGAACCGGGATGGTTTAGACCGTTAAGGCCACGTACCAAGATATTGGTCCCTGGAGGGAGAGTTCGTTCTGTGGTTTAGCGAAGCAGCGATCAGTAAATGGGGGAACGCGGAATTAATAGACAGTAGAGAATTCAAGTTAGAGTCTATCCATGACTTTCATTCTTTACATGAGTAATTTCTGCAGTCCAATAAGTACCTAGGCAAAGGTCTTCGGCCTCTTCGCGCCAGGGTTGTGCAAGTCAATCAGCAAGCAGTAGCTGACTTGCGAGAGGTCGCCACAGTGAAAGCACCGAGCATGTCTGGAAGCAGGTTGTCTGAATTCAAAAAAAACAGTCTGATTGTCTATCTTCCTTTCCGGCATCTCATTAAGCTAGAGCTATGTCTTCCTCTCCAACTGTATTAAGCCATAGGCCATCATCGTCATCCTATACCAAGCATTTCCCACGATCGAGTACCAATAAACACCTCCCTCACTGTCCTGAGCTCGAGGCCTGCTGAGCATCGGCCTGGGCCTGCTGAGGCGTCACAGGAATATACCGCAACTCATCCTCGATAGTCGCATAGTAGATCGGTGCCTCCTCAGGGGTGAACCACTCCCTCGGCCACTCAATGAGCGCCTCAATGACATGCTTGTGAACGCCCCAGACCGAAAGTCTAGCGAAAATCTGAATCTCACGAACACCCCACATCTTGTCCGATCGGCCACGTTGTTTCTTGCCTCGCACAAAGTCAATGCACCTCATCGTCATGTCTCCCAGGCTGCTCCACGAGTTTACGTAGCCATCGCCCAGGACCCGCCGGACGTTTTCTTGAAAGTTCTCGTTGACGATGGCTTTGCCAGGGATGTCGATTGATGGAGGTCCGGATGGGCGGGGAGTATCAGGTCGTGGCGGTGCAGGCCGGAATGGTTTGAGCTCTGGGGATGGAGGAGCAGGGCCACGGCTGGGGTCGTAGACAACACCGCTGGCATTCCTGGCAAGTCCATCCACTCGTCGGTAAAACTGGGTGCTGTAGATCTTTGCAAGGACTCGGGCATCCTCAGAAAGATCTCGTTGGTCAGACATAATGCTTGAGTTCGTTGTAATGACTTTGTTGTGATGATGTAGTGTCTTTGTTGTAGTGTGGTTCTTGTGTTGATGGTTCAGCACATTGTTACGGCCCCCAAAGTCTCCTTATATCGTCTATTCCTGTGAGCTAACTGCCCATGAATAACTATCGCTGTGATGGGGGTTCAGAGTGATTCAGTGGAACCAGAGGACTGCATATCCCATTCTGATCAACGGCTAATTTCACTTCGTGTCTTATCGGGGAGGATTCGAAGGCGATCATGCTACCGAAATTCCACTTCGACTGTGATGAAGCTACCAATCGATACGAAACTCACGGCTATTAATTCTCCCGAGTTCATTCAGCGCACCAAGAAGAGGGCTGTGATTCGCGAAGCAGCCCAAACATTTGAGTGTCATTCACAGCTCAATCGAAACTCTCCTGTCCAAAGCTTGAGCTAGATTAGTCAATGCAAGCGCCGCTCTCGATAACACGTACAGTTGGGGTCAACTACGAGATCAATTGTCTGGCTTGAGCTATTGTAAAAGCTGGCATCAATTACTCCTGGCTGAGCGCTCCTGATCGCTGCTAAGCCTGCCGTTCACCTGCCAGATCCGCATCATGATCCTCGCCGCTTCATTCCCTGGTCACCATTTTCCGTGAGTTTGGCTTCTTCCGATCCACGATCTCGATTTCCTCCAGTATCTCGCCCTCCTCCAGTATCTCGCCCTCCTCCAGTATCTCGCCCTCCTCCAGTATCTCGCCCTCCTCCAGTATCTCGCCCTCCTCCAGTATCTCGCCCTCCTCCAGTATCTCGCCCTCCTCCAGTATCTCGCCCTCCTCCAGTATCTCGCCCTCCTCCAGTATCTCGCCCTCCTCGAGATCTTCGTATCCTTCCAAAATCATCTTCTCATCGTCCATAATCTCCTAAAACTCCTTCTCGACCTTATCCGTGAGCGGGTCACCGGGAAACCCGATGAGAGCCTTGACAGTGGCTTCATCAACTCCCTACTCCGTCAATCTCGCAGCTTTGTCAAACTCCTCCTTGGTCCAGGGACGTCCAAGTCGATGGCTTCCTTCAGGCTTGTCCTCAAGCTCCTCTTTGGCATTCTCCGCCATGTCGGTACAGTTCTCGTACTTGTCAACGTGCTCAGGGCCGAGGACGCGGGCGACGTTTTGCTGGAAGTCGTGATCGGCGGGTGAGCGGAGGGTTCGCGAATGGGCGCCCTCTGGCTCGGGGGCATTATCCTTGTTTGGGGTCTGTCGAGGCTTTGTGAAGGAGTGTCTTCGGATGGAGGCTCTCACAGCAGCGGCGTCCCTG
Source organism: Fusarium proliferatum ET1 (assembly GCF_900067095.1). Classification (NCBI taxonomy): domain Eukaryota; kingdom Fungi; phylum Ascomycota; class Sordariomycetes; order Hypocreales; family Nectriaceae; genus Fusarium; species Fusarium proliferatum. Next base: position 2,539,560 of record NW_022194795.1, on the reverse strand, counting down.
CTTGAGGAGGGAGGGTGAGGGGAAGGCAGACGAGGGGATGGCAGACGAGGGGATGACTGACGAGGAGAGCGCTTTCGGGTGACAAATCTAGGGCCATTTTCTCGACGAGGAGTAGGAAGGGGGGGAGGTGGGCAAGCATTCTTACGCTCGTGGGGGGTTAAGTCAGAGACGCGCTTGTAGAGAGGGTTGTTGTAGAACTCCGAGAAGTCATCGTCGTCCTCGAGGTAGTTGTGCTGAGTAGACATGATGACAAGCTGCTACAGCGAAGGATGTTTGTGCTGGGTGTAGTGTATTCTTGTGTTGATGAGGGTTGTATATTGTGGTGGTTTGTGAAGAATAAAACTCCAAGGAGATGTTTGTGTGGGGGGAGAAGAGTAAAAGTTTGAGATCCTCCCGTCTTGTTGTGGTGATGAGATATTGTTCAGGGGGGAGATGATTCATCTTGCTGCTCTGGCAGTGGCAGCTGCGATGCCCTCGCAGCTCGCGCGGCTGCACATAAGGGTGCCAGTGGCTCGTTCAGAGTTCAGCCGTCATGGAAGGCCTGGGGCCTGAGGATAGAACTCTGGGGCTACCTCATGGAACTGGCGATGGCTAACATTCAGGCCGGGCGATGAACTATCCACCAAGGTCAACCTGGCAGGGAGCAAGAAAGCTCCTCATGTTAATTCAGGATCACAAATAGGCTCGTCTCAAAGCTTGGTGACATGTACTCAATTTACCCAAGGCTTATCATCACTTAGAAGAGGTCTTAGGACCTCTCCAGGAGCCTCCTATTGCTTGGGAGTCAAGCATCGTTGAATCGTTGATACAAATTAACATTAAACTACCTGCGCTTAAATATCAGATCGCTCCACATGCAAGTATATGTCCCCAACGCCTGTTCCATCCCTTCTCCTCTCCCTTTTCATCAATGCGACACTCGTCTTGACGACCCTCTCGATCGCATCACCGCCACACACAGCGACAACGACGTTACCAGGAACACTCCCAACCGCCGTTCTGATGAACGTCGCGATCTCGGGTCGGCCCTCTGTGTGCTCAATAGCCGAAGCGTGCGCCCCATCGAAGTCCATCTCCTCCTTCAGCAGCTGTTCCTCCCTGCCGCTTTCCGAAGAGGCACTAGAGTCTATCGAGAAGCGCTCCAATTCAACACTTGGGCCTCTTGTGGGCTCTTCGATCAATCTCTCGCGACTTGCATTCGCCTCATCACGAAGAACTGCATCGGAGACAGTGCCAGCGCCCTTCGTGACAGCAACTTGGACATTCACAGAGATTCCCATCTCCTTCGCCCTCGACAGCACACTTGATATATGCTGAAGGTAAGGTTCCGCATGCGCCCTCCGACGAACAATGTACAAAGCATTGATCTTGCGAACACACCCGGGCGATTGCGTCGAAAGTAAAGCCTCGAGAACGGGCGTGGTGAACGATCCTCCAGTTGACGCAGCGACAAGAACAACATTCTCATACTGCTTCCAATTGGGCGCCGCGCCAAAAGGCCCTGTAAGCATAACCCTCGCACTCCCATTATCACCCCTCAGCCCTGTTCTTCTCGCCCAATCATTAAGATCCCTCGTCAATCCCGTCTTCGTCTTGATCGTAAGTTGGATATCCTGACTCTGACTCTTCCCTTCAGAATCCGGAATATTAGCAATCGTGAACGGATGCGGTGTCTCCCATCGCAAAGTCGGCAACCAGATCAAAACATGCTGCCCCGGCTTCCAGCTGAACCCAACGTTTCGAATAGTTATGGTGGTTAATTCGTCGTCGACTGCTTGAATACTGGCGTCGTATGCGTATCGCACAGATGGATTCGCCGAAACCCGAAGCCGCAGGTTCCGCCAGATCGGATTCGCCGAGCGTGTCACTACATCGTATGCAAAAACGCCCACTGCGCACCAGATGCTGAAGAGGTGATGGTCTGGAACGTGCAGGACCAAAAAGACCAGAAGAAGTACGACTGAGATGATATGCTGTACCACGAAGAGTTCGTACTTCATACGTCGGAAGAAGGGCAGCGTCGACACAACCGTCCAAGCTAAGATGAACCACGCTCCAATGCCCGGTAGTACCATCTTGACGGTCTTGACCTCGGTCCAGAAGAAGCTGGCGGCTAGCCATTCCCATGCGAAGAAGCCGCCGTGGATGGTTGCGCTTGCGAAGAAGACCCTTGACGCCCATCTGTGGAACCAATTGAGCCTCTCGTAAGAAGTTCCAAGTAACAGACCAATTGGGTTGACGCGCACAGCTAGGAGGAAGGGTAGTGAAGTCTGTGTCGCAGTTATCCAAGCTGCGCGAAACGCAATGCGCTCGTGGAAATTGGCATCGTGGTGGATGGACTTGTAAGTTACGAGACCCGCCACGAACGCTGTGTACGCGACAATGACAATTGTCTTGCGAACTGGCAACGTTGCTGACCGGACTGGAAGTCGAAATACTCTTGATACAAGAGCCTTTGGCGCATCAACCAATTTCTCTACCGTCGAGATTGACGTATCCGAACTGACCCCAGCATCTCTTCTCTTTATCCTACAATGTCTCAGCCTTGTTCCCATGTTTTTTGAGTCAACATACCGTTGTTTAGCGATGAAAATAGATATTAACCGTGAGACAGAACCAATTATCACCACCATCGCCAAGACATACCAGTAGAGACACGCGAGAAAGTGCTGTCTCACTGAATCCTCGCTCTGATGCCCATGACCGTGGCCATGTTCCTCCTCTTCGTGTCCGTGGCCATGACCGCCGTGTCTTCTTAACAAATCCATAACGATAACATGAAGAAGAGGAGGAAGTGAGATGCCTCGTATTGGAATGAGAACTAGCTTGGTCAACGGGGTAAGGTTAGATTACGTGATGCGAAATCTCCGGATGGGCCGGGTCGTAATTGGTGGAGGGAGGGAATCTTGCTCAAATGGACTCAGCCACGAAGAGCCTCGAAGGAGGGCATTGATGATGAGCGACTACAGTATTTGGGCTGTGTTCAATTGGTAGAATGGTCTTCTGCATTGAGACGGCTGAACTTAATCTCAGCTTTGGGACGATGCTATTTTGGGAGTAATACCCTATACCACTGATTTTTGAGGGTTGGATTTACGAAGTGAAGCTTTCCGAATAATATCTTGTCGGCGATTGGATAGCTCGTATACGGTGTCCAACAGGGTACATCGAGTATCTAACTTGCTTGGGACCACTATGCAGTTCTCGTCAGGAAGCAAAAAGACTTTAGACCATGAAATAAATGCCAACAAAAACTCGGTAAAGAGTCCTCTAAGCTAATACTCAATCTACCTAAATATTTTTTATGGCTTAGGATCCGGGTGTTAAGCTCTTTTTCGTCCCCGGAGCAGCATGCTAAACAACATCGATGCAGTCAGCGCAGTTTCTATTGATTGGTCATCTGGAGCCTTCTGCATCTTACCTCTGGGCAGCATTTACGAAAGGGAATACGTTGACCAAGCCGAGAGACCAGCCACCAAGACCCAACGAATTGTCCCTAATTATCGAGATGCCGCCGTCCTGACTGTTGGCTCTGCTTCATGCTCAAGGCCAAGATGCCCAGAAAGCCGAGACCTCAATCCGTCCCCATTGTATTCGTAATATCCTCCCCAAGGCCCTCACCGAATGTCATGACGCAACTCCCAAGCGTCGGCGCATTGACCGACGTCGCCAACTCAAACGTCCAACTCATCACCTGCAAGGCGTCCAATGTCTCAGCCCGTATCAACATTCTTCCTCACCCACTGCCATTCTCAGCACTCTCTGCCGATCATCCATCCGTAACCGGCTTCACTCGTGCACATGACCAAGCCACCGATCGTCAAGCTGCATAAACAGCGTCGCATTCTAAAAAGACATGTGAAGTTCAATTTTCGCAATCGATACAACTCTATTGGTTCCGATGTCGGGCGCATCATCTGTCTTAGCTAGTGTCTCTTTAATGGGCATAAGGAAGAAATAGGCGTTTATAAAAAGAAAGGGTTTTGGAACATGCAGTGATTTGTTGGTGGCTGGAGATTAACTTGCAGCTTGGGAGAGGCACAGCTCGTAGGTGGCTGTTGGATGCTCTCTTTTTTCGTTCCTGGGCGTGGCACCCCAAGAACCCCCCAAAGTTATCATGTGCAACACGAGATCACTCTACCACGACAAGGAATGGTCATGCAAAACGAGGGTGTTGTCGTTTTATTGCATCAGATGCACAGAAATCTGATCTGGATGAGACCCTCGGCAGCGCATCTTACCTTTCACATGCTGCAAAATACACTGATGATAGGTTCTCGATGATTCAGGCACAGGCACAGGTAAAATACGTGAGTTGTCATGCATCTTCCATTTCTGGGGACTGTCCAGTGTCAACAGGCTCAAGCGCTCGCCAAGACCTCTACCCCATTCACGATTTCTCTTCCAACAGAACCCCATTTTCAGCGACGGCGTCAAATCTAGCCACGGGAAGACCCGGCGTACAAGAAAAGAGGTCTGTGTTTCAGACGCTGGGATCACCCCCGCGATTGAAGTGAGTGAGTGATTTTAGGCGCTCTGTGAAACTGGTCTGTGACTGCTGGATCAGTGCGAAAAAGAACGGACGAAAAATGAGACCTTGGATGATTTGCATATCAGGTTCAGCTATTGACGGGTCGACGTATGCACGCATGGATGGGTTATGTACAATGCATCGGTATTTGTGTCCCACTTGATGTTTGACACGTGGATACCGTGAAGCATAATAAACTTGAGACTCTGATCATGAATATCACTCGGTCGGTATTGCGAGTACATTATTCAGCTGCTGTGGTAAGGCTTCAAGTCTTGTGCAATCCTACAGAGAAACAGGGCTCGGCGTACAGTTGTAAACGCCAGCGGACGGACCGACAGACAGACAGACAGAAAAAAGGCGCAGCAACGTGAGAGCGGGCCGCCCAAAAGCCAAGTCCCAATTAACCCCTGTTGCTCGCCTGCGTGACGTGGGACCAACCCTGCTAGACCCCTTCTAACTCGTTGGTGTCAAAAGAGGTATAGAGGCAGAAATGTCAGTCCCTGCAGTGCCAGATCGATAGACTGCTTATTCCTTTCGGTTTGTTTGTTCCGTAACCCGCCGACTTGTGCTGTTCCTGAGCTGATGAAAACACAGAGGCTAGACGAGTGAGAGACACTAGACACTAGAGACGGGCATCATGCCGGGCCACCCCCAGACACTCGGACTCTCGTTTGTGTCGGGGCATACAGTGATACAAGCCCATGTCTCTCATTTTCACTCTGATAGAGTAAAACCTGAGCATGTGAAGATGAATATCCAACACTGGTCCTACAAGCCGTCCACGTCATATGATTCCCTGCTTCACATTCCATACTTCATATAGAAACATCCTCAAGATCCTCCCCTCCTTCTCTGCACTCTGCATTTTCGCTTTCTCTCGGTCCACCTCCTGCAAAGCCCCATAACTTTCTCTTCTCTTCCGGTCCCGCAGCCGATCGTCAACGCGCAAAGCCGTCGTCGGTCATACCGCAACTCCACCAATTGAGTAACAAAGAAGCTCCACTGGCCTGGCCAAAGTTTGGGTAAGGTGATATTTTTCTCGTGGTGATCGGTTGACCGTTTGGACTAACGGGATGGGCTTGAAGAGAAGGAAAAACAGGACCGAAGTTGACTAAAGCAACGCACCGCTTGAGATCGCCAATATCATTCGATTTGGGATTGACGACGTGTGATAGAGCAAGGCAGAGCAGATTGAGAGTCTAGTAGACAGACGCTCATCTTGTCTTTGTTTGTCTGCTTCACTGTTCAGCTTAAGCTTATTGTTACTCATAATTAACCTCACTTCACTCCAACCCACCAAATCGCAAATACCCGGCTTTTACTCCCGAATTCTCCAGTACCCATTACAAACCATTATTATCTACCATCAAAACACCAACTCGTCCTATTTCACCAACGCTATTCCTTAGGTACATGACACCACCACCGTCGTGCATATCCTTTCACCGCCCAGAGGCCAATCCAACACCCCTGGTCCCCAGCATCCCGCTTAGAGCCCCTGCTAGGGCCCTGAACTTTTCTCGACTGGGGTGTCTTTGGTTCAACTCGGGTTAAGTTAAATAACAAGAGAAGGGCAGACCGCAACTTTTTGGTTCTCTTTGTTTGTTTCTCCCGCAACCAGGTTTTTTCGCCTTCGCTTCGCTTCACCGCGGAAAAGAAGTGGAAAGCTTATCCCCCTTTTCTCCTTTCCTATATATTCATTACTTTGTCTTTCGTTTTTTGTTGTTGGTGACTTGGACCTTGGCTGGACTGGGTCGGAGATTTGTGTCTATCGTTTTTGGGGGATTATTAGTAAACGGGTGCTGTTGTGAATACCCTCCACCTCATCATACACCCATTTACCTTCTTTTACTGGAACGACTCGCCACAAATTAATCTCACCTTCAATTCATCTTGCCTTATACTTCGACTGGTCAGCTTGGTATCGTCGGATGTTCGCCCATCATGGAGGAAAGATCTGAGTCGCGAGCTTCAGGTACAACATACCATAGCTTCGCAGACACGGAGTTGTTTGAACCCATGTCTCCCCCTCGACCACCAGTTACCCACGATACAACCAGTCTCCAACACCTCGAACATCTTCAACATGAGCTTCAGCGCCAGCAGCGTGAAGCTCCGAGTAGCAAGGACTGGGTGAGAGAGCGACGACCTGGCACGGCAAAGATGCAGCGACAAGATTCAGGCTATGAGTCAAACACGCCCCGACGAACCTCTACTTCTAATACTTCCCACGCCGGGTCTACTATTAACAACGCTCACCTTCTTGTTGGCCGGCGCTCGTCAAATGGTTCCTCCAGGGACGGTAGTGGTAGTGGTAGCAGCAACGGCTCAGGAGTAAGATCTCGTTTCAGAGATCGTCGCCCTTCACTCCGTCGAGCAGCAAAGACTCACCCCGTTCAACCAACACGCACATCCAACCAATCCCTCCACCTCGTACGCACCGCAACAGCTACATCTCCCCCCAAGCAGTCCGCCGCATTCTTCCACTTCCCATCGCCAGATCCTATTCAGCTCGCCGACACCGTTCCCGACCGCCGCGTGCAACCCACGCCCATCCCCTCACCACCGCCTCAGACAACACACTACTGGACCAGCGACCGCACCCGCCGTCTTGAATACGCCGCCATCGACGCTGCGACGCGCGGTGTGAAGGGCTGGGTGCTGAGACATCTCGTGCCTGATTGTTTTGTGTCGTGCGAGAATAAACATGTCTCGTTTGATGATGACTCGGGCAGCGTGAGAAGGTATAGACTTGAACTTGAGGATGATCATGCTGAGAAGGCGGGAGGCAAGTCTGTGCGGCGACGCAAGGGATGGAAATTCTGGCGCCGCAGAAAGGTCGATGCTCAACCTTCGGCCTACATCTAAACACCCCTCACCCACGAACAAAGAAACACTACCACCCCGCATATCGCATCGCATCACATCGCATCGTTGGCGTTATATACCCGTTGGTTTTTACATCGAGTTAATTTTACAGAAAGAACACCTGCATGATACAAGAAGATAATGATTTGATAGCATTTGGAGCGAAGAAAGGAAGGAAAGCCAGAAAGTATGATCTAGATGAAGAGATGTCGCATGAAGCTTCTATTCTGGTGAGGGAAGTTATTTATTCTCCATTTATTTTATTTTATTTTACCTGCGCGTTACTATTTAACAGATATTTTCGGCACTTATTACTATTTATACCATAAGCATAGTTAGTATTGTTTAAAGACAAGAATGATTGACTTTTAGGCAAACAAACATGTTCAACCTCGTGAGGTCCGTGACCCGTTGTTCTTTGTTCTCCAGATGTTCAATAGATTGGACCGAGCGCTGTTCGCAAGCTCGGTAATGATTTAATGACCGGGCCCTTCAATTGACCGCCCGATTTCTGAAACTGCAATTCTAGCAGCCGATTTACAATGTCGCAGCCGATCTGCAAGAAACTGCCCATGATGCTCATCTCGCCGAATGAAACGCCGGCCACGAGCCTCTCCGCGTCCGAGGGCCCACTCCGGAGGTCAGCTTCGGAGCCTTGTCAGACGATACTTCCGATCCGGCGCAAATCCCTGGAATTGGTGGCTCCACCGGCCAGGGAAGAGGGAATTGATCGAGAGGTGGAAAAAGTGCCGATGAGTCTTGCGAGGATTGTAGTGAACATGCAAGAACATTACACAGCGGAGTTGGAGGCTGAGAGACAAAGGACAGAAGACTTGGCGAGGCAGAACGAGGAGATGATGAGGAAGATGGGGGAGATGGAGAGGAGACTACAGATGCATGTTGTTCTCATGGATGGGTTTGTTGGGTTTATGAGGGATGTGAAGGAGGGAAAGTTCGCAACTGGTGGAGGTGCTGAACTTGAGATTGCAAAGTCCTTTGGGGGAGAGCATCTGGATGAGATCAGAGGGCTTGTAGCAGAGAGTTACATGCCGGTTCAACAGAGCGTGGAGCAGCCAGCCACTGAGCATACGGACTTTGGTGATCAAGATGAGCTTCACGAAACATCGGCGGTCGTTCGGCACGTGAGCTTTGACGAATCGCCACCAACGCTAGACCTGGAAGCACTTCCTGTACGAAGCACTGGACGACGAGCACCAAAGCGCAAGAACCCTCCTTTGAGACCACATCGTGAGGTGAAGCGAAAAACAAGGGCGAATCTGCGGAGTGTTCGACTTCGCAACACTTCATCGTGGAATGTCATCAATACCAGGAATTCTCCGTATGCAGGTGCTGACTTGAGCAATGGAGAGGACAAGGACCTTGACTTCACTCCTGATCTCGAGGTTGACGACGGTGACGAAGAGGAAGATGAAGAGCAGGAGGAGGTGGTGGAGGATGATAGCAACGATGAGATGGAGGACATACCAAATGCCCCAGCAACACCGTCACCTTCGCTCTTAGACAAAGATCTCGAAACCACAAAGACACGATACTCCACCCCTCGCTCCGTCACATATCGGTACGCAAGCGGTCCACCCGGTCGCAAGTTCAAATACCACCGCATGCCCAAGTCTGTCGCATTAGTATGGCAAGAGTGGAAGCACGGCAGTAACGGAAATCCATCGATCCAATCACTCGAAGAAAAATACAGCACAAGATGGCGAATGGGGACGTTACAGGAGCGCAAGTATGCGAGCAATTACGTCAGTGTGAGGCAGAAGGTTGTGAGAAAGGTGGAGGAAATGTGTGAGCAGAAGGGATTGACGCCGGAAAACGCTTGTGAGATTTTGGATAGACGTGTTGATGGGAGGATGCAATTACTCATGACGGCGTTGAGAAAGGGGCAGGATCCGTTGGTCGTTGTTCCAAGGAGGTAGTACGTGAGTCAGCGATGTTCGTCAAAGAGACAATTGACATGAATCAGAAAATGACCATTGTGAGTGAGTGATTGAACAAGCGAACAAGCCTCATCCAGGCGTTGTTACAGAGCAATGTTCACTGGCCTGAAAGACAGGGTCCTTTCTTCAATGAACGACTCTTTGACACCCCCTGCAAAACCGACCATTGCTTTGTCTTCACTACCTGAACAATGATAAACACGCAGAACATGATCTATCATTTTACCCACAGACCTCATCACCAATCGTTAAAAGCGCTTCGCCATACCTTTCTCTTACTTTACCAACTTCAACTTATATCTTGAAGCTTCACAACACGTTACTCACTGTCTCTACACTACGTTACTTACTGTGATTACAAGATACGCTTCAACACCATGTGCTACATACAGGTCGTCCACATCACACGCTGCGAGACCCGTCGCCCAGCCATAATCAACACTACTACTGGTAAAACAGTCTATCATCCGCTCGAACCACCTGGGATCTGCGAGCACCACCGACCATTTGGCGGCGCAACATGTCATTACCATGGCGACTGCTGCTCACCCGGGCAGATCTTCTTCTGCAACGCAAAGGGCCCTAGGGATATATGTCGTGGCAGACAGGCCTATCACATAAACATCCATCCGCACTACATGTACGAGTCCGGTGTACTTCATCAAATGGAGCCCATTGAAGACTGGGAGGCACTCGAGATGAACACGGATGTTTTCGCGTACGAGGAGGATATTCGGTATCAGTTCTTTGAGGCCGGTGCATTGATGTATGAGCTTGAGCAGGACGCCGAGAAGATTGTTGAGTACATTCTGCGCAACCGGACTAGCTGCCCCGAGGAAGAGGCAGAGCTGTTCCTTGAGCATGGCGATCTTTATGAGATGTGGGGTGAAGCACATCACCACTTCGTGGGGCTGATAGAGGCGTGGGAGGTTCTGGCGAATGTAGGTTGTATGGAAGTCTGCCCGTCTTCTCTCCTGCGCGTTCATCCCTGGCGAGATTGCTTCCAGGAATGTCCTACTCTACAGAAGGGGTTTCCGCAGTTTAGTTATCTTCCATTTGCTTGGCTCGATAATGTTGAACGGCAGGATGATATTCTGCGATGGCATCCCTATTACTCTCAGCACCAGATACCACCTCGTCCTGAACCATCTATTAAGGACGATGCGCTGTGGACATCGCCCGCACCATATGGTGTCAATACAGGTTTCCCTGAAAGGACTTTTCCACGGGCTCCTGAGTTTCAGCAGCAGATGGGGGCACTGCCGTATCCGGGAGAATGGGCCGAGGTGTTTGAGGACAGGGCTCGACGGATGGCTCAGATTGAATCTGAGCCTACGTCGCTTTCGTCGAGTTCTGGGCCAGAGATTCCTCCGTGGGTCATTCCTTATGGTCAGGAACCAGATATGGGATGGAAGGACATTGACTGGCACAACTGCACCACCATTATCGAACCGCCTATGAGCCCGAAGAGCCTTCCGCGCGAGGGAGTGGTTCAAAGGGTCATGCCCCCGAAGGACAGCTACATGAACCCCAGTGACGTGCCCGCCAGTCCAGCACTTGTTCCAGACAGGAAAAAGGCCAAACGGGTTAGTACCCCATGGCGAACTCAACCTGCTTCTAGAGAGGTTATACCTGGGAACCTTTTCGGCGATCCTCTTGAGGCTCCATGGAATGGATACAGCTTCACTGGGACGGAGAAATCGGCAGAGCAGGAGTTTCTCCATGTCCCTATACTAGCCGAGGAGCCTCAGTTCATTGTACCCAAAGCGAAGAAGATCTTGAAAAGGAAGAGTGAAGAAGATTTGGATGGTGGAATTGAGAGGAAGAGATCGAAGGGGGTGGACAGGCAGGCAAAGCAGAAGCTTTCTCATGCCCCTTCCCCAATTGGGTATTTGAGGATGTCTGTATGTAGAGCAGTGGAGACACTGAAGAGAAAGAGTGAAGATGATTTGGATTGGGGGATCGAGAGAAAGAAGTTGAGGGTTTGTACTATTTGAAGAGTTCATGGGTTGGGCTTTAGGAGTACTAGGAGTTAAGCGTCTGGGAGTCAAGGAGTTTGAGATCAAAAAGGGCTGGGTATGGATTGCTCATAAGAAATAAAAATGGCAAAACATATGAGAAGTTTGATCGTGAGAAAATTGATTGTCTTGATTGATGCTTTACTAATGCTGATTGATTATCGTTTACTACTTGGGCTGTCTGAAGCTGGTGACCAGACCAGTTTCCTCATCCCTCTCGACACCACCACCGATGACGATCCCGTGTGCACGGCGCGGAAGACTCAACAAACCCTTACCGACAGCATTATAGTCCCCAAAGAAGGTATGAGCGCGAACGTCAGAACCAGTGGTCAGCCCATGTCCTAGAGTCACACCCCACATATCTCCAACACGAATAGCATGCGCAGAAGAACTAGCATCGCGCTCCAAGAGAACCGAGTAAATACATCCAGTGTACATCACAACGCCATCAGCTTCATTGGCTGGAAAGTCCCAGCGTTTTCCGTCGGAAGAAACAGGATGCCATGGTGTGACGAGAACCTTACCCACGCGACACAGGATCTCACTCTCAACGGGGGTTTTGAGAACCATGGCGACACGGCGTGAACCACGCGGTGTGCGAACTTTCATGCCGCGTCGAAGTTTTCGGATCTGTACTGTTCGGCCAGAAGCGAGTGCGACGACTGTAGAGCCTGCGAAGCAGACACCGCTGGAGTTACGGTAAGAACTCATGCTGATGCCTGTCATTGAACCATGCGAGCGACTGCCGCCCCTAGCGTGCACGTGTCGCGAAGGTTCGGGAGCGGGGAGACTATCGAAGATTTGGTCAAGTGCATCACGGCAGGAGATGAATAGAGGACTCTCGGTGCCGTATTGAAGAGGACCGGGGTCCTTGAAGGAGTTGCAGACTTGGCGCGTATGGGCATTGAGGAGAGATGGGAGGAAATGACACCCCCATCTGTTGAAGTACTCTTTGCTCTCGATGGCCATGGAGACTTGGCCTTGGGGTTCATCGGCTGATACGTCTTGCATGAGAGATTTGTTCTTCTCGTCATTGAAGTTCTTGGCGGGAAGGGTATCGATCCAAGTTCGAAGCTCTTCGCGCTTATTCTTCATACCCCGTGTTATGCCGTGCTCACCATCTACTCCAATAGGAAACATGGTCGAGATGAAGTTGCAGATTAAAGATCTCGATTCATGGTACGCGATCTCGGAGGCAGGCAGATCGCTGTACTCCAGAATGTTGCACTGATTACTCGCCATAGCAATAAAGTCAGCGTCTTTTGATAGGATTGACTCGAGAACCTTTCGGCTCTTAAGGCAATCCCCAGGCTTCACATATGTCAAATGCGCATCGACAAGAGCGCGAGTGGGCTTCTCTTCATTCAAGAACTCAAGCTCCTTGAGACCATTCGTGCTGAGGAAAATATCGCGAGACTGTCCAAACTGCAGATTTCCAAGGTTTATCGTAAGTTCAACCTGGCTATCTTCCGAATCATCGGCATACACAGGGACTATTTGGTCCACGGACGGCCCAGTTGTCTCGTAGAGCTCCAAGGGCCTGGTGTATGAGAGTTTGAGAACAGCGCGCGTGGCGAATGTGCTTTGGAGGTTTGCGACGGCGTGGACGAATACTGTTCCAATCATACCGGCGTCGGGGATGAAGGCGTAGTTACCGCCGCCAATCTCGGCGATGGACTTGAGGAGCCCGGAGCGGAGACTGTAGCCGAAGCCAAAGGTGTGAATTGAGGCTGGGAGGGGACCCATTGCGCGGATCTTGGGGACGAAGCCTGCTGCAGGGTTCCTACGAGAATGAGCATCTACGTTTGTGGGGAGCGGGGTGGACTTACATGTGGTTTGGCATGCCGTCGGTGAGGATCATGATGGCAGGGACGTTGGTAGACGACTCTCCAGTATTGAACAACTTGATACTATCAAGTAAACCTTGCCAGAGATTGGTAGCATCGAGAGGCTTCATGCTCCTCACATTCTTGAGCGACCGAGCTTTGTTCTCTTTGTTCATGGGGATAAGAGGTTGGAGAACCTTGGCCTTGGAGGCAAAGGTGACGATACCAAGACGATCATTCTCGTTCATCGACTCAATGATGGTGAGTGCAGCATGCTTTGTGAGGTCCAAAACGGACAGACCATTGCTCTCGTCGCTTTCTCCAGGGACAGGCGCTGCAGAGACCATGGATCCGGAGACATCAATGACAAGGACGATATCACAAGGTACATGAGGAATCTTAACAGATGGTTCTTTTGGGGGTTCGATCTTGACCAAGAGACCTTTTCTGTTTGGTACAGGCTCTAGACGAAGAATAGCATCTTTATCAGAGATGGTCCCAATGGGTTGAACTTGGTCCTTTTCGGGGTCTTCTTTGGGCGACTCGTCATTGGTGCTCTTAGAGCCACTGACGAGACTGCGAAAGATGGGTACTCTCTGCATATTGTCAGTTACAGTAATCCTTTGACGACTCTGGTACTTACAACCATGATGGGCTATTATGACCGTGTCAAACGGATGCGAGATCTCACAGAGTCTCAGAGAGTAGAGGAAAGAGTTGAGATCTAAGCGTAAGCTGACTAGACAGCGAAAGCTAGCATTTTAATACACAAGTAGCATGTTTCCCAGTGAATGCCAATCTTATGGTCCTACAGAAGGATTGTATGAGTCTGACCGATTGTAAGCTAGCCCCATGTCACGATCCGCCCGTCATACCGAACGGACCACATGGCACGCCAAGGTAATTCGCCAGGCAGATTGTTTGGGCCGCACGAATACGGAGAGAGTAGTATTGGCACTAACAAAGAAAAGAGAGCGATTGGGGAGACAAATGTCTGCCTCGATATGACACCACATTGTCGGATTGCTTTGCGGGCGAAACACTGTTTCATGGGCTGAGCTGGTGGGCCAAGGCAGACATGATACTTGCCCGAAACAGGTAAGAGTGTTGCGAGGAGGGGGCTTGTGGTTGGCCGTAGTGGCACATGGCGGACTGCGAGGCATCTCCAATCTTGCGGGGTAGACGTGGGATTGCGTGTAAGAGGCTGAGGGTCAGCAAGAGAAGCTTAGACTTGTTTCCTGGAGCTATCGATTTGTCTAAAATTGGATTTCAAGAATAGGAGCAGGCTCATGGTTTGTATGGTTGTTCGAATTTGTTGTCTTGTGAAGCAGGACAGGCAGAAGGAAGCCTTGTTTGTTGACAAGCTCCGATTAAAACATCCATACCAACTACAGCTGAAATCATGTTGTTGGCGTACGATGCCCAGTGATTGCTCTGACCGTCACAAACTCAGAGCTTGAATAGAGGTACGAGCTGAGAAGGCGTTTCCGATTCTATACCTAGTAAAAGAAATTGCAGCCATGGTGTCCTGTTGCGCACATGATGTGGACTCTTTCGCCAAGATTACCTTGGTAGTTTCGTCGTAGATATCCTACCTTAGTGGTTAGTCTAGGACATCATTTTGTCCTATGGGAACACAACCATGGTCGCTGTAAATAGTCGACCTTCTATTCGTGGATGCGATCCCAGGCATACACATAAAGACACACTAAGAGTAGCGCCAGGCTGCAATCCTGCTTGTTGGGTAGAGTGATACAACAGTTGTTGTTTCTTGCAAGTGATCACCCTATACCATAAGCTCTATATGGAGGAGAGGATTGGATACATCCAGATTGAGAAGAACGAGATATGTTCTCGATCGCATGTCGAAATGCATCATAATTGTGCACTTTATGTAGCGTTCGTCGAGTATATAAGAGTCCTGATCTAAAGACCAGCTGGCTCAAATCGATAAAGTTATTTCTGCAGCTCTGTAGCCAGCAACATCTACACTTGGCTTGTAGACAACACGAGTTTGGGCCTAAAGCTCCCTTGTTTGATCTCCTGTACTTCCTTCTGTAGAGGTAACTTGCGAACCACCTTCGTCATTGTCGCTTTTATATACAATTTACGAATATCCTTGGAGTTCTCGGATTAAATAAGGCCTTTTTTAAGCATCGGCGGACTCCGAATATTACAGTGGATCCGCCCAGTGATGATGTGGAGAGGTCAAAAAAATTGCCTGAAGATCCCAAATTCTTGCAGGCGCGGTTGCCTCGGCCCTACTTTTTTTTTTCTTTTCCTTCTTTTTTTCCTCCTTCCTTCTTCCTCTTGGGCATTAATATCTCTTCGTCTGTCCCCGTCGCAACTCTTCTCTTTTCATTCTTCTATATACTAGATTACGCTCCGTGCGACGTGTAAATACCGCAAAAATGGTCGAGAAGCTCTACGTCACATACAACGATGTAAGGAGAATTTACCCCGCCACCCCGCCTTGATGATGGGTTGTGATGCGCATCATGAAAAGTCAAGCTATGCGACAGTATCACCAGCTTGATGGAACACTGGTTGCTGGACATGGGACAGCTATAGAAAATAGCCCTCTATCATCAGCTATGGCACAAGATACACAAAAGATCAGCTGCTGACGTGCTTCTCAGGTGCACAAGATGTGCCAAAAGTCCGCTGAGAAGCTTCTCGCCGACTTCCAGCCCCAGCTTCTGATCGCCATCGGTGGCGGTGGTTACGTTCCCGCTAGAATCCTCCGATCTTTCCTAAAGAAGGCCGGCTCTCCCAACATCCCCATCCAGGCCATCGGTCTCTCCCTCTACGAGTCCCTCGGCAACGATGAGGTCGAGGCCCCCGGTACAAAGGTCACCCGAACACAGTGGCTCGATTTGACCGCTCTCGGCGAGATGCATAACCTCGTCGGCAAGCGAATCCTTATCGTTGATGAGGTCGACGATACCCGAACAACCCTTGAGTACGCTGTTAAGGAGCTCGAGAAGGATGTCGAGATTGCCCGTCAGCGTATGGGCGAGGGTGCTCCTGCTCCCAAGACTGAGTTTAGCATCTTTGTCCTCCACGTATGTAACACGGCACCAAAACTACAAATCCAAACTAACAAAATTTAGAACAAGGACAAGCCCAAGAAGGGAAAGCTCCCCGATGATATGCTCGCTACCCGTTACTCCGCTGCCGAGACTGTTGGCGACGTCTGGATCAACTACCCCTGGGAGGCCATCGACATCGACGAGCATGACAGGAACGCCAGCCTGCAGACCAAGAGCAACTAAGTATTTTATGAGAATTTGGAGTTGGGAAAATGGCGCACAGATTTAAAGAGATATCATATACATGATGAATGAGATTCCTGAACTATCGGTTCAAAAGATTACCATACCATATTGCTACCCAAACAGCACGAAACACAAGCCAGAGCCTGCTTGACCTAGAATACAAAGAAACCTTGCACCTGCTAACATCTAATACACACACGAGAAGCCCGATTTTAGGTCGTCTACCTACCCCAGAAACTCAGACTTAACTGTTTCAGTTTGTACTGGATCTCGTCCAGAATTAGACACGAGCCTACATTCATGGAAGTCAACTTGCGGAAGAAATGGAACCGGTAGCGCCCGATAACTTCTGGCGAGTCCTCTGGTAGGATTTTCCCACTCGCGAGAAAGTATGCTTCGATGAAGCTCCCGTAAGCACGCTTTTTCAGGCGGTACTCTTCCCCATCGACATCGTCTCGTTTCGAAGGCCATCGCGGCCATACTGGGTTCTCATTTACAGCTTTGGCCATCGCCTTTGATTCGTCTTGGCCTGGTCGCAGTGGTTTGCAGTCGCCAAAGTTGGTCATCCACAGCTTCGTACGACCTTTCGTCTGAGATGCAAGATAGAACTTGACGCCAGCTGTATCTAGCCTGCACTCCCAGTGGAGAATTGCCAGCGCTATGCCCATTTGATAGCACCATACTTCCACGGATTGCCCCGCCTCGCGCAGGAGCTGGTCGAGATACACGGGGCGGGAAAGGAGTCTTGGGCTTAGGGGGTCGTCTGGAGGTGCCATCATGCCGAGTTGGACTTGTAGCCTGACATTTGACAGGTTCGGGTCATTTTTTACCGACTCTTGAATACTGGAATCGACAAATGTACCGACAAGAGCACGCGCGGTGGATGCGTGGAGAGGCGGAATGAAGTCGGTAACGTATCCTGCTGTTGCGATATCTTTTCCTTCATGATCCTTATGGATAATCTCGGACACAAAATCCGGGACATACGGCGAAGGAAATTCCTTCTTATGACGGTTCAATTTCTTCTTGTTATAGAGTCTTGATCCTGTGCTTCTTTGCGACGGATCATCTTCGTTCACCTCATTAAAGTCCTCTGTAGCTTTGCCCCATGACAGACGCATCTTCTTTACCACCAAAATATGGTTCTGCACCCCTCTCTTGATAGCTTCAGGATTTTCAGAAAGTCTAGCGGCATATGTTCTACACCCGACTTGGACTGTGTAGATGTTTGAGTCGCTGTGGGAGGGTAGCTTCGTGAGTTGGTATTCTGCTACAGGCCAGGGTATCCAGAGGCACCAGGGGGCCTCGCCGTTGTACGAAGCGAGTTTTCTGGGGTCACAGTCATACTCAGTAATGAGAGCATGTTTTCTGTTTCCTTCCTGCGTCTCAGTCGTGTTGTCTTCTTTTGTAAGTAGGGTAACAACGTCAGGAAGGCGGCGCATTTGAGCGCGCAGCATGGTGTTATCGGGAGTGTCTGCTCCGTCAGCCATGATGAGGAGGTTGTTCATGCTCTGCGGTGTCGGAGCGAAATAGTTTGCTCGTACTTCTGGATAAATGCCCCTGGGGTGAATGTGAACCGCGGACGAAGCTTGAAGGAGCAAAAGGCTTGGGGTTAGAAACGGGTCAACGCGAGTCTTATATTCCAGGTTTAAAGTTTGCGATACTAAAGTTTTGCCATTTCGAATGGAAGTTTGTGAAATACAGATATTCATGTCTATAGTCTAATCATCAACTCTATCATCCAAAACCCCATTAATGAAAATGCAAAAGGGGGTATAAGCTTTTCCATCATGTCTCAACCCACACATATAACCTTTTCCAACTCACACTTCGCTCAGCTCTCCTTGGTGCCCTCACTCTCATGCCTCTTCTTCAAAAGCTTCTCCGTCTTCATAAACTCTCTAATCCCAACTGGCAAATCCGCATATAGCTCCTCGTCCCAAAAGTCCTTCGCTATCTTGGCCTTGCCGACCTCTGGCGCAACCCAATTCGACTCCGACCCTCCACCGTCCGAGTCCATAGACCCCTCGTGTTTTCTCAGCGCAGCCTGTGCCTCTGCGTTCTTGAGCTGCCACTCCTCCAGTTCATCGCGGTACTGGTCATACACGCAGTTCACACAGCCGCTCATGCAGCAGTTATCCGGCTCAACGGGCTTAGGCGGGACGAGAACGCCGGCGATGTATGTGGCTTTTGCTTTTCGTGCTGCTAGGCGCTCGTCTTTCTCTGCGGAGCCGAAGAGGCGTGAGCCAAAAACTAAACGTGCTTTTTCTTCTGGTGTTTGCACAGCGGTTTTGGTGGGAAACTCTGATTGCACCGAGGGGTCTGCTGTTTTGGGAGGGACTTCTGGTTTGTCGATTGGGATGTGGGACGGGTTGTTGAGAATTACTTCGTAGTAAGGGCCGAGAGAACTGCGTTGCGGCCAATCTTCTATGTGTCTCGGTGCGGCGCTGACGATGCTTCGTGAGGGTATTAAGGGTCGTAGCCGAGGTAATAATCTGGACGGTATTGACATTGTGGATCGGTGCTGTTAATTGAGATGTACACGGGTGCGGTGAAATGGAATTTTAAGTGTCGAAGGGGGAGGAGTGGCGGGCGACAAAGTGAGGAAATTGGGTTGGTAATACAAATAGCGAGAGCCGAGAAAGTTGGTGTTGAGGGTCGGAAGTCCGTCATTTTCGCCTCGGACGTCATCGGCTGGGGTGAAGCTAGCGAAAACTGGGGTTACGTGGGGGCGGAATGAACCTCTTCAAGCTTGCGATATAGTTTCGTGATGACTTCAGACTCAGTATAATTACACAAAGATGGCGTTTAATAGATGGATCTTCTTATCAGACTTAAAAAGACTTTAAACAGATACTCAGCCATGTCATTTGCACCAGATGACTTCAAGCGCTCGCAAATAATGAAGAAGCACGTGATTCTTCAAGTGCTCGGTTGTGGATTCATCTGGGACAGTTTCTGGCTATGTAATCACTACTGAATCAAGACTTCTTTGGGCATCAGTGCAGAATGGTGACCTTGGCAACTCCGTTTCAGGCCTTTATACAGTCAATTTGCAGCTCTCAGGTCTTCGAAAGCCGCTTGTGTAACCTCAATCCACATTTGGCATCGCGAAAACAATCTGCCCGTTTCGGTAAGCGGTGAGGCCCACTTTCGCAGACGCGACAGGGTCATCCTAAGTAAACACAAACCAATGCGATCACCAATTATCGACAAGGCAATCCAACATCGCCAAATGTTATAATCAGAGCCCTCAAATCGCATACCAATCACACAAAATGGAGGAATCTGCACCAAAGCGACGGCGTACTTCGCCGCGCACTTCTCTCAACGTCGGCGCAACTGAAGAACCCGCGTCACCGCAAAGAAGACGGCCATCATACGCATCACCAACCAAAGCAAGCATGTCACGAAATAACCCCGAGGCTTTTGAGCGCCGACGATCGAGATCGCCGCAGAAATTACCGAGTGCCCGAGCTTCGGGTCAATTCACTTTTAATAGCCCTTCGGAAGCTCTGGCGGCGCGTTTGGCGACGAGTAGGATTGTTAGCGATGCTCCTACACCTACGCGCCCTGAAGATACGACGCCAGGTTCGATCAGACGTGTAGGAGGAGGAATGGCTTCTGCTGCTAGGAGGACGTCTTCGAGAGCGGGTGCGGGTGCGGAGGAGGATGACTTTAATCCCTTTCGGGGGAAGGTTTTGAGAAGATCGCCGCAGGCTGGCATTAGGATGGATGTCGATGCGCCTTCTGCTTCGATGCCACAGCCCGAGTTACCGCCTGCGATCGAGGCGAGTTCACCTCCTGCGCCACCTGCTTCTATGCCAGAGCCTCAGCTTGGATTACCTTCGGATGAGCCTATGGAGGAGCCTGAGGGGGACACTAACATTCAGTCTGAGGAGCTGGCACCTGTGGAGGAGACGTCACCAGCGAAATCCGCGTCAGCAGCTGGAAGTCCGTCACCAGCAAGGTCGTTTTCTTCATATGATCTCGAGATTCCAGCGCGATCTTCATCTCCATTCAGATCACCGTCCCCAGCTCAAGGCCCTGCAGCGCCAGAGCCAGAAGCAAAAGAAGAATCGGACGGAGAGCCTGAGCAAGACGTAGAACAAGAACCAGAAGCGGAGCCAGAACAAGAATCAGGGTTGGAACTCGAGATAGAACCCCAGCCTGATCCCGAACCAGAACGAGACTCCCCGAGCCCACCACCACCTTTGCCAGATTTCTCATCCTCGCCCCCGCCAGCTTCAATGCCGCCTCCAAGAATACCACCATTAGTGCAACCGAACTCGCAAGACGCCGCTCCATCAGCTTCACAACCAGTACCTCGACTTCCGCCACGCGACACAGGACCACGAAAGAGCTTCCAGAACAGCCCAGTTCGATTCCGCGATTTCTCACAGCAACAGGACTCGCCGCTAGGCAAACCGCCGTCGCGTCTGCTGGAGAAGCCACGGAAGAGCTTCGCTCAGGCGGGATCGGCGCTGAGAGAACCGCCACCGGCTCAGACCAGCGCTCCAGAGGTGAGACAACCCCGGGCCTTTGATCCGGATGCAGAGAAGAAGAAGGAGCGGGATAGAGTTCAGAAAGAAATACAGGACTTGAAGAAGGACCTTGAAATTGCGCGAAAGGAGAATGAACGCATTCGATTGATGCAACAGTCTGGCCGCACACTTGCACCGACAAATCAAGACGAGGTCATCAGCCTCATTGAGCGGCATCTCATGTCTACTGGTACAGAACAGAGTAAAACAGCATCACAGCAATTATTGCAAGCGGCACTAAATCCCGCTGCTCTGTTGCCTTTCAGCAAGCCTACAGCGTCAGTGGTCCGACCATCGGTTGAGGAGAAGCAGCCTGACATCAAGTCACATCATCCAGTGGCCATGACAGCGACAGAGGAGTTGCCCTATCTTGAGCTTTTTACACCATTCTCGATGACATCCAATACGTCCATCCTACCAGAGGCTGATGGAGAACCATTGAGGCAGCATTACTCCATTACACTTCGATCACGCGAGATACCAGGCATCTTTACAGCCAAGATTGAGATGACAGTCAATGCCACAGAGCTTACGGTTCTCGATCTCGGCGTCACAGCCTTGGAACCAGCTGCAAAGCCTGAGCTCGGTCCTTTCATTCGCAAGATATGCACAGGTGACTGCAACCGTTCCATGCAACGCAATATCGGCATCCTGTCTTGGGCCATGGGTGAGTGGCTTCGAGTCGCAATCGATAGAGCAGGCTTTTGGTGCCAGTTGGAACAAAGTCTAGGCTCGAAGGATGGTGTATTAGAGGCTGCGTCTCGAATGAGATCAAAGAAACACAGACGGAGGAGGGACAGCGGTGAGGATTCGGATGAGGACGAGCCGACACAAGTGAAATCTGTCAAGAAAGCAGACCTCATTCGCTATTTGGGCCAGCAACACTTCGATGTATCAGTTCCGTACGGCGATGCAGAGGAGTCAGGCGCAACGGTACGACTGGGATGGAAGACCGAGTTTGACTGGACTGGAGAAGCGCAAACCAGACTCTCAGTCTTGGTAGGCGCCCCAGGAAAATGTGAGTGCTTGCACGACTACAATGATGTAACCAATTGCTGACGATCACAGGGCACCAAACAGACGAACGAGGATCACTTGCGAAGATCCCCAAACTATTTGAAGAACTTGTACATGGACACGAAGAACCCGAAACAGCTGTACGAACAATTGTAGCACTCATTGCCGGCGAGCAATCATGATAGAGTCCATATAGATGGTAAACCTCACAAGCATAGGCGCTTGCTGTGTAGAGTTCTTTTGCGCAGGTCGCAAGAATAAGATACCAGATTATTGTAATTAAAGTTTTGTAACCTCATCCACATTCCCCCTAACCCTTCTATAGCCGTTTAGATCATCGTGTATGCGGGTGCGTTTCACCAATTTAGTCGACGGTAACGCCGAGCTGTCGGAGCTCAACCTTGGCCTGCTCAATCTCCGCCGTGAGCTCCTTGTGTGCGTTGGGGACGTCGTTGAAGGTGAGGATGCCAAAGCCGAGACGGAAGAGGAGGTATGCGCCGAACGAGACGAGGGCCCAGAAGGGGAGCTACAATGCCGCCAATTAGATAATTGAAGTTTGGAGTATGTGTTTGGGGGTGTCATACCACAGGGACGATCTGCTCCTGGATCAGAGGAGGAAGAGGGATGAGCTCAAGGAAGAGCGCAAGGTAGAGCTGGGTAGCGTTAGTTCAATTCCACCGAGATAGATATGGTAAGCATACGGAGGAAACCAAGAGGGCGAGAGAAATGGTCTGCTGAGCGCGAGTCATCTTGGCGGTCGTTTTTTAAGGAGCGTGGTGTTGGAATGAGCGCGGGGGAGGAACTGTGATGGTATCGTGGTGCTTGAGGAGACGTGTCAGGGGTGCGCGTTGTTGGAGCTGTTTGGATGACTAAGATTGGATTAGGTAAGCAGCGAGAGACCCATGGTAGCACTCAGGTCGAATCAAGATCATGACTTGTTATTTCTAAAGGCATTAGAAAGTAAATACTTACATGGTCAATAAGTCTTCTCTAAGATTTAAGGTTCAGTATTTTATTAGTTATTTTTATTAAGTAAAATCCGGCCTCAGACAGGTCGCAGGTTTCATTTCACTTCTATGGTCGCTCCCCGTCCACTTTCCTCCGTCAATTCGGCTGGTAATGATAGCAGCTCTTCCCTGGCCAGCAACTCATCAAAGTCCTCTGTGTGTTCAAAGTCGACCAACCGCACGCTGCTTCCAGAAACTCGATCAACAAGGAAGGGTTTCGCAGCGCTCCAAATCGTCGGCGCAAGCTGACTCCCCTTCACTTTTTCCAGGAGAAGGCCCATGATCCTGCCATTCTCAGTCAGATGAGCGAGGAACTTGGGCACAATGGGTGATTTGTTTGGGTGTTGGTTATGGTGGTCTTCCAGCAGTGAATACGCCCATATTTCACGTTCAATTCTGCGCATCTCCCATTCAAAACAAGCGATCTTGGCGATGGTAGGTACATCATTATATCGGGCCTCATGAACTCCAGATCGAAAACTTCTCGTGCTCTTCAGGGTCAAGATGTCGACGTGCTGTTCATGCCATTCTGTGCGGATCTCGGGCAGCGGATCCATGGAGATAACAGACGTGAGAGAGCCATTCTCGTCCTGCGAGATGGTCATGACGGTCCACGGCGAGTCAGGAAGCTCCGGAAGCCTGGTAATGAGGAGATATGGTCGACACATGGTATCATCGTCGAATGTGCCGATGGGGATCCTCAGGTAGCGGACTCCCCGGCCAGTGCGCAACCGATAGTGTCCATCGTCATGGATTATCTCTAGTACGATAGTGAATCAAACCTACAGTACTCGCGCACAGAGGGAGGATAGGATATCACGAAGCTATTGTCCCAAGTATCTGCCAAAGGAGGACAGGGTCATGAAGGGATATCGGGGTCGATACAGCCCTAATGGGGTTGAACTAATAAGAAGTCGAACACGAGGCTGGCACTGAGCCAGACATGCCGCTGGCCAATGAGGCCCTCATCAGTCCTTACCTTTTTGGTCGATTCCGTTGCGATCTATCAAATTGGTATTTAGTTTTGTTTTGATGGAGTTTAAATTCAGTCGCCTCCCATTGTTAGCTGGGGGGCTAATTGCTGAATGCCATAACAGTGTTTGATGTGTTCCAGAAATGACTCTGTTGACCAGGCTCGCCTCTCTAGGCCCAACAACACGAGCAGTGCATCACGGGGCCTTGGGACCAGGGCCGCAAGTACGTGCCGAGGTAAGCGCAGGGAGTCATGGTGATGGAGGGTGATTTCGCAGCCCCGGCACCACAGACCATTCTCGAGCCTGCCCGAAGCTGAGAGTGAAGGAAATGGAATAGAAGCCATGCCAAAGAATTTGTCAGTGGGAATATTGCCCTGACTCGGCAGTAATAGAGGATCCTGGTTTTGGGAGATCACTGGGTCGCTCTGAAGGAACCGACCGTCAACGCGCAGTCCTCCAGACTTACATTTCGTCATCATAACCTGCGATAATTGATCCGCAGATCCATGCACCATCAGTCCAAGTTCCTTCGCTGCCTTTACACTAACGAGCCTGCAAGACCTCTGAGAGGGGGTGCGGGATATGCCATAGTTGCCAGGAATAACGGAAATTGTGGGTAGTCGTCGGATATGCCGCTCTGAAAGACCAAAATATCTTTTTGCTTCTTTTGGTGGAAGCACTCGTAATGATGGATTGTGGCGAAGACACTCCCAGCAGCATCTCTCGCAGGTAGGAAGAAAGAAAAAGGCGCCATATTCGACGCAAGAGGCGCACCGTTCTTGTCGTAAGGCAGCATGGAGCTCGGTGACAGAATGTAGATTGAGCAAGCCGGTTTTGCCTAACGCCATAAGCGTCTGCGGAGCAAACGCGACCAGATCTCGGTATGCCAGCAGCGATTGGATGTATGAATGCCCTCGGAAGGAAACGCGTACGAAACTTGCAATGGTCTGGATGTCAAGCATGCCTAGGAGCATGTATAGAATTTCGGGTGGGAGACGATCAAGGATGCCGAGCGAGGAGACTCGTTCAGCAAGGGTTGGGTTTTTAGGCTTTTCTACATCTGGCATTGTAATCATGGCTTCGAGGAGATGACATGGACGATGGGATGCACAAGAAATGGGCGCCTCGGGCTCAGAGGAAATATTTGGCATCTCGGTGCCGTTGGAGCATTGAGACGTGAGAATGAGTTGCGGCAGGGCAGGGGAGCGCGTTAATGGAGTTATTTAGGGACTGAAGTACGGAGTAGGTGAGATTCAACTTACCTACCCTACATATGAACGTCTTGGTTCCGGAGACGCTTGGTACGGTCCTCAAGCCGAATCAGTAGTAACTTGTTCTTTTCTTACATATTAAATCGGCAATTAAAAAGCCCAATGTCTTTTCATTGGCACACCAATTAAACATTGTATTAGTTCTGGTCATATGAATTAGAGTCTGGTCCGCTAAACTGACCAACAGGTCAAGCCTCCTCCTAATTTCTTGACTACCTAACTAAGGTAAGTACTTGCTTCCCGCTTTGCTTGATGAACTCTGCCCTGCTGGTAATGATGCAACTTCTCACAGGTACCCGGCTACACTTTGACTATCAACCTTCATCAACCAGAATAAATGTCAACCCTGGCGCAACGACGTGTTTGATCTAGCACCTTGTTCAGCTGCCTACCTAGTTACCTGGTGTCCTGGACATCCGCCCGTCGTTCTCCCGCCCAAGCCCCGAAAACTGAGCGCAACGACGGCCATTTTCTAGTGAACCTCGGACTGTTTTTTTCCCGCACCTTGACCATCTTTCAATTTGTTCTATTTTCTAAGGCTCCATGTATCTGAAGCCTGGTACTAAGCGCCAGTCTTGTGACTTTTGCTTTCGGCGCAAGGTCAAGTGCGATTGGGTGTCTCGCCGATCGGAAGGCCACGCTGATTGTTCGCATTGTGCCCTACGGGATATAGCTTGTACCGCAATTCCCGACAACCGTGATCGAGCCAAACGTAACAAGCGACTTGATGCTCGCTCTGCTGCTAGCCGGATCTCACCCAGTCCCGATGACGGGCATGTGGTCGATGGGGGTAATGCTACCGGCAGTACCAACGACACCAGTTTTGTCAATAACGAGACCACCTCCGCCCTACCCCAGACTCAGGTATTACCTATTGACCCAAGTTTACAATGTCCGGCCGTTGAATCTGAATCTGCATGGCAAGATATCAGTTGGGATCTGGGAGCCGAGAGTATCTCGTTCCTTGACAGTGTCTTTACGCACGACTATAACTTCGACAATATGCCCAACAGTCCTCAAGTATACGCCAGCGAGGAGGTCGCAGTTGCTTCATCAGCTCCCTATGAAATCCTCGAGCTTGATCCGAGCAATCTCAAAGCAGCTATCGACGCTTACTTTGACCTGACATCGCTCGCTATTCCGATACTAGACAGAGATGCATTCCAGGCTGACTACACTAGCCACAGAGCCAGCCCTGCCTTGGTGTATGCTATTGCATGCCGAGGATGTCCTTTCATATCGACACCGCGAAAATGGTCCGTGCAGCAACAGCTGGCGAGCGAGTTCAGACGAGTATGGCTCGAGGCACGATCAGCTGGCGGGAGCAAGCAATCAATCAGACTGGACGACCTCGAAGCTCTGGCTCTCATGGTTGACTTTGCCTACGAAACAGATGAGGATGCCAACGCAGCGCTCCATTCCCAGCTTGGCAGCCTTTTCCTAACACACGACAGCCTGGTCCTCATGACCCTACAGTATCAGATTCTTTGTCACGCGTCCCTGTCGGAAGACCTTTCCGCTCCTCTGCATGGGGCGGAAGGGAGAAAGAGGTTGCTTTTCTGGTACGTGTATGGCAAAGATACGTTCCGCGCCCTGGACCAAAAATCTCCATCTCGTATCAGGGACGGCCAGACTGAAATTGTCGAACAACTACCAGAGCATGAAGAGAGAACATATCTAGATGCCATACTCGCCCTGGCCATCATTGTCAAAAAGATAAACCATGAATTTCTGGGTGTTGCTGCTGGACATGTAAATGTCAGTCACCAAGATGTGGCCAAGTTATACGATCAACTGGAAGAGTGGCGCAAGAAGTTGCCCCCTTACTTGCTTTGGGACACTAAAAGAGACTCCAGCCTAACTGCTGAACGCGGTACTGGGAAACTGGCCCAAGTGCGCCAGCTGCAACAGGCTATCCTTCTGTTTCTCGAACACAACTGCTACATGCAGATCGAAAGATGTGCCTCAGAACGTGGGATAACTAACCCAATCTCACTGGAGGCGGTTATGCTGAACCACCTTATCGAATACCAAACCTTGGCAATGACGAACGATATAATAGAAGCTACTCAATGGCTTCAATTACAGAAAATATGCCAGAACACACCTCAAGGCACTGTTACATATCCCATGATTGACCTTTCCCCGGACATTCTGCGCGATATATGTGCAGGAACTGCTTACTGGCTGTGCAATCGCGGGAAGAAACTCTTGAATTCTGCAAGCCAAGGGGAGGCATCCCTAACGCAAGGGGCCGAAAGCTTTGCGGCAAAGGCGGCATTACTTAGAGATGCTGTGGAAACTGCAGGATCGCACAAGGATACATTATGCTTGGTCGAGAAGTTGAATGAGCAGCTCTCATCTTTGCACGAGGTGATCAAAAGTGTAACAGCGGTTGATGATTGATATATTTATGCCCTTCATGAGTCTTTAAAGTTCCCTCTTAGTGTCATTTTATTCATGTTTATTGGTTCTGCCAGGCCCTCTTATTGGCAATTGCCAATGTGGGATCTAGGAAATGGACAAGAGGAAAAGTCAAGGGAAAACGAGAAGCGCCAGAGATGTGATGGCTGTATAGTGTTTAACGGGGTTTGTAATAATAGAAAGTCTGTAGGTATTTACTATTCAGGGCGTGAAAGATGCAATTACTTAGTAGGTTCAAGGGCTGATAGTTAATCGGCGTTTTTATAACCATATGAAAATATGAGCCAAGTACTGTAGTAGCAGACCTAATTAATTCTCAGTCCTTTGTCTGCACATAAGACATGCTATAGTTCCCGGCACAAACAGGCTTTCCTGAGTTGGGCTTCCGGGCCCTCAGCCACAACTCAGGGTGAAAGATGGTCAGGGTAACAGTCATGATTATCATCGGTACGCTGTCTAGTGCAAAGAACACGCCTTCCATTGACGCGAGCGGGCCATTGAAACCTCCGCTCAACTCTGCGCATCGCCAGCATGAGCGTACAAAGAGACAGATGGAGGCTATCGCTAGACCTGCAAACCACACTCATTAGTCATTGAAATTGCACCATAACAGGATATTCTCACCTATAACGTAAAGATGCCTCTTCTCTTGAAGAATGCCATGCCAAGCACGACGGTAAATGGCCAAAAGTGCGAGACAAAAGATGGCTGTGAACAGGACCTGAACAGCTAAGCCGGTGATCATGAGGTTTACACCGATTGGATTCTCGGCGAATATAGCCGCAAGAGAGCCACCGCACCCGATGAAGCAAAGACATATGAAATCGCCGAGGATAAATAGGGACGCGAAAAGGCGAGGGCTGATGCGCGTGAACCGAGATGATGAGTAGCGTTGCTGTAGTGTGCTGATGTTGAGATAGAGGGCAGATGATAGAAATGTCGGGCCAAGTGTGAGGCCGATGATATACCTGCTCATATCCATTAGAACTCATTCTCATAAGAACAATAACAAAGAGGTGAGATAGAGTGTACATGATGTATCCGTCCTTGTTATCTCGATTATGTGAGAGCTGAACCTTTCCACAATATCCGATAAGTTCCAATAGAATACCGCAGACCATCCCAATGGAGTACCCATAGAAACGCCAGAAGCGAATGGCGATCAAGACATGTAGAAGAAGCAAAATCGAGTAGAAAGAGAGAAAAATTGCATTCGGGGCCAGAAGCGGCGAGAAATCTATAGCTGCGATCCCGTTGGGTTGTGATGTAGTTGTGTTCATGGTTATACGCGCAGGAAGAGCAATTGACGAAACCTTTCAAGCTGTGTTAAGGAAAGAGATTAAGAGACTGGAGGCATTATGGTCTTGGACTGAGAGTTAACGTGTAATAAGAGAGTCTGTTATATGTAGATTAGGTGGGACATGAAGAGGGCCAATTTGCTTGCGCGTTGTCCGCTGAACCTCCTTTGAACACCCGCTCGCCAACAGGTATGTAAGCAAGATGTCATATATCCCGTTGGATTTCCTACTCCCCGCTATAGAGTTTGGTTCCCCTAGCGTGGTAAACTAATTCATTGAGTATCCTCGCCGCTCCACTGGTATTCGTAAGTTCGACTTGCTCGGCCCCGCTGTCAGGTTGTCTTGTATGATATTCTCGTGCGTAAAAGTTCTGTTTGATGACCGCTGAGCCTCCCTGACTAGAGACCACTTGAGACAAATCGCAACGCGAGTCCTGAGAATACGAACATCCAATCTTATCATCCTAAAACCAAGTGAAATGACAGAATAAGGCTGGGAGCTAGATGAACAGATGATAAGCATAACTACAGACTCGCGTCGATAGGAGCTAAGATTCTGCGCTGATTTAAGCTCTCAGACACAAACAGCAACCTCAAACAACGCATCTATCGGTGGGAACAGTATCAGGGAGAAAGAAGGCTTCAGATGACAAATCCTAGATGTGCTATTTGCAGTTGAGACTTGTGACCAAGAGCCTAAATCAGCACAGAGAAACTAGATGTAAGCTAGGGTGCTGAAAGAAACTAGTATAAGGTCTAACTTGGCTATACTAAGTTTATCTCAGTCTTCTTATCACATAGTAAAGGGATCGTAAGTCTTGCCTTCTCTTGGTAAGCAAGGCTTAACGTGTCAGATCCCCTCTTCACACTATCGTCAACTACCACGGGGGCACCAATCAACGCCGTACCCTTTCAAGCCGGGTGTCAAAGGCGCTTATGGTGATACCCTGAGAAGTGCCGTCCGCTGAAATATCGATGACAAACTCGTCGACAGAAACCCCTCCGTAAGTGACTGAATCAACGCTAAACCAGCTAGCACAGTAAGAACTGGACGGCGAGGCGGCGTCAATGATTTCGTAGACTGCCCGCCAACTCTCAAGCTTAGTCTTTCCGTCTGCTTGCGTGTTCAGCCCCGTCGGGTACAATCTCATGCTGACGTTTCCTGACCCTGTCGACGACCCTGAGACTATCAGGCGGATCGAGTCAAACATGTCATGGCCATCGACAAACCAAGACGTGACGCCCAGTCCTGGTAGACTGTCCTTCACAGTTATAGTCATGCCACTTCTTGCGTCTCCGTAGTGACCGCTGTAATCTTCCCTTGCTTGTCGTTTAGCAGCCTTCTCCAAAGCAGGAACTAGCTTTGAAACAATCGCAGCTGGAATCTTGCTCACAACTCCCGGAGCGTCGATTCCCGCGGCAAGAACAGTAAATCCGACGCCCCAATCAGGTAGAAAAGCCATCAGACTGCTGTACATCCCCAACTGGCCACCCTTGGTATACATCCAGTTGGCTCTGTTGGTGGTGGAAGGAACGCGAGCAATCTCCCATGGCGCACCGACTGCAACCTGTGGATCGGCAGTAAAACTAAGGGGCTTCATCCATCGTCGGGTTTGGGAGGGCGGCAACATCTCATACGTCAAGATTGACTGCCCTATCCTGCGAAGATCCGCGATCGACGAATAAATTCCACCGGCTGGTCCTGCATCGCGGATGTCGACGTCATACCAAGACCTACTAGGGCTATCTGGTATGATAGACGAATTGGTGTTGGCTGGCTTAGTATAGCTCGTGGAATTTAAGCCGAGAGGGAGGATAAGTTGACGTGATAGAACATCAGGATACGCTGTTCCAGTTATATTCTCAAGTGCATAAGCCATGATTTGGTAGCCAATGTTGGAGTATATAGGTGTTGAAAAGGCCGCTTCGACAGGGTGACGGGTCCGTATGGCGTCAAAGAAGGCTATCGATAAGTGTCAGTACTGTGTGAGACAACGAACTCAAGTCATGAGAGAAACACACCGGTGCGGTTGCAGGGATACAAGACGCTTTTCCCACAGTAGGCGAAATCTACTGCCCGGACTGGCGGAAGTCCCAACCGTTGTAGTTGGCGGTCCGCCGAAGGAGGGCTCGGAAAGTCTCGTGGTATGCCAGCCATGTGCGATGCAAGCGCGCCGATAGTTATGGCGTTCCAGTCCACATATTGGAGAGCAGAGGCTGGCTCATTACTAGAGCCCCTGAGATTGGCAGAAAACTCTGCTAGTTCAGGCACGTAACGCGTGACGGGCTGGTTAAAAGAAACATCCCCGACTTCTAGGAGGTAGACATAAGCTGTGAGCAGTTTGGAAATGCTGCCTATGCGATATACTGTCGTGTCATTGACAGCTTTGACGCCGTGTCTATGGTTTTGTAGGGTTGGAGCTGAGTGATGGTAGCTGAAAAGGGGTTGTTTGTCAGCCGCTGGATAGATGTCAATGGAGAAAGAGGTGTTCTGAAGGTCGATCTCGAGGCTTGGTACAAGTTGCAGAATCTCTGACAGGGCATCTCTGATGGAAATATCATCACTCAGCGCTGTTGGAATGGGTAGATCTGGTCCAAAGAGGGGACATAGGCTCAGAGCCTGTACTGGTACTATGATGAGGCCCAAGAAAGCTGCTGATGCAGCCGTTCCTAGAATATCGATGCGCATTTTGGATATACCTATACAGATCGCGGTGGTATTTTAAAGCCTCTACATTCATTGAATTCCATTTCAGAGTGAGCGAAGAGCCTTTTTTATATACAGCTAGTACCGCCGTGGTAATTTCCTTGAACCTGGACAACAGCTGGATTGCTGAGGGAAGCTGAACCTCCATTTACAACCGTCCATATGCCGCTTAGAGACTTAGACTTATCTACCGTTTAACGCCCGTTTATTTGCCGTCGGACCTTTTTAATCTGCTAGTCTGGGGTGCGGTACCCGAGCTCAGCACTAGACTGGAATGCTTATGGCCAAAGTCGGCAGAAACCGTGCTATAGATCACACTCTCGGGTCGATGGCGTTACCAGGCTTGGTTAAAAAGGTATTCCCAGAACGTGGGGTTCAGAAGCTTGCAACCCAGTCGTTGCTACCCCTGTCGCATATCACACTTTCATGGGTCAGCCAAGAAGCACTTCACTGGCTAGCAACGCGGAAATATCCCGTGAATATCCTATGACCCCTCGTTGCCATTTTATACATTGAAACTCTGGAAGTTTATTCTGATTTCGTTATTTATCTCAACACATTGACTCACAGTCTGCGTTGCTCTGCATCGTTGGTGATTTGATCGCTTATCAAGTCCCTGGCCCTCCATGGATTACAAAGTTGTCGCCGCAGCGGTACACGCCGCGCCCATATTTATGAATAAGGCCGCTACTACTGACAAGGTTATCAGCTTGATTGAGCAAGCGGGCAAGGAGAACATCGAGCTTCTAGTCTTTCCCGAGACGTTTATTCCTGGATATCCGGTACATCCTCTACTATTCGCCCTCGGTGCTGAAATGTCATAACTAACATGGCAAAGTATTGGATTGAGTGCTACCCGCCACTCCAACAAGTTGGGGCCCTCGCCAAATATGCCGATGAGAGTGTCGTTGTCCAAGACGGCGACGAAATCGCACGCATCTCGGCTGCCTGCCGTCGCACTGGTGTAGCCATCAGCCTCGGTATTTCAGAACGCATAGCTCAAGGGTACACGCTCTTCAACTCCCAAGTCAATATCGATGCAGATGGTACCTTGTTGGGTGTGCACCGCAAGCTGCAGCCAACATATGTTGAGCGCTCTGTCTGGGCGCAGGGTGGTGGCCATACGCTACGAACATACCGGCTGACAGCTTCGGGACGGCCTTTCAACCTCGGTGGTCTTTGCTGTTGGGAGCATACCATGAATGGGGCACGCCAAGCGCTCATTACCCAGCATCAACATATTCACGCTGGTGCCTGGCCTGCCTTGTCGACCATGGCTGGCTTCGAAGCCGTGGCTGATTCTCAAATCGAGGCTTTGATGAAGTCGCATGCCCTCACTGCTCAAGCCTTTGTCATCACAGCGTCTAACTATGTTGATGATACTTGTCTCGAGTGGATGGAAAAGAATCTAGGCAAGCAGGAGTTTGTCAAGGCCGGTGGAGGATGGTCCGCTGTTATCCACCCGTTTTGCTCATTTCTTGCTGGGCCGCATACTGGTGCTGAAGAAAAGCTTGTCAAGGCTGAGGTGGACCTATCGCAGCTTGGGCAGGTCAAGGTTTGGGTGGATGCTGCTGGTCATTATCAACGTCCAGAGATCCTCAAGTTTAGCTTTGACGATCAGCCTTTGTGGGCAGATGAAAAACCAGCACCCGAGGGATCTTTACCTGTAAAAAACAATCCTGGAGACCAATCAGCTCCAAAGTTGGATTCTTAAGAGGGTTCTGTAGCGCAGAGAAGCAGTTGGTGAAGGAACCTTTAGCTTTGATCTCTATATTACCGCCACACATTGAGCAAGCCCAAGTTTATCAATTATACGTGTAGTTGCGAATGGAAGATGTATTTCATCTAGTTCCCAGTGCGCCAACATAATAATATCAAATACCACCCGGCTATCAAAGCATGGACCAATTTGGCTGACTACTGTGTCATATCCCTTATACCCTCTCACTAAAGTAGCCGCCTTCCGAGCACCCTCTGGTAGCTCAGCTGGCCTTCTGTTACCTTCACAACTCGATTCCCACAGCAGCTGTGCCTGTTCACACCATTTGAAATGTTCCAAAAAGCCATCTCGTGCACATACTTTATCCCGAGCCTCGGATGCCTATTTCTCGCCCTAGCTGCCGATGATATCTTTTTCGAGAGCAAGTTGATAACCGGCACATGAGATTCTGTGTTCGACATTGCCACTTACTTTATTATAGTACGGAAGTGTGTATGATCCCATAAAGTTGAACTTTCTACGTTGTTCCGAGCTTGCTGAGTGTACTTGACCTGTTGATTGGGGTTCCCGGCTAGAAATCAAGCCAGCCTGATGGAGTGACACGATCGTAAGACGGGATTTACGTACGGATTGCTCCATAGAATATATGCCAGGTAAGGTGAATGACTTCACTTGGCTCACCTCAACCTTTATGAAGTGGAATTCCTTTCGAGCAGCGGAAAGAGTTTGCACTTAAGTCTCGAGAGCCTCCTTGAGGCATTTAAAACAGCATCGCTTCTATGCTAGGAGAGACATAAACCCGCCAAACTCTCCGCAAAGACTACAAGACTTGAGACATAGGGCATTGTAAAAGCCGAGTAGAGAAATGCTAACGGCCAGTCGTGTTTGTAATAGAGCGCAGAAAAGGTTTAGTCCATGCAAGACTATTATCTGGTACTGCTTGAGGGAGTCTACTGCCTCTCGCGATCGGCGATTCGTCTGTCGAAACTGGAACAGAGAATATACATTAAGGCACAACAACGTATTATGGAGGAGCCCCAGTGGTAGCCAATTGAGGGAGCCGAGTCCGGCATTAGAAGTCCGCTAGAAGGATGTTGCTATTGACTGATGAATTATGATGTGTTCGCCAGGCGAGAACCAGATTACAGAAAGACGAAAGTCTTTGCGGTTGTAGGCGGCAGTGTGAATAATGGTATCTGCCTGTTCTTTGTCAAACCGATATTTTGTGGCGGAGAGATATCCGCGAGGCATAAGGACAGCCATTCATGAAGTTGCCTATATGCTGGAGTTAAAAGGGTCGGGCCTTAGCGTTGATCAATGATGGGTGGCAATCTGGGCAAGACGTTGATAATATGCCCCGAACTGCGCTTTAAATAAACGCGGACGTCGATTCCATCCCCTACCGGAGCTGTGCTGCATATGGTTTATTTTAACAATCTATTCGCGTCTTAGATAACAGTCCGAAGCCACAAGCTGACTTCATAGACACATCAAGAAAAGGTTGTTTCTAATGACACAAGGCAAACCTTTAGTGTCTGGTGACGCCAGGAAGCCTGAGGTCAGTGACACGTATGAAATGAAGGGCAGAGTAACCGACGTTGTCGTTTGCCAGGTGGAGATTGGGCCAGGAAATCATAGGTGGGTCGGTCAGATAAGCGAGCCCACCTCAGCCACAACACCATGGATTTTTGGCTTGGACATCGTGAGTCGCTGGGCACATACGACCACAGCTCACGGAAAATACGGGGTCCCGTCCGCTCCCCCAGAGTCAAGCCGCGAAGCGCCGGATTAGTAGTTGGGTCGGTGACGACCAGCGAATACCTGGTGTTGTATGTCCTTCTTTTGGTGCATTACCATTCTTTTTGGCCTTCAAGAACAAGCGATGTGCCGAATATGAGCTAAGGAATGAAAGAGTTTGCTGCGGGTGTCCTGCTTCTCAGCCTCCTAATCTCAGACTACAACGTGGCCGTCAATTAACGTATCACCTGGCTGCATATGCCGTTGGTTAACCTGAGATTTAGAAACAGGTACCAGTTCTAATGACCAATGATACCAGGCACATTAACAGAGTCGTTTGTATTTTATTGCTCTTCAATCTTTCTACCTTTGTATAAAATGAAGCAGGCTAATTATTGTTTAAATGGGGGCAATAGTGAATACCTGGTATTGTATGTGCATCTTTTCACTGTTTGCCCCTTTGTGCATATGGTGGAGTGTCAGTATTAAACATCACTTCCCCTCATCTTGAAGTCAAAGAACTCTCGACCATATCAAGACTAAGTTTTGTTAGATTGGACTCTATCCAATGATTTTTGGGCCTGGTGCTGCTGCCTCTGTTGTGCACTGCATCTTTAAAGGAGATGCGAGTCTGTGGGCATCTTGGAAATAATATCTTCCTGCGCAATGTGAAATGAAGTAAGGAATCAGCAGGTTAGATATCAATTACTTACAAGACCAAGTACAATAGGAAGCCAGTGACTTCGTGCACAATCGGTGCATCGTGAACTGAGTTGTCGGGTCAGTGTGCAAAGCGAAGAGTGAACAATAGAACTTCTCCCAGCTGAAGGTCTGGCAGGCTTACTGCATAAGCCAGAGCCCAAACAGGTACTTGAATCCCAAAAGTAGTGAAATAGAACGGCTGCCTAGGCAACGCTCTCCGTGAATCGACAGTGATTCACCTGCCCACGGCACCCATTCCACCATTCAATCTCCCCCTTCTCGTCCATTGTTTACGTCGCCGAATGTTTACACCTCCAACCCGAGTTTCATCTCTCCCATTTTCCCATCTCTATCTGCAGCATCTCTAGCACAACACTTCTCAACGCGATCCTACCGGTATTGATAGAATAGCCTCACTCTAGGTAAGATACTCCTCTTTCGCATGATATGTCACAAAGCTATCATTTCCCGTCCTTGTTTGCTCATGATCTTCCTTCTTGACATCAGGAGTCCACATCATTCACCCTGCTCTATCCTTGATCTTCCTTTGTCTCTACCTGTCAACGACATCACACTCTTCAGTCCTGTTCCCAGGGCTGTCGATCATCACCGCACACTTTTCGTCTTGCTGCATCTATCTTCGCCCCTATCTTCTAACTTTGTTTCACTCATCAGAACTCCATATCTACTCACCGCCATGGAGCCGGTCAGTGCTCAAGCGCTGCCTTCGCGCCTAAAGCGTGAACTTTCGCCTGAACCTGGGATTCCGCCGGAGGTCTCTCCCAGCAAACGCCAGGCTAGCAAGACATCTACAGTCGCGCGTTCTCCTGTTATGTTTTGTTGGAGAACCTGTCAGGAACTGAATGATGTCGAAAGACTTAAGATCAAAGAGAAGGCTGTGAAGCTTGCTGATGAGCACTGTGGCCAAATTCGGGGGGTGCTTGAGCATTTTCTCAGCACATCAAATCTCGACGCCATGGACGCTGTTATAATGGGACAGCAGATCATCGAACAGTGGCTCAAGGAGTATGGTAAGAATCAAAGTCTATCTGAAGAAAGCTTTCGTGACTCTTGCTGATTTGTTCCAGGTCGCGTTCGTACCAAGCGCAAGAGTCATCGCATTCTGGTGGGAGTCGAAGGCCCTACTGGAGCAGGAAAATCGTCTTTCTTGGGCTCTCTTCTCCGAATTCCGGAGCTGTTCCCTTCAGGACAAGAGTCAGCGGCAACTGCAGTCGTCGGAAAAGTATCCTGGAATTGGGTGGATGCCCCCGGATTTGAGTTCAGGGCGAAGGTCATCTTCCGCAAAAAGACGGACGTCCAAGAAGAGCTCGAGGGACTGCTGCGGAACTTGACGTATCTGGCCAAACTTTTATCTGGCAACACTGAAGATGAGGAAGATGACGGAACAGGCCAGGCCGACAATATTGCTATCACCAGACAAGCAATCGACCACGAACTCCCGAAGGTCTACGCTGTCTGGGGCTACGAGGAGGGTTATCTTTCAGAAGCCGTGAGCGGTTTGAATCTAAACTCGACGTACAACCAAATGGTTGAGGAGATTCTGAAATCTAACTCTAAGGCCCTGTCTTTTCTCACAGTTGGGAATGCCTGTTTCAACGCGACGACCGCAGAGGCGCTCGCTGAGGAAATAAAGCCTTTCCTAGACTCAACTACCGTGGAACATGGTGGCGAGAAGCAGTTTTCTGCGTGGCCATTGGTGAAAGAAGTTCGCATTTACACCAAGGCTGATGTTCTAAAGCCAGGGATCACCCTGGTCGACCTTCCTGGATGTGGAGATGCTGTCGGCAGCAGATCTGAGGTTACCGAGAACTTCGCTCACCGTCTTGATGTGCGAATGGTAGTGAGCCCTATCATACGTGCCGCAGACGAGAAGCAAGGACAAGTGCTCATGCAAAATGGATATGATGAAGCCCAGATGAGGATCGCTGGCAGATTGGACGGAAACGGCTTTTGTGTCATCATGTCAAAGATGGATGATATGAACGTTGAAACCTACATTTCAGGTTGCCCGGACTTACGACGCGACCCTGAAGTGCTTCAGAAACTGGGACAAATCGAAAACCTGAAGAGAGAGTCAGTCGACATCAAATCCATCCTCAAAGAACTCAAAGACGACAAGAAGAAGGCCGAGAGCGCTAAGAAGAGGGCTAAAAAGTCATATAAGCGGGCTAAGAAGAAACATAAAACCCAGCTAAAAAGTGTGTTATCACTTCTGTTGGCATTCAATACTAACAAAGCATTTCAGAAAACCCTAACGCAAACGGGGACCATTTGTCCGAACTGAAAACAGCTCGAGATGAGCAGGCCCAGGCTTTCGATCGAGCAAGCAAAGAATTGAATGAATCCAACAAGCGCCAGTCACAAATTAAGAAGGAGATGCTGTATCTTAGAAACTGGCTGCACCATCAAGCAATCCAGACTCGAAACAATCGGGTCAAGCAGCGCCTTCGCGGCGACTTTGCTAGAAGACAGCGGAATCTCGACGACCGCGACAACGCGAGACAGTCTCAAAGCGAAGGCCAATACTTTCTTCCAATCCTGCCTGTATCTACCAGGGCGTTTTGGCAACTTGAGAAAGAAGATGTGAAGATGCTGGGATTTCCCAGTCAAGTGTTCACTGGGGTTCCAGCTGCAGAGCAATGGTTGCACCGAGCGACCCTCAAGAAACGCGAGAAACATCTTGATGAGCTACTTGACCGGTACCAAAATTTGATGACCATGATGCAGATCTACTCTGCACCAAATGGCCAGGATGGTCGCTTCGACTTCACAAGGTCCGAAGTCGAGGATGCTCTGGCTGATACCCACACCACCTACATGAGTGTAAGTCTATATCCCAAGTCCCCGATTCCAAACTACCGCAACACTTTGCTAAGCAACCTGAATGTAGAAACTCAGCACTACGCTCTCCCAAGCGAGCGACCAGATCAAAAAGCTGGATCCTTTGGAACGCCGACAACATGCCTTGAAGAATTTCCTCGAAGAAGCGCCTCGAATTGTCCAAAAGTGGTCCTACAAGTTCCCTGATGAGGTGAACAGTGTCGAGAGAATGCATTGGGCCACCTATGCAGCCAACATTTCTCGCGATGGTGCCAAATTCAGGAGCCATGCACCTCCACGTGTGACGTACACTTGGATGGACCATTTGTCAGTAAAGATCTATCATCCCCGGGATACTATTACTAACTTGTTTGCTAGGGCTGAACCTGTGATGAAAACTATTTGTAAAGACTGGGACGACAAGATGAACAAGCAACTGCCTCTCATCAAAACTCCCATGATACTGGGCTACACATGCGTATTCAGGGAGTATCTGAATAAGATTCAGAAGGTCATAAGCGAGAAGGTCCCATCCCTCGAATACAGCTACAATAACATGAGACCCATCCTTGAGAACTCACAGCATGCCACCGAAGTCAAGATTCGCGATGCACTCACTCAGCTGGCTGAAAACACGGCTACTGTAGCATTTGATGTTTCAAAGTTTCTTTCTAATGAATGGAAACCAGTCTTTCGGGTCGCTCTACTGGACAGTAAGTTGAACCATCAAAACCGCTTGGTGACTCAAGAATCAGCCCTGACTTAGTGGTACAGATGGACAAGGCTCATACAAACGACGAAAGCTCACGATCCAGGAAAAGATTCAAAATGACTGTGCAGCAATGGGTGGCCAGATGATCAAACGTCTCCGGAGAGGCGTAGAAAAGGAGATCGCCACCCTGCCGGTTCGATTAAACAAGATTGTCAATGAGGAGGTGACCAACGTCAAACAACAAATGTCCTTCCTTGTCAACAATCTTGTTGAGAACTGCAACGCCAACCCGAAGAAGAAGCTCATGAAAGTCAAACTACAGGACATGATCCGACCTCATGTCGAAGCTTGGGAGTCTATCTGGGCCGAGGAAGGAAACTACGATGAGCATATCCTTGATGTGAACCTCAGTATTCCAGACTTTGTTCCAGAGCCCAACATGGATGACGATGATTCGTCCGACAATGAGGACTCTGGCTCTGGCTCCGACTCCGACTCCGACTCTTCTGAGGAGGATGCTGACAAGGGCGACAAGGGTGATCAGGATGCTCAGGGACAGTCTTGAGATGCTGAGGGACGGGCGGCGAACATGCTGTTGCAGTTGAACGTGGATTTCTTGGAATTGTAGTCTCATGGGAATGGGCTATAAGGATGCATGGAATATTTGCTTCGGAACTTGAAAGGCCAGGATGGCATATGATGATGAGATATGACGGTTGCGATACCAACTAATACCCCCTCAATTAGCACCAGATAGCATGACAGATACCGAAATTGAAACAGCACACTATTACTCTGTCAATCTTGGCCTCGTATTAGAACTTCAGATGATCTGTCATTTCACATATACTAAAACGTGTAAAACTTCACTTGATGCTGAAGATTGCTAGCCATTGTCACCCCGTCAAAGTGATTTTCGTCGGAGAAACGGTCCAAATAAATAGACAAACGGTCAATGGGATCATTCCAAACAGGTTACATCAATCATTATTGCGCCCCATTGAAAGGAGTGTAGTGATCGAAGTCAGACGTTCGGGTGGCAGAAGAAGCGCACGCGGGCGAGAAAAGGGCAACCACCTCCAATGTGAAGTTTTAGAACGCCCTGACTTCAAAGCCTTCCTCTATTCTTCTTACGTTCAAGTACAGGGTATTTGACAGATCAAATGCCCGCCTGTGAGAGTAGGGTAGATCATTGTGAAACTTGGTCACGTCAATTTAGATGGTGGGGCCGTTCCGTAGGCGGGGGTCAATGGTTACCCCGGAACTCGGCTAATCCATCTCGAACTCCATGCCCACATCTCGAGCTTCTCTCAACATCGCTCATACAATACGACACAGGTGATAGTATCTACTGATCTTTAGACCTCTTACATCAGACATTGAAAACAACCGTCAGAAGCGCTTCATCTCCCCGTCACAATGTCAAGGAAGCTCAGTCCCACGAAATTCACACAGGCGGTGCGTTCACCCAATGCACCCCGAGGCGCATGCGATGCACAGTCAATTGCAGCTTATACAACTCATGTCTTTCTCAAAGCTTGGCAATTAACTCGTGGTTGTGTCTAGGTCGTGCGATCTTTCATGGCGGACTCTGGTCTTGAGCCTCGGTATGTACCACGAGCCGCCGATGGAGACTCGGCATTCCGTGATATGATCCCGATACTGACTCCGTTGTCCGTAGTCTTCTAGGAAAACATGTATATACACCGAATAAACATACTCGGGACGTGTGCTGATATATGTAGTTCCGTGTCACCAGTGCCACAGAAGGCAGAGTCGACTTCGAGCTTGACATCCAAAAAGAGCATACCGTTCGTCTCTCACCTCATCATATTGAGCTCTCACTGACCTCACCCAGAACCGTCTTCAGACAATTCATGGTGGCACACTCGCCAGTCTCGTCGACCTCGGTGGCTCACTCGCAGTCGCCTCATCGGGCCGCTTCGCAACAGGCGTGTCAACCGATCTGAACGGTACGCAGCTTTCTCTGTCACGTACGACGTTGCTGATTTGGCAGTGACATATCTGAGCCCCGGAGGCCGCCCGGGAGATCTTCTCAAGGGCACTGCCACACTCGACAAGATCGGCAAGACACTTGCTTTCACGCAGGTGACTTTCACCAATAGCAAGGGTCAATTGGCTGCGCGTGGAAGCCATACAAAGTGAGTCTAGCCTTCAATCGTTCACAGGGAATTATCCACTGACTGAATAAGATACGTTACTGGTACTATGGGTGAAGATGGCCCATTCGTTGCTCCAGCTGAGTTCTCAGACGTGGACTAGACGATATCACGGGGTTTAGACATTCTGTTGATGAGGTAGAATTGGGTGTACTAAATATCATAAAGTATAGAAGTGTGGTATCATGTCTGTAGAAGTTGTCCAAATTCATTCACGCCCGTTTGTGTCATAAAACGATTCATTATCTGTCCCAGCACGCCTAATGCTTCTCAGGGTAAGGCTGAGCTGGTACCTGGGGAGGAGTACCATCAGCCTGGTGGTTCAATCCCACTGTCTCCTCATGAGGAGGTGGTGATCTGGGCTGAGACACAGGAGAAATAGCATCATACGCCGCGTACTGAGGTTGTTGGGGCGCATAGTAACCGTTTTGCTCCTGGGGCATTTGCTGCTGAGGACCATACCCCTGAGCCAGATGCTGCTGTTCCGGCTGAGGGTAGTGCTGCTGCTCGGGCATAGGTACAGCATTCTGCGCCTGAGGGGGGATTTGTCCATAACCCCAAGGCGTGCGCTCTCCAGCCTCAACACCCTTCACAGGCTCATGCTCCTGCTTCGACCAAATGCCGTTGTTCCTTGCACGACCGATAACGAACACCAAGCAGAGAACAACGAACTGCGGCCAGATTCCAAAGACGACTTCGAGGATGTAGTAAGCGTACTTGTACTCACGGTCGCCGTATGCACTGCTCAGATCGGTCCAAGCAGCTGTCGACGCCATGTTGAACGTTGTGCGCAGAAGCCAAACAACAGATGCGGCGATGAACATGTTTGAGCACCAGGTGAGCGCATTCTCACCCTTGGACTGCACCTTGATCATGATTGCCCGCGCAGCGATGGCGAGAGAAATGACAAAGACCAAAACACTGAAAGAGAAGCTGATCTGTCGAGACTTGGTGTAGCTATCCGCACCAACACTAACATCGTTGAAGAATACTTCATACACATAACGAATTCGAAGACCGAAAGCAGCCAAGGAAAGCGCGAAGAGGATCGTTGCTGCGATGTACGAGAAGAAGCGCAAGATCTTGCCCTTTGGATCGGGTTGGCCTGTCTGGACCATGATGATACCGGTGCCGAGACGCAGGAGGATTATCATGACGAGGATGTCGGTGACCATATCGTAAATGAGCGCAAGAGTAGCGAGGACCTGTACGGTGACTTGTAGAGTCTTGGAGTAGTGGGAGTCGAAGTCACTGTCGATTCTTCCGCTGTTCCATAATCGCGTATGCACGACTGAGACGACGTATGAAGCGAAGTCGAAGAAGGCATAGCTTAGATGTGTCAGTTACTATACTTCATCAAACAAGTAGTAGAGGATGGGAGCATACCCTGCGTATACTAAGAGAGCCAACTTGAGATATGTGAATGCAGTTCTCGCGGGATCCCTCTTGCGACGGACGAGGCAGAAACTGCAGAAGAATAGAACGACAGAGGGGATC
Source organism: Fusarium proliferatum ET1 (assembly GCF_900067095.1). Lineage (NCBI taxonomy): Eukaryota > Fungi > Ascomycota > Sordariomycetes > Hypocreales > Nectriaceae > Fusarium > Fusarium proliferatum. The sequence continues at coordinate 2,496,445 of NW_022194795.1, read as the reverse complement.
CATGCTCCAAGAAAGACCATGGCCCCGTGGGCGATCCAATATTTCTCAAGCTCGTACATTGTCGCAGTGTAAGTTGTTAATGTGAAAAGTATCCGAAGAATGTTCACTCCAAGGATGTCAGGATGTGTATAAGTTACACAAAGATTCGTATATCCCCGCCAAAACTCGGAGACAGCAGTGTCGATAAGTGTCACAACACCACAAATAAAAATAAAAAGAGCCAAGATATAAAGACCAGAAATCAGAAACACAAACTTGAGCGCCCGTCCCCTCATATTTAGCTCCCCCAGCTGCATCACCTCTTTAGCTTCCTCATCACAGTCGAGAGTTTTCAGGGCTGAAGCAATTGGATCAGCAACCTGCATCTAAGCACCCAAGGCCAATGGGCGAGCACCCGCGCTGCAGGGGTCCCGGCACTGCCTCTCCGGGCGTTTTAGAGGGCTTCGCTATTGGCTTGGCATACATGAGCTCTGCATCTTTTGTAATTTGCCAGGCTTTCTGGTCTGTATCTCACGCTGTGGTCAGGCGTAATTTTGAAAATTCTTTTGACATTTAATTAAATCAGAGAGTGAATTCGGTATCGCTGAGCTGCTGGAGAGTGATTGTTAACCGCCGACGTTGAAGAGCCAAACTCTAAAAATCCCATTTATAGCACCTTTCACAGTAGTTTTGGGTGGTCCACAATATTCGTAACCGCCTAGAGGATACGATGCGATGTGATGCTGGCGCAGGAGTGTTACGTACGACTCTGTCACTGGCCCAGCCGCAATAGCGGATTGTATTGTGAATCGGCATCTCAGTGCCGTCTCGAACGGGTAATGACCGTGCGAAATGCCTTGAACAGCTTGTCTTGGCACGTGGTTTGGAGAATGTAAACGAGCAATGCTCCTGGGGCTGAGCAGCTGTTGTCTTCTAAGCACTTTATCCGAATGTGTCAGCACCGTGATTGATTAGGAGATTCTCGTATAATTGAAGATGAACTTATTGAAACAACAAGCTCACGATTCGGATGTTCATTAATGGCAAATGACATTGACTTCAAGTCACAATTCCTCAAAATTATGATTCAAGAGAGACTAGAGCCTCATGTCGTTGCTGTTCTCCCAGTCCCATTTGAGCCTAATCTCATCGCAGCGATGGCCTCACTGCCAAGACCGTCCAGCCATAACTTTTCAACTCAGCCACGCTGACACTCTCACGAGTCCAACCCGCAGCCTCAATCACAAAGACAACACCCAAAAGAGAACAAAAAGACGAGCAATAAAGTAGTATGATCAATTAGTCATCTATCATCACACTCCCCCATCACATCAACCTCATGAATTCCTCTTCGCATACAAAAACGTCGGCATCAAATCCGCCGGCGGAAAAAGATCCCTCGTCCCAGTCTTCAACCAACAATTGCCCCCCTTCACCTCATAATTATTCGCCATCTCTCTATTAAATACGATACTATCACACTGCGTCACATTTTCCTTCCCGCTGTTGATCTCTGTGTACATTGCGCAGGCGTGCATACAGTCGAATGCTGTGTAAGCCAGTATAGGCACTATATCGTTCCCTGGATAGTCGAACCCGCAGGTGTATGTGAATACGTAGCCGGTGTTGGTGGTGTAGTCGTCTTTGCCATTTGGTTGGGAGCATGCGTCGGGGAGTGTGAGGTTCGTTACTTGGTCTGCTGGTTTGGGCTCGTAGAACTTTGACTCGGTCGTTTCGGTGGTGTCGCTTGCGCTTGTCGTGAGGGTTGGACAGGCGGAGGTTTGTATCGCAGATGCAGCTGGGGTCTCAGACACTTGTGAACTGTGGTTGTTAGCATTTGTGCATTTGTTAGTAAGTCTGGATCTCGTACTTTTTACAGTTGGCTAGAGCTGATCCAAGACCTCCTCCAACACCAGCCCCGACAATCACTGCAGTGACGATAGCAACAATCGCACACAGGCTCAACATGCTTAAACCAAAAGGACCCTTTCGCGCCTCGACGACCTGAACATAACCCGATATTGGATCCTTCGAGCCTTGGCTATAGACACCATGAGGACTGAGCTCTGGTGCATGAGCTGCGCTGTCTGAGTAAACCTCGAGGCCTTCGTGATACCTTGGCTCCGACATCCTTCCAGACCAACGAACGTTCCTAGATATTCTGATGAAAGAGCCGTACGGCGCGGTCTCAAGTCAGTGACTTGAACCTGTGTGGGAAGGCCAACTATTAAAAGAAGGCAATTGTCAAATACAAGGCTTCGGGTTTGGGCTCGGTACCGAGCGCACAGCCAAGCCATGCCGGCAGCTGTCACGTCAAACCCTTGATGTATGAACTCGCTTGCAGATTTTGAGTCACTTCATGGGTATATATCTGAAATGAAAGTGGCATTTCAGATCCTGCAGGATCATTTTGGTTACATCGATAAAACCTTATGGATCTGATAACCCATGCTCAACCAGGTGGAATGGGATGAGTACCCACACGGACCCGGCAAATCGGCAGTTGGATGTCAATTGTGGTAATCGCCGGGAAGCTTGGTATAAGACAAGATGAGACTCGGTCTGCAGCTTGTGATGAATCTCAAACACTGGTCTGTGAGGAGCGAGATGAGGTGATGTGGCTAGTCAGCAAGGGTCTCATTAGAATTACATGTTTGCTATCAATGAGTTTTGTGTGATGAGCTTCATACGGGGGTTCTTTAGTGCCTGGTGAGAGGTCAATAGTGAATGTACATAATATCGGCACCGAGGCCGTCTCTCACCCAATTTGTGTCTTCGGTGCTGGATCCACACGGGTTCGGCAGGGTCCCACAAATGCGGCATTGACCATCGGAGGTTTAAGTTTAATTGATCAGGGAGTACTCCGTACTTCGTACAATACAGCAGATGAACGGGTACGCCATTCATTATGTCCTGTACCAAACAGCGATAAGCCCTAGGTACTTCTGGTAGAAGACAACCAAGTCCATCAATCTAGAACGTTCTCAATTCGTCCGCTAACCTTCCCATCCCCATCCCAACCTACAACCCCCAAGCCCAGATAGATCGACGATCTCCCAAAATAAGCACTCTCTGACGTCTCCCTATTCCCGAAGAAGCACCCACCAAAAGAGCCAAGCATCAGATCAATTAAGAGTGACACGTCCTCAACGGCCATTAGCTCACATTACCCTGTTTTCCACAAGGCTGACCTGATGCAAAACACTTCTTACCTCATCAAGACGCAATGTTTCACAAAGCACACTTTAACCTCGTCTCGTGGCTGGGTGACGTCACATGCACATCGCGAAATCGAGAGCATGACGACGTCACGACTTACTCTTAAATCCAGGAACAAGAAAGTAAACGAGGTAAAGTGTTAAAAAGGCAGCCAAGAGCTCTCTTTCTCAAAGAGCCTTTTCTCAACGAAACACTTCACCTTGATACCTACACTTTAACAATAACAACGCGATCAACACACAAAATGGCCATCACAAGTGCTATCAGCGACCTCTTCAGCTCAATCTACGAGCTTCTCGCCTCCGTCTTCAACACACTCTATTCCGTCATACACTCCATTTTCACCGCAATCCTCGGTTTCGTCCAGGGTTTCTTCAACCTCATTGGCGATGTCGTCTCCGGCCTTGTTGAGGTCACCGGTGGCGTGGGCAAGTTTGTAGCCAGTGAGTTCCCTCCTCCTCCGTATTCAGGTCATTTTTCGCGTGCTGACAATAATATAGGCAACGCTGCTATCCTCGCTATCGGCGCCCTTGGTGCTTTCGCGTACGTGAGGTACACTGCGCAGGGACGCGCTGTTGCGAACAAGAAGACTCAGTAAATGGTTTGATGACACGCTCTTGGGAGGTTTGCTTGGCGATGGATATACACGATACCCCGATGCATGGTGCTAAGGATCTGGTTGGTGTTGGGATACAATGGAAACTGTCTTTCGCTATTGAGTCGTAGTTTAATGGGTCAAAATTTAATGGAATGCCCCTCAAAGTCTTGTGACTTTCTGTGGCTGGTCTTGTGCTCGCATTTTTAAACTGCAGCTCAACCGTTCCTTGCTGGCTCTGCAGATCATGCAGTAGCCCTTGTGCTAATCTAGATCACCTTATCCAGTTGCCGTCCTAAGCCCGTTTACTGCCTTCGATGCTAAAGAGACGTTGGGGTTTGTGGAAGACGAAAGAGAGTCTATGAATCACTTCACAAACACAGCTTTTTGCAATGAAAAACACCTGATAATATAACCAATGGAGTATATAATTAAAATAAAAGTCATAATTCGTTAATGTTATAGGTTTTCCAATAAATACTCCAGTCCCAAACTTGTCTAGATCCTTGAAACATAAATATCCCAGAATATACACCTCATTTCATATGTATCCCAGTCTTGCGATATATCCTGTGAAAATATTCGGTTGCCCTCATAAGCCATCAAAGCCGTATCGTTTTCGTTCAATTCATCCGCCTTGTAATCAATGACATGCCGTTCAAGTCAGAGTAGCAAACATGGCCCGCATGAGCTTAGGAGGAGGTCCTGTGCAGCCAAGTCAGCCACACGTTCTCAAAAGATGCGAGTAACATAAAAGGCGCACCTTTAACGGTACTTAGGTACGCTAATGGACATCCTACCTTTCTTGTCCTTCTCAATACGAGGAGGTTTGCGGTGTTCAACCACCTTCTCCAATCTCTCTTCTCGAATAACAAGCTGTCCGTCAGGCAAGCGCTCGGCGCGGACGATTTCGCCGCTGGTGGAACGACCTCGAGGACGGTGAGCCAGCTCACGCTCCAGAGCTTTGATCTCCTTTCGGATCTCGCGACCACTTCGGGATCGAGAGCGAGTTCGTACGACGAGTTCCTCGGCGGGGTGGTGGTGATGGTGGTATGAGTCCCAGCTGGAGGATGTGGTGGTTGTGGTGAATCGTGATGGCGAAACATCGCGGATGACAGTCTCCTCAGCGTATTCGAAGGGTCCTTGTGGCGGGGGAGGAGGGCCAGGTTGGTAGAAACCTGGAGGTGGTCCAGGCTGAGCCATAGGGGGAGGCATCATCTGGACAGGCGGAGGTGGCATTGGGGTTTGTTGAGGAGGAGGCATCATTTGAACGGGTGGAGGAGGACCTGGAGTTGCGACTGGAACCGCAGCGGGAGGTGCCTGGGCAGGAGGAGCTTGAACTGGGGGGGCGGGAGGCGGGGGAGTCTTGGCTGGCGGTGGTTCCGGAGTTGGCTCTCTGACCTTTTCCTTGGGTGGAGGTGCAGGCAAAGCAGCAGTAGGTGCCTTTGGTTCTCGAGAGGCGGCAATTTCAGCTTCAACTACGGAGTGTTAGTAGCGCATCAACTTTGCAGATTGCCAACTTACCCTTCTTGTAATCCTCACTGACTTTGAGAAGCTCGTCGATGTTATCTTGACCGAGAGCCTTTTGCACAATGATTGTGGTGCCCTAAACCTTGTTAGAGACTATGATTCACAATTCTCAGATTGGACACAAACCTCTTCAAAGAATGGGTATCCAAGATCAATGAGAGCTCGCTTAGAAACAAGCTTAGCAGGAATGCGAGTCTTGCCCTTCTTAGGATACTCGCTCTTCACTGTAGTGCCACCACTGCTGCTGGAGGAGCGGCTTGAAGAAGAAGAATACGAGCTACTTCGAACGGAGCGGGTTCGAGTTGACCGAGATTCTCGGCTACGTCCACGACGGTTGCGAGATCGAGTGTATTCTCGCTCACGAACACGCTCAGGCATGGATCTGAAATCATCGTCGCCATAATAGTCGGGCTCGGCAATCTTGATATCATCATAGAACTCATCGCCGTATCTGCGAGGTGGGGGTAGTCCTCGGCTCTTGGGAAGGGGGATAGGTGTGTAAGGAGGCGCACGGTAGTCATCTCGAGGATCTCGGTGATCTCGAGGACGGATATCCTCACGGCGAGCAGGAGGGGGATATTCCTCACGGTCCTGGAAGAAGCGTGGTCGGCGGTCAAAGGTGTCAAGAGATGATTGTCGGCGGAGGAAACCCGGTCGGCGAGGTGGAGATTCGCGGCGAGGCAAGTCTCGCTCTCGCTCTCTCTCTAGAACATCTGCACGACGAGCCCAGGGAGGTGGCATATCTCGCTCTCTTTCTCGCTGAGGCTGGTAGCGAGAATCATCGCCGTAGTAGCGACGGTCACGGATGTCTTCTTCTTCGTAGTAACCGCGGCCAGGTCGGCGGTCATATCGCTCATCTGAGTGGTCGCGGCCTCGTGTGCTGCGTGTGTAAGAGCGATCGTCATCGAAGCGATCTCTGTTTTGTTCGCCGCGCATTCGCTCAAAGCGATCGCGGTCCCAGCGCTCGGCCATTATAACTGTGTGTAGTGTAGTGTTGTGTGATTGTGGCTGCCTAAGCAGACCGGAACGTATAGAGGCTAGTCCTCTGGTGTTAGTGGTATAGCTGATCGCCTTTTAGCGAAAGGATATCAAGTGCAAGTTAAAGGTGCAAAAACGATGATGGAAGAAGGATGGAGGAGAGAAAGAGAAAGAGATGATGTATTGGAGGGTGGAGGGTGGGCGGGATACTTGATGAGTCGAGAGGGAGGGAAGAAGACCAAGGATTAGTGGTAGGAGTATTCAGCTGGGATTGGACGACCAAGATGGAGAGGATGCATGATGGAGGGTGAGAAGAGGCCGATGACGTTGACAGACTGATCCAAGACCCCGCTTGTCGAGACATTCCAGGGCCGAACTGTCCAAGTGGATCCCTCTACTCTCAGTGGCTTGTGACTCTGTCTAGCGACAGTTACAGGGGACTGAGCGGTACAATTGCATGAGGGGGAGCCCTGAACCTTTACATGTACTGTCCAGCTGATGACGACTTGTGATGAGACCGAGTTGAGCAGTGAGACAGCACAACACCTGATATACATCAGAGAACCATCAAGGGTCCTTGAAGACCTCGGAGAACCAATACACAAGATCGGAGGGAAACGTTACGTGCGTAAATGTACACAAACACAAGCTCACACAAAGAACCACCACTGTAACTTGACGCCCATTCGCTTCGATAGTGGTCTCGACGCCCAAGCACAAACCAAGTGGGCCGGCATAGCCAAAAGCCGGATTATGGCACATGAAATGCAGGGACTGGGATTAGTTGAGGCTGTGGGAAAAATTGTTAACAGTCAGATAATTCTCGATAACTGACCAAATCTGTAGAACCATATGTGATTTTCCACATAATGCAGGGGAATGTAAATGTTTACGAATGTCAAGTCTTGGTATATTGCTACCAAGGCAGATGATCATCCAACATGGGCCGATCCGAGGGTGCACTTCTAAAAATGGCATCTTGATCAGGTTAACATACCCTTCTCCATCTTGACGTTAACATAGACGAACAAGAAGCCTACAGGGACCAAAGTTTCTCAAGCCTGCAGGGTCTTCCCCTGAAGGGGAACTTAAACGATGGAGGGTGGAGAGCCTCAAAGGGCGGACTCTCGTTCTCATTCTCGTCTTTACCGAGACCAACGGCACAAGCCGTATTTTCTTTGATCATTCATGGTGGCCCAAAGCTCGCCGCTCAGGCTCTGCTGCGTTACATTTGGGTTTCTTGGCCCAGAACCTGAATAGCTCACGCTCACCAGCAGATGGAATTTCCAATGGGTAACTGCAGCATCGGGGTCTGTGCAACTTGCCCATCAGAATAGCAAATTCTTACCGAATGGTCCTTTGGGAAATAACAAACTTGTTGAGGGGACGTGTCAGCCTGGGTAGTCTAGGGGGGGGAATAAAAAACGACCCCTCGATGGATGGAACGCCAGCGAATTTTGGTGCATTTGGGGTCGTTTAATTTTTCTCCCTGAGGGTAGTCCCCTCAAGACTTATCCTGGACTGAAGCTGTCGTGCAACCAAGGACCTGAAGTCGCGGGGAGATTCTCCTGTACGATGACGTCGAGAAACCAAGACACAAACCCTGGCTCGACCCACACGAGCAACGCAATCTCCGAGCCAATCATGACTTCCCAACTCCAACCAAAGGTGTTGGGCATTGAAACTCGAGATCTCCAGAAGATCACCGAGACTCGGCAGGATCCGATTACATTGGGCAATTACTGCTTGGTACCTGATCAGCCTTCTAGACTTCCATGAGATCAGTTGTGATCTAGGCTTCCGCGGTAGTTGAATGAGATGGGACCGCCAGACTAAGGTAGGTACCTGACAACCTGCCGAAGCATTTTGCAAGTACGCTCACGTGACAAATCAAGCAAAGACGTCCACCAAGTTTGACGACGCTTCACTCACTTAAGTTTCCAACACAACTCCAGAATCATGGGTATCACACCGCTTGAGTTCCTATATATTTCCTCCTACCTCGATCACTACTTCATCACAATGTCTACGCTCAAACTGCGAGTGCGCTCTGTAACAGACTGGCAGGGGATATCTGACGACATCTCAGCAATTCATGAAGCTGCGAACATCGATGGCTCCATGTCCAACAATGAGAAGCGGCAAATAGCTAAAGATTTCACGGCCGGTGGGAGGGTCCTTCACCCTGCTTCTCTGGTGGCTATGGCTCTGCACCACAATCAATATGTACTGGTACCTCACGGGACCCGGTGACCGACGTGTGATGCTTGACGATTGGAGAACATAGGATCTAAGCATTGTCATGCTATCACGTTCTGGGGGAGGAACGAAGTACCAAAAGCACTTTGGTGTTTTCATCTAAGCTAACGTTCTGTACAAACAATCGCGGCCGTAATTTTGACTCTTTGACTCTCGGTTCGAAACCGTACTTGTGAGTAAGGTAGTTGTGGCCGAACCAAGTATAAGTCAACAGGTTGAACCTACGATCCAATTCCTCCTGATCTTGAGGTGACCGTTCTGTGTCGCTTTTATCCGCCTTTTCTGCCAATTCTGTTGCCCTTTCTAGAGCCTCACGGTCTCTCTGTTCTTCGCCCTTAATTCTTTCCAACTCTTATGCACATGATGCAGCATCGCCCTTAGCATCAGACAGCAGAGCCTCCTGCCGGCGACGGCGGGAGATGCGACCGTAGGTATCTTTCCGCCAGAGATCCCATACACTCAAAGTCCATCCAAGCCCATCCCTAACATTCGGTGACATTTCGGGAGGCTGCGATCCGTAAAAGCAATCTGCTTCATACACAGCAACGATCTCTTCCCGCGTCCAGCCCTTCTTGGGGAGGTTGATAGGGTCCCGGATGTTTTCTTTTTCTATATAGAACCGATCAGAATCCAAGTAGCGAAAGCTTTCCATAAGCTCGCGTTTCTCGCGGGCTTGCCTGTTGCCTAGCTCGTTTTCACGTCGCGACCTATCCCCGTCTATGATTTCCTCCCTAAGGAAGAACCTATCGAAGTGATACATCTCCTCAGTCCAGTCCCAGCGCCTTCGCATGTATTCTATTCGTTTTCATGGGTCTGCCGGGATAGGCCACGGTTCGCGAGGTGTCCGAGGTGTCCGAGGTGCTGAGGGTGGGGAAGGACTGCGCGGAAGGCATAGCTCATTGTTGGACATTCGAGCCCGGCCCACGATCTGTCGGGTTGAGTTCCATGCTGAAAATCACCCATTACCTTAGTGGGGGCCTATGGAGCGAGTGTCCCTCCTCACAAACGCTTCCAGCCTTCGTCTTTGAGATCGTCCCCGTGAGAGTATGGTCTGAAACACCGCCCTTCAGCCTGATGCTCCATCACCCTCAGAGCTTGCTGGCGCCCTATGTACACTGGTTCGCGGTTATCATGAGGATTCCTTTCCTCGAGCATAACCTTCCGCAATTGGTACCACTCTACGCCGAAGTGCTTTCTACCCCAAGCAGAATAGGTTTCAGGATCATAGGGTTCTGGCTCAGGCGTCCACGACATCCGTGCATCAAAATCATATGTATCAGGATCGTAAGTTCGTGGCACCAACATCTCTCTGCCCCTTACTAATGCAAAATATGTATCTCTCTCCTCGATTTGCGGATCGTCAGCCGGGTGGACATTTTCGTTGATGTTATTGCTATTAAGTAAAAGACACACATCATCAGATGCGGCCTCAGCGGATACGGGAAGTGTCGGCGTATTGTTGAGTCTGCGCTTGGGGCTTTTTTGCGGAGCCATCGAAATGCTAATAGATGCTAAAATAGCTGGCAAGGATTGAAGAATAGTGAAGGGTATGTTGCTGGCGTTAGGTTGAGGGAATGGTGAAGGGGGGAGGATGAAAGGTATCGGTAGACGACGAGTGAAGGGGGATGGATGGTGAAGGATGGAAAAAGGGATATCAATAGTCGGTAAGCTGGGGGGATAATAAAGGATGGAACAAAGGATGTTGCTGGCGATAGTTGGGGGGTGGGTGATAAAGGGCAGAGTAAAGGACGGTGGAGGATGGAACAAAGGATACCAGTAGGTTATCATCGAAGGCGAGGTGGTGAAAGATATGGAATAAAGGGAGTTTGTTAATAGGTCATAAGTTGAATGGGGATAGTGAAGGATGCGCAGCAAAGTATGTTTGCCTACCTCCCCAGGAAAGTTGTTTTCCAAGTGTATGCTGCGTATTCCTCTCTGTGGCTATAATCTACGTAGATCTTGACCGCCTGAGCTTCTCGTTTCAGCTTCATCTTCTCATCAATCAAGCATTTCGAAGATGGACACTGATCAGGCGGTTTTTTATCTCCTCTCGGAGAACCACTACGCTTTAGACATCATTTGACATCCTGAAAATAGCAACCGAGCATGCCAGGACCCTAGAGACCCAAAGAGTCTATGCCTGCGGATTGGATTGATCCAAGAGTCCAAGAGCCCACCGTATCTCGTCAGCTTCGGTAGAGGAGACCATAGCGATGTCAACGACGACGATGAATACGAAGGCGGGGATGGAGAGATAAAGGAAGAGAAGCTTGGCTTTCCCTTAATATCGGAGGGCCTTCGGCAATGTGTCGTGCTTCTCAACCCTGACTTGTACCACGATCCTTATCTAGTGGCTCTTCCAGATCCGCGACGTTAAGTTTCGATTGATACCAGGACCAACACAACTGATAAAGGAGAGGTTGGCGTTCGCACGAAACGCCAATAATGATGGAACACTTCAAAGGACTTTGCAGCAACGCGGCACGCTCGAACTGCAACCCAAGCGATCGCTAGCTCTTGAACCCCATAGTACCTGTTTCTGAACCTCGCCCAAGCAAGGAAAACCTCTTTGATGATAGTGCTGTCTGAGATTGCTGACTGGAAGCCACTTGAAAAACAAATTCTGGGCCACGCCGAGTTGCAGAGCAGAAACTTGAGAGAAAGCGACTGGTGACAAGTCCAAGTTGGAAGGGAGCCATGACCGCGGAGTTTTTCCAGTTCGGTTTCGGCTTTCTTGAGAAGGATCGCAGCACACTTGAGGAGTACAGCCATTGGAAGGTCAAGCGCTTCTATGATGGATTGTGGAAGCTCCTGGAGCCGTTGTGATACTCTGTGCAGGGGAATGAGCGTGCTATCGTCTCAGTGCAGTTGGCCTCAATAGTCACTGCCTGTTCGCTGTGTGTTTTATCTATGTCTTAATGAATTGAATCCACGTATCTTCGAGACTCTGGCACTTTCCGGCCCGCTCAGACGTTTGCAGACTTCTATGGCTGGTCTTTAGGCTGTCTGAGTACTTAATCTTTGTCTCTCAGCAAGGTTTCCTACCACAGCCGAGTTGGTGTCAGGTGTCAAAGAGGACATGCTTTACTTCTTTCTCAGCACAGATCACCCAGTGGTGACTTGTCAAGTGGCACACTTAAACAGTCTATAATCGTATCAGACTGTTTCTTGTCGCCTTAAAACTTATGTTATGACATATAGTGTTTAGTCCCCCAAGCGAGTATCATCAAACGGCCCTTTCTCATACAGGCATTTGCATTCAGCTTTAACTCGCGTAATTTAGTGGATTGCCTGTACAAAACCCGCCTTCAGAACGCCGTCCTTTGACATGTGCCCTACCTGATCCAAAATCCTTCAGACCCTCAGACAAACTCTTCCGTTGCACCTATGTACTACTTGTCCCATCGACCCTCTAACATCCTAGACTAACAGCGTTGGCGAATAAGGCATAAGTATCAGCGTGGTTGATGTTCTGCTCAGCAGTCAAGCTCTGGATGAAGTTATATCCGTAACCACCATAATCAGAGGTTCCCTTGATCTGGTTAAGATGGGTCATCTCGTGCAAGTTGGTGTTGCCCTGATCCTGAGCATGGCAAGTCGAAGTGGTGGCAGGAAGACGCTCAAAGTAGAGATCGCAATAGGCCATGTAGTTTCCGCCGGGAACAGTGTACGCAAGAACACCGTTCTGGCACGCGCCATAAACATCGGTACAGTAGTATCGAGTATCTCCGGCGTTGGTCGATCCACACTCAGCAGCGATCTTGGCAAAGACATCAGCGACAGTCGAGCGAGTCGCAGCATCAGAGTTCTTAAAGTACTCCTCCACCTTGGCAGCCGGGCCGTTGGAAGCAGCCTCCTGAGCAGCTGAAGCCTGTCTAGCACAGTTCGACAGAGCAGCTTGAGTAACCTGGAGCTTACTACCAGAGCAGTCACTCTGGACTTGAGCGCGCTTCTGGTGGAAAGCGGTGCGGACGGAGAAGGCCTGGGGACCGTCGACTTCGGCGTCGAGACGGTTGGAGTAGAAGGGGACTGAGCCGACCAACTCGGTGGAGTTCTCCTGGGCGAAGGAGAGGGCGCCGGATGAGAGGACGCTGAACTTGCCGCCGGCGGAAAGATCGTGGAACTCGGCGATGTCGAACTCGACTTCGTAGGAGTTTCCGGAGGGGATGCTCTGGAAGGCGGTATCATCCAGCTGGGTGGTGTCGAGAGCGATGCGAACACCGTCAAAGGGAACAGCCGTCTTCTCTGTTAGAGGTTAGTAAGTGAGTGGCTATGGGGGTAGTGACTGAGCGAGAATAGTATCGGGGATGTGTTAGAGAATGTTTCCCTACTATGCTGGCGAGCTTTGATATGGGTAGACACAACCCTCAACAACAAGCAGGCTACAGATCCAGATCTCTCGACATCTCACTCAGGCCTCATATCCAGGAATCTTACCAGCAGAAAAGACCTGAGCCCTCTCAACAGGAGCCGTATCAAGGAATGTTCCAACCTTGAGGAGCTTCAAGTTGCTCTTCCCATTATTGGTGATAACAGCCTTGACCTTTGAGTTCCCCTGCATCTTCAACTCGACATTCAAGGGAGTAGGGGCGCGCTTATCCACCAGGGGCGCAGCGACAGCCATGGAGGCGAGAGCAAGACCAGCAAGCAGTTTCATTTTGAACGATAGACCAGATCGAACGAATGCGATGTAAAAGAGTGAAGAGAATTAAAAAGAAACGAATGAATGAATGAATGAATGAAAGGAATGTCTGTTGTGAAGAGGATGAAGACATGCTGAGGGACTCGAGGTATCATGAATACTTATACGAAAGTCGAGTTGATACCCTGCGACTCGTCTGGACTTGGGAGCAGGGGACTTGCGACGATATTGATCCGTCTTGGTGTGGACCGATCCAGGGTTTCGTTTCGGACATGTCAATATGTTTGACACGCGCCATTTCCGCTCTCCAATCTTGGCGATTCTCGAATTAATTGTCCGAAAACTAAGTCCCAATGTCACCCACCTTCTACCATCGCCGAATGTTTATGCTATTTTCGCTGTTTGAGTTTATCTTCCGATTCACACAATTAACCTTAACTTTCGCAATTGATTCTGTCCGATGTAACAAAATCGAAGATCTCCCAAGATTAAAAAAGGATCAAGGCAAGGTCCGGGCGTCATGCCCTTTCGAAACACACCATGTAGCATCGTCAGCTAGGATGAGAATGCCCCACAACAGGATCGGTCAAGGCTATAAGAGATCGTCGTAAATCAAGGTTACGAGATTGGAAGGGTTGTTTGTGAATATATTAAAACAAGGTCGCTCCCCGTTTGACTTGAGACGCCTTTGGGCCGTTGAGGAAGGAGATTGTGGTTTGTTGTTTGACGGGCCGTTTCTATAGCGTTAAGAGTCGAGATTATTGGATAGAGGTATTGTTTACGGATTTGAGTAGAAGAGTTGGGCATAAATGTGTATCAGATTGCTGACGGCATGTGATTTCAAGATGGTAATAATTGTTTCGACAGACAGCTATGGTCAAACAACAACGACATAGCCGAATCAACTACATCGAAAGATCTTGGGTAAACTGATAATTTCGATGATCAATCTCAAGACGTCTTGGCTTTCCACTATCCTGCAGGTCTTCCAAGGTCTGAACCAGCCCCTCCACGCTACCACTTAAGCTTATACAGCAGCCTCCGATCATTTCCATTCTCATATCTGACAAGATTTGCAAGGATGATCGATTCATCTCCGGTCTAATAGACCCATGTTGCTCGAAATAACGTACAAAGATCGGCACGGGGCATTGACTTGGGAACTTTTGGAGTAGGTGCCAAATATAAGTCAAACAAGCTTGCTTGGACCAGTCTGAGAACATGACTTTCGCACTATTATTAAAGGTCTCTATTGGTGATGTGTTCTTGAATAGTCTGGAGGATGATGGACTTTTGCGTGTGAGACCTATTTGTTTGGCTTGCCGCGTTTGTCAAGACACCAAAATGCTAGGACTAGTTGAGGGCCTCAGTTTGTGGTATCAAGGCTGACGATAACGAGGTATGCGACAACTCGTTGGAAGAAAGAACCATGTTCATCTTAGACTATTTCAGAGATGCAGCATTGATTCATTGGAAAAGCTATCAAAACTGTCCCTTGTTTCCAGATGTTGGTCTGGTAGCATCTTGAAATGTGACCATGTACCCTAGACCAGTCAGTTCACAGCAGTAGTCGCAACGAATTACGCAACAGCCCAAGTATTGCCAAGTTCTAATGCATTTATGGCTGTTCAAGATGTACAGCACTTACATTATAACAACGATTACAGGTTCTAGTATGCATGTAAAATGCTTTTGCAGTAAGTGCCATGGTATAATATTCAGGTTAATCACCCTGTCCCTGGTAGTAAAGGGAGCACCACAGCGGGTTAGACAGGCATCTTAACGACCGTGAGCGATACCAATTGGCCTGCCAGTAAAAAGACATCATGAAAGATTGGCAAAAAGAATGATCACGCTGGGGATCGAACCCAGAATCTTCTGATTCGTAGTCAGACGCCTTGCCATTGGGCCACGCGACCGTTTCTTGTTGTTGAATTGACTCTCCAAAACGTCACTTACGGATTCTGTGCTCAAACTTTTTCGCTAGACCCGGAGGATTGCGGCACTCAATCAAACTCGGTACGCCGCCCACAACCCGCGCCAAGCGAACAAGGGCTAGCGACTGATGGAATCTGCTAAATAGCATTAAAGAGTAAAGTCTCCATAGCGGCGTTCAATAGCTCAGAGTAGACCCTGGACTAACTCCTAGCCACGCAGTGACGGATTCGTCGCGCCACCTTTATAAGGGAGGATAAGCGGCACAGCACAAAGAATGCAATGCAAATAAGTGCACGTGAGATACCGGCAGCCCCTGGATTCTGCGTTAGTTAGGGGAGCAGTCGCGTACCTTTTAGCTCATGCGTAAGGTTAAATATTATCTTAAGTTATTTTAATGGGACGCACTGTACTCAGCTCCTCTGCACGTTCATTTCATTCTCTTGGGGATCAAATCTTCATTCATCCTCACACTCACACGCACTTTCACATTCACTCTCCTTTATGCCATTATCTACGTGATACAGGGACTGAAACAATCCCTTGTTCCTTTGACGTCAACTCACTCATTTCATTTCTCTCATTGTTGCCTTGCGGGTTCCGTTCAAAAACCGAGCTCATGCCATGGCCATCTTCGCGTCTTCAGCTGTACGCCTACTCATCGGCCTCACAGTCGCACTCACCTTCATCGCCTTCTTCACACCAACAGGCTACGTACCAGACGTCGCATTATCATTCAGGATGCCAGCTGCACTAAAAAAGCTCGACGTCTCCATTTCCCAGGAGGAGAAGGATCCTGTTCTCATCCGCGCAACCGTCAGGAACAACAACGACGAGCCCGTCACTATCCTCAGCTACGGCTCACCCCTGGACCCCTTGGGCATTTCTCTTGGCATTCTCTACATCACGCCAAAGGGCGACAGCAAACCACTTGACATCATGCAGATTGAAGCATCACGACTCTGGCCGCCTGCTGATGATGCTCTAATTGAGATTCTCCCCGGCCGATCGGCCATTTGGGAATTCACCCTCCAGGAACCTGTCGTCCCGATGGACAAGGTGTTTGAGGGCGCGACGGTGCAGCTCAAGGGGACGTGGAATGCTGTGTGGACAAAGGAGAAGAAGAATGTTGACTACGCATCCTTCGAGGACGGCACACCAGCAAACGAGACTCTAACAGGGCCATTCAAGTCAAATGTTATCGACATTGAAGTCGTATAAACATGAATTGTATCATCATTGTTATTATTATTTGGCGTTTGGGAGGGGCAGGCATGATTAATTGGTTCACTTGTCTCTACGTTAGATGACTAGAGTGATTGATGGGTTAATTGGGAAGACAAGCAAGGGGCGAAAATATTTTTTATTAGAATACATATAATCCAATCCAACCCAACCCAACAGCCAAAGCAAACATTCTTTGTGTCTCCCTGAAATGCCTGCAGTCAGCCTTTCGACGCAAGCCACATTCATACCCTGCAACAGACCATTGACCAACCAAGCCCAGGCGTGGACAAGTGTCTTAGATTATATCCAGAGCTACACAACGCCGACTGTTGGGTCTAGTATTCAAACATCGTTAGCCTAGTCAATGATTGATAACGTTGGTATGGCTAGCTTAATGACCGGCGTTCCGGAAACCCCCTTTTCCAAATAAGGACCCTTTGCACTACCTTGAAGCTGAAGAAGCCATGACGAGCGTTGGTTCTGATGAAGAAATGCTGGTACTTGTGATTGTCATACGATGAACTGACAATGCATGCATGTGTAGATTGCCCTTGCCATCAACCAATCACGAGTGAATTATCGTTGACACATCAGGACTTAACCAGACCATGGCTGTTATATGAACCCGCTCAACGGCAACACATGCTTCATTTCTCCCGAAGCTGAAGTGCATCGCTTTTTGTTTCCATTAATTTTCCAAAATTGATATCTCTTAAGAAATGTGACAGAGGACACCCAGTTGCTAAAGACAGGCTTCGCAAGTATCCCCAGGCTGATGGGATGCTTTACTGGCTTGGCCCCATTACACTTCTTCACATTTGACCACTTCTTCACCAGCAATTGAGACGATGGCCAACGAAGCTGGCTGTTCTATGGGAACGAGGTTCCGATGCTATCAGACCCTTGCATCCCCACACTACAAGCTGCCGACGGATATCACCACCTTAGTTTCCTCTCCATGTTTCAGCAGTCACCCACATTCCTGTTCTCAGTATCAAGCGTAGTATAACCCAGTATTCAATTTTATTGAATCCCCAATCTACTTTTTAACTTTCTTCCCGGATATCAATCTACTCCCGAACAAACAGCCCAGCCATACCCATACCCGTACCAACACACATACTCACAACACCAACCTCACCACCATCCCTCTTAAGTCCATGCAAAAGCGTACTCGTCATTCTCGCTCCTGTAGCTCCAAGAGGATGTCCCAGCGCAATAGCTCCTCCGTCAGGGTTGACCTTCTCCTTCGCCCACGCATCCTCGAGTCCCAGCTCCCTCACACAGTGCAGCGCTTGACTCGCAAACGCCTCGTTGATCTCCCACCGTGACACATCCTCTGTCTTGAGACCGGCTTGGTCAAGGAGCTTGGGGATGGCGAGGGCAGGGCCGATACCCATCTCATCGGGATCGCAACCGACTGTCACGGCCGAGACGAATTTTCCGATGATGCGGTCTTGAAGACCGAGAGCGGTGGCTGTGCTTCGGCGCATAAGGAGAGTGGCGGCAGCACCGTCGGAGACTTGGCTCGAGTTTCCAGCTGTTGAAGCACCGTCGGGCTTGAAAGCAGGCTTGAGCTTAGCGAGTGCCTCAATGCTAACACCCTCACGAATACCATCATCAGCAGTGACAGTGATGCGCTTCTCCTCGCCAACCTTGTTACCCTGCTTATCAACCTCCTGGAATCTCGTCTCAACAGGCACAATCTCCTCCGCGAAACGGCCCTCCTTTCTCGCACGCGCAGCACGACGGTGCGACTCAACAGCCATAGCGTCCTGATCCGCTCTCGAAACACCATATCGCTCCGCAACGTTCTCTGACGTCAAACCCATAGGCATAATACAATCCTGCGCATGACGGTTGGGCGAGGTCTTCAGCTCCGGCCACACATCTACAGGAATAGCTCTGCTTCCGTAATTCCTCGTCATGCTCTCCATGCCAGCCGCGATGCCTGTGTCGATCATGCCCGTCTGGATCTGCGCCGACACAGCAGCGATGGCCTGCAGCGAACTAGAGCACGCGCGGTTCACGGTGTACAAGCTGGTGGTGTTCTTGAAGCCGACGTGGTTGAGAGCCATGCGCGCTGCCTTGGAGCCGCCGAGCTCGGAGAGCACCACGCCGACTGCTACATCGTCGACGGGGGCCTCGGGGTGTGCTTTGAGAGTGGCTTTGAGGACGCTGGCGAGGAGCTCCTCGGGATAAGCGTCCTTGAGCTGGCCCTTGTATGAGCGGCAGATGGGGGTGCGGACGGCGGAGAGGATTACGGTGTCGGAAGGGGATTTGGCGAGGACGCCTTGAAGGCCTTTGTGAATACGGGCCGACATTATGAAGGTATGAGAAGATATGGGAGATTATAGGGTTAGAGGGAGAGCCAATTGATGATATGAAGGAGAAAAGAAGAGATCAAAGGTTCATGATGAGAAGTGAGAGAAGTGTTTATGAGCCGGGTAAGTAAATATCCCATTACCCATTACCCTCCACCCCCGCCGAAAGCCGGAACACTCCCGTCCCGTTGCCATGAGCCGAAAGTGGACCCTCGACACCGGCTTCAGACTTCGGGTAATGTTTCGAGTGTGGCTTGACATGTCGGAGCGTCGGGTAACATCCCTACGTGTGGCGTCCATGGCTGTGCACCACTCATCATGAGACATTCACATTCTGATTGAGATTCAATATTGTTGAAACTTTAATATTCTTTGCATTGATACACAAAATCCCGCTGTGACATTCTACCATCTTTTGACCACGCCAACATATATATACATACAAACTCGCCAAATGCAATGCCTTCAACGCCCTTCCCCTGTGCCGATGCCGTCGTATAATCGTACCCCGAACTCCATTTGCAATCTGCTTCTGACCTGACATTTCACTGTCTATACTGAATCCCCAGTCCTAGCTTGTCTTGCCCATCTGCCACTGATTCGACCACTTTGGACTTCTTCGCTGGACTTGCTTGATCGAGCCGTATCTCCTCGGTAGATGAATGGTTGCCGCTGAATTTTCGCTTGTCGCCGTCTCCATTTCGATGGGAAAGGAATCTCTCCTGCATGCGAACAGTCTTCTCCATTGGTCCTGGTGTGTTTCTCAAGGTTTCAGCCACCTCAAAGCTCTGCCGCGGATCTCGCCGCAGCATCTCTGCTGCAGCTTGACTAGCCTGGCTATCAAACACCTCTCCGTCCTGGTCGCTCCGGTTCCGTGGCTGTGATGTGAACGATTGAGCTGCGGCAACCGACTCGAGCGCCTGCCTAGCTAGCTCCTCATTATCGTCTGCTGAAATAGTGCTCTCTCGACTCCTACGGCGGCGGTCAGTCTTGGCCACAGGTGTCGTAGGAATGAACTGTCTCTGGGAGTATCGATGAGGCTCCGAGTGAGGTACCAGATCCACCGATGGAAGAAGCCCAACGTTTGTACCCACCGGCCGGTTCATAGGCGTCGTGGGCAGAGACGACATGGATTGCGAGTTGCGGTGGTGTTTCCCGACGCGTGGTGCAGGGCGGTGAGAATGCATCGGTGTCGAAGGTGCGCTGTTGTTATCCTGGCTCATAGCCTGCAACAAAGCCGAGAGACCATGCTCGCCTTGGGATCTAGATGTCTGCTGTTGTTGAGAGTTTCTATGCCCTTGTGTCACAGCAGAGACTTTCTGTCTGGGTGTCAAAACTGCGTGAAATATACCCCCAGGTCTACAGAGCATCTGCATGTGCTCTCTGTTCTCGCGTATTCGTCTCAGCAACATATCTCGCTCTTCATGAAGAGCAATGCTTTCATCCTCGCTTTGCTTGATGACTTTCTTCGCCGTCTGGACTCGGCGTTGGAGGATCTCATTCTCTTGTAGCATGGCCTCATACCGCGTCTTCATCTGTAAGTACTTTGTTTGTAGTGCCTCGGACGGCTGGTCAAATTCCTTTCTAGCCATTCGAGTGAATTCTGCATTTCGCAACGCGTCCACCTCGCGACGCATCATCTCGTGTTCCACAGCAGCCCGCTTGGCATCGTCGTCGGCCTGGATAGACAACAAGTTATACTGTAACTTATGATGAGCTGTCTCCATCTTGAGCTTTTGCTGTTCTGCTAGAGCAGCTTGAAGCATGACGCGCAGCTCGTCAGCGGACGCTTCGAGGACCTGGTGTGGAGCGGGAGGGAGGAATTCTGTTGTTACAGGACGTTCGCGTACGTTGTTGGGCACGGTAGCTGGCGGGGAGAAGAGTGTCGACGACTGCTGGGAGCCAGAGAACTTTCGTTTGGAGGGACCGGGACCAGCTTGACTGGCATGGCTGTTGACCTGGGTCGAAGGGGGCGGTGTAAGTGACGATGGGATAACAGTGACGGCCGGCCGATCCTCGTTGATCTCGGTTCTGAAGGATTCGTTTGGATCGATGGGCGAATTTGGAATCTCTGTCGAAGGTAATGTCACTGCAGCTGGATCTTGAGGTCCTGCTTCCTGAGGTTGAGGTGTCGTGGGGTTCTGTCGCTCGCGAGGATGCCTAACAACGATCGTATCGCCCTGTAAGGTCTGCGAAGCCTGTGCGGCTTCCGTAGGAGAAGTCATGTTGAAGCAATCGTGTTCTGCTCTCAAACAATTCCCCAGGCAACCAAGTCGCGTCAACAGCTCTCGTCGTTCCGATCCGTCAGCTAAGGAAGTCGGATCTTCGACAGCGAGTGATATATATTGGTGGCGTCTTCAATGCGTACATGTGCTTTGCATGCGCGTGTGTTTATTATCCTTTCCAAATCAAACTTTATGCGTTGTCGTGCAGCGCAACGCAACGCACAACGCGCCGCGATATGGATCCACAGTAAACAGCGATTGTGACGAGGGAAAAACAATGGATCGTGGAACCTTCAGTGGAAGAGGAGCAATGGGGATATAAAAGCACAATATAAGTAGGAAACGGTAGACACAAGTTAGAAATGCTTCGGCTGGTGACGCCGTCGTTTTTGGTTGCTTCCAAGAAATGAGAAGCTAGCTTGGTTGAAGATGAAAGACCCGGGAACAAGGGTTTTTCCGTCGGGCACGCGCCTGTATGTTTCCAGTGGAGGATGATGCTTGTTTTTAGGCACTAAACTAGAAGGGGGTTCCAGGTGAAGTCCATTTGGTGATCGCTGCTTGTGAAACGATCCACAAGCGTTATCTGTCAGTGCCCGAGACATCAAACCAACCGAGCCGAAGCAAACGAAGCAAACGAAACAGTACAGTATGAAAGCGAGTGGAGAAATCTCTCGATACTGAAACGAATGAATCAAACCTTGTATCCAAAAATGACTGTCAAATAGAATATCCCAATCTGCACTCCCTAACTCCAAACCTTTACTGCCACCAAAAACACCAAACAGTTCGTGATACCGTTAGACAACAGTAACTCCAGCAGTCTCCGTCTCCGTCTTTTGCATCCTCTTCCCACCACACTTCAAAAACAAATTCCGAACACCTCTTCCAGCAGCCAAAACAACACACACCACGCAGATGACAGGCCAGAACAGAATTATAGAGATCCACCACACTGCCACAGCGAGTTTTGCCCAAGCCGAGCCGTTGGAGTCGAGATACCACTCTGGGACAAAACTACTAGCTTTCCCCCGCGTGTTTAGGACCAGGCCGATTATCAAGCCGAAGGTAATCCAGCCGCTTGTTGTGATTGCTGCCACGAGCCTGATGGTTGCGGAAGGGCCCAGGGCTTTGTCCCTCAGAACGTTGTTGTTATCTGCCACGTCGCGGGCCATGAGGGCAATGGTTTGTAATATAGGAGGCATAATGACGATGTTTGAAGACGCAAAAGGTCTTAATTGCAGTTCGAGGTCATGCAAGGCGTGTAATGTGATGATATCGCGAAGTGTCGCTCGGGCTGGTCCTTGGCCCGGTCTTGTAGTTCTCGCGCGCGTGTATCGGCGTGATTGAGGGATACTCGAAGAATGTTTCACGATATTGAGAGTAGTGATGAAACATTCCCTCACAGGGGGGGTTACTTGTGTGCTTTATACTTGGTGATAAAGTTCGTGTTGATACTGACAGAGACATCTCATCCATTGAGACTTCATGTTCACGGCGTCCAAGGTTCTTGCCACAGATGGTCACGAGGCAGGCACCTTCCAAAGTTGAAGAAGATCTCTAATTGAGGGCCTCTGATACGCCCGCGTTGGTGAAGAGACGAAGTAACAAACGAATTAATCGGCCTCAGTATCGGATGCTTTTAGCTGTGCGTGACTCACGGTAACTGAGAGCCTATAAGCTCTAGAGGATGGATTTCATGATTCGTTCCCTCATATAACCTCAACGTGTACCTAGTGGATAGACTCAAAATTGGAAGACTATTCTCATACATCAGCATTGTGGGAAAGTCAAAGATGAACCGACAGTCAAGATTACCTTATTCCACAGCCCTGTAAGTTGGCTGCTTGTGGATTCTCCTCAGATACATTGTTCTGCTCTTGAGAAGCTCGCCAAAGATCTCCTCAGCATCAGAGCGATAGCCTCAAAGATACGGATAAGAGAAGTATGGCGTGTCTTTGGCATGCTCGGTTACTCAAGTTGACCTCGAGAGTTAATCGTCATCAACAAGACGCTGTGTGGATATCCTCGACCGTCTGCTTCACGTGAAGACTATCTCTCCAATTACTAGCAATACTGCGGTAAATTCCCAAAAGCTAAAACGAAGGCTATTAAATGAGAACTATTGCAGTAAAGACTTTCCAAGATTTTATGCCAACTTTTAATAACAAAGTTAGTAGACTCCAGCAAATCCGTCGGCGATATGTTACGATGGCCCATGTACAAAGAATATACCCGCCTCAAAGGATTGCCTCAATAACCATCACCCACGATCATGGGGCTTTTACATTGCGAGCCACTCCGAGAACCCTTCAATTAAGACCAATTTTCCTCTCGGGCTTTTGACTCCTCAAAATCAGAATCACGTTCGCAGAGTAGGAGGGGGACTAAGCGAGGTGAGAGTATTTGGGACTTTAATGAAGCGCCTTAGGGAAGTTTAGTATCTCCTACTAGACCTTTAGATTACCTTACTTGACTTTGCCACCCTATATCAACATCAGAAGTTCTCTGCTCCCCGGCGGTATGGGAAAAATGATGACTTGTGAGTAGAATGGCAATGATTTCATCATCCATGATGATGAAGTATGCGCCTCATTTGGTCACATGAGCTTCCACCAGATGAAGAATTTGAACCATTGAGGCAAACGGTCTTTCTTTGGCAGGGTTTCTTATGGGAATTGCAAATTGGCATGTAATCGCGGGCTTAGAGCCGCTAGATGCGAGGGAATCTTGCACTAATGGGCATCAGGTCGAATTATATTAACAAGAAAGCAAGATGGTATATAGTCCCCAGTAATAAAATTAAAATACGTCAAAATATGTACCAAGAAGCGAAAAACCACCCATAGCAAGTGCATATCAATCAGCGCCATGTCTACAGCTCATAATCAGTCCACCTCAGGCTCGTCATCATCTCCCTGCCATGAAGCCATATCAGCGACCGGCACACGACCCCTGAGCCACCGCAGTGTGGCATCCGTGCCTCGCTCAATCACGTTCCACCGCGGAACCCTAAATCGATTGCCTACGACCTCAAAACGCTCGAGTCCGCCGGGACCGCCGAGAAGACCAATACGGGGATTCAGATGGGCAATGTCGTTGTTGCTCACGTCGACGATCTTGAGACCCTTGATCATATCTGGTTCGAGATCAACAATGTGGTTGTTACTCGCTAGCAAGACGTTCAGAACGGGGAAGGACTCCTTCAGATTTGTTGGGAGAGCGTTGAGGCGATTCATCGTCACGTCAATCTTTTCAAGACTTGGCGCATGCAAGAACTGCACAAGCGCTCCAAGACCAGTAATGTGATTCGATGCCAAGTTAAGTTCCCTCAGAGCAGGGAGTTCCAATTCCTCCGTCAGATACGCCTCACCAACCATCTGGTTGTGAGACACAGACAGGGCAGTCAATGTTTCGGCAAAAAAGCTAAGCGAGTTGGGTAGGGTAGCAAAAAGGTTGTTTTGGAGGAAGATTTGTCGGACACGGTGCTCGGCAGCGACTTTAGAGCAAACGACGGGATGGAGTGATGAAGACTGGGTTTGGGATCGATCTAGGATACCGCCAGGCTTGACGGGCCAAGTCTGGTTCGACAACGTGTGCGATCGAGAGCGGTGGCTTGATACAGTGTGAGATCGGGAACGATTAGGGCTTTGGGGAGGTGTAGCGAAATCATCATCTGACCTGTCATTTTCATCAAACATTGCGTCAGGGTTCGATTGCGTATTGTTAGGACCCTTTACATCAGCCAGGACATCTAGGATGCCGACTTGAGAAGCTGGCTCTTGGTAGGGAGGTGGTGGTTCAAGGCGGCCAGCAAGAACTTCCTTTAGATCTTCGGTGGTGATGGAGAGGAACTTCTTGTCACGAAGAGGGTTGCCGCTGAGTCGAATCATAGACAAGTTGTCCATGCGAGACACCTCGGGAGGGATCACTCTGATGTCGTTGCTAGAGAAATCAGCATGACGAAGTTTCTCGAGACCCATGAAACTGTTAGGAATTCCGGAGATGTTGTTTTCTTCGACCGAGAGTGTCAGAAGACTTGTCCAGGTCGTCATGTCTGGAAGTCCTTGAAGTCGGTTCATAGAGAGAGAAAGAGAATGCAGAACTGGCAGGTCGATCGAGGCACCCAAGGGCACCAGTCTTTGCAGCTGGTTTGCAGAGGCGTCCAATGTGTGCAGCTGAGGCAGGCAGCCGATGGGCTCCTCGATCAGAGTGCCCTTAAGCTTGTTCTTCCTGATGTTCAGCTCGGTAATGGGAAGTGTGGCAATGCTATCGAAAGGTAGAGACTCGAAGCTGTTTTCGCTCAAGTTAAGAATACGAAGACGCGACATGTTTTCGACCTTGGGGGGTAGTGCAGAGATGTTGTTACCATGCACGTCAAGGATTTCTAACTCATTCAGACTTGATAGCACGGGGTTGAGGGGGCCATAGAAGAGATTGTTCGCAAGCTTCAAGTCGCGTAGAGAGGTGACTTGTGAGAGGGTGTCCAGGCTGTTATTCGTGAGGCGATTGTTTGACTAAAAATGTTAGCAAAGAGGATAATTAGAAATGCGTATAATGCATACCAAGTTCAAAGAGGTCAGGCAAGTCAGCCGCCGAAATCCCAAGGGGACATTGACGAGGAGATTGCCATGCATATCCAAGGTCTCAAGACCGGCAAAGATGTTTCCTTGACTAGCCTGTGCCTCGTCGAACGAAGAGGGATTGCTGTCAGGGAAGATGAAGTCATCCAATTCTTCGAACTCGTTATCCGCAGCAACAAAGCGCGTCAAGTCAACACTCTCTGCCCAGCTTCCGTCAAAGGTACCAATGCTCTCCAGATCGTACATCTTGAGAACCTCCACAGGAATTTCCTTCAAGTGCAAAGCCGCAATGTTGAGTCTTCCAGTTGTCCTTGCAGAATTGACGCGATTCTGGAGAACCTTCTTCTTGGGATCTTCGCCCTTACGGGTATTGAAAGGATCATCATGGTTCACACCAAAGTCGAAGCCACTATCCGAAGGGACAATTGGTGCTTCCTCTTCTAGGTGTGTTTCGATCTCAGCTGCTTGCTTCATCTGTGCCCGTTTCGCAGCCTTGGCCTTGGCAATCTGCTCGCGCAGAGCGGCCGAGGACTTGCGGGCGGATGGTGGTGTTCCAGGCTCGGCCGAATCGGCTGTCAGCGACGTATTGTGAGAACTGCCAGCTGAAGGGATTGTGCCATCCCAGGATGCAGTGGAGGCAGAGTTGACAGACACGCGACGGTTTGAAGTTCCATTCAGAGAAGCTTTACCAAGGGCAGGAAGTGAAGGCTTCTTGAACAAACCCTGTACCGGAGCCCTTGACTTGGCAGGTCGCAGAGCCATAGACTGCGAGCCCTTGGGAGACATCATGGTAGGCTTACCAGGGCTGGGGCTTCTCGCGTCAGAGAATGGAGCTGGCTTAGAGGCTCCTGCTCGAGCATTGGGAGTCTTGCTTCCGGCCACTGATGACCGCTTCTGAGGAGTGCCATCGATGGGAGTCAGGGGCTTTCTGAAGGCACTTGCGGAACCTCGAAAGCTGCTGTAACCGAGATCGGACTGTTCTGAACTAGAGCCAGGCCGACTCTCTGTCCTGTAAATCCTAACAGAAGCATCTGAAGCATAGCTAGAACCTGGTCTAGAACCACCGCTATCTGCCCTTGAACGCGGACGTGAACTTGATCGTCCTTGGTCGAAGAAGTTTGACGACTTAATCATGGCAGGAGAAGAGGGAATGGAAGCAAGAGTCTCGATGGTCCTCTCGCTCAGAGAGGGTCTTGGCTTACGAGAGCGAGCCCTCAATGTATCGGGTTTATCATCCTCGTCGGTCGAAGCGGTTCGTGGTCTTGATTGGTTTGGGTCGAAGATGTTGTTGGCAGGATCATACAACGGTGAAGTTGCGAAAGTCTCTGATGGTCTCCTTGTAAGGGTCAATTGACGAGGGAAGATGTTTCCATCGAATTGAACACCCATGGCTTCTCCTGGAGGATCATATGGGGGTGTTGTAGATTGTTCCTCAATAATATCATCTTGTCGCTCCATCGATCGATGCGGCGTCGAAGGAATCCGTTGGGCCATAGGCTTCGCTGGTGATAGATGTGTAGGTTTTGTGATGAGCGATGTACGTCTTGTTCCAGTGTTGAGATGTTCTCTGGAAACAGCAGGTCGCAGTCTTTGTGCTCGCTGTTGGAGATCTGGTTGACCAGTTCGTAATTGATCTCTCGACATCGAAGGACGAAGGCGAGGATTCCGTAGCTCGCCGCCGCCTAGACTCTCCCTTGATGGCGAGGGTCGAACAACTGATGTAGGCCTTGGTAGAGCCGATGCTGGCTTTGGGATTCCTGAAGTTGGTCTTGGTACAGGTAGCTTTGAGAGTCGCGGAATAGCGCTCATGCGCTTCTGGGAGGAATCCTCCATGATGAAAGTATTTGCAAGAGTGTCGTGGGGTAAGAGTATCGTATTCAGCAGAAGTCGTTGTCTTTAAGAGGAATGTGGTTGACCAGATTGCCCGAGACAAACGGACAGCTCTTGTTTGTAAGGGGTCCAGAAGGAGTTTTGTTTATCGGGGGGCCTAGCGTTGGCGGGTGGACGACGGGACGGAAGGGCTTGCGGGAACTAACGATGAGGCGGACGATGAAGGCATCAACCTAGCACAGCAAAGCAAGAGAGGAAATATTGAAGATGAAAGTTTGAGACACAAGCAAGAAAAAAAGAGTTGAAAGAAGGTAACAGTGACAGTTCGCTTAAGCTCGTTGCTAATGTAAAGAAGAAATGATATCTCCAGGGGTTGAAGCGAGTGCCGTGCCTTGGGTTTGGAGAAGAAGATCCCGTCCAGTCAATGATACATACCCAGACAGTTCTTCAGGGCCAGGGTCGGGGTTGGGTTCCAGTGGGGAACAGGCTGCGAACCCACTAGATTGCGCTAACCTGTTGATAATGCTTAGTGGCCCTCTGCAGGCCCGGTGTTCCTAGGCCCGGTCCGCCTCAGACACACACGCGTCTAAACTGTATTCTGCGATGATACAGGATAAAAAGTATGTCCTGATCAAGGAAAGCTGCGTGCAACAGTCTGATCGTTGTTGTTTTGGTCTGTTTCCGGAACAATCAGCCATGTGTTCCTAACCCCTCCCCTACCAACGCGTGGCTAAAGCTTCCGGCGTCCCGTCTTTCATCCCCAGTCCAAGCAAGGCACGGGCTACCTGGCCTGGCTAATCCCTGTAGGGATGCCCCTGAAGTTTCTTTGTCCACTGTGTGCGTGTGCGTGTGCCCAAAGCCTCATTTTTTACTTTTTGTAAACAAAGGCTTGGGGTTATTGATGCTCTTTGTTTACAATCGCGTCGCAGAACCAATGACGACACTACATTCTTTGCCATCTACGGAATATGGTACGTTGTGGATTGATGTTGTGTTCAATATTAACATTAGGTACGGTCATTCAGGTGGGTTACGAAAGAATCCACATAGCAACCAGGTACCTGGCTCTATCTGCAGGTACAGAGTAGCATCTGCATCGATCCATTGCTAGGAGTCCCATCATCATCGACTAGGAATTGAGGAGATGGACTTTAATTGAACTAAATGATGATACATCATTAAACTCAAATTCCTCTCTCTCAAAAACCGTGCAATTGGGTTACTGCAGAGTTTTATGTCTTGTGCTTTTTGTGATAAAGCCTCCGATCACTATCAAGTGAAACGTCGATCACGGATTATCACGTCTTGTGCCCCTCTTCCCTGTCGGCAGAACGTACAAAATATTCCGCCACGGATTTCATTTTTATCCTTAGCTCAAGTTTCAAGTGCACCTCTTTATGTATCAAATGAACTAGTATCATCCGTGGTCATAGTCTCGAAGCTTTGGTGTCATGGCCTTAGGAAGCAAGAAAACTCCTGACTCTAAATCAAGGTATAAAATGATTAGGCAGCCTAAAAGCATCCAGCCTGTATTGTACCTTATTATCCTACGTCCTTTTGCCATTTCAGATAGTGGCCTTACTTTTTGGCCCCCTTTTTGGAAGAGTCACGATTCTTAAATTCGCCATGAAGTCTAAATCAGTGATGCCCTCATACCAGTGGCACAACACAAAGCACGCGAGCATACGTACGGAAATATGATGACGATAAGAAATGCTATGTTCACAGTGTATTTGGCCATGGCCCGACTCCCAAGCGCCACCAAAGCCATTCAAGAATCTCACTCGCATCGACTAAGATAGAAAAAGTGAATCCCCTCCCACTTTCATGCTGAGGAACTCAGCAAACCTTTCCATATCACAAGCTAACATCCCATCATGCCTTTGAAGCCCTTTCACCGTATGATGGATCTACCACTAGAGATTCGCCATGAAATTTATTTTTGGGCCACACCAGACCGTGTTGTTCACGTTCGATACCTATACTCAGGCGACATAAGAAAAGGGCGTGTCTTTTGCAGCACCCCCATTCCCTCTCTACTACACACGTGCTCCGAGTCCCGGGTTTACTTATCAAGAACGGGTTACAAGCTGGCTTTCCAAGCCCAATCAACTGGCAGTCAATTCTGGTTCAACTTCAAAAGAGACACCCTATTTATCGACAGAGAGGCACTTATCTTGATGCACCAAGGCATCAATCCGTTCCCGTTCGAAGATACCCAAAGAATTCGAAAAATAGCCTACGAGAGGTGGCTCCTCAACGTCTACGATCTAGTTGTCAGGTT
Source organism: Fusarium proliferatum ET1 (assembly GCF_900067095.1). NCBI lineage: Eukaryota > Fungi > Ascomycota > Sordariomycetes > Hypocreales > Nectriaceae > Fusarium > Fusarium proliferatum. The sequence goes on along the minus strand of NW_022194795.1, from coordinate 2,466,838 downwards.
GGCTCTCCAGAGTTTCGGGGAGCTTCAAGAAATCTTTCTCATTGAGTGGCACAGGGAGGGGATAGATTCGTACGCGCCTTGCTATTTCCCTGATCCTATTCCGCAGAGACACAGCTACGACACCAGGGACCTCTACAAGTTTGCGGAGATCCAGAAAGTTGATGCATATCTCGGTCGTCTTGTTCTCCAAACTGACCATCGGAACCCGCACGCATTGTCGCTCGGCTATTGGTGTGCTCTCTGGAGCCTTGACCCTCCAGAGTCCATACCAAGAGACACAGATCTCGCCGAGTATCTCAGTGAGCCTTATGAGAAATGGAGATCCCTTGATCAGGGACGGGAATACCTGGAGTTAGAGTTGGGAAAGTTCTGGGCTGAGTTGGGGCGGCCAAGCGGGAAGCTGCCTAAGTTCAAACCTGTACATCTCCTCACCGACGCTGAACACCAATTCGTCCGACGAGAACGAAGTATCGGTTATGAAATGCTTCAAACAACCTTCCGTATAAACAAGCTTTCCGGATCGAACAAGAACAATCAGGTCGCCCTTACTTAGAAATTCTTGCAAACTTCAACATGTCAGTACAGGTAAAAAAGGCACATCATTGCACCATGATATAAATATTTACTAGAACATTCAATGCTGATACTTTAATCTTGTTAGGAGAGCAAAGAACCGGGCATTCCACAGCTCACCAATAACCTAGAACATGTTCAAGAGATGGATAAGATCTATGTCAAAAACCCGCAATTTGTGGAATTCCTGTGACGATATGAAACTCAAAATCTGCGTATCCCCAATGAAAGTTTGACTGACGCCCTAATTTCTACTGATATATGTCATCATTTTGCTGTATTGAGAATCAAGATCTCGTAGTTAGCTCAATTTGAGTTTGGTTGATGGTCAAATCGAGCACTTGCAATCTAAGTTGCAGGTATATTCTGCGTAAATCCCCTGATATAACCATGCTCTGAGGAATAGCTCTTCTTGTAAAAGTTTGTGTGTTGTGGCTGAAGTCTCTTTCAACCTCTCAGCCTTATGACGACAGTAAAACTGCTTAATCTGGAATCACTCAAGGTAAAAGATCCAATAAGAGGGATATTATAAAAAAAGCCTGGAATTTTCAACTTTACAAAACAAGTTCTAGGCTTACTCACTGGTTAATCTACAACTCTATTCTTACACCTACTTAGTACTTATACATTACACTCCCCAGAAATGATGCCCTATTCGGTTATTTCCTTCCCCCATTTCATCTATTTCTTAAACACACAAGCAATGGCCAACTTTCAAAGCCTGCCCCCGGAGATCCGGCAGGAAATCTACCTCCTCGCCACACCAGCTCGTGTGGTCCATCTCAAAACTGTGGTATCCGGTTGCAAGCATTCTCATTGTCGTTTGCGGCTCTGGAATTATGGAGGAAGCCTCCACGACTGGCTACGACACAGATGCCCCCTGAAACAATATTTCTACAGCAATGCTCCAATCCCAGTCCTTCTTCATACATGCATGGACTCACGAGCCTTTCTTGTGAACAAGGGATACCAGCTCGCTTTCAAGACCAGTACTCAGGAGCCAAGAACGTGGTTCAATTATGATCGAGACGTCTTGTTTAAAGATGCAACATATTGCGGCGTTGTGCAGCTCGATTCTGATGAAGCTGCGAGAGTGCGGCGCCTGGCTCTTAATTATTCCACTGGTTGTCTCTACAAGCCGATAGAATATGATGAGCCACCCCCCCTACATCCTTGTGAAAAGGACTGCTTGTATCCACTTATCGAGGATTTTCCAGCCCTGGAGGAGGTTCTTCTGGTTGACTGGAAGCGACATACCTTCCCCGGGGAACTAACAATGAACACAGGGTATCCTGTCAACCCTCCTTCGATGCGACATCGTTACGATACAACGAATCTCTGGAAATGCGTGAAAGTCGAGGATAGTTCCCTGTTGCGAACAATGCACCACGACCTTAGGAAAGCATACGACGGACCGAGAATTATGTATCCGTTGGGATATGGTCCTGCGCCCAATATTACAGACTGGGGTACTTTCGGCAATCGGAGTGCATATCTGCTGTTGGAACTTGCTATCTGCCGGAAGAGCCAAAAGCACTCTGTTGGCGAGTGGAGGGCGCCAAAAATGATAACTCCGGTGCATTTGATCGACGAAGGACAGGAAGAGATCCTGCAGCAGAAACAAAAGATTGCTCTTGATGAGTTGCGTCAACTGCGGAAAGACTGGGCTCCTGCTCTAAAGGAGAGAAAAGAGCGGATAGATGCCGGGGGTGGTGTGATTAGTCAACGTGAACTGCAGTATCTTTGGGCAAATCCCTGGGAGATGACGTGCTGGATCGAGAAGGATATATTTTCAAGTTCTGGATCCGAAGTCTGAATGAGGACATTAAGGGCATTGTCGGAATTGCCTGACCATGTCGCTGTCCAAGCTTGTTATATTTGCGGGGAGACGAGGTGAATCCGGTGGCTCAAGCGAACAAGAAGCCGTCTAATTTTAAATCTAGCCGCTAAAAGTATTTGTTCTAGGGCATATTGAATTTATATTGTATTTGTTCCATATAAACTTCTCATTTGTTTAGGATACAAGTCTTGACGTTCCCTATATAACTTAGACTAGTTCGATTGTAAGATCCATGCTGACACTAAACTTCTGATATAACAAAACCAGACACTGGAGGACTTGGTGGATAATCTTTCTGGTCAAGAGGCTCCTCACCTCTCTCAACCCTCCAACGATTCGTCGCCTCCAAGGGCCCAGACAAGTCTTTGAACAACCAACCCCATTTCTTAACAAACCCTTCTGACATTTCCCATCCTGATACATCCCACGGCGGTGACCAAGCAATCAAACCACGTCTTTCCATCTCATCATCTGGAAAGCCCTCGTATAAACCACCAATACAATCAGCCCACAAATCATCCTCATCAAAGGTACCATAAGCTCGAATCAGACAGTCTCGTGCCTCTGGGGAGGGAAACATATCAATCCAGTCACAGTGCATGACTGTTTGTTGGAGAACTGTAGGGAGAAGTGCTGAAGGGAGCGAAGCTGGGTTTTTTGGGTATGGGACTACGTGGATAATGTCTTCATCGCCGCAGTCAAGAGGTGTGGTCAGCATGCCAGAGACGAAAGTCCTGTTGACGGCCAAGGCTCGGAGGGCGTTGTATTGGAGAAGTGTGATCAGGTGATCTGAACTTAGAGGGAAGGCGAGATTTGACTGATTCTTCTTGGTTCTGTACGCGAGCAGGGGCTGTCTGGCGTTGTATATACTCTTGGCATGAGATGCTGGGACGACGGACATCGATTCTTGGTTGATATCCCAGCATCCAACAACTGGTTCAGATTTGATTGTCTCGGTCTCAGGCTTTGACGCCTTGGCCTTCTTTTCCTGAGCCTTCCGCTTTCCTGTCCCACAATTAGCTCGAAGGTCAAGTAGCATGATCGGTGACGCACGGTATGCTCTCATGTTCAGCCTCGTCTGCGCCCTTCTTCTTGCTGCAGCATCTGTTGTCCCGGTCCAGTCATCTTCTATGCTTAGTGCCTATACCCGGTGAGTAAGTTGCGCCGAACCATCTTGTGGGCTCATACCTCAGCCAATTGTGGCATAGAAGTGAGCTGGACGCATGGCCCTTGCTGATGAATCGACATGATGAAACTGCGGAGTGTTGATGCCGAAGGGAAATGCAGGCTGCTCACATTGTCGTGTCTGACGGGTAAAGACGTTGGATATTGAGACGCAGACTAGCAAGGGTAGAGAGTCAATGTGATAAGATGATTGGTAGATGCCATGTAGTTTAGGTCGAAATAGTCTAGCGTCATGCAACCTGCTCACTCGTCCGTTTCCGGGTTTGCATTAGTGCCCTGATGGAGTAGCTCATGATTGGCCAGGCACTTCTTGTCTTTATGCAGCCTGCTCACAACACTTGATATGCAAAAGGCACGATGGAATTAGCTGTGGAGTTAAGCGTCGGACTTTCGCTGCGGACTTCATCAGAAAGAACTATAAGAGGACAGCTCTATTATGGATTCCCCAAGTCTCTATGCATATCATTTCAAAACTGCTAAGGCTCATCAACACTGCTCTCTCTGTTTACTTAATACTTAATTCGATTTCGCAAGACAACCATCACAATGACCTTTCACCCCGACAACCTCCCAGATCTCACCGGAAGGGTGTACATTGTCACAGGAGGTAATTCTGGAATGTAAGCCTACCTTGAATCCTTCTACCAACAGCTCTGGATCGCTGACCTCTCTTGCAGGGGACTCTACACCGTTTCCCATTTAGCAAGACATGGCGCCCACGTCTATATGTGTTCAAGATCTCTCGATAAGGGAAAAAAGGCTATTGCCGAGATCCAAAAAGATTATCCTTCAGCCAAGATTGATCTATTGCAAATCGACCTGATGGATCTTGGAAGTGTTGTCGCAGCCGCTAAGCACTTCCTTTCCTTGGAAACATCCCTCCATGGCCTTATCAACAATGCTGGCATCATGGCTTCACCATTTGAGATTACCAAAGATGGACATGAGGGCCAGTGGGAGACCAATTATCTTTCACACTGGGTTTTCACCGAACACCTCATTCCATTGATGCTGAAAACATCAAAGCCATCACCACGTGGAACTGTGCGGATCGTCAACCTCTCTTCATCCGGCCATCTAATGGCCCCGAAGGGAGGTATCAACTTCGAAGATACATCCCTCAAAGAGGCGAGTATATGGGAGCGTTACGGCCAAAGCAAACTCGCCAACATTCTCCACACAAGAGCCCTCCACAACAAGTACGGTCCCGGCTCAGGTAACAAAGAAGGCGAGATCTGGGTAACTTCAGTGCATCCCGGCCTCGTCGAGACAAACCTCTCTTCTAGTATCGATTCAGCCCAGACTTTGAGCTTGCGAATGGTGTCATTGCTGAGATGTATGAAACTGATGTGGACTGCTGATAGGGGGTCTTGGAACAGTCTTTTCTGCGCGGCGAGTCCAGACATGAAACCCGAGCAGAGTGGAGAGTATATGGAGATCTATCATCGGTTGTTTGAGCCTTGGTGGCAGAATGGCGCGGCGAAAGATGAGGAGCTGGTGAAGAAGTTGGATGAATGGACGAGAGAGACTATGAAAAAGGAGGGGTGGGTCCAGTAGTGGTTCTTGCTATGACTGAAATGTTTTATTGACTGTACTTTTGCTTGTAGACTTTGAGAAATAATTTCATAATTTGCCATGAAGGTCTTTGCTTTGTCGGGTATACTCTATGCAGAGCAGTCATATCCATGATAGTACCAGGGCTAGATATGTTATTTGCAGTTGAGACTTGTTGCTGAGAGCTTAAATCAGCGGAGAGAATTTAGATGGTACCATAAAATAGTTTAAAGCATTTGAAATTTGATTATATTGCCGCAAGATAATCTCAAGCCATGAAGTCTGCCCCCAGCCGATCCAGCATGTTCTCTGTTGCATCATGCATTGCTTCAACCAGGTCCCAATCCATCCCACCCACTCCCCCTTGAGATGGCCTACCATCAAAAAGTCCGTTCCGACTCTGTTGATCATAAGGCTTCTGCGGATTAAACACTTCCAGCAATTGTTCCCCAAAGATATCCTCCTCAGCAGCAGACAGCTTGGGATCAGTAATAAAGGCTAGTAGTTCGTCGTCGACGAGGCCTGCCTGGTCAGTCGCTTGTTCAGTCGTATATGACTGTCGATTCGGTCTGGTCCTTGATCCTTTGCTCCTCTTCAACAAGCAGCGCAGCCACGCTGGAAAGTCAAATTCTTCCGGATGCCTGCCTTTGCTGATGCAAACATCGACTGTCCAGATCATTCTCAGATACATATGCGGCTGGCTCCTCAGAATCTGACCCCAATCTGTCAAAGAATTGCCACTAGCCTTGAATAGACACTGGCTGTCAATCTGGGCTAAATTGGCAACGTGTCGAACTGTTTGCCTCACCCACTCTACACCATAGTACTGGGGAAAGAAAACATTCATTGTTTCGACCAGTGCTTTCAGTCGATCCTGATTTGATGCTGAAGCTGACCCGGCTTCCACCGATTCGTTGCATGATAGTTGGTTACTAAGCAATGACAATCGCGCGGTAATGGTATGAAGCGTCAATGGTGTAGCTAGGCAAGCAAGGCTGTAATAGAACATTAGCTCCAGAATTAAGGAGCAAATTATAGTGCCATATTCGGCTTGTTGTACTTACGCGGATACCGGAAGCCAGCGGGCCAAGCGACGTCGGGTTAGCTCTTCATAACATGCTGTAATCTTCTGAGCAGCATCTTGCACCTCAAATGAGCTTTGCTGGAGCTTTAAACTCCGCCCTGGTCTTGTTATATCTTCACTATTGGATTCGGATGTGAGAGACTGCCGCAGTATCTTGGAATGACAGAGTGCAATAGATGCAGTGCTATGCCCTTGGTTAGTCCAGGTTGAACTCCAAGATATAGGGCAACTCACTGATAGTAGATATACATGAGATTCGTCTGCAGCACAATAGACTTTTCCTGGTCATTGTCTCTTCCACACGAGTCTTGGCGCGCATTCTCGAAGGGAGGGAACTGAGCCGAGACCCTCACATACCAGGCCTTCAAGGCAGCCTCGCATTTCTCAAAGGCGAGGTCTTTGCCCTCTGCAAATCGCGACTTTGATTTGACAGAATCCTCGAACGGGTACGTCAGGGTCAGTACGTCAGTCAAAAGAATCATCAGTTCAAGATATTTTGAGAAAATGCTGATTTGTCGCCGTTTAGTAGCTGGAGTGAATACACTTGAACGATATATGTCGTCCTGAAGGTGCTCAGCGCCCAAAGGGGTCGTGTTCCTAAAGTCAAATCGGTCGTGGGTAATATTGAGGCTAAAGCGCGTGCAAAGCGGCGAGATACGATCCATGATGACACAGCACCACCATAAGCGATGAAGAGAGTTTTGGTATTTCCGTTGTTGCGTGGATGCCATCTCTATTAGCTCTGGCATTTCTGTGTATCGGTCCGCGTTGATACTTCTGGCGTGCTGGATAGCCAAGCTCAGCCAAGTCTTGTAGGGGTTTAAGGTCGTGTTTGAAGGTGGTACCCAGCCCATCATGAGAAGAGCTGCCTGAGCTAGAGGGAGGGACGATGTTTCCGAACCTAGATCGTACAATAGCTGCAAGTCTTTAGTTAATTCGGTGGCGGACCATTGGGTTATTCGAACACCAACCTTCGTTCGTCTGTAGAATTCTGCTCGAGCAGTTCTAAGACTCGAGTAACCAAGTTGCTTAATGATGTGAAGAGACACAAACTATAAAGTTTGATATTATTAGTCGATGCTACGGTATCAAACGATGTGGCATAAAGGGCAGACTCACGTTACAACTGGCAAAGAGCATAGCCTGAAACACCAGCAGTGATATGGTGGGCTGTGGACCCGTAGACTCCTTCTGGGAGTACATTTCCCAGAAATCACCTTCATTGAGGAGTGGAAGGAGAGGATGCTGGTGTCTGAAGTATTGCTCCACAAAGTTGTCGAGTATCGGCCGACTTGGAATATGTAAACATCCCTGAGCCTCCATGTAATTGAGATCTTGTTGAGCAATCATGTGCATGTTGTGAATTTTCAGATACGGGTAATGAATAAAGAGCACCGTGGTACTGGTGTTGGTCCTCTGTGACGCCGACTGAGCTGGTGGAATCCTAGAGCCCGTCATCTTATGACTATATATGGACTCTTGTTCCGATGCGCTTGTCTCTGTTTGAATCTGGTTAGATACCGTGAAGTGAATAATGAGGATGAGCTTTTTACCTGTGATGGTCGGACCGCCATCATATCTTGATGATGTCGAGTGGAACTCTGCGGTCTCTGTCTCGCTGTCTCCGAGGCGATTTTCAAAGAAGGCTGCGTCGTCGATAGTGTCACTGAATGTCAACATTCCAGGGTCGATACTGGGCGTGTGAAAGGACAACCCAGGGTGTTCATCGAGCGCCTCAGTGGCTATGGGAGCAGCTTCGGCGCCATTGGAGTTACTGCTCTCATGAATGTCATCGTCTTCCAGATGCTCCGACAGCTGCCGGTCGTCCTCTTGATAATCATCCTCAGGCGACCAGTTTGACTCGTTCCTTGGTACCTGCTGATTTCTAGAGTCGAGGTGACTTAGTAAAGGGATGAAATGAGCACAGCGTAATCAAGAAGTGAGGGAGATTGCTTACAGCCTGGAAGCGCGTCCAACTACCAGACAATTCTTGCAGTCGAGGTGGCAATTGGTGCATGGCTGGCCGCGAACAGAGACATCGCAGCGGACCTTTCGAAACCTGCATGACAGACAAGCTCGAGTTGATCTTTTGCGACGCTGAGTGCGCTTTGTTTTCTGATGCGTGGTAAGCGGCGGTGACAAGACTGTAGAGTCCATTTTCGTGGTTGGTCGAGTCTGAGATGGAAGTGAGTAACTCCCAAGGTACTAAGGGATTGGGGTTCAGATGATTACCCCATGGTGCCTTAGACAGGCAGACGGGCCATTCAGTGGATACGTGGGGAAAGAATACCGAATGACATTGCCGCAGAATCTTGGCTTGTCATGATTATACCAGTTAAAGGAGTCAAGGACACCTGGGGTAAGCCTTAACTTTGCGGGGAAATGGATTCAACGGAAACATTTCCGACGATTTAACGAGCTGAGGTGTTCTTCACCCTAGATGTACAGCAGCAGTAACCTTGGGTGCTGACCAGAGATAGCAAGCAGGAAGGCACCGGCAGGCTTCCCCTCGGGGCCCCAGAGTGGTACCTCTGCTGGCTAGCCTAGGGAGGAAAGAAAACTTAGGGCCTTGATCCTAAATGATAAAAATACTTGGGTAACTTGATATAGTTCAGAACACATTTAGTGTGTCCTTTGTTGAGTTAATTTTGACACCTTATCTCAAGGTCTTGTACTTTCTTACTCCCTAATACTAGCGCTGTAACTCCCTCGGTAGAGCAGCTCGGCTCTGCCGTGGTAATAGCTGTGGATCCAAAGCCACCCATTTACCCCATATTCTCATTTTAGGTATAGACTAATCTGGGGCAAAACCCAAACATCAACAGCCAAGCTATCGAGACATCCAAGACAGTCAATATCGTAAACTTGTGTTGAAAGGCTGCATCTAGCCAATATTATGATGCGTTATCAGTTTAAATCGCAATTGGTATTCACATAACAGGCACATCTCCATCAATCATGTATAAAATTCTCAATCTTCACTCAATCACTTCACACTGTACCATTTTGATGATGACTACCAACTAAGCCTCGACCATGGAGCCCATGGAAAAAAAGTTGGATGGCCAAAGGATCTCTCTCTCTTCTTCACTATGCCCGTGAGAACTTGTAGTTGCGCATTAGATCGGAAGTCTCCCAGTGACGGGGATGACCAGGCTGGGTAGCCTTGTCGACGTAAGAATTTATTCCATATTTCACTGATACCTATCTTAATACGAGAACGGACGCCTTCGATAAAACTCGCCCTCTTCAGGCTTCCCCTCATCTGGAGCATCCACAACATCAGGATCCAGAAACCAGGACGGATCGCCCTCAGTCAACACCTGACTCCAACCATTCCCCATCCACCGCAGCAAATTCCCCGTAGGATCCGCACTCTCAAACTCATAGTCCTCCCAGCGCGGCGACCTCAGCACCTCAAGGCACTGTACAGAAGACCCAGGCCACAGCGCTACAATACGTGACCCAAGCCTACCGGAGCGATACCACGATGAGCACTCATCCGTGTACACGGTGCCTTTGAAGTACTCGTCTATGTACTGGCTGAAGTCAGCCACGCGCTCGGGCTTGGCCTCCATGGTAGCGTAATCTTCCTTCTGAAGCTTGCGGATCGCCTTGACGATGTAGTCGCCCTGTGCTTCGAAGACGCTGAGTAAGCTGCCTGAGCCGAGACCGCAGTTGGGACCGCCGATGAAGAACAAGTTGGGGAATCCGTCCACTGCGAGTGAGATATAGGACTCAAAGTGAGGCTTCCACTTTTCGGTGAGCGTCTTTCCATTTCTGCCTAGTATTTCGAATGTAGGCGGCGCTTCGACGTCGTAGCCAGTTGCACATACCAAGACATCGAGTTGGACCTCTTCCCCGGAGGCGACTTTGATTCCTCGTTCCGTGATCTCCTCAATCTTTTGGCTGATGAAGGTGACGTTTTCCTGTTGGAGCGCATTGAGATATCCAGGGCCCGGAGTCAAACGGCGACAACCAGGGGCAAACTTTGGGATAATCTGCTGGAGGTCTTTTCTGCCTTGTAGTTTCTCTTCCATTTGCTTCCTGAAGAGCTCTCTAGCGCCATTCTGAATATCAGTTCCCATCAAGGTCAAAGGATAGATTGTTGCAGCCTCATCTTCGAGTGTCTTTCGCCACCTATAGAACTTTTCTGGCTGCCTTGCGAGCTGTTCTTGATGACGGCGCGAAACTTGTCCATGTTAGCTTACCATCCCCAAGATGTCGGACTTGTCCAGGGACTTACACTTGGTCTCCGAAGGATCCATTCCTAATTTCTGCATAGCTGAGTCGCCGAATGCAGGAATGATCCAGGTCGGCGATCGAGCGAAACAAGTGACCGAGATACCCTGAAGTTTCTGGATGGCTGGAACGATTTGAATGGCGCTCGATCCATTGCCAATAACTCCCACGCGTTTGTTTCTCAAGTCACAACTGCCCAATTGTTAATTTTCTTTTCATTTGGCGCAAGCTTAAAATGTACTAACCTCTCATCCCAAGCACCAGAGTGCATGAGCTTACCCGCGAATTGTTTCAGCCCTTTGATCTCCGGCCAAGCTATCTGGTTTAGCCCACCTTTGGCAGAGACGAGGATGTTGGCAGTATCTTCAAATGTCTCTCCGGTCTTGACGTTCTTTACAGTAAGTCTCCTACAGTCTTTTGTCAGTCCTCTTGGGGCTAATCACCTCTCTTTCGCATCACTTACCAAACCTTGTTCTCCGAGTCCCAAGTCGCTGAAGTGACTTGATGAGAAGTCTTGATGAAGCGGTTGGCACCATATCTCTCGGCGACATCTTGCATGTATGCACGGATTTCTGCGCCTGGGGCGTAAAGCGAGGACCAATAGGGGTTGGGTGCGAAGCTGAACTGGTAAGAGTACGCTGTCTTTCATCAGTCTTTATTGAAATGCTAGATTCACCAAGTACAGAGACTTACATGGGATATCACAGGCCAGGCCAGGGTAGCGATTCAACCACCTGTTGTCAAATTAGATCAAGGTTTCCAGGATTTGGAGGCTAAATGCTTTACCAGACTCCAGACGTTTCTTCATTCATCTCATAGACCGTAAGATCAATATTCCTCAGTCTCTGCGTCATTCTATTTGAGTCGTTAATTCTCAACATTTACTCAAAGGTACCAAATCTTGAGTATATGGATGACTTACCGAATAGTTGAATAGATACCAGAGAAGCCAGCTCCGATGATCACAACCCTCATGGGTCTTTGATTTTCGACAGGAGTGTCTTTCAGGGTAAACTTGGGGCGGTTCTCTCCTGACTCGTTCTGTGCGGCGGTATAGCCATTCTGGCCAAGATAATCGCCGTCGATTTTAGCAGAGTCGTTAATCATATTTGCTAAGTTTAATGCGTATTTAGTACTTCTCGGATGGATTTTCGCTCTCGTATTTGTGATATCGTCGTTTGAATGTGACCATCAGAGTGTGGGGTAGCAAAGCATAAATACACCACTACCCAGCCAATTCGGCACTGCCGAGGGACTACAAAATAAAGGTCATGAGCACTCCGGAACTGGAAAGTCCCAAGGTCAAAGTAAACAGGGTTGTTGCACGAGATCAAGCAGTACAGTGCGTCGACTTCATGCCGAGGCAATAATCCCGAGGGTCAAGGCTCGAGTAACCCCAAGGCAAAGAGGCTGGACATAGAATATAGCCGTGTCTCCAATATATTTCCTAGTCTCAAATTTTTGTTTTGCCTATCATTCCTATAGCCCAGCAGAACGCTATCATGGTCTTCGAATCACCAGCCTGGGCCCGAGCCCTACCTTCAGTGCCTCTCCCAGACAGCATCACAGTTGAAGAATTCATGTATTCAGAAAAGCATGGCCGCAAATCGTTGGAACTGTCCCGCAATCCATATACCTGTGGATTGACGGGCCAGACGTATAATGTTGCTGAGGTCCGAGAAAGGGTCGACTCTATGGCCAGGGCCATAGCAAAACGACTCGATTGGAGTGTCGCCAATGGCACAGAATGGGACAAGGTGGCTTGTGTGTTTTCTTGGAACACTGTAAGTTTACACCCAGGACCCAAAGAAATGCTGAAGGTAATGACTGACTGGATGTTGTTTCCATTAGATCGATTACGTCCCGTTGACTCACGCATTGCATCGCCTTAACGCCATTGCTTCGCCTGCAAATGCAGCATATAGCGTGTCTGAACTTACACATCAACTTCGCTCGACAAGTGCAAACGCCTTATTCACCTGCGTCCCTCTCCTTCCCGTGGCTTTGGAGGCCGCGGCAGCGGCAAATATCTCCAAAGACCGTATTTTCATTCTCGATATGCCTGGCCAAACAAATAACAACAATTATGTCGCCCTATCTACTTTGATAGATGAGGGAAGACACTTGCCTCCGCTCCCGCCATTGCGATGGGTCAAGGAGCAAGGAAAACGACAGGTTGCCTATATTTGCTTCTCTAGCGGAACCTCTGGCCTTCCGGTACGTTTTCTGGAACTGGATAATCGACAGTTTCTTCTGGCGAATGCTAATCTGGGCTTAGAAAGGTGTCATGCTATCCCACTACAATATCATCAGTAACACTGCCTTACAAGTTGCGTATGAGACCTATGGGCGGAAATTAGCTGGCGTTGAGACACAGGTCGGACTGGGTCTACTGCCTTTCAGCCATATCTATGGACTAGTCATCATCTCTCACACAATGCCGTGGCATGGCGACGAGGTCGTGGTGCTCCCAAGATATAATCTAAGCCACATGCTCGCAGCCATACAAAGGTACAAAGTCCGCCAGTTACCACTTGTAAGTTGTTCTTTTATACACCATCCTTGTATGCCACTGACCTGGAAACCGTTCAGGTCCCGCCTATCGCCATCCAGCTACTCCAGAACAAAAGCAAATGCGATTCATACGACTTGAGCAGTTTAGAATGGGTCACTTCAGGGGCTGCACCCCTCGGTATTGAGACAATCGAGAGTATGCAGAAGTTATGGCCAAGATGGAAGGTTGGGCAGGGCTATGGTAAGAAAGACGATGTGCACCGAATGGATTCCTGGGATAAAAACTGACACTACTTACTCTGCCAGGTTTGACGGAGAGTAGTCCTGCTGTTTGTACGACGAGCGAGCATGACATTTTCCACGGCACTTCTGGGTCAATCTTGTTGGGGACTCGATGTAAGGTTATTGATACGGCTGGTAAAGAGGTGACTGAGTTTGAGAAGCCAGGCGAACTCTTCGTCCAATCTCCAAATATCTGTCTCGGTTACATGAACAATGCCAAAGCCACAGCAGAGACGTTTGTGTGGGATGAGGACGGCCGGTGGCTTCGAACAGGTGACGTCGTTGTCGTACGTCTGTCACCCCTTGGTACAGAGCACATCGTTATTGTCGACCGAATCAAAGAGCTCATTAAAGTAAAGGTATCTATAGCCCATCCAATCCGCATTAACCATAAGCACAGCTAATTGAAGCAATAGGGAAACCAAGTGGCTCCTGCAGAGCTCGAGGCGCATCTTCTCTCTCACCCTTTCGTTGCAGATTGTGCAGTCATCCCTGTTCCCGATGATTTCGCCGGAGAAGTGCCCAAGGCCTTTGTGGTGAAAGATGCTGGCACAGGTACTAAGTCTGACGAAGAGATAAAGACTATAATTTGCAAATATGTGGAAAGTCACAAGGCAAAGTACAAGTGGCTTCAGGGTGGTGTGGAGTTTATTGAAACCATTCCCAAGAGCCCCAGTGGTAAGATCCTTAGACGTGTTTTGCAAGAAAGAGAGAAGGTGAAGTCAGTTGGGGCTACGTCCAAGTTATAGAGTGGACCATGGGCGATTGATGTGTCATAGGTGGCGATCAAAGAGTTCTTTTAATGAGTTGGGCTCGTAATAGAGTGTTTCTCCTGTTTCAGTGTGGTTGATTCTAAATAGATAACTAAGAGAATAAACATAGCTATAGCTTGACCCATTGGATATCTTTTTCACACCAGATGGTCCTGTAACCACGAAAGATCAATCTCTCCTGAATGAGCGAGGGTACTTTGGCATGTCATGCGCTTGCCAGAAGGTAAAGGACATCCTCAACCACCAGTTTTTCTGACCGAAGAGTATGGTAGGAGAAAAAGAGGAAAACTTTGAGAATGGGGGACTATGCTGGATAAGCTCTCCTAGCATCAGATTAGCTTTAAAACAAGCCATACTAGTCGTGTTCTAAAACAATAACGTATTTCGGGATTGATTTGTCTGCTTTGCTCTATGCTACCTCCTCCAATCTTTCTTGTACGTCATATTACGCAAAGAGCTCATCAAGATATGAAATCTGGGCCTGTATGTTTTCTTCAAAAGGCGTACCAAAGTAAGGTGAAAAGTGACCCATGCCCTTGAGAACAACAAGCTTCTTTGGTTCCAGTGCCTTGTTATAAGCCTCTAGTTGCAAATGGGGCTGTGTCGTAATATCCTGATCAGCAACGATCATCAGCATAGGCGTCGGCGAGATGCGATGGATATAAGCCAGTGGCTCGTGAAGCAGAGCATATGTTAGACTCTGCACCGTACACGTCCTAGACCAGTCAAGTCCTCGCTGTTCCATTTCAACAATAAATGGAATCGACTGTGGGTCTTTGAGAACAGCTTGCGAGGCGCCGCTCTCAAGCTCATCAAGGGAACTGGGGAAGTTGGGGATCTTGGAGGGAGACCCTTCCGCTGTGGCCTTGGCTCGTTCGCCGAGGAGTAAGCTTGTCGACGCGCCTGGCATGCGAGAGAGCCACTCGCCTGAGATGAAGGGGACCTGCAAGATGACGCCAGCGATATTATGATTCACTGCTGCTGCGCAGATGGCGTTTCCTCCGGACATACTAGACCCCCAGTAGATGACTTTGGTAGGGTCTACTTCGGGCTGAGTGACGGCAAAGTTGAAGGCGTCGAAATAATCGCGTGTTTGCAAGGTCGGGTCGACCTGTTCCCGAGGAAGGCCTTCGCTATCTCCCCAGCACCGGTTATCGTAGGTTAGAACACCATAGCCAGCTTTGTTAAATCGTGTTGCAAACTCGGGCAGAAAATGGGATCGCAGTCCTGACCACTACGTTGAAGGATGAGTTAGTGGAGCTTAGAATCGAGAAATGCTCTGACTTACTCCACTTGACATGATAATACATGGCTTTTTCTGACCAACGGAGAACAGAGTTCCCTTGAGCTTCAGGCCGTCATAAGTGGGAATATTAACGTCTTTGTGAGAAGCCATTTTCGCGCGAAAGGATAAATGTGAGAATAACTACAAGTGGTTGGTCTATTAAGCAGAACAGGGTCGATTCAATTCAAGAATTTACTTGAATGCGAAATAACATACAAATAGGTATCTACAATCAAAGAACCCCTCAAATCCAAGCTGAAGGCTGAGTCAAGGCAGTCCCTCGGGAACGATCCCTCGGCATTTCAACCCCATGGCAAATTATATCGCCTGAGCCGCGTACCCCTCGGCGTCAAGAAGGGCAATACACAACAATAATTAATAACTTGATGTCCGAATAAAGCTGTCCACTCTTGAGTTCCTATTTGCTCTATATCGCCCTGTAAACAACTGTTTCGGAATTATCGCAATCACACTAACACCCACTCACCATGTCATTACCCACGCTTGACAAAGCCACCCTAGGCCATGTAGTAGAATTGGCCAAGAATAGGAATATCTTGGCTGGAGCTGCTGCAGTGTTCTTGATAGGCATGATCCCGCGTTTTAACGCCTGGTTAACCAGGAGAAAGGTCAACAATCATCTTACCGACAGCAGTTGGGACTGGACAAAAGAAGTCGTCGTTGTCACTGGTGGTAGTAGCGGTATTGGCAAAGAGATTGTCCTCAAGCTTGCAAAGAAGCACACCAAGGTCATAATTGTTGATTTAAATGCTCCAGGCTATCAACTCCGTAAGTCAACATCACGACTTCTCAGTACTAAACTGACAGGTTCTAGCCCCCAACGTGTCTTTCTGCTCAGCAGACCTCTCCAACCCCAATGAAATCTCCAAAGTCTCCAAGCAGATTGTCTCGGAACATGGCGACCCAACCGTTCTCATTAACAACGCTGGAATTGGCAACGCCATGTCTATTCTCGCTTGTCCCGAGTCCAAGATCCACAAAGTCTTTGACGTGAATATGATAGCACCGATATTACTTGTTAAACACTTCCTGCCTGCTATGATACGAAGAAACCATGGCCACATCGTCAACGTTGGTAGTATGGCTTCTTTTGCTACTCAGGCTTCTAATGTCGATTACGGGTGTACCAAGTCTGGACTCCTCGCGTTCCACGAGGGTTTGCTACAGGAGCTGAGGCATATTTACAAAGCACCATTGGTGCGAGCTAGGTGATTTACGGTGGAGTGCGTGTACTTGTTTTGCAGTGTGACTAATAGTTCATAGCATCATTCATCCGACTTGGGTAAAGACACCGTTGATCGCAGACCTCATCGCCAAGGGGAAAATGAAGGATACCACGATATCTGCAGAGTCTGTCGCTGATGGTGTTGTGAAACAGCTTTATACTGGGTATGGAGCTCAAATCGTCGTACCAAATTCCTCGGCCTGGACTTCTATGATACGCGGGTTCCCCGGTTGGATCCAGGAAAGATTGCGTGACAAGGTATCTGTTGTGCTTCTAAATGCAATGGCGAATTGATGGTGTTGCATGTACGCGTTGGATATATGTCAGTATATTCTACGGGTAGTCATACAGCTGAACTGAATTGAGTCTGGCCAGATATAATTGGTGAAGGCTTAATGGGCTGGTTCCCCATTGCCATATCAAGGGACCGTAATTGACGTTTATTTACTTCTATCTAATGTTATGCTAGGCTTCTATCCCGTGAGCTGAGGAGAATACTATTATCTAGTGGCACTCTGGAGTATCCAAACTCCTGAAACAAAGGGGTCCTGTTATGTGATGCCTGGTCTCCAGCTAACAATCAAATAGCAGATCTTGCCCTCTTTCATGCCCGAAGCTTAATACCCGACTTCCGTGTAGGAGGCTTTTCTCACTATTGGCTTATTCAAGTCCCGATACGTATATCAGGTGCGTTACCAACTCCTGTCCCTCCCTGCACCGTACGAACGGCCTCTCTACGTGAAACCAGAGCTGTCAAACTTTTATATGGGCTTTTTGCCACTGGTGCTCGATTTCCCGCTTCTCAATTCTCCATCCTGCAACTCATTTCTCGTCATATCCTTCAGGGTCTCTCTTCAACCACCAACCTACTTTTCTCGGCCGCTGATGCGCATCTACTTTTCTCAAAAGCTCGCCACACACTATTTCCCATTTCTATAGTTGCCACACAACTCTGAGAATGTCTCTCATAGCTTCACCACCATTTCTCACCACGGCCGCGATGGGAACCTTAAATACGCAGAAGACGAGGGAGGCCCTTCGCACGGAACCTGTACCCTATCTCGGCGAGTTTTGCTACCGCATTTAGCTGTACAGAATTGTACAGAGAAGTAGCAGATGGACATATGCCCTCGTGGCTTATCGAAGGCCCTCCTGAAGGAACGGAAACCGGAGATGAAACCAGCACTCTGCTTGCCAACGACGATGCTGATACCGGCAACATTGACGAGGCCCTTCGTCCTCCTCAGCATGAGCATGAGGCTGTTTCTCCTACTGATAGCAATGAACATGCTACAATTGGTAATGCCAATGATTCATCACAGACTTTCAATGAAGTACACTCTACTGTTGATGTTGGCGGCGCGCCTCTGGCTAGAGATGAAGACGTTTCTGCGGTCAAATCGGAGCCTGACATCAAGGATGAATCCGAATATGAGGATGAACCACAGCCGTCCCCGAATAGCTCCAGGGAACCCATACTAAGACTTAGGTAACTTTGCCTAAATTTAGGATAAGCTTAGGATAAGTTTAGAATACCTTTTAATAAATTTATTCTGACACCTTATATCATTCTCTGGTATTTCTTGCTTTCCGACGGGGACGAACACAACAGTACTCAACATGCATGGTCAGGGCTGTTTCAATAAATTCATCGCAAATTTCCATGCCATTACCACCACTATCGTCACAAGTGCCTAAATATTGATGTCGCTCCATTGAAGTTGTCGCTGAACGGCGGAGTCGTTTCGGGCTTCGCTCATAGTAACAACGGTCCTCCGAATCCTCACCCTCCGAACCCGGAATTGTAACATCCAGGGCTTTGCCACGAGATTTTCCATCCCCCTTCTCTATTGCAGAATGTGCGGTATTCATGGCTCTTCCTGAGGGGATTTTCCTGCCTGGGATAAAGACTCGTATTCTTTACTTACACCAACGCTGTCACAAACTACGCCTGGACCGAATCGAGACACTTTTGCCCAAGATGACACTCGCACGATGCATGGGCTAGTTCACCTCGAATCTGGAGCACTACGTTTACAAAGAATTCTTCCACCTCCATAGGTATGCCCTGATGGCAAACAAACGGGCTCGCGAGAAACGGGGGCAAGCTTGCCTAGCGTTATCTGTTGTCGTAGACATGAACCATAACCTTATGACTTGCGAACGAAATAGGTGATGATTTCCTTAGCGACAATGACGATGATGAGATTGAAAGCTTTATATGGTCACATGAGTTTGAGGCTGACATTGAATTTGAGGCAGCAGCGCAATTGGTGTGTTTTTCGCAGGAACTCGGGAGGGATTCATGAGGAAATTGGAGATGCACTTCCGCAATGCTTCCGCCTGAGGACTATTTGAGTACCTTGGTTAACAATCGGAATACAATCGCGGGAATTTTAACTTTTCGAGTATTGAACTCACGTATACTTTAAAGGTTTTATCTAGTGTTATGATAATTTCAATGGCTGCTCATGTGGAAGGAATGACAAGGCGGCTGGCCAGCTTCTGTATCAAGTTTCTTAGAATTTGCTCGAGTTTGCTAAACTTGCCTAAGTTTGCCTAGGTCCTTTTTATTTAGGCTGAAACATATCTACTCTTCGGGGTCCAGATGCCATGTATCCCCTACACGAAACCCTTCAGGGAAGGGGTCTGTGGAATCCAACACAACTTGCTTGAAGCTTGTTATCCAAGCCTGTCCTTCAACAGAGGGATAAATCGCAGAATACTCCCCAACCTTGGTTGTTCCTTCCACTCGGCCAACAAATTCTGTCCCAGTGATACCGCGATGATAAAAGTTCTCACCCTCCTTCAGCTCTCCTTTTGCATGGAGAACTGCTAGCCTTGCACATGTTCCTGTTCCGCAGGGACTTCGATCTAAGCGCCCGGGAGACACAACGACAGTGTTATTTGCTGCCTTTCCGTCCTTGTACTCATACAGAGGCTCCGTGAACTCGATGATTGTGACGCCGTGAATACCAGGGTTTTCTGGGTGTACTGGGTTGGGTCCGTTTGTTCCATGACTGCTCTCTTGATACGCTCTCCGACTTTGACAAGCCTGGCCCCCTCCGTAGTCTTGATCTTCAAACCAACTGATGCAGCATCTACCAGCACGTAGATCATCCCTCCATAGGCAATGTCAACCTTCACTGTGCCTAGTTCTGGTACCGAGATCTCCTTGTCAGTGGCAAACACAAAAGCAGGTACGTTATGAAACCTGACACTCTTGCATTTCCCATTCTCACACTTCAAATAAGCAGTAACAAGCCCAGCCGGCGCATCAAGCTTGACAACCGTCTTAGGTTCCTGCATCGTCACCATACCCGTTTCCAGCAGACACGTCACCGTCGCAACGGTATTGGCTCCCGACATGGCGGGTACTCTTCATGCTCCATGATGATGAAGCCATAGTCAGCTTCTGGGTTCGTAGGGGGCAAGACGAGGTTGTGGCACATGGCGGAACAGCCTCGGGGTTCGTTCAGGAGAAGGTTCCTGAGGTGGTCTTCATGTTTCCAGAAGTGCATCATCTTGTCGTACATTGTTTTACCGGGAACATCGCGAACGCCGCCGACTACAACGTCGCAGACTTCGCCGCCGCAGTGGACGCCTACTGTGTTGAAGCTGCGCTTGAAGGGCATGTTGAGGAGGTAGAGGACGCTTTGTTGTGAGTAAAGGTTGCTGAATTACTAATTAATGATTTACATATGAAGATCAACTTTACAGTCAAGCTCTTATACAGTATCACAACTCGGAATCAATAACCGTAGGACATCGCTGTTTCTATCTGAGGTTTATCGAAACCTTCCATCATTGGCTGTCAGAGTTAAGTCTGGGACGACCTTCCAGAAAGCTTAGCTTCTCCGCATGTTCGAAGGTTAGCTTAGCCGCCATCAACTAAGGTTCGTGGGGTCTATTAAGGGTCTTATTTGGGGTAAAGTTGAGGGATATCGGTTGGCGATCCGTAGTCGGATGAGACGCTGTTCCGGTTCGGCTTGGATTATTTTAGCCCGAATGACAGAACGCAAGATGTTATACTTTACATGGAAGTGAATGAGGACGTTGAATACTATCAGTTGATTGACATATTTGTCATTGAAGGTCAAACAAATCTATGACTTAAGGATAGAAAGAAGTTTAGGTCGTGTAAACTCATCACTGTTCATTGTCAAACTCTGATGACCACTCAATGTCACAACCCCAGGTTATCACGAGGTCATGCCAAAAATCAAGATCTAAACACCCAAAACTGGCCATTTTATTGAAGATCGCCAGCTTCACTCCTCATTCCCCGCTTCTTGGTGCCTCGGTTGTGGGTATAAGGTGACATTCGGCCTTAATATCGGATGCTTCAAGCTTGGATACAAAATGACTCGCGATACCAGCTTCATATCCCACGAGTTCGATTGCCGTCATTCGTACCTACTTGCATGATGATTCTACCGAGTGTTTCTCGCCTGCTGGCCGTTGGGGCTGGAATTGGTTCTCTATTTGTCTCTGCACTTGATACGACAACTGTAAAGACGGACAACGGTATTGTTAAAGGCTTTACAGATGAGTCTTTTCCTAACGTGGCTCAATTCCTCGGTATACCTTATGCCGAACCTCCAGTTGGGAAACGGCGATGGGCTCCTGCAGTAACCAAAGGGCGATTCGGAGCATTAGATGCAACGCATCAAGGCGCAGCTTGTCCTCAAGCTGAACCATCCAACAGTGGCCCATGGCGCCCTGAGTTTCTGATCAAGCCGAACAGTACAAGCGAAGACTGTCTGTATCTTAATGTTTGGACTCCGTACAAGCCTCGGGGAGGCAACAGGGGAAAGCTCCCGGTATTGGTTTGGATCCATGGTGGTGGTTTTGTCGCCGTATGATCACCCGTTGGTTAACCATCAGTGAAACGGAAGTTGCTTACATTCTTCGTGCAGGGCGGTGGTAATATTGACTACCAGGTGCCTCCCCACTGGGTCGCAAGAAGCCAGAAGCACATAGTCGTCAGCCTCAAGTATGTAAAGAATATCCTTCTCACTTTCATTATTAACCATAAAATAGCTATCGTCTGGGAATCTTTGGGTTCCCTAATGCCGCGGGTCTTAACTCCAAGGAACAAAACTTGGGACTTCTGGATCAACGTCTCGCTGTTGAGTGGGTGCGTGACAACATCTCACGATTCGGAGGAGATCCCAAGAGGATCACTCTCTGGGGTCAGAGTGCCGGAGGTGCTTCTGTTGGATACTATCAGTACGCGTATCCTAAGGACCCAATCGCGCATGCATACATCCAGGATTCTGGGGGTGTCTTCTTACCCATCAACAATGCTGATTCCGCGCACTCCAATTTTACCTCTATTGCAAAGGCGTTCAAGTGTGACAAAGGCAATCAAATTGATTGCCTCCGCGAAACACCATTCAAGGATATCCAGAAGAAGGTCGAGAATACAGCGGGAGTGAGCTTTGTCCCTGTAGCGGATGAGAGAACCAGGTTCTCTGACTACTCGAAGCGTCTTCTATCGTCCAGGATCCCTAAGCTGGTAAGCTCTCAATCGCATTCTCTTACATCAGGTAAAAGATAACCATACTAACGCCTCCCTCAGCCATCCATCATCGGCACAAACAGAGATGAATGGAACTTTGGTGGAGAGCCAGCGGAGCCTCCAGTCAAACCACCACCCGAGCAAGTCCACACAGACAGTACCTTTGGTTGTCCCGCACACTTCGAAATAGCTCTGCGGTCGTCCAACAACGCCCAGACCTGGCGATACATGTATTCATCAAATTTTACCAACATCATGCCCGGAGATGAGGGGGCTTTTCACTCTGCTGAGCTTCCTTTGATCTTTGGAACCCATGATATCGCGCGGAACAAGTCTGGGCCGTTTGAGTACAAGATCAGTCATGCTATGCAGGATTATTGGCTGGCGTTTATCCAGGATCCTTATACTGGGTTGACAAAGAAGGGATGGAAGCCAACGGCTGGAGGGTATGATACGTTGCAAACTGGTGTGGAGTTTGGGTATGACAATGAGATTGTCACGAGAAAGTATTCGTTCAAGTCCTTTCAGGATGGATGTAAGAATGCTACTGCAGTTGAGCAATAGGTAGTCTCACAATTGATTATTAGTGAAGCTGGTTATAAGCCAGTGGAATAAGAGTTTTACAAGTAACATCTTCGCCAAGTTAATGCCAGTTCTTATCATCTCAAGACCATGTCTGTGGTGGATATCGGGTGCCGATCCGTAGTCGGATGGCCCGGCCGGCCGTGGGGTCAAGACCGGCACCATTAACCGGCACCGACGCTGGCCGTTCTGCCCCTCCAACGCCGACTTCGCAGTCATCTACTAAGATAAGCATCAGGTCTATATACACATATCAGGATTCCGTAAATATACACAGCTCTATTCTCCATCATATTCTTCATTCATTGTTTCTGGCACAGCACAATGGCCAGCAACCTCATCGTTCTTGGCGACGCCGAAATCCGAGATCTTCTCATATCTCTGCCCAAAGATGAAGTCCTTCAGTTCAAGAAAGCTCTAGAAAACATCCTCATTGACTTCTCTGTCAGAGGTGAAGGGAAATACCAGCCAACACCAGACTTCGTCAATCGACCGAATGGGCAAAAGACTCTCTTCCGCACATTCACTTCTCCAGACTATGTAGGCACAAAGATCGTGGTTACGCCAGCTCCAATCAAGGGCGCAGATGGCAACACGGTGAATCGCCCACTTGGAGGACTTTTGTCTTTATGTGATTCAGCGGGTGTGCCGACGGGTATACTCAATGCAGCTGAGCCCACGGGCTACCGAACAACACTTTCTGCTCTGATCCCGTGGACTTGGAGAAAGAATACCGAGAACATTGTGATCTTTGGAGCGGGGAAGCAAGGGCTTTGGCATACTCGTCTTGCATTAGCTCTGAGGGGTTCCGAGATCAAAAGGATCACCATTGTGAACCGGTCTGTAGGCCGTGCGAAGGATTTGGTCAAGACAGTTACAGAAGAAAACCAAAAGTACTGGAAGTCTTCTGCCACTCTGGATGTTCTGGATCCTGCTCAAGCTGATTACGACGAGGCTCTGGCATCTCTCTTATCATCAGCTGACGCAGTGTTCTGCACAGTTGGTTCAACAAGCCCATTGTTCCCTCTCAAGACAATATTGGGTGACGGTCAACGAAGCAGATTACCCTTCGTCGGCGCCATAGGTTCATGGCAAGCCGATATGATTGAACTCGACCCAGAAATGCTTCGCCATGCTGCCTCTCGCGACGACTCATACAGCCCTCACGGTACGGAAGGCAGTATTCTTGTTGACGATCTAGAAGAGGCAATGGTCAAGTCTGGAGAAGTGATACAGAGCGGTCTCAAGGGTGAGAGATTGCTTCAAGTTGGAGAGATCTTGGATTGGCTAGATGACGGGTCTGACAGGAAGCCTGAAGGAGGCGTTGAGAAGTTGAAGAAGTGGATTAGTGAAGGCTTCGTCGTGTATAAGGGCATTGGTGTGAGTGTCACAGATCTCGCCGCTGGAAACGCCATCCTGGATCTTGCTAGGAAGAGAAATGCTGGAACGACTATCTCTGACTTTTAGCTTTACAGCGGAATAGACAGAAGCGAAAGTCGCTAATACGCCAAGGCATTTCGGCGACAGACATGCTGGTCTCAAAAGGTACTTTCGAAGCAAAGTCAGTGGTAGGCAACTCCCTATTGGATAGAAGTTAGTTATCTACCAGGATCAATGATATAGAAGTTCATGTCAGTCTGAAGCAACTCTCCTTGATGCAGCCTAGGGGAGGAAAGAAAACTCAGGACCTTGGTCCCAAATGATAAAAAGACTTAGGTAACTTAACCTAAATTTTGGATACCTTTTACTGCATGTATTTTGACGCCTCATATCAAGGTCTAATGTTTTCTTGCTCTATAAGGGGCAGCCTATCTTCACGGCCAAGTATGTACTTAATCCTTGAGAATCCTTTAGAGGCTGGGTGGACCTTATTGCACTACAATATTTTTTCTGTCTCCAACTCCATACTATCCGAGAAGCAACAAAAGGTTCGTTTCTAAGCTATTACATCTGCTTACAATCGCAGCTACAATGAGTTGCTGTAGGTAGGTCGACGATCGGGCTGTAGATCGATCGTCCTGGGGTGCATGTATGACGTCGTTTACCGAGCTTTTCCCGCTAAATCCGCGTCGCTAAACGCTAGCCCGAAAATAATTCATCGTGCCTGGAGAGCTCGTGCTCATAGCTTCGTGAACTTTCAAAGAAGTTCAAATCTTTAGCCTTCGGACACATTCGATCTCACCACATATCGGCGCTTTCTTGGCACCATAGTATACACTTTCGCATTTCGCATATACTCTTGTCAATAACATATCTTGCATCGACCACGCTCATCGACACATCATCCCCGATTCCACACCAATCGATCATGCGATAGCACCCTTAAATACTGACTGACAGAGCGCTCCCCCCGTCGCCCAACATGTCAGTCAGCCCAGCGCCCTCCCTCCAACTCGCGGAGTATCTCGAGAAACTCCCCGGCACGACCTTCCGCAAGCTCTACCAACAACCCTCAACCGCGTTCGCCATCTTCCGTCGCATGCTACCGCACCTTGGTTCGTCACCACAACCACTACACCCGCCCAATCTCTAACTGCCCCCTAGCAAAGACCTTTGTCATGCGCATCCTCTACTCTCCCAAACCTATACTTCTCAGCGATCTAGATGACTGGGTGAAGCCAAGCCACAAGCGCCAGAAGGACCAGGCGTTGTCGATCCTTCGCGTTCTACACATCGTTTCGATCACGGCGCCTTCAAAGGAACGACCGCAGGAAATGCAACTTACTACGAACTTTAAACTATCCCTCCGACTCGCGCTATCAGGCGGCGGCACACATAACTCCTTCGGCGTACCGTCAACACTCCAAATCCCGCCCGAAATCGACATCGCCTTCCTCGACCGGTACGCGCGAAAGAAATGGGAAGACATCCTGCACTTTGTCGTATCTAGTGTTGGCTATAAGAGCGCCGGCGAATCTTCTGGACCGAATAAGAGCGTGAAAGAACTCCTCGTCGCGGGCCGTCTCGTCGATCGTAAAGCAAGCGGCAGCGTTGGTATCACACAAGCTGGTTTTACCTTTTTGCTGCAAGAGGCCAATGCGCAAGTATGGACGCTTCTGTTGCTTTGGCTGGAGGCCATGGAGGTGAATAAGATGGCTGGGCTGGAGGCTACAGATATGCTCTCGTTCCTCTTCGTCCTTGCCAGCATGGAGCTTGGTCGCGCGTACGACACGAATGCGCTGACGGAACAGCGTAAGAACATGTTGCCCTCGCTTGTCGACTTTGGGTTGATTTACATCCCTAACCACAAACGTTCCATGTTCTTCCCGACTCGTCTGGCTACGACCCTCACCTCGAGCAGCAATAGTCTTCGCAGCATCAGTGATGGCGTTGCAGCCGCGACGGCAGCTGCTCTACAGCCAGGGCAATCTAGTGCACCAGGGGGCAGCGTGACAGCCGCCAATACCGAGCAGCGCGGGAGTGTGATCATCGAGACCAACTACCGTATTTACGCCTACACCCAGTCAACACTTCAAATCGCGGTCCTTGCTCTCTTCACCAAACTCGCAATGCGCTTTCCCGACATGGTCGCCGGCCGCATCTCCCGCCAATCCATCCGACAAGCCATTCAGTTTGGCATCACCGCCGAGCAGATCATATCCTACCTCTCCGCGCACGCACACGATCAAATGCACCGCACCGCAGCTCTAAACAACAAACCCGTTCTGCCCCCCACGGTAGTCGACCAAATTCGTCTATGGCAGCTCGAAAACGAACGCATGAAGACAACGAGCGGGTTCCTGTTCAAGTCATTCGAGGATGATAGGGAATACAAGGATATATCAAGATTTGCCGAGGAAGTGGGTGTCTTGGTGTGGAAGAATGATGCAAGGCAGATGTTCTTTGCGAGCAAGCACGAGCAGATTAGAGACTATATGAAGATTCGCAAGAAGACGGAATGAGAATACTTTGGCGAGATGGGAAAACGCAGGGGAGAGGGTAAGAGGTCTACAGCATTGGAGTTTTTGGCGTCGATGGGATATCTAGATGGGCTCACTAAAACGATACTTCAACTCGAAAGGGGGCCCAAGATACGGTTGGCGTTGTATGTGACTGCATTTCAGGCTAGAACCAATGCAATTCGGTTCCCAGAATGTTCAAATATGATCTGAGCGAACGAAGACTTTGTGAATTTTATCCGGCCATGATACAATAACTAAACTCTTCTGCACAAAAACGTCTCGGCATAGGGATGAGAGGCCTCGGGACCTCTAATAAAAACGAAACAAACCCAGGAAAGTCGAATCACTGCATTAAAATTGTCTGGAAATTGTCTAAATAGTCTAAGCTAAGGATTGGTTGCACTAAAGTCATCAAAAGCTGTATTCGGCGGCATACTAAATTTATCATAAGCATTCCCATTCGTATCACAAGGTTACAAATAATTAGACATCAAAAAGAAATTAATTATTATAGCTACAGCATTAGCCGCGTTCCCTCATACCTCTTCAATCATAATACAAACTCGCTAATAAAAACGAACAGCTCAGGCTTCGACACCTTGCGACTCCATCAGGAAACAAATCGCTAACATAGAGGTGTACCACAATGCCAACTGTTGGCTGTAAACATGTCCCTTTCAACTATTATGCACTCCAAAATGATCCTAGCAATGATAAGTGAGGTCAGAACAAAGAACAGCCATGTGTGTCCGTGCTTTTCACTCCCCAAAGAGCGTTCAGTTGATAGAAACCCGCTTCCCGCGTCCTCCAACCACAAGAACTGGCTTCGTCTTTCTGGCGATTGGTAGGCGTGATTCGCTCATAACTGGGAGGCTTCGCCTTCCTCCTTTATTGGGGTTTGTGCCAAAAAGCTTGCCCATCAGACTCTTGTCCTCCATGCGACCCCCCTGAGGGAGGAGTTGTGGCTTTCCCACACGACGGGCATATGACTGCTGCCAGGCTACCAGTGACCGGCGTGCTTCGCTTGTAGTACAAAGGCTTTCAAGGTGTTGGAAGATTCGCAGGCATCTAGCATCCTTATTGCATGGTGGGGTGCGAGGCTTTGTTCCAGTTAGGCTTGTAAGTGCCGATGTGGTGGTGGAGTGGGAGAGGTGAGTCGGACGGGAGTTGACAGCCACGCGATCGGTGGTCATTGCGTGGTACTGAAAGGGATGCCCAGGACTCGAGTCCAAGGCATTGGCCTCTCCATTGCTGTATTCTTCGGCTAGGAAACGATCATGCAGAGAAACAAAGCGCCCGGACCAATATGCAGATGGTTGTGCTGTGGTGATATGGCTGGGGTCTGGTTGCACTTCTGTCGCCGTGGTGCCGGAACTGCTGCTGGATCGAGAAACTAGAGATGCTCGTGATAATCCAAGTCGTGAGGTAGTCGATACGAATAAGCTACTTGTTGAAGATGCAGACGTTTTGCGAGACGATGGGTCATCGGAATCGCGGGAGGAGGAGAATTTAGAGTTGAGTGAAGATCGGGAGATGGATGTTTTAAGATCGCTCAAAACGGCCAATGTTCGTGACTTTGGAAGACGACTTTTGTTCTTCTGAAAGCTGCCCTGATAAGCATGTTCCGGGAGAGCTGACTTTTTATGGTCGGAGGGGGGGATGTTCTCGTCTTGGACGGTGGACTCGAGGCTCAAGTCCTCATAGATGGAGTGGAATGAGCTGGTTGTGGGCAAAGGTTTGATTGGAGCAGCACTCGAAAGGTACTGATGCGAAGATGAAGTAGCAAGGCCGGGCTTCGGGGAGTTCAGGGTTCTCTTTGTTGTGGGCAGATGAAATTTGGTTGCTGGTATGCGGGTCTTTGTTGAGGTTGAACAAGAGGCTGCGTTCAGATTGCAACTCGAGGTCGCAGTCAGTCCAGACCTGGCAACAGTAGGGGGACTGGCAAGTGATCCATGTGCCGAGAAGCTAGCAGAGAGTCGTCGGGTTGCTTTCCTAGCTTCAACGTTTTCTTTGTCTGACAATGGCTCGTCTGAGCCACTGCAGTCTTTGATGGTGGGAACAATGATGAGGGTTTCACTTCGAGTGAAGTCGGGACCTCGAGAGTTCTTGACAGGTCCAATCGGGCCAGAGATCACAGGACGCTTCTTCTTTCCTCGTGAGAAGACATTAGATGGAGTGGGTAGACGAAGTCGAGAAGAGGATCTCTGGAAGCCAGTGCTATTTCGAAAAGCCTCCATTGTTGTTGTTTGTTGTTTTTTGGACGCCTTGCCTGGAAACGTCTGGTTCGGTTTGGTTTGTTTTGATGGGTAGTGGTGAAGTTTTGTCAGTGTCAGTGTCAGGTCAAGCTTTGCGCTTTGCCAGTGATGAACAGTTGTCGACAGCTGTATCTCGTCACCTCTGGCTGCTTGCGCTAGAGGAAGTCGTTCCCCAGGGCAGTTCTTCTCTGTCGTTTAGAAGGGCTACTGCTATTGTTATCCAGGAGCTCATCGTGGTCTTAGTATCAAGTGCCCGTCTATTCTTTATCTATGGCTTCTGATCCAATGCATCATCTGCGTGACAACCATCTCAACACCGTCTACAAATGCCCATTCGTCTCTCCATTCGTACCATTTGTGCTTCCATTACAAAACTCATCATTCCACCCATTGATCTCAAACTCAAACTTGAAGTCGCCTTCTCCCTTTGGTACCGCATTGCCATTTCCATCCCAAAGCGCCCGCTCCACCATCGTTACATTACCCTCCCAATCGACCAGAACCACAGTCTGTCGCTGGGTGCCGTACATGCCAGTCTCGAACCCCATAATAGGTGTTGTGCTTGGGTCGGGTCGACCTTCGGACATCAGCTCTTCAGCAGCTGCTTGATCGTCTGTCCATTCACCGGGTCCTTTCGCCATGGCCGCTTCCATTGCCTTTCGATGCTTCTCGTCACCGATCAATGGGATGAAGACACTCTTCTTGAGCTCGTGGATGTATTCGACGAGATTCGCGTTCTCGTTCCTGGGTAGTGTGTCGTGGCTGAGAACATCAAAGAGGTCTGAAACAAAGTCATCTTTGCTTTTCTTATCGGATACAGATTTATCGATAGCTTCGCGGAATAGCTTCTTGCCCATTGCGATCTTAGGCCATTCCTCCTGGTTCCCTGTCGCATCGAAGGCAGTGTTGCTCAGACCCCAAATCTCACCGCGCTCTTTGGCGACGATAGGCACCTCTTCGACGTTACCCGCCCGGTTGCTTACAATCGCAATACCTTGAGTCTGCTTCCTCAGCTTGCCGCAAACCATGGAGAAGCCGCCGACGCCCTTAACTCCGTCGTTCTCGACCAGTTTGTGGACGCTGTCCTTGAGACTCTCTTCGGGTGGTGTTCCCAACCAGGCGGTGACCATACCGCCGCGGCTTTTGGCAGCATGAATAGGGTGGTTCTGGTCCTGAACATCTGTTTCTCGATAATTGGTGAGCACGGCCATCAGGCCGTCCTTGCTAATGCCCATCCATGTTCCTTTCTCTGCTCGTTGAAGATCCCGTGACGACAAGACTGGTCGACCAGATGTACCGTGAGTCCACCAGTGAGGCCGCGATGTCGGCCTAAGAATGAATTCGTCCCGATTATCAATGGCGATTAATGCATAATCGGGATGCGATGTAGTGAGAAGTACGATGCACATGACTTGGGTGGCTTTCCACTAATAAGTATGTGTGTCTTGCTTTGTTGGAGTGTGATTCGGAGATTTTGTCTGTTCCTGAAGTGGACGTTGAAGGTGGTTGACGCAAGTGGCATTCATAAATGTTGAACCCGTTAGTTGGCTTACAGTGGGGGGGACCTCAGCGCCTTTAAGCTTAAAGACTCCCTAATTAATAATAAAAAAAGTGCCTTGGCGTGTTTGCCTCGTCATGACAAACACGTCAGTTTCCCCTACTACGTGTCGTGTTCCTGAGTTGTCCCTCGGTAAGATAGCGTCCCTCACTTGACTTAGATGCCGAAATGATCTGATGTCGCGGCTCACGGGCTGCGGCGGTCGGCTTCGGGATATCGCCCCTCAGCTCCAGCGAGTTGCGCTGCGGGGAATGGAAACAGCTGAGGCTTAGAACGTGGGATCACAATTCCACGTGAAAGACGCCTGATACTTATTCTATGTATATGAATCCTTGCTCGTTTAGATCGATCTAGATTGCCGGGGGTCTCCGAGTCTCAGATCTTTTCTGTTTGTGACTCTGTGTCTGGCAATCCGTCGCCTTATTTATCGTCATTTGAGATCACACCACTCTCAACAACTGTATATCTTTTATGTTTGGCAATCGAGGGAACGATCATTCATGGGCGGGAGAGTTTTCTGTTTGGTGAAGCAGAATATATTTCCTCTACAATTCGACTGCCAAATATGTAGTTGTTGTTTTTTGCTCTACAAACATCACCGTTGACCAAGGCTATTTTTAGTCACCGGTGTAAGTGCCTATCATTGAACCTCGACAGGGACGCAACTGCATGACACCAGAGTGAAGATATGCTGGGCTTTGTATAACACCACGTTAAATTACACGTTATATTCTTTCTCAAACGAGCTCTTTCGAAACGCGACAGGTATTTCCTTACAACTGCAACAATAAGTACATAAGTGAGGCAGCTGCGGCATTCACAGGCCATGCAACGAAGGTTCTGAAAGGTGGGCCCTGATAGGCTGTCAAGAAAATATGCCACACCCATAAGCTTATCAAAACGTGTTCCTCAACAGCATGAATCTAAAGTTTATGATAGATGCCTGGCAGCTTGTTGATCAATCCCTTGTTTTGCTTCCAATTCGCGCGCAATTTCTGGGGTAATGTAAAGTATAATGAAGCCATGGCATCTCGTCTAAGTCGAGCCTCAACCATATGGGTCCTTATCAATTTCGTATCATGACCATGATTTTCGTATCAAGTGGGCTCTTCATATTCTCCATAGGTAGGGAATATCGATCCTCAATTACATACAGTGCCTCGTATAGTACTTTTAACAATTCCAAGATGGTGAACAAAAAGCTGCTCTTTGCCAGGGCCTCTTTTACTCACAAGAACAGCATGCCGGTCAAACAGGACTGTACAAGGCAGCAGAATTCTCACCATGTCTTTCTGGGGGAAGTTAAAAGGCTTACCCAAAGTCTACAGATGCTCCCATCCATGATCCTGTGTCTCCAGCTCGAAGTGACACGAAACTGTACCAAGGCTACCATATCAGGGCAAATACTCTACTGGTGATCGTCTAGACTCGGCCGTATTAACTCCAAGTACTCTGGATACTTATCTAATTGGAAACAGACTTATTAGAGCAAGTGGTATAAACACCTCGTGAGCCGAAGCATGTAAATGCCATCATGCTCGTCTAACCCACCAAAGTGGTGTTTCTCCTTCCATGCAGTTCTCATCCGAAGTTAAAAGCTTCATTAATCTCAATATCCTACAAACTTTCTTCTCGATCTTTGCGATTCGAGTGAGATATAACCATGGTCGTGTGTAACAAAAGTTTATCCCCGGGGACAGGCGAATATCTTCATCTGCAGCCACCCCCGACTCACTGATGATCAAATACTTTCTCTGATAACAAGCTCAAATAAATCTAATCCCTGTGGCGCAGAGGATTCCCAATCATCTTAGGGGACCATTCGGGGATGTATTACATGCTTTACTCAAGAAATGCGCGCAATGTAGCGGCTTCCTTCTCAGTGGTGATTTTACCTCCAGCTTCACTTGCAAACGAAAGTATACCATTGCCTCTTGTAAATAACTTCCATGAATTGATTTATCTTCTCATCTTCTTATTACAAGAGAGACAATATCCCCGTCTTTGTTATTTCTTCTCTTCACTTTTTATCACATCAAAAACATCTCGAGTTTCTCACTCTCAATCACATTGAAACATTTCTACCAAAAAGTAAGTAGAATCCACCCTGATATTAAACTTACTTCTGATCAGCCCTCAGACATGTCGCCTTGGACACCAATCAACGCTCGGCAGGTGGAAGAGAAGAAGCGCGCTCAAGCCAGAAGCTGCCACTGGTGTGTTATTCTGGGGCCCTTGGAGGAGCGCCGCAAGTACGGATACCCGGAGGGCTGTTGCTGTGAAGACAAGACGCAGCGCCACAAAGAGGAGGAAGCTCCGGTTAAGGCAGAGACGGGGGCAACCGTCGATACAGAGGCAGACGCAGAGGCAGACACAGACACAGACTCAGACTCAGACACAGACTCAGGCACTGACTCAGACTCAGAGGCTACCATGAGGGCAAGCCCTGAGGTTCTTCCTCAAGCGGCTCCGAGGCGACCCGTCGTCAACAAATGGGCAGGCCGCACCAGCAAGGTCAACAATCGAAAGACATGTACCAGGTGTAACGGCAAGGAGTACAACATGAGCAACTTCAAGGACCACGAGAAGGTCCACTACCTGGAAGATAACGGGGTACCAGCCCGTTTTCCTTGTGATGGCTGCAAAGAGCCCGGAAAGTGTCGAGTGGCTCGCTATCCCCAGCGTCTCGGGACGTACGCCTGCATAAGTTGCCTCAGGTCCCATAAACCATGCGGCTTCAATAAGGTTAAGGCGAAGAAGCATGATAAATGCAAACCTGGGGTACATCCTGCTCTGCTGCGCCCAATAAACTAGTACAGCAGTTGGCTCTTTGGTGGTCTGGAGTTTAATGGTTCGCAGAGAAAACGTTTGAAGGATACGAGGAAAGTATCTTTTTGACATTTCTTACTACCATGGTTTATATTGTAGTATACGAACCGTGACTTAATTCAGATGTTCTAACCTTTTTTCTTACTCCATTAATTCATTCATTCTTTACATTTCAATCATTCGGTCCAATTTCTATGCCTCCATTGATCTCGTAGCACCCTCCACTAGACCTGCAGGATATAGCACACCCATATAAACATACAATATGCTTGAGAGTCTAGGACTGGCGTAACCACTGACAGGTTATGCTGTAGATTTTGAATCACAGCTGAGGTACTCTATATAATCAGGTCAACCAGAGTAGTAAAGCTGTATGTCGCAGTGCCAAATCGATGTGGTAATAGACTCGTGCTTTGGTGACCTCTGTATTATCTACTAACCTAGAAACAGAACCTCCGATCTTCCACGCTTTGTGAGAATGGAAACCTCGCGTCCAAGGTATCTAGCTACCAAGACATCTGCAGGTGTTGTCATGGTAAGATAAAGTTTTGTATGCATACTTGTAGAGTTTAGCAACAAGCAAGACGTTTCCACTCATACTCCCTATACGTTAAGCACTTCAGATCTTGAGATATGCTCTAGGATGATTCCAGCTTTATTGAGGCCGGGGGGGTTTAACGTCAATGCCTTACAGAGTGGCCTTAACAGAAACAAGGTCCCAAATCTCAAACTGTTCAACTTCGGCCATGTAAGATGGTGGACTTCTGCATCAATCCATAACCCGGGACTCACCTGGCTGTCTAACTTAGAACCTCGTCCTCTCTGTAAGCTGGCTGTACAACCAATAAGAACTTCTCCAGTTTTTCTGTTACATGACTTGTCTCTTGAAGTTTTACACTCAAAGAAATATTGACAGATCTTGCAGACTGGTACCGGGGATGCAAAGCTATCTTAAGGGACATCCATTGAGAGGTAGATCACAGGGTTGTAAAGCCTTGCTTGCATCCCTGAATGGTGCAGCTCGTGGGTCTTCTCTTGTCTACAGGTGCATCACCGCCGACAAGGCCAACGCCTATAGACTCTTGGCCCTCACCCGGGATTCCCTTGACGTCTGGGGCATCTCTTAGACAAAGTACGAAGGGTGTAGAAAAGGGGGCATGGTAGTGCACCGCCTTGGTGATTCCGCTTCTAATACTTGTACAAATTGCTATCGGATTTGATCATTATATGGTACTTCGTCATATATGTACATGCTTACGAAGGAGACATGATACAAGGAGGAGAGCTGCGACTTGGTTCATATAAGGTGTCATTGAAGTATTTGTCGGCTGAGTGCGAAACCCCAATTATCTTGCTATCAAACATCGCTCTCTGTAGAGAAGAGGTACTACCATTCAAAATACAAGATAATTCGAGAAACATAGCATTGAAGTCGTCAGGCCAATGAGTGGTATAATAGAGACAGGAGGGTGGGACAATCAATATCACACCGTCCTCTTACTCACGGCCAAGAGGTGATTTACGGTCACTTCAATATGGAGGAAATCAGTAAGGGTGGACGTTCGAGACTAGGTGGTGCCTGAGGTATCGTAGTCAAAGCTTCGCAGTGTCCCTTCATCGAAAGGTAATGTATAGGTTCTCGGACGCTCCTCTAAGGCTTCTTGGGTCTTTTTAGACCTACCTCCAGCAATACTGATTTGCCCCTTGCCAATTCACTTGTGACTCTCTCCTCAACACGTTGTGTCCTACGATGCCCTCACATTGGTCGACCTGATAACTGTTCAAGCCTCTTGAGGGTCATCCAGCTTCTGCTATCACCAATAGTCTTCAGCAAACCTGGTCAATCGTTGACTGCGAAACATATCATCAATATGCCAACCTCCATTTACACAAAGGCGTGTCGATATCACGGATATCAACCCGGTCTTCCGTCCCATTTTCTGACATCGCCACCATTCACCAGCACCGTGAATGACATTTCACAAGGCTGTGCCTCTTTCCCCGCGGTTTTGTATTGGTTCCCGACATGTGAAGTGCCTGCCTCGCGGGAGATATTGCCTGGCGCGACACGTTTCGTGTATAAGGAATCTGAGATATCGGGTGTGCGTCATCGTGGGCTCCCTCTTGCGCGCTGCTGCCTATCACATATCCTCACATATCCTGGCGCTTTAGGACTCTGCTCAAATGACTTGTACCAAGCTTTAGGTAAGGCAGTTGATTCGATGGCCGGTTTGACATATCGGTGTGGCTGTGTCAGGGGCTTCAACGATGTGCTGGCCAACTATTCGAGTTCATGAGCGTTTGCGATAAAGTGTGACTCATTTGTGTAGGCTTGTCGGTAATGATCAATCCTTGAGAAAATGTTAAACGGTTGATTTGTTGGGGATTTTGTCAGCCCATATTGAACGGGGGCAAAAGATGCCCAATCGCCAAAGAAAGCATCGAAATTGGGTGGCGGGGGAGTCGTTGATGAAATGACAGGATGGACCTGATTTAGGCAGCAGGGGACACGGTCATTCTTATCAGTCACAGACGAGCAATAATCCATTCAAATGATTCACTTTCGAGGTTGATATCGTCCTACGTCACTTGAATTAATTAGGCTCACAAACTGTCACGTCACGTCAGCCCGATGAGATAAATGGATAATGGATATGTCGATGGGGCCGCATGCGGGACCCAGAAAATCGGGAACCACGGGGTCTCCTGCAGGACCCATCACATGCCTCCCGCTGCCGCTGCCGCTGCCGTTGCCGTGCGCGGACTCCAGCCCAAACCCGAATCGGACCCCCGGTGGCGGACCCGGCCGAGTGGTTGTGGCTGGACCCTCGAAAAACACAGCCACATCCCACGTGGCTAGTGGTCATGCAATGGAGGGGTGCGTGTTGGAACCAGAAAAAAAATCACCACTATCTTTTGAGGCCTGCTGGTCAATGTTGCTATTCTCACGAGCAAATGATGTGTAAGCGCTGAGGTGGTAATAACCTTGGCAGCAGACCACCTCTTCACATGCCATACTGAGGTATCATGATGAATATCACGAACTAATAGACCTTATCACGACCTTCTCACTGACTCCTCCGCTCGCCCTGTTATTTCTATTTGCGAATATTCATTCTGTGGTCTAGGGTTGGTTACCTACTGCAACCGTGCAGCATCGCATAACAACACAGGGCTTCATGTCGACCCCCCTTGCTCTCCTCTTGCCATGCCCTAATCTCGCCATTGGTACATAGCCTATGCTTTTCCAAAACTGAGATGTGATGTGACGTGTGAAAGAGCGGGAACATGTCGTTCTGGTTCCCGAGCTGCAGATTGTGCTAATGCATCCATTGGTCGGATCTCATTTGTTCTACGGCCGGACCCGAAAGGCCCAGCACCAAAACAGCATCCATCCTGTACCCTCGAGGCATGGACAACGCAGACAACACCACCTTTCAAAGAACCGCTGGGCATGAACGCGCCTGAGCCTTGAACTGGAGGGGCTCACCTCACGTATGACTCTTCTCTTCTCCCCTCTCTGCTGTTCTTCTTGTCCACGGGACTACCGGGATCAGACTATTCTAGGCTTCTATTTCGTCACCGACAAGAGGAAAAATTTAGCTATAATACTCCATCGTGATGCAGCACAGCAGGGCGTTGGCGCTCCAACAGAAGACATGTCAAAAAAAGACCCTCTTTTAAAATATGCAATGCATGCAGCTGCGTGTCTCTGCCCTAATGGCCTCGCAGCACACCTTAAGCGCTCTCATGCATTTGGAGAAGAGAATTTTCCAGTGCGAAGGGGAAGAAAAAGCAACGTTCAATCAAGAGTGATCGCCCTTGTCAACCAAAGTGGAGGACGCTATAGCGGGCACTGCATTCTAGTTCCGCGATCTTTAAAACGGCGGTGTTGCTGCGGTGTGCTTTTTGATCGTCGGCGCTTGATCTTGTCTTGTATTAGCGGAAGGGTTACATCTGCAGCGGCTTGAAGTCTAGTCAAAATGTAATGTAATGTATATGTAAATGTATGTATGTGTATATCTTGAGCATTAGAAAACACTAGAGAAGCAACTTTACTGCACGCCATGATACTGGCAACGTGCAGATTTCCTACCGTAGTACACACACACAGTTTCTCTCTCTGAGCCTTCATCAACAACGTTTCACTGAGAGCCGCGATGGATCTGTGGGATCCTGCATACGTCACTATGCGGCCGGCTTCTGGTCCTTGTATACCTTCAGCCTTGGCCGTTTTGCGTCCACGTCGTGAGCTAGGTCTCGGGGAGTTGCAGGGCGAGGGGTCCGTCTTTTTTTTCTCTCTCTCGTCCTGTCCTTGAAGCGCTGTGCTTCCTCTGATAGCGGCCCGTCTTTGCAAAAGGGCCCCGCGATGGTGCATCCCCATCAACGGTAGGCACCCGAGCAACGGGCACCGTCTTTTGCAAGAGTCGGTGAGGAAGAGGCAGAGAGAAAAAAAAGCTGAAAAAAGACCGCCTTGTTATTATAGCGTCCGCAGTAGGGTTGGCTAGGCTGTTGGAGGGGGAGGGGAAACCTGGAAAACTTGTTGCCAAGGGCCATTTATTTTTTCGACTTTATTTTTGGAGGGGCATTGGCTTTGTTGTTTGGATATCGTCGCTTGACGCAGCGAATAGAGGAGAGCTGTTGTGTAAGGATAAGTCAAAGGCACCAGGGTTCTGCAGACGCATATCCGCCATGCAAAAGTCCTGATCAAAAGAAGAGAAGAGCTCATTCTGTTGTTCTATTGTGCCCCTCCATCACTTACACGCCGGGGGTAGTACCCTCTCCCGCCTCCCCTCTATCGTGAAGCTTGATTGATGGTGGTGCACACATCAACGTGTCTGTGTATGTATGTCTGCGTCTGCGTCTGCGTCTACTAGACAAGGCAGTGCGTGTGGTGGATGCCAATCGGCTTCTAACTCGGGGTGCATGGCGGGACCGATATGACGGGGCCGCGGGTTTGTTTGGACATCAATACAGCAAACCAGAGGGTATATGCATCGAGCTGCAGACACTGTCAGCGCCAGCATCAATGGAAGGGATAGCTATGAGTCACCGGCTCATCCACTCGGAGGTCCATTGAGAAGAACATCGGTCAAGAAAGATGATGGCGATAACAACCGACAGCGCCGAATATCGAGCGATGCGATGGATCAGTCATTTCAAAGTGCGGCAAAGCTGTCAGATAGAGAGCAAGGCTGTCATAGACTCCATCAATAAAGGAAGGCATCTCGCGATGAAAATTTATCCTTGAAGTAAGAAAGCGGCAAAATGTTCATGTTGGACAAGGGTGATCGAGGATTGCATGGAACAAGGATGGCAATGGGGATTGGAAGTCCACCTCAATGGCCGCCAACAACAAGGCCGACGACATTATACGCCGCGAGGGCGTGTGCGTCTAGATTAGATGTTGGACATACATGTCCATATCCATACCGTCAGAAGCCATTGAGAAAAAGATGCAATTCTGATGCTCTCTGAAACAATAGCTGAAGAGCAAAACACACCGACCAAGACATACATACAAACTCCAGACTCTGAGACCAGACACAAACTGTTGATGCCCAAAAATGTCCATCGCAATAATCTTCCTCCTCTGTTGCTCTGTCAAAGCAAACACCAACACCATGTTTATCCGTATTCTGAGATAAACACAACAGACAGTCCTAGATAATTTCAAACCTGGACTCGGCTGTGTACCACATGCCGGCAGGGAAACTCGCAAAAGACAAGGGCAAGACTTCTCTTATTATTAGCGTATGAAACATGGTGCCCAGCACCAAGCACAGGATAGCGTTGGGCCGCGATTTTTCCCCCTTCTAAAATTCATTACCAGGCCCAAAAGGGGGGCGTGCGGGGGGGAGTGTAAGTTATATGTGACCCATTGTCTCTGGCCTTAATCTCGGGCCCCAGGTCAAGGTCAAGGTGAAGGAAGCTCAGACCGAACGCCCGGGTCTCTCTTGTTATTGAGCGAGATGTGATGTCGACTGTGTACACACTGTACAGTCGCATTCTTGACCCTTTCTCCTGAAGGGTTGTGCTGGCTCGCGCTGCGTTGTCGTGGGTGTTTTAATGTGTTGGTCTTATTGCCAGGACCAGTGCACAGCCCAGCCCGTGTAATCTGGTGGGAAATCCTTGTCTCATCGCTGCACACTGACCGATTTTTGCCAAATATTTAACATTGTGGGCACACGCACACAAAATAATTTTGTCAAAATAGAAAATGTCATGAAAATATCATCGATCCTGCAATAATATTAGCAACACCGACGACAAACTGGGGTTGAAGCTGGGCAATGTTTGACGCAGACTCCATCCGGCTGTTGTCCGCCATCCGCGAATCCACCAGCAGAGACCTTCTAGAGAAACTCTCAGGCCTCTGAAAGGCCAGAATCGTCTCCCCGCGTACCCATTACCCATTTGAGGACTCCGTCCTCGTGTCTGGATCGCTCACCCGCTGTCATTGTGGGTGCCATTAGGGCAATGTCGTGGCCGCTAGACCTCAGTGACCGAATTCTGGGACTCAGGCACGCGTTTTGAACCATGACCAGGGGGAGTCAGTAGTCTGTCTAGTCAGTCATCTTGGACGGGAAGTCAGGGTCCCCCTAGACACGCCCATCCAGACTCTGTCCCCCCTGGCAATGACCACAAGCTCCGAGGCCTGTTGACTCCGGCTCCAGGAATTCTTATCCACCCCCTGCTTCGTCCGTCCCATCGCCGGCCATTGCAAACCCTATCCATGGTCATTTCAAGGATGTTTGATCAATACCCTTGTCCCCTAGCCCCGGGGCACAGGTAATCTTCGGTCCGGTCATCCCAGCCAGAGTCCATTTTGGTGAGAACGACAACCGGATAAAAGCCTTCTGGGATCCTGGGTGTTGTTGAAAGTAAAGGAGGCCAGAGCGTTGACACTCGCAATCAAACCTCTGATTTTCATCGGTCCGGATGCGGAGGACAATACCAGGACTTTTTGAATCATACAACAGTCAGAGTCAAACTGATGTAAATGTCATGAAATGTTGAAACTGTTCAATTGTTTTGTGTCGTATGTGTCATCTTGTTCAGCGTTCTGACTCAAGGTGTAGAATCGACGGCAGGGGTTTAAATGGCTACAAGCCAGCTGAGAAAAATCTGAATCACGGACCCAAGATCTTTAAAAGGAGTTGACAGAAAGATACCGTACCTGCCAGATCTGAGACGGAAATGAACGATCAAGGTATGGAAATCTAAGATGTCAAGAGCTAGGCTCTGCCCAATCAATACCACAGACCGGAAAGGTGCAGATAAAATACCAGCCGTGACAGGCAAAGCACGGAACTAGGGCCGAGGCCCAATCTCGAGTCTATCGGCATGAAGAAAGGGTAATATTCATCAAAGCGACGGCCTCCCTTTTTCGTTCGGCGCAGATCGGGATATGTTTCTAGATGTGGGAGGCGGATCAAGGGCGAAATATGATTGACATTGCGGCGTAATTTACGGAGTACTATGAGCAAGGTATTCGAGTTAAAGGGCGATTCATGCCAAGTATCTTGCCTTTCCGGAAGTGAAGAACTGCAGCATTTCAGTGTGACACAAAAGTCTCGATGTGGAATTGGAATTTGGGTCCGATGGAGTTGAAGAGAATGGAAGAATGGAAGACCTGGAGAGTGAGTGACAGGCGGGCTAGAGAGAGACTCGCATGGGACGCTTATCCCTCTCTGGGTAGAAGGCCTCTTCTTCTGGTCTGTTTACCACTTCGTTCCGTCAGCATTACCTTAGTGCCGTTGCAGTGGCAGGCCGCATATTGACAGGAAACGACCCCATTCGCGAGCCACTTCTCCGGTGCAGGGTTTGACATGTGTTGACTCCGCTGCCGCGCTTGCGCTTCCCACTCGTCCAGTACCTAATGCACGATCTCTCCATATCCGTCTTCCGTTTCTCCATCTCCTCCATCTCCATCTTTGTTTGGCCCCCGCCCGCCGTGCCGTGCGTGCGGAGAAGAGCTGTTGACATCCGATCCACTGGTTTTTGTTCGCTCGATTCTTCTTTCGTCAGATCACTCTGCATTGGTGGCAATCACAGCTTTGTTTCGAACCGCCAGTGACTTCATGTGAGGGAGCTGATGTGATTGTCACTAATGCAAGGGGACGACTCTCCCAGCCTCTTCATTTTCTACCGCCATGTTTGCCGTGAAAATCTAGGACTCGAAATCAATATTACAATGAACAGGGTTGCAAAACTACAAAACTGCTCAAAAAGGAAAGTTGTAACAAGAAAGAACGAAAGAAACTCCGTAATCATCCGTATTCGTAAGACGGAGGAACTCATCACATGCACAATGTAGCAACCTCGATGTGCAGCCCTCGAATCATCCATCACATTGTTTTCTACCGATTGGCGGTTCCTCAAATTCACGGTGACCATTTGTGATGCGTGATGCGGAGAAGTAGTGGTAATGATTCCTCCGAGGCGAACCTGTCACAAGGTAGAAAATCTCATGCATGAGAGCCCTTGGGGGAAAATGCACGACACCCATCTACTACTGCTGATGATGTATGTACGCGCACGCTGGAACCGCCCAATGAGAAAGTATTGGTGGTAAGCGTGTGATGATAAATCATGATGGTGTGAAGAACCTGAGGATTGATTGATAAAGGTCGACAGCCTTCCCTGATTTTCCAACTGTCAATGAGTCCTTGTCCGTTAACTCCATTCTCACGGCGGCACAGCTTGCGGAGTTTTGCCATTCAACCCTCCGCTTACTGCTTTGTACGAGGCCTTGTTGTTACCTAAATACGTGCCACGCCGTATAATCGGAGGCCAGGCAACATATCACCGAGTCGAGTATCCGTACCAAGGCCCCAAGGCTCGGAAACTGTCTTGTATTGTATGTTTTATGATTCGCCATCCATTCCAGCCTTGTTGACATACATAGAGCCCTAGCAACCAGTGGATATCGTCCTCGGCTACTCTGCCTTGCGACAAGACCAACCAGGTTACTCACTGGCTGACGGCGCAACGACTCCAGGTGGTAGCCTGCCGGTAGCTTCCAGTCATCGCCAGCCTCGCGTCGCACTTGTGTCAAGCAAGTGCTATTAAGGGCCAGGCTGATAGCCTTTTGCATGGATTACGAGGACCACATTCACAAGCTCCAGGGAAAACGGCGCCCCAAGTCCATCATCATCCTTGCTGGCCGCTCCGTTGCGTCAGCATTTTGTTCGTATTTCCGTATCCTCAGGAAAACTTTCCCATACCCTTACCCAGCCCAATACCCTAATTAATCTAAGTTACTTTAATATTCCAAAGCGTGTCCAGGGGTTGTAACGGTCTACTGATTGCCCTGGCCAGGCTTGAATCACACCGAGCGAGCTTTGGAGCTGGGCCCCCTGTTGGTTCGGTTGCCGCCAGCGCGCCTAGAAGCCCAAGGAGAAGGAAAAATTTTCACCGGAAGAGAATCGCGGGCATCCGGGCCTGCAGCAAGACGTTGGGATTCCTTGGGATTTGGATCCAGGCCGTCAATCTCGCTTACTCCCCGCCGGTAAATTCAACTGGCTCTTCAGTGGGGACACACGCCCTCTGTCTGGATATTCAAGCCAATTTCTGACCTGGCGAGTTCTGGCTGTTGCTCGCTGAATTTCGGAACAAGGGGAATTTGAGAAGTGAGAAAGAGGCGTGCGAGACGAGACATCGGTGTCAAGAGAAGCAAGCAATATTCGATCAGGGAGCCCGGTACTGCACTGAACCCCGCCTCCCGAAAACTCCGTCAGGTAAATATTATTTATTTTTTTGTTCATTTTGAAGAAAAGTTTTCTGTGGCCTCGTCTCGTTTTCCTTTTTGTCGGATCCGCACACTTTTCACTCATCCCAGCATTGTTTCTCCCTGCATTTGGTGGCTGGCTCGATGTGATACAGGAGGAAACAGAAAGAAAAAGAAATAAAGAAAAAGAAAAGAAACGAGGCTCTGGAGAAAAGGGGAAGTCGAATTGTGTGCGTTGTGTGCGAGTGCAGTGTCCCTTGTGTTGCTGCTTGTCTTGTTGTTGAGAGACAAAGAAGCACCAGTGCACTCAGTGCGCCACTATATACACACCCTGGGACAATTACATGACACTCAGAGCTGAACTGGATGGGAAAGCAGTCAATCAAATTGGCCTGTCAACTTTTCATGCTCTTTTTTGCTCCTTTTCACATGAAAGGCTGCCTCTTTTGCCTACCTATCACAACAATTATCTGCTATGATATTCTGCCCCCTATTCCTTGGATGTGCTTTTTCGCCTCTTGGTTCATGAACATATTAGCTGACGA
Source organism: Fusarium proliferatum ET1 (assembly GCF_900067095.1). Taxonomy (NCBI): domain Eukaryota; kingdom Fungi; phylum Ascomycota; class Sordariomycetes; order Hypocreales; family Nectriaceae; genus Fusarium; species Fusarium proliferatum. Next base: position 2,423,332 of record NW_022194795.1, on the reverse strand, counting down.
GTGGTTCAAGACTGAGTCATAGTTTGCGCGTGAGAACTCGAGTTGAATCATAATTGATCAAACCCGAAAATACCAGTACCCAACCAAAAAAAGATAACACTGAATTGGGTTGCGGAAGCGGTAGGGCGTTTAAAAAGAAAAAAGCGCCATATACAGCCATCCACAAAATTATCGGAAAACCCAGCAAAACTTGGCCGCATTGCAGCGTCTGGCCTTGCAGCGGTGGTCCTGGTAAAGACTGCGTCACCGTTTTGGCTCATTTCGCCAAAAACAATCAAAGTTGAGGCCAGTGCGCGGCGCACGTTGACTCGACTGGTTGGAGAGAAATTGGCTGTGCGCACGTACAGTATGGGTTTTTTGACTAAGCGTTAAACTCTGTCTCTTCTTACACCCTGATTAGCAATACGATACGATACGGTGCGGTGTTGTCCTCGGTCGCGATCAATTAATCAAGCAACACTGCCTCTTTCTGAGTCATATCAGTTCGAGGTGATTCTAGTACTCGCCAGGGATATCGAATAAAAGCACGACTTGAGACTGATTTACAGTCAAAAGAGCACAAAAGATTCTAAATTAATCACCCAAGACTCACTCAGCATTGCGCAGCAGCACAGCACAGCAAAGCGCTGCAGTCACTGCAACCACTGGAATCAAGTTCAGCGGCGAGAAGAGTGCAAATGCGAAGCCTACATAAGCCAGGTTGCACCCCTGTCTCACTGTTGGAAGAGTCACTCAATTCTACCACACCCTCACAAAGCCTGCCTGCGGCTTTTCCACCCCCTGCCCCTATCTGAGACCCCCTGTCCTCACTTTTTTTTTTTACTCAACCCCCGGTCGGGCCCCTCCTCCCACTAGCGTCCTCCCCTGCCATCACCCGCTAAGGTAGTGTAGGCAGGTTTGGGAGTCGGTGCGGTACGTGAGGTGTCCACACCCAGAGACACACACACAAATCTTAGAATATATATCTCTGTTGCTTCCCGCTCACCCTCCTTTCCTCCTCTCTTTCACGTATCTTGGCGATTGCCAATCACTCTGAATCCCCAAACAAGTTCATCAAAACTTATTCAGCACGTCGTTGCATCGACGTCATCGCTCTTTTTCTCAATCAATTACTCATCTGGCTTCTGGACCCCCGAAGCGTCCAGCGTCTTCTCGACACTACTACCAGGTTCCACGGGATCTGGTGCCTATTCCTCCAAGTTGAGGAGAGATATAATACCCATCGGTCATGTTCGCCGTCGCAAAAGAATCTTCTAACCTCTTTTCCTCCGACTACATACCGAGGTGACGGGCCTATTCCATCACCTCCCCTTGGGCGTCTCTTCCCCGGCGCATCTTGATCGTTGAATCTGCTTGCATGCAGTCTTGACATTCCTGACAAGCCAACTCAACTTACTCACTAGAAAAAGACAAAAAAAGACACGATAACAACTCGGAAATCCGCGAGCGACACGACAACCCAACAACTGCGGGTGCTCGGGAGGAGACCAGTTGTTTGAACCCTGGAAACAGCGGATGTCAGTTGGACATCGCCACACAATAACATGAGTTACAAATCTCCACGAACTCCTGGATCGACGCCGATCCACGACTACGACAGCGTCTACTCGAGGATGTCGTCCGCAACTCCAACCCCTTCCCCGAGGCCGACCTGGGCCGACTCAACTCCCAGGCGGCCAGCGACGCGAGCGGCTCATTCGCGATTCAACAGCTACTCTCAGGCTAGCGACTTCAGCCCTCGTCCTCCAAAGGACTCGCCTCGCTACAACAGCATTGGGCAATATAGCACGGCAGATGTGAGTCACAAAACTTCTTCGTCGCGCAGGCCTTCCGAGTCATCTCCGCGCTCCAAGCGCGACCGCCGATTCTCATTTACCTATGTCCGGGCTTCCACCCCATATGGAGAATCCGACGAGGACGAGATCATCGAGGCGCTGGGACATACATATGTGCTTCCCGCACAGTCCCGCTCCAAGATCAATCATCACCGCAAATCCGCTTTCCTACCTCGAGACTTTGATGATGACCGGGGACGGTACACTAATTACGACGACTACCTGCAGGGTGCTACCACCGCCGCTGTCTACGATGACTACTACACACGAGAGCAGGCTTCCACTTTCCAGTCGCCTCAGCCTCAACCCCGACCTCCTACCAGCTTCGGCCACAGCCGTCGATCCTCCACCGCGGTCCCCCCTCCCCGGCCACAGACTGTCCGTCCCGCCAGCTCACACCGCAGCAAGCCCGCCTCTACCCCTTCCACTCCCAAGGCTACCGATGCCGATGCTCGCAAGCACCGCATTCCTGCTGGATACTCACTAAAGAACTGGGATCCTGCCGAAGAGCCCATCCTTCTCCTAGGTAGTGTCTTTGATGCCAACAGTCTCGGAAAGTGGATCTATGACTGGACCGTCTACCACCAAGGTCCTGCCACTCCCATTTCTGATATGGCTGGTGAGATGTGGCTGCTTCTCATTCAGCTCGCTGGCAAGGTCAAGCGAGCTGAGGAGACAGTCGGTCGCGTCCGCACTCCTGACAACCGTGACCTTGTTGAGGAGTTCATCGAGGCCGGTGAGCGCCTCACCGAGAAGCTCCGATCCCTCCTCAAGGCCTGTGAAGCCCCCATGCTCAAGGCTGCCAAGCGCAAGCAAGCTGGCCTTGGCAAGAATGCTGGTGTCGAATTTGTTGAGACCCTCTTTGGACGTGACCGAGAGCTCGACAAGACGGAGAAGTTTATGCAGAACGTGAGGCTCTTCAACCTTCGCTTTGACGCCAACTGTGAAGAAATTCTCCGGAACCCTACCAAATAAGCGGATCATCCATTGGACCCCTGGATTGTTTCTGTTGACCCTACCATACCTATACCTGAGGAATCTATGATACCGGCCAGTGACATTTACCAAAGCTCGCCGGACTGGATACCCATATCCGTTGTATACTACCCGGATCTCCTGGATACACACTCTCATACCCATCACAAGGATTTCCATCTATCTTTTCTTTTACGACATCTCTACCTCGTCCCAAGGAAGCGATTTCTTTTTATTGACTTGGCAATCGAAACAAAGACACCAAGACTCATGGGGCGACCTGTACCACCAGCAATGCAAACGCGCGCGCGGAGGAGGGGATCGATATCAAGGGGGCTTCTTTTTCTTCCAATTCGAGATACCCAGTGTTTTTTCCGTTCGGAATGACGCGAGCAGTTGGCGAGGGGGAGCAAGCAAGCAAGCGAGTCATCTTCAGTGATGACAAGGAGTGACAGACTCCGATTCTTTTTTTACTCTTTTTGTTTTTGGAGCTTGGATATTATCTTGTCTTTTGGGACCAGCGCGCGTTAGGATAACAAAAGTGATTGACACTTAGAACGGAAGGCTATTTACTACACGGTAATCTGGAGGATTTGACGTCTTTAACGTTCCTCATTGATGGATGGAAGCAATGTCCTCATGCATTAGAGCTATGAGGAGGGGTTGGGGGCGTTAAGGATTGGTTATACCACTTTCAAGATGGATACTTTTGATTTCGATTATTTTAATATTTAGGCAAAAAAATCGCAAACTATCTACACAATTATCTCTGTTGTTCCTGATGTCTATGAAGTTTGATGTGACTGTATACAATGTACCTCCAAGCACCACAGTACCGCATTTGGTGATTGCGTTTCCTGATCCTGTTTGGACATGATTATCCCCTCGTGTTTCCGTTTTAACAAACCCCGCGTGTGAGCGAGGGGTATAAACGCAAATGGCTTGGTTTGAGGCACTTTACTTCTACAACGTGGGTTAGTGAATGGACGATCCGGCATGAGGTCATGGCCAAGCAACCCCTGGACAACTAATGCGTCATGCAGTTTCAAGAGCCCTTGAATTGAAGCAACAGTCATTTACTTTTGTAGGATTGATTAACATGATTGTGATGTAATTTACTGGGATATTCCATGATTTGACGATGACCACCTGACCAGCGATCGTTACCGTAGACTTGAGAGGCTTTGTTTCAGCCAGTTTGCACGACTCGCGCTAGGGGCTTGGGCATTGGAATGTGTGAAACTTTGAAAGAATGACTTGCAGGTGCTTGAAGTGGAGGGAGCTAAACGTTGGAATCAGTGGGTTTCAGATCATACAAAGGTGGAGATGCCGTTGAGAAATGGTGTTGGGACTTTTTGGAATGAATCCTTTCCCTTGACTCGTAAAGTTGAGAGCTAGAAGCTGAGGCGTTAGACGTACGTTGTTCGGGGAATGCCGTATCTTGAGTTTTTGCTAGAGAGTGAACTTTGTCATGTATGAAACCGTTACAATCAGCCATTGTCTACTTAGTAAAAGTTTCTTTCGTGGATGAAGGCTGTTACTGAGAGAGGCTTAGCTAGTGGTGGTGTGGGTGCAGCGAGCGGCTACAAGGCCAATGAGTGCACAGGTGAATTACCTTGCTTTTCCCTTTTTTCGCGGTTTTTACCACGTGTGGCATATGGAGGGTAGAGGAGGGGCTAGAGGGAGGAGAGGTTGGGGGCCAGATTGATATGCTGGATCTTGCATCTGGGAGGCACATGTGATCCAATGTGATGTGATAAGACGGAAGGGGGGGTCTCGATTGAGGCCGCAGTGAGAGAAATATCCCAGTCTAGAAATGTTTGCATGTTGGGGTTCTACAGAGCGCATTTCTACTGTATGTGGTCTGTGAACAACCCCCAATTGTAACTGTAACCTTGATACCACACCACACCACGATGTGATGTGATGTGTGTCCGGCAAAGGTCCCCCTTCCCCCCGTGCGCCGGCGTCTAAGACGCCCGTCATCCCGTGAGGGAGGTTGGGATTATTGCAATGCGTATAGCCGTGATTACATCCTGGGGATGACAGGTGTGTAACACTCACGGGCTGGATTCATACCTAAGCTGCGAGGCTCAGCCTGCAGAAAGAATTAATAAGTAATGTAACCCCGACAAAATATGCACAACGTAACGTAAGCAGTGCATACAAGGCTGAGCGTGCAGTAAATAATTAATTATAGAATGTTAAGCTCAACCTCTTATATAGCAAGATATGCCCTGTTGTAGAACTCTATGACACTTGGATGTCTCGGCCCAGTGCCGTGGGATGATTATTATGTACGACATCAGCTGAAAAAAGCTTCGTGTCGCACAAAACGTTGCACCTGTCTGATTCGTTTGTTAGACGCAGCATGTTGTTGTAAGTGAGATAGTCGGGAGTATCCTGTGAGAGACGGACACGTTTGACGGGTGTATCGATTGAGCTACATATACATGCGGGTAGATTCTTTCTCAGCCTTGCAACGCTGGGTTTTTGTCGACGGACACGAGCATGTCTCGTCTCAGACTTGTGTGCGGCAGAGGTTAGATTAGCTTGACTAGTACCTCGAGCGAGTTGATGCTGGGAGGTTGTAGCACAAGTGGCGCTGTTTGAGCTTCGTGTAAGTGAATGGCGAGTATCCCCTCTTTGGTAGCGGGCTCGATATCGCGCTCCTGCGAGTCGCCGATGTACACGATATCTTGCGGTGCGATCTGAAGATGATCAAGTACCTTGCCGAAGAGTCCATCGATCTTGGCCACACCGAAGAAGTTTGTGGTCGCGAGAAAGTTGATGTACTTGTCGATGCCCAGGTCTCTCACTGCTCGTTGCTGTGCATCCTGCGGTCCTTCTGTAATCACTGCGATCTTCCTTCCGGACGCCTTGATTGCTTCGAGAAGAGAAACAGCTCCTGGTTTGAGTGTCAAGTTATCCACAAGAACACGCTCGTAGTCCTCTAGCAGCTTATCGACACTATCGTGACTCAATCCAAAATAGCTCAATGTGGCAGCGAAGCGAGCGCGACGGTAGTCATGTGAGGTTTTTCCGTCGGTGAATGCATCGGCGGTTCCTTGCTTCAGAATGATTCCGTATTGGGTTTGAAGATCTTGGAGTGTAGTTGATGGGTTTTCGTTGGCGATGCGTGTAAGAACGCGAGTTGTGGCTGCGCGGCTGGCTTTGCGGAATTCATGGAGAGTATCGTCTAGATCGAATCCGAACCAGGTTCTAGTCTGTAGGCTATCATGTAGCTGACCCCCATCTTTCTCGGTGGCAGAAGACATTACAGTGACGTTTCAAGGTGTTGCGAATAGGTTATTGCGAGAGTTGAGTGGATGTTTTTATAACGCACGCATGAACAGTCCGTCAAGGCGTGATCAACGGAGCATATGCTTGATCCGCTTTAAACCTAATTAAAACAAAACTCTACTCTCAATTTAACAACATGTTTAAACCCACCCCATATATTCCAAGCGGCTTCAAAGCTTCCTCTTTTTCTATTGACCACTCGGCAGCACCTGAGAGTCCACACGAAGTCTCGGGTAGGTGACTTCTCACTCCAAGTTGACTTTCAACATTCAGTCAACACCATCCTCTTAAGGTCAGTCCTAGACCGTATGGACAGTCGTCTCATAGATTTACAAGCCGGCACCAGTATTTTGACAACATTTTTTACTACTTTCTGGGGCCTTCAATTTTGTAGATGAAGTTGATTGACTACAGAAAGTCTTATGATTCAACACTCCAGTCCCATAAACCTCCAAAGTGCTTATCATTTCATTTATTATTAAAGAATTATCGGAATCCCTCTGGTATCTTAATTCCTACTACTTATGAGACATCTTACCTATCTTATATGAATCCTGTCATTATTGTCACTGAAGGTCGGATTCATGTGAATGCAGCGGTGATGACTAAGCGTGCAGTAGCTGGTCAAAATTCCCCATCATCTCATGCGAGAGGTTGGGTTGGATCAGCTCAACCCGAGGTTCAATAAACAACAAGAACGGTCGCAGTTACAACGCCTGGCAAGTCAATTGGGGTCAAATCAACACAGAGATACCCTGGACTTTTCTGAGCTGTTAAAAGTCTCATCACGTCACAATGCACTATGTCAGATTTCTGGGGCCACCCAAGGTGATTAAGAACCGCCGCGGCACCCTGGTACAGCTGCTCTTCACCATCACAACAGACCTTGGCGACTCATTCCTCTTCCCAGAAAGGTTTCTAGACCTACAAGTTGTCGCCATCGCCGCTTCACCCGAAGGAAGCTCAACATGGCTCCTCTCAGACCCCGGACATCTCGACTGGGAACCCGGCATGCGCGTTGCAAAGCCAGCATTGGAAATGCCCGTCGCTCTTGAACGAGCTCTTGAATCTGGAATGAGAGTCCATGTCTGTGTCCGGGCATCAGAGCCTGTTCACACCGCGGAGAGTGTCCCACGCATTCTGGCCTTGTCGGCCGAGAAGATGCGGTATCGGAAGGAAGCTGCAGAGAAGGGCGCTGTCATGCCAGCTTGGGTGCCTCTAACTCTCACACCAGCAGACAATGCTGTGTCGATTCGAAGACTCCAACTGAACGACACACCTGAGGGGCTGGGAACAATTGAGATTGAGGAGGAGATCGGTGAGAGCATTGCGCGTCACATCTGGGATGGCGGCGTGATAGCGACGTGCGCACTTGCAGGTATCGAGACTGCTCCCGATTGCGAGTCCAGTCAAAACCCCTGCATGAGAACAATGAAGAATATCTTCACCCGTCAGAAGTCGATCCGTGTGTTAGAATTGGGTTGCGGTGTGGGCATCTTGGGTGTTGGGCTCGCCGCTGTGTACCCCCGACTGCAGCCTGAAGGTGGCGACTGCACCATCCTCATGACTGATCTACCGGAAGCTGAGGAGCGCGCGAGATCTAACATGAAAAGGTTGGAAAATTCTCATCTACGCTTCCAGGAGAACCCTGTTCGAATGCTCTACGAAAATCTTGACTGGGAGGAGGGCAGACAAGGTCGCTTTGGACCCGACGTTCGATCTGGACCTTGGGATCTTGTGATGCTCAGCGACTGCACTTACAATGTCGACATGCTGCCAGCACTTGTTGAGACGCTCTCAGCCATCCATGCAGCAAATCTGACCTACTTCCCGCAAGGCGAGCCATTTACTACAAAAGTATTCCTAGCCACCAAGCCTCGCCACGAATCAGAAGACGTTCTGTTTGAGCTTATGGACAAGGAAAGCTGGTACAGCGTTCACAAGCAAGTCTTGCCGAAGCCTGTCCTTGGTGGTGTGCCTCAATCTGTCGAGCTTCATCTATTCGACAAATCTGGGCTCAGCGATGGCAGGGGTGAGATGAGGGGGGAGGACAAGAAAGAGGAAGATAAGGGAAAGAAGCACAAGGGAAAGAAAGAGAAGGAGAAGGAAAAGGAAGCACAAGACTAGGCTGAAGCTGCAAAGGGCCTCAGGCAATTCATCGCAAGGCGACCGCATACCAAAACGTGGATAGCCAATTGTCCAAACAATGCGCTCACCGTCACACAGCAACAAACACCTCAATAGGCTACTGCGACGACTTTTGCTTTGAGGCTCGACTCTGCAGACAATGATGGTGCCGAAAGGCTCAATGTCATTGGGGTTACCCCGCGTGTTGTGTAACGCCCTCCAGCCCTGATATTTCGAGGATTGGACACAGCGATTGGAAACGAACCAGTAGGAGGAATGGGCGGGGTGGAAGATGACTTGCTTAATTGACCGGTGTGGTGGTGTGCTGATGAGTTGTCCCTCAAGCCCACGAACGGACCATGAGGCTCTGCGATGGCCTCAAAATCGAGAATCCCCGATCGTGTATTTAGCGACGAGTTTAAAATGTCCACCATTTCTAGCGATAAAATTGATACTTCATTCTTCAGGCAATCATGGCAGATACAAAGGTCAAGGTCAATGGCCATACTAATGGCAATGTCAATGTCAATGGCACGACCGACAAGACAACCACCAAGAACACCAAGCTATGGCAACTCCTCGCTCTAGCAAAGGAAGTCTCCAAAGATGTCGGCTCAATCGAAGACTTTGAGAAATCAGCTGAGGAGCGAGAAGCTCTCAAGCAAGAACTCGAAGCCAAACAAGGCGAGAACAAGCGTCTCCGCGAATTCAACGACAAGATCGTGCGAGAGTTCTCAGACCACAAAGCACAAGCCAACGCAAAGACTGAAACACTCTTTGCAGAATTTGAACAGAAGTATAAAACTTATGAGTCTAACAAGGCAGCCGTTGAAGCCATGGAGAGAGAGGTCAAAGAAGCGAGGGAGAAACTCGCTGCTGCGGAGGTGAAGGAGGGAGAGGTCGAGAGTTTGAAGCAGAATCTGGCGGCTGCGGAGGCGCATTTGACCAGTCATGCTTCTGAGATTAGAGAGATGAATGCGGAGTGTGAGTTGCAGAAATCGCAGATGGAGGCTAATATCGAGGAGTTGAAGGGGTGTAAGGAGAAGTTGACGCAGGCGCAGAGTGATCTTGGGGAGGGTATTCTGCGAGACTTTGGAACTGAGGAGGTCAAGAAGTTGTGAGTAATCTCTCTGATGTGAGAAATGGGTTGAACTGACGAGGATAGGCGATCTGACCTCCAGGAGCTGTCAAAGAAGGTTCACGACTTTGTCAATGAGTATTTCAACGACCACGATGGCGCACAGGTAGGACCACGCGTTTTGCGCTCTCTGAATTATACTGACAACTGCTAGGACTCTGCGAGCGAAATACAGGAACTTCACGCCCGTTTTCCCAAGATCCCGCTCTCAACTCGCACCACCAAAGCAAGTGCCAAGATGCGCTGCGCTGTCGCTGACGCTGTAATCGCGGAAACACTCCTCTCTTATGTCTTTGTCCCCTTCTACGTCGCCAGCGACATGAGGGCCACTGCATCTAGTATGCTTGGCTTCTTTAAAGGCGATGAGCGCCGAGAGACAGTGTATCGCTCTCAAATTCTCGGATCCCTCTCTGATTCTGAGCAAACTGAGACGGTCCAAGAGGACATTGTGCGCAAAGCGAGCAACGAGGTGCGAAGCACTCTGCACCCGCTCGTCGTGGCGTACAAACAGACTGGCTTCTACAATGCTGTCCCAACACTGTTCAGACAGGCTGTTGCACTTTGGGCCGATACGCAGCGCTCTCGCGACATGATCACTGCAGAGATGCCCGATGAGGAAGATTCTCGAGGTGCGCGCCAGTATGATGACTACGACGTCGGCAATGCTCGCAAGACAAAGGGAAATCCTAAGCCGGCGGTCCTCGCGATTCTGTTCCCGCAGTTCGTCTGTCGCGATGAAGTCATCGCCGAGGGCGTGGTTCTCAGATCCGACCAAGCTGCTGTTCTTGAGGCGCTTGAGGAGGCAAAGGATAACGGAGGTGCGAATGGTGATACGAAGAAGAAGCCTGGAACACGAAGGAGATCTTCTGCGGAACCAAAGTCTCCGCTTCGCAAGTGACTCTCACGGCTGTTCTGTATACGGAGAGAGGAGGAAGTGATTGATGTTTGGGTTTGATGTGATTGTACATGGTAGGGAAAACACGAGGAAGTGGGATTGCATATGTATGTTTGAACTTTGGTGCATTTTGGATGTAGATATTAAAAACGAGAAGAAAATAAATCAAAATTTGCGGTAATTGCTTCTTTTCCCGGTGTTGATTTTGGTGCAAACAGCGAATATCGCAGTTGTTATGAGCGCATAGAATGGTGATCCTGTCAATTGCATCGGCTTTCTGGTATTTATACTGAGCTTGACACAATAAGACTGTTCCATATGGGCAAAGATGAGGCAATAGCTGGCAATTAATAATTTATCAGAGAATTTTCTGTGATTTATTCCCGAGCTAGATAATCTGACTCCAGTTAGGTGACGTTAAGCAGATTCATTAACACCAGCTCGAACCTTGCTCCGCCTCCGATGTAGAAGATACCCTACTCCAGTGGGCAGAGAGTCTCCCTTTAGTCTTCGTCTTCGTCTCCGTAACCGTAGTAGCGGGCCCATTTCTCCATTTCCTCGTCGTAATCGACAGTCTGCGAGGCATCTTGGTTGTGACCAGTAAGGCTTTGCTGCCGTTCCTCTACAAGTTTTCGTATGGTCTCCTGCTGTTTATCTACAGTCCGCTGCAGTTTACCGAATCTTGTTGCCAGTTGGGTCAGGAGGTGTCGTGCATGCTGTCCCTGGTCAACTGGGTGGTTTCACCAGGTAAGATCAGTGCCAATGTCGCCCCCGTAGCGTCTCTGGACAGAACCTCTGATAGCCGCTCCGACGGCGCTGGCATTGAGTTTTCCGAGTCCGTAGATACCTACGAGAACGAACCAATTCTCGTAGGTGATGTTGTACCACCAAGGTCCCCTGACCTGCTTGTCCCACATCTTTTCAGCCAGAGGGAAATTTAAATCCCTTAACGAGGAGCAATTGGAGGGCAAGTCTGGTGCCAGTAGCCGCGGTACTGGTACGATGGCTTAGTTCGAGAACTCTTGTTGTGGTGAAAAGCGCCCTCCTTCAGGAGACTGGGGATGTTGTCGCGCACGTCGCGGGGCGTACCGGGAGCCTTCTCCTTGAACATCTCGACGATATGGGCCGCAGTCTGTTTGTTGGCATCCTTCAGAACCCCCATGGGCAGGTCGTCAACAGTCAGACTGTTGACTGGGTCATCACTGAGAATCACCACACCGCCTTCGTCAGCTACCTCGACGACGGTAGCTGGTGTTGCCCTCGGCTTGGGGCCAGCCATCTCGTTGCTCTGCTACGGTTCGTTAGCAAATATTTAGTAGGCTACGTTCATGGGATCTGGATACTCACACATTGCAACGCATAATTGTATGTGATCTTGCAAAAGTGGGTGTGAAATTGGAAAGTCGGTCTTCCCGCGCAGATTGGAGAGATGAGTGCCCAGAGAAGATGAGGATGTTGGCGGGTATTTAAGATTGTGCTGATTGCTGGCATCAAGGTGCACGAGTTGTTGACGCGAGAGATTTGCGTTTCTGATGTTTGTGTACCAGCTTGATTTCCCCCCCTTCACATTATCATTATGCAACAGAATCTGTTTGAGTCAAAGTGCGAAAGTGTACGTTCTATCGTGTTCCAAAAAGTTCTCTTATTACAGATGCTGAAGCTATTGTGCACTCCTGGCAGCTGTTGACAGCTGCGTGTACTAGCAAAGTCGCTGAGTTTTCTATATAAACCATATACCATCTCACGCTTTCGGAATTTTCTTGATTCTGCTTTTCTTTTCCTTCATCATCTCACTTTCTCTTTTCACAGTCTCCAAATTGACTCACATCAGTCACTACCCAACATGTCTTATAGCGGTGACCAAGGAGGGCGTGCACTAGGAAATATCACTGGCTTTCTATATTAACTATATGCTATCTTATACCTTTGGAATTTTCTTAATCCTTCTTTCATTCCCTTTATTAACTTATTTTCTTTTTGAATTCTCTAAATCTACTTATATTAGTTGCTACCCCATAGATCTGACGGCCATGACTAAGGAGGGCCGCAGCCTACACCATCCAAGAAAGCGCGGGCAAAGTCTGAGGAGCAGGACACTGAAGAAGGTATAGAACTTAAGAGTGCTCTGCCTTGCATTCTATGCTTCAAGAACGCTCTCACCGTGGCGTCAAAAAACCATCGTAACTCTTCCGGAACAGCTCATCGAAGTGCTCACATTCGACTGCAAGTTTCCTTATACCAACTCCAAGAAGTGCATGAACTGTGACAAGAACATCAACCGGTATTTAACTTGAACCGAGCTCAGAGATATTCATACTAACTGGGTGTAGCATACTTGCAATGATGAATGGCAACTACATGGATATTATCTCCATTTTCAAGGCTGCCGGCAAAATGTTAAAGGACGGGACGGATCGCTTTCAGGACGCGCACAAACTTGGCATCGTCAAAGCCCTGATCAAGTTCGGCCAACACTCTGAAGTCCTTGTCAACACTCATGCTCTGACGCTCGATGATATTATATGAACTTAGGGCCTGCTATGATGAATTTAGGGTCTCTTATGATAAGTTTAGGATAGAATTTACTTCTCTACTCTGCTTCTCGTCATAGTTTAGGATATATCTCTCCATCACATCTCGGGCCATTCTTGATGCGGCTGCAAGCGTCGCAATAGTTAAGAGGCTATTTAATTGCAACTCCAAGGCGTTCTTAACGGCGTAGGATGTTCCAACTCGAAAGAATTATCTCTCTGCTGTGATAATGTTTCATCCATCTATCCAACCACATAAAAGCAATCACGTGATACGTACGTTTCATTCGAGCTGCAACCAACATTGGAGGGTTGCGTGAGGTTTGCTAACTTACCGACAATCAGCTACCTCACGCATGCCAATCGTATCATCATAATTTCAGAAATTTCAACTTGGTCGAGAGCCGCTCCTGCCTGTCTGGTAACTCGAGCCTAACATTTGCCCCTATACAATGGCCAAGACCAAGGACCTGATGGCTGTCTCGTCGCAGGCTGAGCTCAGACATGTGTTGGACCAACTCCATGAGCAGGAGGACGCTCTCATCTACAAGCTTGATGCCCGAATGAAGGACAGTAGGAACTTGTATCAAGATATTGACGGCCTTGATAGTCTCCATGGAAACCTGGATATGCAACTCATCGTAGCTCGAAGCATCCATAGCGCAATGCTATCTCCCGCAGGCGACACCGCTGGGCGACTATCCACCATGATACGCGCTTTAGATATGGAGAAGAGAAGAGTAGAAGCTACGCTAATTGTTATCGAGCAAGTTATGGAGCTCAAGACGTGTATAGCTGGTCTCATAGGCAGCATGGGTGCTCCTCAGGACTGGGAGGCTGCCGCCAACTACCTCTCACGCGTATCGAATATACCCGAGGATATTGTTCACGGGGACTTCGCTCTAGCCGTTGTCCCAAGCATTGAGGCTCCAGATCCCCCATGGACTACAATTCAGACTGCTCGCAAAAGCCTCTGCACTCTATTCTTGAGGGAATTCAACGCCGCTGCCGCACAAGGTGACGGTGCAAAGGTCGAACGGTTCTTCAAGCTATTCCCAGTCATTGGAGGTGGTGCGGAGGAAACGGGGCTGGAAGCCTACGGACAGTATATCTGCCAAGGTGTGGCGGAAACAGCCCGATCAGCTCTCAGGCGACCACAAGAGGAACGTGGCAGACAGAACGATTTGTTTTACGCAAATAACCTAGCACGACTCCTTGAGCACATTGTGCAAATCACCAGCAGCCACAGTGGTCTGGTAGAGAGGCACTACGGCGCTGATAAAGTCGTGAAGGTCATTGAAAGACTTCAAAAAGAGGCTGACATACAGGGCGGAATTATCTTGGATACTTGGAGCGAAGAGCGGTCGGTTGCCAGGATTATGGCTGACATTAAGAGTTACCCATTCTCTTTTCTCTCGAAAAGCATGGTGCCATTTCAGAGAGGCATTAGTTTTGCGCTACGAGGCAACGAAACGAACAAGGATAAATTCAACTTGGACGTGAAGAAGGTTGAGGAGCTCTTTGGAGAAATGACATCAATGCTGAGGAGTTGGTCACTTTACAAACGACTTGTTACAAGTAGATGCAAGGTGAGAAACAAATCTATATATGCTATCACTTACTGACCATCGGCTTTAGGGCGTTCTCGACCACGAAGAAAAGCAACCGCCTCCGAAATTTCTGGATCAATGTGATCTACACAAGAAGGTCTCAGAGAAGCTCATAGAGCCATATAAACTTACGGCAACATTTCTCTTCCGAAGATCAGTAGAGAAGGCTTTTGAGATGGATACTGCGCCAAGTGGCCTCTCACTATTGAAGCCATGCGATGGCAGTCCACCATTTATTCTGCAAGCCTTAGACGACGTAATGTACGTCGTGGACAATCTTCTACAGCATGTCCTGTCTACGGGAAACAGAGAGGTGACCGTCTCTGCCACATCGGCTATCAGCAGGGTCCTCGAATCTGATTTCATCGGGATCATCCATAGGCGCATGAAAGATGAGTGCTATCCCAAAGCAGCCGCTCAGGGTGGGTTTCCACGGGAGGAAAAAGTCATCAGCTTCATGGTTTTGATGAACACTCTTGACATGGCAAAAGAGTACTTAGACCGTATTTTAACCTCCAGAGGTTACGTCTTAGAAACCCAAGGTGCTGATGTGGCTATCTCATCTACGCAAACACTCAACGACTCCTTTACGTTTGGCAGGGATGCCGAAATGGTTTTGAATGGACTTCGGAGGCTGAAAGATGCACTATGTGCTAAAGCTACAGAGCTTCTGAACGATGGCATACTTGCACTGTTTGATGAGGTGTTGTGGCCTCCGATCAGGCTGATCCTCACAACCTCTTTCCAAAACGCTGTTTATGATGTGTCGGAAGGGGAGCCATTGGCCGAAGAGGATGTTGATAGAGAGACAATACAGCAAGTGTCGTTGCGATTCGAGGCCAAGTGGTTAGCCTTGACACGGCCACTGAAGCACATCATGACGCCGAGAACATACGCAGCGTTGGCTTGCCTCGCAGCTAACAAGCTGGCAAGGGTGCTAGAGAAGCGTGCTTGGAGTTCCTCTGGTCGTGTGACTACATTTGGCGGTTTGCGGTTGGAGTCGGACTTCTCTGGTATCATAAGCGTCATCGCCAAGGACGACTACACCCTTCGCAAACCGTTTGCCCGATTGCAAGAGATTCTTGAAGTTGCTAACATGGAAGACGATGAATGGGATGAGCTTGAATCAGCATACGGCTCGTCTAGGCAAGAAAGAAGCAGGTTACTACTCAGCGACGAGGACATAGAAAGGTCGCGTAAGATCGTGAGAAGATAGTCATTATGCCAACAGACACAGCAAGTTTATCAGCTAAGCGATGCTCCGCTACGAACCATCTCACTAGTGACATTGAGCTTAGATGTCGTCTACTTCAGTCTTGAGACCTATACTAGTCTGAATTAACATCTAGGTATCCTAATAGTAAATCTCGTAGAAGTTTAGGTAAAGATTTAGGATGAGAAAGCCTTAAAGTGAGGGCAAAGTTATGTATTAAATGAGGTAACTAGTGTTCCTCTCTATGTATAGTCTATGGTCAACTTTTCATCGTACCCGTCACAAATCTTGCAAACCCATCACATCGTCTATAATTAACGTCTTTGCTCTTTAGCGTCGGTTGAAGTTGAGGAAGCGGCTCTGAAATAGAAGTTAGCAATCGTTCTCAAGGATGGTGCTCAAACAGAATTACGTACCGCCAAGATAATGATGATTAAGTTACTTGCGATGAAGCAAGCATAGATCCCCAAATCTCTCCAGCGATTGTTGAAAGAGAGATCAAAGGTACTGTAAAACTCATCGCCCACCTTGTACGCGCAATACTCGCAGTCCCTTGTGTCGTCATTGACAAGATAGCCACGACCGCCATTGGCGAAGAAGGGCTCCATGTACTCTCCACAAGTACTGTTAGAAGGCGAAGTGAAGCGGTTGAGTTCGCTTTGCTTGCAGACAACCTCAACACCGTGGAGGGCAGTTGTGACCATGGAGCTGATCAGACGGGTGAAAGGGTCCAGTTGGTACATCCAGGCACGCCAGAAACCAGGAATTTGAGGCTTGGGGATCGTAACACCACAGAACAAGGCGAAGTTGATGATGATGAATGGATCAAATTGCGCCGAGATGAAGGGTGAGGGGGTGATACTGGCGAGGGCCTGTCCCAGCGTGACTGAGAACAACTCAGTGATTAGGATAATGAAGAACTGGAATCCTGCTCGAGAAGGCTCGGTCTGGAGTCCGGGCATGAAGTAAATTGGGAGATCTGAAACGTGTGAGTAATGGATCACGCAGATTGTTGGCTTTGAGAACTTACAGAAAGCGACCGCACACATGATCGAGTAGGGTAACTCAGCCAGGACAACGGATGAGGAGAAGACAAAGGGTGAGTACATCTTCGATGACTGCTCTCTGAAGAAGAGAGCTCGCTTGATGTGGAACATGACTTCGACTTGTGTGATGATGAGAGCGGGCAGAACAGTAACCTGGAACATGATGAAGACTCGGTTCTGCAGTGACGAACGAGAGTTGTCGAGGTTCAAGTACATGAGACCAGTGACTTATAAGAGGTTAGCTTAAGTCCTATAGTTTTACGGTAATTTAGGATAGACTTAGGGCAAAACTTACTAAGGGCGACAGCGACGTGACTGAAGATTCGAGTGAAGATGTAGTCAGGGGATCGCCAGAAAGACAGGAACATGCGCTTGCAAACAACCATCATCTGATGCTTGAACGGAGAAGCATATTCCTTCTCCAGCTCAGGATCGTTGACAGTGACCGCGGCACCAGCAGCCTGACGCTCGCGCTTTAGTCGAATAATGGTCTCCTTAACATCAGCAAACTCGGCGCTGTCCTCCCAGATATCGGCCCAGTCACGGTCTCCAACACGGGGAGCGCTTCCGGCACCAATGGCTTCAAGCATGTACTCAGCAACGTTATCAGTAGGGCCAGCCTCAGCGCCATGGCTCTTGAGATAGCTTCGCAGAACGTGAGCATCCTTGCCAATATCGCCAAAGTAAACGGTGCGACCACCGCGCTGGAGCAGAAGAAGACGATCGAAGTTCTCGAACAGAGCGGCGTTGGGTTGATGAATAGTGCAAAGAATAGCCTGGCCTGAAGCAGCGAGCTTTTTGAGGAAGCGGACGATGTTGAAGGCACTCTGACTGTCAAGACCGGAAGTAGGCTCATCGAGGAAAAGCATCAGTTCAGGCTTGGCAGCAAGCTCGACACCGATAGTGACACGCTTTCGCTGTTCGACAGTAAGACCAAATTCAGGGGTTCCAATGATAGCGTCGGCGATGGACTCCATCTCGAGAAGGGAGATGATCTCTTCGACATAGGCATAGCGCTCCTCCATAGGCACGTGGAATGGCTGTCGGAGTTCAGCAGAGAAACGGAAGGCCTCACGGACGGTCTGAGTAGGCTCGTGAACATCGAGCTGTTCGGCATATGAAGTGGATCGCTGGAAGGTCTTGCCTGGCTTCATAGCGTCGATGAGGATATCTCCGGAGATAACACCAATGTTCTTGCGTGCTGCGAGGACATCCAGAAGAGTAGTCTTTCCGGCACCGGAGGCACCCATCAGAGCGGTAAGCTCACCTGGGCGAACATAACCGAAGACGTTGTTAAGAAGTCGGCGTTCGCCTCCTGGTACAGGAACGTCATAGTTGAGGTTCTCCCAAGTGAGTACCCTCTCAGACTTGATGGTGATTTCGGAGCCCTCTTCGTTGGACTTGTCCTTGGTGCGACCATCTTTCTTAGCCGCGAGTTTCTCATTGAGAACCTTTCTCTCCTTGTTGGGCTTAGCATAGACCTTGGCAGCATTTCCTCCCATGCCGAAGTTGACGAATTCTCCGAGGACGACGTTGAGGATAAGGAAGAAGACAATAAGAGACATGACAATGCCCCAGTTTCTCCACAGATCTCCAACATGGTAAGAGAAGCCTTGAGCAACGTAGTCGCTGCCAGAGACGAGGGTGGTACCGGCTTTCGAGCCAGCAAGCGTGCAAACTTGGTGGTTGATATCGGTGTATTGGGGGCCCGCGGGGATCAGACTGTCTGCCGTGCAGGTCATTTCCAGGGATTTGAACTCATTCATCATCATTGCCGAGAAACTCAGTCCAAGGGGATTGATCCAGAAGATCCATCGGAGCCAGACCTGCTCTTGTTCATATTGGATAATGTAGCCTGACGTGACTACGAACAATGTGATGACCTGGGTATGGTTAGCAATTGAACGATTTCCAGGCCTCTAGTTTCGTATGTTCCCCCCTCGTCGTGATGTTTGATCTTGGTGATGTGGTGTTGAATCCACCAACCGCGTTGGATCCACAAGTCGGCGCGCTTGCGCCATACCTGTGAATAGCCTCGTGTAAGGACAATAGATGGGAGATTCAAGATCAACTTACAACAACAGCAAACTTGATAGCCTGATCAAATCCTGGCGATATGCAGCCAATAATTCTAAAGAACAGAGTCATCGCAATATTTCCCGATAGAATCATGAGCTACCGCGTCAAAATGAGTCAGTTTATGTCACAACATCCAATACCGCTGCGGGAAGATACTAACATAGAATGTAAAGAAGGAGCCGGCGTCTCGGACCAGGTTGGTCATGAAGTACACGATAATACTGAAGACCAAGATCTGCGAGGCAGCAAAAACCTGGTCGACGAAGATCTGAGCAATCCATAAAGCTGAGGGTCGGTGGAACGCATATGCCTTGTGCTTGTTCACAATCGTTCTGCCGGTCATAGTACTAGCGAGTTCCGAAAAGGCCTGGAAAGCATTGAAAAGAAGGGCTACAAAGAGCAGACCTCCCTTGCTGAATGCACTAGCTGAAGTCTTTCCGAGATTGAGGTAGAGGGTTCCGAGGACAATGGCGATAACGATGCTGCGGAACCATCCAACGAAGAGGTTGAATCGATCCTGCAGCTTGAGAGTGAACTGGCGCTTCATAAGGGCCCAGACCTGCAGATGGAAGCCAACTTGGTAGACTGAACGCTTGGATGTTCCACGCTTTCCCTCCTTCACAGCGAGCTGGAAGTTGTTATGCGTTTCCTCTTCGTGTGCGAGAGAAGCCTTGTACTCAGCCATCTCGGCTTCCAAGGACTTAAAAGCATCGGATTTCTTGAAGGCCTGCTCGAGAGTCTCAGGGTCGTGAGGGGTGTTTTCCTCGGAGCGACCCGGGGCGTACTCCCTCTCGAAGGCATCCGTGCAGCCTGTCAGGTAGTCGGCGCTGGTCTGGCGGGGACGAGGGGCGAAGCCAAGGCTCTCGAAATAGCTACGGGCAGAGGCTGCTGGGCCAAAGTAGACCTCCTTGCCGCCGTCAATAACCATAACCTTGTCGAAAAGGTTGTAGATGTTCTCGGAAGCCTGATACAGGGAGACGAAAGTGGTGGTCTTGTACAGGTTGGTCTGGATTCGCAGGGACTTGGCAAAATCGAGAGCGGTACTGGCGTCAAGACCTCGAGTGGAGTTATCCCACGAGAAGACTGCACCACTGCAGATCATAGCCTCTGCGATACTGACTCGCTTTCTCTCACCACCACTGACTCCACGGACGAAATGGTCACCAACG
The DNA here is from genome assembly GCF_900067095.1 of Fusarium proliferatum ET1. Lineage (NCBI taxonomy): Eukaryota > Fungi > Ascomycota > Sordariomycetes > Hypocreales > Nectriaceae > Fusarium > Fusarium proliferatum. The sequence continues at coordinate 2,403,411 of NW_022194795.1, read as the reverse complement.
ATGGTGTGGCGGGTATGCTCAATGTTGAACATCTTAAGAAGCGTAGTGATAACACTCTCCTTGAACTCCTGCTTGGACATGTTTCCAGGTCTCAACTTGGGCATCTTCGTATCGAGAGCAAAGCCAAGGGTCTGCTCAACAGTAAGGGTGGGGTGGTGAATGTCGTCTTCGGCGGAGTATACAGCTTCACCACGGTACTGGTCGAATTCGGTGTTCTTCCACTTTCCGTACAGAACCTCGCCCTCAACTGCGGTGTAGCCCCAGCGCTGGTTGGCGATGGTCTTGAGGAATGTGGTACATCCTGAGCCGGGTTTGCCTAGAACAAGTACCATCTCGCCGGGCTTGCAAACACCCTTGAACCTATCGAGAAGGGCGACCTGCTCAGGCTTGGGGCCGAGACCGAGCATTCGAATAACAGGGGTGATAACGTCGAAGAAATTCACAAAGGCATCGGGAAAGGTAGGCACAAAATTGGACATGCCACCATAGCCCTTGACGGTCAGGTCGTTCCAGTAGACACCAATGTGCTTGGACTTGATGCCAACCTCCCTCTCCCGATCAAGACCGCCACGAAGAGCAGCCTCAAGATCAAAGATGGACTCGACCTCATTATCTTCAGCATGGGCGTTCTTTTCAGGATCGCCGACGCTAGCTCTGCTCTTCCTTCTGCTAGCTCTCGAGACACCAGTAAACTCTCTCTGAAGCTCAGCGAACTCAGCCTCAGCTTGCTCAATAGATACGCCACCGTTGCTTTGCTCAGCAGGGCCGTGGCGTGTCGAGTCGGTATCGATAGAGTTGCGATAAGCAGGATCAGCCTGCTCAGTGTGATGGTTGGCAGCAATGGCCTCCTCCGCCTTTCCAAGGTCTTTTTCCGCCATGGTGACTTATATCGGTTGGGTCGTGCGTGTAAGTCGTTTTTAACTGGGAGCCCAAGGTCACCCGTCGCGAAAAGGAGTAGTACACTAAGACGAACTCAGTTGAAATGGCGTATTAATTAGAAGAATTAGAGGAATAAAGAATGATTATTATAAAAAGTTATATGATACAGCAGCCAATGTGTTTGATCACAGGCTCACCGTTAACAAACAAGAGAGAGAGGGCGCATGGGAAAAAGATGCCGACATCCCGCACTATAAGTCAACAAAGGTGCGTGCAGCCAAAAAAGTTAAAATGGGTCTATATTCTCCTTTGGAACAATTTGATCCGGCATTACCAATCAACAACACGAAGCGTCCGTTGTAAATGTCCGCTGGTAGGGGCAGGGGTTAAGTCGGCTCCACCAGCTGGGAATTGCTTCAGACAAGGAACTTCCACCTGAGTCAAGTGGACGAGTAAGTCAGCGCCGTGGGGCAGATGTGCAGGATTTGACTCATCTCGGCTAAGAACCTCCCCCAAGGCCGAGGTGAGAAAGAGTCTGATTGGTTTAGTGAAATAAGGTAAAGGATTGACACCCTCCGACGGGGAAGCTAGGGGGACTATTTAACTCTGCTTACGAGTTTTAGGCGTGTATATCCGAAAATCTCGGGTTGTGGGAGTCTCTGAACTGATGAAAAAGAGCTATTCTCTACACATTTTGGATCTGATAATGAATTGTTTCTCTCGTTCACAAACTTATTCGGACTCAAGTGCCGTGTCAACATTTTGAGTTCATCGCTGCAACGCAACATTGAAACCCAAAGCTCGGGTATCATATCCACCCAATCTCGCTCTGTGGAGAAGAAACAGTGGAAACGTCAAATGCTAAAAAAGGGCAACGGCTAGGACATCTCGTCGACTCTCGCCCCGGCGCGGTACCTTAAGTCCGAGAATACGATTTTGAGTGGCTGCTTTGATTCAGCACTTTACGATCATTTCGACTCATATCCAAAGATGGAATAGTACAGATGTCGGCCAGTCGAGAGGTTTATAAGACAGGCATCGGCGTGACACATTGATTCTTTGTTAATATTGCAATGCAATGCAGTTTAATTTGAAGAGCTTTACAGTGATCGGATGAATCTCCCCGCGATGAGATCATCTTACCAAGATCGTTTGGAGATTCACATTCACGATCACTCTTTTCATGATATGACATCTCAGCTTCACATGGCAGCGGATCCTTGTCATTCCTCTAATCAATCTGAACAGGGATTGAACGGCGAGACCCACCTATAAGCTGCGTTTCAGGGGACAGTCTCCCAGAGGTCTCGTCCGGTTTACTGCGATTTTCGACGATCTCCGCCTCTGTCCGGTTTCTAGTCCGTTCTTCGTCCGCCGCCATCGGCCGAGTGAAACTCCGCCTCCCTTGTCAAAGAGGTTTTGCCGAATAATTTAGAAGATTCATAGAGTTTTATGGAATACGGATAGTTGCTGTAATTTTAGCTCTATGGAGTACATCATGTCAGGATCTTGATGTGAAATGGCTTTTTAAGTTTAGTGTCCCTTGTGATAAGATCTTTAATTCTGGTGATATACGAAGCTTCCATCATCGTACTCGGGTTCAGGCTTCAGCCAAGTGACTGTTACCCTCCTCACTTCATCATCGCTCTTCACCTGTGATTTTTTTGACAAATCTTTGAACGCATCCTGAGCTTGTTTGCTAGTGTAAACATTACCCAAACCTGGACCTATCAATTGGGAATCGCATTCAGAGCTGGCGTATGATGTTTGGTAGCATCTAATGGGTCCTTTCGATACTCTCCCTCTGTTGCAGAGTGTGTGGTATCGATAGGTTTCTCTATCAAAAGCCAGTTGCTAGCTTCTACAATTCTAATTGACAGCGATGATTTCAGAGACAGGCGCAGCAAGAGAACGTTGCACGGGAATCTGAAGATGAGAATGAGGCCAAAACCTGATCTCAGTTTATAGGACTTTAGAACAATATCTTCTAAACTTAAGTCATTCTAATGATGAATTTTGAAGAGGCTTTATGCATGTTTTACCTGTCTTAGCAGACAATTATTCGGTAGTAGGAGGATGCTGCTTGAATTCAGGTCAAGCAAGAAGCATCTTCCTTGGTATGAAGCTGTGTTCTTTCCTAAAACGGCAGGAGCTTGATCGCTGTCGTCATTCTACGTTACTCAATAGAACCTACGAATGCTTCAACTTAAACATCACATCACATCAACCTCAACAAGTTGGAGTCCACGCGTTACCTGCCTACGAACTCTCATCAATGCGATGATGCAAAATGCGGTGTCTTTGTCCGCGTGTGCAACGCGTAATTTTGGCCTTTCATGATGTTGGCTATCACTCAATCGGCCAATCTTTTGCCGTCTGACAGGCCCATGAGGAACTTTTGACATGAGCCACATGCATTAAAAGGCAACGACTTCGCTTCTTATCTGTCTGGCCCCTTCAAGATCACGCAAAATGAGCTCAACTTGTCTAAATGATGGCTCCTGGGGACCTGGTGTTCGGGGATGTCGAGGCGATTTCGACTTCACCCAGAAATTCGAACGCATATTCCTCTCAATTATACCAACTGCGGTGTTCGTCGCGGCAGCTGTTGCCCGCATAACCATTTTATTGCAGCGCGAAAGGATAGTTGGAGGTATCGTTCTTCAGTCGATTAAGATTGTGAGTCTTGGAAAGCGAATTTCGAGCTGATACTGACTAAAAAAGGCATTTCTGGCCGTTTATGCGATTATTCAAGTTGCGGTTCTAATTCTCATCGCGACTGGGGCCCCAGGCGTTGTCCACGGCCTCTCTATTGCTGGGTCATCCCTTGTAGCCACCGCCGCCTTCTTAGCGGTCATTTTATCCTCATTCGAGCACTCCTGTGCCCGAAGACCGTCGACTTTGCTCAATGTCTATATATTGCTCACGCTTCTGTTTGACATTGTGCAAACGAGAACGGCATGGCTTGCATCTCACCATGACATTCAGCCCCGCCTGTTTACTGCGTCTGTCGTCGTCAAAGCTATCATTCTATGTCTCGAGACGATTCCCAAAACAAAATGGATTCACTGGAATGCTGATGAGCATAGCCCAGAGGAGTCGAGTGGCATATTCAGCATTGGTGCTTTCGCCTGGCTGAACCAGCTTTTCATGAGAGGATATCGAGGGGTTTTGGTTATAGATGACCTTTATCCCCTCGATGAGAACATGGCTTCCAGCAAATTGTATAGCCAGTTTGTCAAAAGGATTAGGGTGCATAGATACAACCGAGAGCTCAAGTCTGGACTTCTGAAGGACCTGGCCAGAACACTCATCAGCCCGTTCCTCCTCCCAATTGCCCCTCGCGTTGCCCTCATCGCCTTCAAATTCTGCCAGCCCGTCTTCATCGATGCTACTCTTGAGTACCTGCAGATGCCCGAGACGCCAGCGACGAAAAACATGGGTTACGGCTTGATCGTCGCCGCATTCCTCATTTACGCAGGCATTGGACTTTCTTCCGCCTTCTACGGCTACTATCAGGAAAAGGCCGTCTATATGATTCGAGGCTGCCTAGTCGCTGCGATTTACCAAAAGACAACACAGATGAAGACCACGGCCGCTGATGATTCTGCTGCTTTAACGCTTATGAGCGCTGATGTTGAACGCATTATCAGGGGTGCTGGGACAGCTCATGATATCTGGGCAAACAGTATAGAAGTAGCCATCGGTTGCTGGCTTCTGCATGGGAAGATCGGTCTAGCGTTCCTGTCTCCGCTTGTCGTGATCGGTGTTTGCGCTCTTTTGCTGTCCTGGTTGGTCACGTTCGTTGGCAAGAGGCAGAGCATATGGATGGCGAAGATCCAGAATAGAGTGGGATTGACTGCCAACGCCATCTCCCAGATGAAACTCTACAAAATCTCAGGTATTGCTGGACCTGTTGCAGATCTCATACAGACGCTCCGCGTTGGAGAGATCAAGGTTGGGAATAGTTATCGCTGGCTGTTGATAAGCGCTGCCGTGCTGGGCTTCTTCCCAATTTGCATCTCTCCAGTCGTTACCTTTGCATTCACGTCCACAAACTTGACTGTGAACACACTCTTCACTTCGCTATCATACATACTCCTGTTCACTACTCCCGTCATAGGTCTTTTCCAGAACCTTCCGGGTATTTTTGCCGCCCTGACATGCATGGCTCGAGTGCAAAGATTCCTTGCTGCAGATCCACGCCACGACTTCCGAATCCATGAAACTGCTTCTATTGCCGAGAAAAGTCCATCCAACCCGTCCAACGATGTAGCATTTTCTGTTGAGAACGGCTGCTTCGGATGGGGAGGTGAGAAATTGACACTGAGTCAAATACGTGCTTCTATTCCGGCCCACAAACTCACCATAGTGGTGGGCGAAGTGGCATCTGGCAAGACTACCTTCTGTAAGGCTTTACTTGGGGAGCTGCCTGTCGCTTCAGGGACCATCAGAACGTATATACCATCGCATCGCATCGGCTACTGTGAACAAACCCCTTTTCTTTACAATGCGAGCTTCCGAGAAAACATTGTTGGCCATTGCGCTTTTGATCCGGCCAAGTACGACGAAATCGTGGAAGCTACTATGCTCGCACCAGACGTTATACTTTTACCACAAGGTCATGATACAAAGATTGGCAGTAATGGGATTATGCTGAGTGGTGGTCAAAAGCAGCGTCTTTCGGTTGCTCGTGCTCTATATTCTGAAGCTGATCTGATGATTTTCGACGATATCCTAAGTGGTCTAGACCTGGATACTGAATCAGAGCTCTTTAGACGTGTATTTGGACCCGGGGGTATCACTCGTCGACGCAACGTCACCGTGGTCATCTGTACACATTCCGTCAGGAACCTACCTCTGGCAGACCATATAATTGCTCTTGGTAATGGTACAGTCATCGAAGAGGGGAGTTTCCCGGACTTGATAGAGAACAAAAAGTATGTTCATAGCCTCGGCGTCAAGCACAGAGATACGGATTCTTCTTCAGATGATGAAAAGCCCATGGCAAGAGCCACTGCTGCCACTGTCCCTATAATGCTTCCTCAGGACGTATCAGTGGCGGAAGATAAGGCACGACAACAAGGCGACTTCTCCATCTACAAGCACTATTTCAAGAGCGTTGGCTTCTGGCCAGTTATCATCGTCGCCGTGGCGGGCATGTTGGCCGGTGTCTGTAACAGTCTTTCTAGTGTTTGGATCAAATTCTGGGCTGAAGACGCTTTTAACAGATCCTTTGCCTTCTACGTAGGTATCTATGGTATGCTGCGAGCTGGCTATATGGTCTTCTTGTTCTGCGATGGAGTTACAACATTGATCAAGATGACTGCATCGGCAGGTACTGAACTACACGAGCGCGCAATTTTGACTGTTATCTCTGCGCCGCTGAGGTTCTTCTCAAAGACTGACACCGGTATTGTGACGAACCTGTTCTCACAAGATATGACTCTTCTGGATATGGAGCTTCCACTGGCCCTGACCAACTTTTCCCTGGACGTCTCTAATGCATTTGGCACTGCATTCGTTGTAGCTTCAGCGTCGCCATATCTCGCAGTTGGGTACCCCTTTTTGATGGGTATTCTATACTTTATCCAGAGCTTTTATCTCAAAACTTCTCGCCAGATTCGACTCCTCGACCTTGAGGCTAAAAGCCCATTGTAGTAAGTGTTGGTTTGCTACGAGCCGATATCGAAGTTCTAACTCTTCATTTTAGCACACATTTCACGGACACAATCAAAGGTGTTGCAACTATTCGGGCCTTTGGGTGGGAACAATTTGACATTGCCCACAGCAACAAACTTCTCGACACATCCCAGTGCCCAGCGTACCTCCTGGCAATGATTCAACAATGGCTCGCCACGTTGCTTCACTTCATCGTTACAGGCACCGCCGTCCTTCTTATCGCTCTTGCAACTCAGCTTCGAACCAATGCAGGTTTGACTGGCGCCAGTCTGATCTCTCTCTTGACCTTCAGTGAAGCCTTGTCAAACCTCATTACTAGTTACACCTCTCTTGAGACGTCACTAGGTGCTGTGAGCCGGTTAAGGTCTTTCAGCGAAACTGTTGAGACAGAGAACAAACCTGGTGAAGTCATCGAGCCCCCTGAGACCTGGCCTCGTAGTGGCAGCATACAAGTTCACAAGGTCTCTGCCTCTTACGATTCTCCTAGCAACGAGCAAGACGAAGCTACTTCTGCCTTGGCACTACGTGATCTCGAGCTGGACATCTTGCCCGGCCAGAAAGTAGCAATTTGTGGCCGTACAGGAAGTGGAAAGTCAACTCTGATCCTTCTCCTCCTACGTCTCATCGATCCTCTCCCCTCTTGCGATTCGAACATGATGATCGACGACATTTACCTTCATCAAATAGACCGCGCCACCTTGCGCAAGCGCGTCATTTGCATTCCCCAGGACGCAGTATTTCTTCCTGATGGCAGCTCTGTCAAAGATAACATCGACCCTTACAAGGCAGCCACGGACGTAGAATGCTTCAACGTTCTTAACACAGTGCGATTATCAGGCTTTGTCCAAGACAAAGGCAGCCTCAACGCTGGTATGAGCGCCGAAGACCTCAGTGCTGGACAAAAGCAGCTCTTCAGTCTTGGTCGAGCGATCCTTCGCCGTAGAGTGCGCGATCGCCTCGCTGGGGGTGAGAAGCGAGGTGGATTGCTGTTGCTTGACGAAGTGAGCAGCAGTGTCGACAAAGTCACAGACAGGGCTATGCAAGAGATTATTCGTGAAGAATTCGAGAATTATACGATTGTCATGGTGTCTCATCGGCTTGAGATGGTAATGGACTTCTTTGACAGAGTTATTGTTATGGACAGGGGTACTGTTGTAGAGTCTGGTGGGCCAAGGGAACTCGTCGAGACGCCGGGAAGTCGATTTGGTGATCTCTGGGCTGTTGGGCATGACAGCAGGTCAGAATAGGATCTGTTCTTGTGATCATCTGAGAATATCATATGACATGTCACGAAGAGTTGAGTAAAAGATATTCTAGTCAGCTTGAAACATACTAGATCTCATTACAAGCTTGGATCAAGTCATATTACATGATCTAAGGTTTTCGGACTTAGGGCTGCTGCTGACCATCGCATGCTGAGTTTGCATTATATTACCGGATTTTGAAGATCTCATAATTTATGATAGTATTTCTCCGGCTATTTATTGTGTCGGCTGCCTAGCCATGAATGAAAGGGAAAAAATGAAAAATTGCTCAGTTACGCCTGATGAGTGATGTTTTATCACGGCTCTAATTAGCCTTCTTATGCAATCCGTCAAACGCCAGGCCATGCTCCCATTTGTGTTGATGCTTTCTCATGCTGATGAAGTTATGTCTCGTCCAATCGTTATGAAATATGCAATGTCGTATATGCTCCGCGTCGTGGTGTCTCCAGCAACACCCGGCTCTCACGCGTCCTCCCTGATCGGTCTCTGCGAATTCAGGGGCTTTCGGGCGTGAATATTTAAGTAAGGGAAATAAGTATGGAACTTGGGTAAGCCATTGACTTCCTGAGTCAATGACTTTCGAACTTCGATGAGGAACATCTCGATCTGGAGCGCTGTCCAGCCGAGACCATCACGAAGCGGTTTTCGAGATATACCATGGAGCGACAACATAACGACGTCTCTCAAAACATGGCCACATTCTTGAAGTCGTTTCTTCTTTGCCCATGGACCTAGTGGGCACTTGTAGGCTTTGGATGTGATGTTTTCGAAGCCTGCTTCGTGTAGTTCGTGCCCTACGTGAGTGATGCCGTGGAGATCTGTGCCGAGCGCTAGCATCCCTTCGTGGAGATACTTGCAATAGTCCCTCCAAGCGTACGGACCATCGCATGAGTCGTCGTCGCAAGCTGCGATGTAGTTAAACTCCTGTACTTCCACGTAACCCCCTGGTTTCAAGTGTCTGTGTGAGGGTCAGCTTGCGATCAGATAAAGGCGAGTAAATGCCATACTTCCAGATTCGCTCCCAGAGCAATTCTCGGTCTTGTATGGAATGAACTGTGTGGCGTATATGTATGTAGTCAAAGGTCTCGTCTCCATAGGTCCAACCAGCTTCGTGCTCTATGTCGTCGACAACAAACATAGCATTCTCCGGGACCCAATCCGGCTGTATAGGGGAAAGGTCCATGCCGTGGAATTGTGAGTTGGGGTACATGTCGGCAACTATTCGGGTCAGCAATTAGACTCCCGGTTTGGTATGAAATTCTTGAGGTGAGACTCACGGTCAATGCACCATTTTCCTATTCCAGTCCCGAGGTCGAGACATTCCGCTCCTGCTTCCAACAATTGCTCAATTGGCGCAAAGAAGAGTCTATCATCGCACAGGTACACAGTCAAATTATGCTTCAGCTCCTCTCGATCCTGCTCGGCCTCGTCGTTAGGGAAAAGGTATTTCCCGGCATGGTAGCTGTGATCTTCTGTCAGCCATTGAGCAAGGACGGTTCGTGTTCATCCGTACCTATGATACCGCAAACCACCCTCTACAATGTGTTGTCGTATACTGTCGGTCAGACTCCGTGTTTCGTCGTCGTCGGTCGCATAATCGCCTCGCTCAATGCTTTGTATAAGAGCCGCCTCGTGGGCCGAGCCTACAGCCAATGGAGATGTCGTCGAAGACGCCGGCGAAGGGGGCACCATATGGCGGGACACAAGATGTTGATCTTTTCCGGCGCCGTCTTTCGGGTTGGGGGTTTTGGAGGATGGAGAATCGCCGGATTGACGAGAGAATGAGTTGGGCGGCGAGTTCATTATCGTGAGCGCATTTACAGGGGTTTGCGCATACCGCGGGTGATGATCGAGGGTCGACACAACAGAGATTTTATAGTGTTGAAGTCAGAAACAAACATTAAACAGAAAGAGTTTGAGCCGTTGAAGTAGGACAGGAGATAGTCAGGGAGTGGAAGACGCTAAGGTGAGATTGAGCGGGATGGCGCTCTCCTCCGTAGATCGACCTGACGTCAGTAACCTTATAGCGGATAAGGCGCCATAAGCTTAGGGGCCGTGTAAGTCAATGGAAGATGAAGCTAGGCTGATACGTGGTGATATCTTGGCTTTGGTGTTGATGACAATGAGACTCCGTGGCATCGATATATAAAGAGTCAAGTTGAAGAGAAATACTGATCAAGGGTTCAGGGCAGGTAAAGTAGAGTAGAGTAGAGCAAAGGTCAGTTGAGTTGCTTTTTTAAAAAAGAGACGGTAAACGTTAAGACCAGACCAAGTTGGGTTAGAGAGAATCCATTCCGAAGAGACTAAAAAGTTACTCCATACTGAGAACGATAGCGAAGGGGAAGCTATCAAGAAAAAAAGAGGAGAAATATGCACGCCTATTAATGATGTTAGGAAGGGATTGTCACTTTTTACAGTTTTCTAGCGTGCTCATGACTAGCATATAAGCCTCATCATATCATACCATATCATCACTTCTATCAGCTGGCAATGTCTGTCTGTATATCACGGTGACTGTGACTGTGACTGTGATGACATGGCTACCGAGAATCTGGAAAAAGTCCATTGCTCTCCAAAAATACAGCACCAACAAAAATTGTGGCTGTCCCCAGATGACCTAAAGAGGGGACCAGTTCCAGTCTGTTGGTACCGCTCAGAAGCCACCAGGCAAATCATAACGCCTCAAGTCAATCAGGAGCAAGGGTTTATGCGGTCTCGTCTGGCGGTCACAGTCACACACACACACTCACACACTCACCTCCACCTTTTTCCGCTGCCTTTTCGGCTCCGCATGAAGGGTCGCACTGACATGAGGGGTCTTGGGCATGAATTGTTTGTGAAGAGATGTTCTATTCTACATTGTTTTATTTGGTCAACTAACGATTAAATAATACAGTAATTTATGAGAAAGTATTGTTAAGACCACCTGTCATCAAGATCCATGCATACACAGAAAGCCAAGGCTCTAAGTATTCCAAGCTTGGGTACTGTAGCCAGGCCATGTCCAGCCCATGTCAGGCATCTTGCACCATCCCACCAGGACAAACCGAACCAATCAAGGATCTCGGACCCTGTCGCTTTGCTCCGAAAAAGAATCTTGCTGTTTCTGGACGCTGGACAAACAAGAATATTCAGCGGCTCCTGAAATCCTTCGCCTCATCCATATAACCAACTCCATAGCTCTCCATCGGCTCCAAGTCAAAGGTATAGTTGTAACGAGCACCAGCACGGTACCTAATTAAAGCACGATAAGAAATGAACATCTCGTAAACATCTTCAATCAAGCTCAGACCGCAATTACATACGTATCCATCCTTGTCGTACCGACACAAGGGATAAGGCCCGCTGTTGTAACTACGGAGTACTGCATCATGTTCCATTTCTCTGCACGCAGGCATTTAGCATAAGGTCATCTTCACCAGAAACAGGCTTTACTCCGCTCTTGCGACACTCTGAGCCCGATACTCCCCGTACAATATCACGATATTCTTGTTATTCGAGGCTCGCATTACATATATACCATTCTATCAAGATGTCAGTCACCGGACATTATGAACTATAACATATTTCCCTGATGATAAGAGCTTACGGCTGCCATAAACGGTCTTGCATTAATGCTCACCGTGCACGATGCGGGACGGGTACCCTTGAACCCTGGATCCCAAGTGATGTGATGGATATTAACCGAGCGAGTTGCGAGATGCTATCACCCAGCAGGGTATCTTTTGCCTCATAGCCCTAAGCTTTATCGATTACCGTCATTTCCCTCCTTCTATTGGACACTGCTAGGAGCGTCATTCTTCCAGCAATCAGGATACTATCGTGAAATCCGGCTGCCTAGAGCCAGGTATTTATCCATACTAGACTTTCTAGACCGCAACAACAAAAGACTTGGTATGCTTGGTAAGAAGCACTTTAATTGACAAGATTACAACATCAACTGTAAAAAGCATTGCGGGCGCTGTCAACGCTGTTGGTCACGTTGCTATCAGTATCACCTCGCCAAGCCAACACTTCACGAAAGCAGAACATAGGAACTTTTACTCAATGCAACCCAAGGTTTGACTTTTGACCATTTAGAAGCTGTTTACGAGCACGAGGTGATTGATGTCGTAATATCGCGGCCAATTACTAGAAGCTGTCTACTGTCATAATTTCTCACCGAGATCGAAATATACTGAATCTCCACTGCGTATTGTTCCAGACACAAAAAGAAATTATAACTAGTGCATGTCAGAATTCACTTCATGACCATCCAATGGAGTCTGTCTGCATTAACCTGTCAGAAAGTTTCTCCCGAGGCTGACTTACACGACAGTCCCTTGCATATTTATCTGCAAGGAACCGGCTTCATCGACAGTACCCCTGACTTGCAAGATGACTTAGATGACTTCCACATAAGTCTAAAGATAAGCGTAGTTATTAGACAATTCTGCTGAATTCAACACAGCCATGGTCAAAAAGTCACAATGATCAGAGAGAAAGAGTAGAGAGAGTCACGGTCACATTAAAATCCTCTAGAAGAATAAAGTCATAAAGCCATATTAAAGCCGAAATACTACTGATTTCTAATCGCCAAAAAGGTACCACCATCGAAATGGACAGCCGAGACCCTAATCTATCGTACAAGATATCCCAGAGCCAGATCTACCCAAATTATGCCGACTGGTGTAAGAATAAACCAAGAACGTTAACCGTTACACATTTGCGTGTTTTGTTGCCATCAAGAGCAAAAGACGTGATGAATGCTGAGCTTGCCGGGCAGAGACTCCGGCATCTATGAGAAAAGTCCCAAATCCGGGGAGGAGGAGAAGAAGAAGAAGGTTTGCTTGTTGGTTCCTTTACAGGACGAAAGCAAGACCGGCGATGGCAGCGGCCACACCGGCGAAGGTCTTCTGGGCGGCACCGGCGGTGACAACGGGGACCTCAGGCTTGGAGCCACTGCCAGTGGTCTCAGGAGTCTCAGGCTTGGAGCCAGTGCCAGTGGTCTCAGGAGTCTCAGGCTTAGCAGGAGTCTCGGGAGTCTCAGGCTTGGCGGGAGTCTCAGGCTTAGCAGGAGTCTCGGGCTTGACGGGCTTGGAGGGAGTCTCGGGCTCGGGGACGACGACAACAGGGGGCTTGCCGGGGGTGACGGGCTTGGGAGGGGAGACAGGCGTGGTAGGCTTGACGGGAGGGTGGACAGGCTCGCACTCGCCCTTGGAGCACTTCTCGTAGGTGTAGCAGTCGTCCTTGCACTCATCGAAGTACCATCGGTCCTCATCGACGTCACAGACGAACTTGCGAGCGTAGTCGACAGAGTAGTGCTGGTCACGCTGGCACTCGTTGCCGTAGCAGACGATGCGCTGGTTGCACTCATCACCGGTGTAGTCGGCGTAGTGGCACTTTCCGCTGTTGCAGATCTTGAGCTGGCTCCAGGTGTCGTCGTGGCATTCACGAGGAGCGCAGAGGCCATCCTCACAGACGATCTGCCACTTGGTGCAGGTAGGGCAGTGGACCTGAGGAGCACAGTAGTTACCGTAGCAGATGATGATGACATCGGTGGGGATGGCGGGGATAACAGTGGTGACGGTCTGGGTGACGGTGGTTCCGTCCTCAGTGAAGGTGACAGTGGCAGTGGTGGTGACAGGAGGGAGGGTCTCGGTGACGAAGTCGGTGTTGATGACAGTGTCAGTCTCACCGGGGTTCACACCGACGGCGACATAGACGGAGAGGAGGACGTTGACAGCGACCTGTCGGCGCATAAGGCGATCGCCAGAAGAGAGACCACCACAGTTCTCATCATCATTGCCAGGGCAAGTGATGTCACACTGATCAGTGTTGACAGAAGGAGAGGTGGAGAGGTCAAGCTCGCTACCACAGTAGCAGCTGTTGTCGTAGAGACCGAAGAAGTTGGAGCCCAAGCAAGCATCGGCACAACGCTCAGAGTCGTTCTCCTCAGAGGAGTAGGCCTGAGTGAAGCCAGGGAAGCCGTTCTCAGAAGAGAAGCATCCGAGGAAGTTGAAGCCGTCAGGGTTGCCAATGCCGCCAGCGGATGTGCTGGTAGCGGCACCGGAGGTCTCAGTGCCGGTGACATCGGTGCCAGTGGTGGCAGTGCCAGTCTCAATGGCTCCGGTGGTGGTGTTGGAGAAGCGGCCAGTGGTGAACTGGGCAGCGGCCAAGTTGCCCATGGCCAGGGCGAGGAGCTCGGTGTAACGCATTTTGGATGGTGGTTCTTTAGAGCGAATGACTGGGGTGTGTAACGACTGGAAACAGCTCTCGGAAGAGAAGCGAGGGAATCGAGGATGTTTGAGTTGCTTGATGATGAGAGAAGGAAGAAGTTGAGCTTTGGACGGAATCAAGCCCTCTCTTTATACATGATCTGGGTCCCCTTGCCTTGGGGCTGAGATTGTATGGGATCCTCCTAGGACCACAGACTAAGCCTCGCGCCGATAGTCTGTCTGGTCCTCGACGAATGCATCGAGCCCCCAAAGCAAACAAGTCCAGAGTGCTGTACTGTGACTGTTGAGACATGGCGTTCCCGTCCAACAAGCAAAGAATGCAGTGCCCCTGACTTGACGTGTCTCACTTCCACTCCACACTCTGAAGAGCTTGTTTGGGCCCCAAAATCCCCGCTGCTTGAGAATTTGGCTCTACAGCACCTCGGGCTGTAAGATTACTCTAAATTCCAGATGCTAATACTGATAGCCTCTATCTCACTTGTTAATATGTGAGGCTGCTGACTCGGTATTCTGCTGAGACACTCATCCCAATGCCGTGGCCTACCCTCCTTCAAAGGAGTGATTTCACATGTATCGAAGTACTCTGGATTCCTCCATGTTCTGCCGCTTCTTGGATACCGACGGCCCATCGGCATCAGATTGATAGCCAAGAAATAATTTCTCCGCATGCGCGCGACCCATTCCTGGATGCGTCAAAAAAAAAGAGCACTTGCTATCAGAGCACACTTTCTCACAAAGGTTCCCCTCACGTAGGATCTGGCAGATATGTGACGATCGTCCAATCTCCATCACCCAAGAATGTACGTCATTGGTCACCAGAAATAGGCAAAGCAATATCTGGTGTGTTTTGTGGCTCCTCCAAAGGCGACTATACTCGCTTGAGTATCACTCCCATGGCGTTTTCAGCGTTTGGAACTTGAGAACGGACAAGGCAAAAGATCAACCCTGTTTCGAAACCGTTTACATATCAGACCCCTCCCTCCCTTCGGCCGGATGCGAGCATTCTTTAGCACAATCCGGGGAAATAGGTTCTTCCATATCTCGAAAGCATTTGGCTATGAGTGTTTTGTTTTGTTTTGTGTTTCTCGTTCATGTCCACAAGATCGAGACATTAGATTATCCATCCCGGAAGCTAATAGATGATCCACAAGAGGGAGATTGCGTTCGTGAGAAGTGGAAGAAAGGCTGGTCTTACCAAGGGAGAGCTGAAAGCTGGTATGAGACATGAATCAAGTCTGACTTGTTGTGTTATGCGGGCCGATAGTTTTTGCGGAGGCCGTCCGGGTGGGGTCTAGGGTAGTTTTCGACAGTACAACTCTTAAGTTCATGACACTTCAACAACGGGAAATGATCAGGAAATGGCTCAAAATAATGGAGATTTTTGTCAAAGCTGATATTGATTTCGACGTTTTTGGCATCGCCAAGCTTAATCTAAGTTTACTACTGAGGGAAGAGCTATAGCTGAAGCTTGAAGTTCTCGTATAACCTTGTAAGAAAATATCACTGGAATTCACGGCTCGTATCAGAGACCAAACTTCAAATACTGATTGGGTATAGCTCAATACACTTTCCAGTAGTCTGTAATTCTCCCCTAATCCACTTCTTGCTTGGCGATAACTGACTTACATCTACTAAATATCAGTAACTCCACAGTAGATCCCTTGGATGCAACTCATCCAAGGAAGCATGTTAAGCTTGAGTTGACATGGGTCACTCTGATAGCCTAAACAAACCGGCGTTCGGTAGTCTCGGAACCTCGCCAGAGCCCTACGACGATAGCCTTGTCTGTTTCCGGAGCTTACACACTGATACTAACCAGTCGAGTCATACAATCACTTGACGGTTCTTGATTGATAACATGGTGTTGATGACCTTTCTATGACGTGAGGAGAAGCTTTAGCTATCGCACTCGTTCCAAAGTCAATTGACGCTTGAGGCGATAATATCAGGGAACTCCTTTCAGTATCGTCACTCTCCGGATCAATCGTTGCCGTGCCAAGTCATTGATATTGCAATCATGTACTACAAGATTTCATGCAAGGTGCGAAACACCCTAATTTGTGCCTCTGTTACACAACAGCATATCAGTATACTGCAAAGCTCCTTGTTCCTGACGATCAAATTAACGTGTGGCAACGTTGCGCCTTGTATGTTTGATCACCAAATGCAATGCTAAAATTGGAAAGCCAAGTAAAAGCTGCGACAAGAACAGGTCCTGGCGAGGAATGTTGGCAGCGCGTGCCGTTGGAGCCATTCCCGCTCCTAATCGGAGCTTATGTTAGTTCGCTATCGTAGGCAAAAGAAGAAGAAAAAAAACGCCTCACGATTCACTAATCTCCTCTGTCTTCGCTTCTGATGCCAGGGGGGGCTTTTATTTGTCGCCTTATGCAAGCCGCTTAATTTAATGGCTTGCAGAAAATTACTTAGTATCAAACTTACTTATTCGACGTGCAGGTACGAATAAAATCGTCCCATTGTGCCAAGGCTTAGCAAGGGAGATATACAATGTTTTGTGTTTTGGGTTGGCCAAATCTTACTCCCTTGCTTGCATAGTCGCACATTGAGTGTTAGTAAGTTCTTTCTTTTTCTTCGGTACGATCTAGCACTTGTGAGGCCGATCTCGATGAGACTACTGAAATGTACAAGAAACACACGTGAAATGTTGCAGGCAAGTCTTGGTTCTGCGGTATGCTTCAAGTGAGACACACGAGACTTTGCCCCTTGGCTAGTTGCTTGGACATTGTCGTTCCTGGGCTTTGAAAAGGATTGTTGCCCCTGCTTCCTTTGGATCAAAACAATTCTTATCAATAACATCAACATTGATAGCGGTAGTGTAAGCATCATCAGTTTTCTTGCCTTTGAGCAATTGACCTCACAAACTGCCCTCTCTCGTTTTCATCATGACTGACAGACATCAGGCTTCAGGTATATCTTCAAACACACGGGCCGAGATGTCATGAGCAGTCATTGCGAAGGCCATTTGCGCCTTGCCTGTCGTTACCATTCCTCGAGACTCCTTGGTGACATGCCCATATCGGCCACCTACTGAGTTGCCATACTGACTGGTCGATGTTCATCTCTATGCCTTTCTTGCCTTGCGCTGCCAAGTACACACAACATTTCATAGGCAATTCATATGTCCTGCCGCTTCAGTTCTGTTCATGATCATGGCATGAACTCCAAATATCGTAACCCTAACCCTCCCCTCATCTCAACAGCCGTGTCCATCAACCGAAGATCTGCGGAGGGGGAGGGGTCATATGGAGACATGCTACTCTCAACGCAGTCATCATTGGACCATTGATTGGCCCGGCTTTGCCTGGAGAAATACCCCATGTCATCATGCCCATGATAAAAAGAGCCATGATGGCTACTCCCGCAGCCATGAAACCGCTCAATTGACTCTCCTCGCGCTCAGAAAATGACTGTCACAAAGCTCCCCTTCCACGCCGACCACATCGGCTCTCTCATCCGCCCTGAGGCGCTGTCTCGCACCCAGGAGCAAGCCGATGCCGGCCAGGTCACTGCTGAGCAGCTTGCTGCGACGCAAAAGGCTGCTATTGCCGATATCGTGAAGAAGCAGCAGGAGCATGGAGTTCGCGCTATTTCTTCCGGCGAGTTTGATCGCAAGTACTACTTCTCTGGCTTCTTTGAGCGTCTAGGGGGTTTCCGCGAAGTTGAACCTGTTCCCTGGGATCTTGTCCGTCTCTCTGCGCCTCCCATTGCTGCACTGAAGAAGGCTGGTAAGCAGTATCCCATGGCTGCTCTTTGCGAGTCCAAGATCGAGTACAAGAAGAGCCCTTACCTCGAGAACTGGAAGATGCTCCGCGAGTGTGTTCCTCGTGAGCAGTGGGCTGAGTGCAAGTTCACCATGCCTCCTCCTTGCTATTTCCACCTGCGACTTGCCTCTGGAAAGTGCTACAGCCCTGAGGCCTACTCTAACGATGAGGACTTCTTTGCCGATTTGGCCAAGGCTTACCGTCAGGAGTTCAAGACTTTGTACGACGAGGGCGTGCGAAACATCCAGATCGATGACCCCACTCTCGCCTACTTCTGCTCCGATGAGATGCTTCAGTCTCTGAGAGACGAGGGTGTTGACCCTGACAAGCTGTTCGACACTTACCTCAAGGCTCACAACGATGCTATTGCCGACCGACCTGAGGGTCTCCACGTCGGACTTCACGTCTGCAGAGGTTTGTTTCTCACTCAATGACATTGTATCCACTCACTTACACGCCACAGGAAACTTCTCCAAGTCTATGCACTTCAGCGAGGGTTCATACGAGAAGATCGCCGAGAAGTTCTTTACCGTCCTCAACTACGACACCTTCTTCCTCGAGTACGACAACCCTCGTTCCGGCGGTTTCGAACCCCTCCGCTTCCTCCCCAAGCACAAGAACGTCGTTCTCGGAGTCATCACCACCAAGGAGCCTGAGCTCGAGGATGCCCAGGTCATCAAGCACCGCGTGCTCGACGCTGCCAAGATCATCGCTGACGGTCAGGGTCGCAGTCTCGAGGAGGCTCTTGAGCAGGTTGGCATCAGCCCTCAGTGCGGTTTCGCTAGTGTCGCTGTCGGCGCTGAGGGTATGACTGAGGAGAAGATGTTTGCCAAGCTTAAGCTTGTCAACGACGTTGCTAAGGAGATCTGGCCTGGCAAGGCTTAAAAGTTGATGTTTTCAAAAGTTGTAAAAGAAAAGAAAAGTTGTACATAGGCTTGGGGATTTGGGAGTGACTGTTGCATAGCGCGGTGTTGATCGTGGTGTTGAAATGAAAGATGAATGATGGCCCACAGCACTTTGGGTGCTATTAGGCTTATGTGCTCCTATGAAGTTGTGTCTGTGCGCATGGTGAAGAATTGGTGATGCTATCCAGGAAATATCTATCTACACAGTCCTCAACTCATTCTCGCCTGTCATAACCACACTCGACGCCTGCAACGATGCAACAATTCATACTGACATGAGTTTTTTCCAATTCTTCAGAGGGTACCCTGGAGTACTGCGACTGACAACTTCCAACGTAAACTTTATTTGGTGGTTCTCGGCATTCTTTTCCGGAAAATCATATGTTATGGTCTAGTTCAACAATTACTCGACAACCAACTGCGATAGGGCCTGAGCAGGGGGAGCGATGGCAGAATTGTCATTGGTGACTTTTAACCGTCTGAGGTACCTAGTTCTAAGGAAAGTTAGGGTATGATTTGTATGAAGACTTAATGATTCTTCAGGCGCTGGGTGGAAGACGCCTCTACAGCTGGGACGTTGAGAGCCCTATCTTCATCCAACTCCGTATGGAGGTGATTGAGCAGACATCACACTTCGATAAAAAGGCCAAATATTTTTAAGAGAAAGTTCATTGAAAGGGGTATGGGTATCCTTCCTCCATCCCGCATCTGTGTCCATCATATTACAGTGTCTAGTAAAAACTCATATGTACATGTTCGGCAATGCCATGCCGTCTATATGCAAAGGCTCATCACCCTCACAAGCTCTAGTAAATAACAAAAATCCTCCAATCTCATACCCAGTACAAGATATTCATTTTTTCAACTTCTTTCTTTTTTTACTCCTTCTTGACGGTCTTCTTCTTGAAGCTCTTCTTGGGCATACGCGCAAGCCAGTAGATGAACAGCGCAGCACCCATGTTGAAGATGATGTACACCCACAAAAGACCAAAGTTACGCCATCGGTCGGCATAGTCAATGTTGACGCCGGCGAGGTATGTGTTGGTGTACTGGACAGTGCAGAACTCGCAGTTGGAGGTGGCATCGGGATCAACGAAGTAACCGCCAACAGCCTTGATATAATCACCCATGTACTCATTACAGGTTGAACCGTTGGGTGGTGTGATGGGTACGAGTTCGTTGCTGGCGCAGGTGACTTCCGTATTGGCGACACCTGTTGCTAACATGCCTCCGACTAGATATGTGAACGGTGACACGTAGTACATGAACTTCCAGAAGCCGGGTAGAGTTCCCTTGGGAGCGAGGACACCACAGAAGATCAGGCAGAGCATAAACAGCAGGTTAGCAACGTTGGCACCACCCTCGGCTGTTTCGAATCCGGCAATGATCATAGTCGAGAAGGTAGCGGTAAAGATGAGGAAAGCCAACAGTAACAGGAACATGAGGGCACCACGTTCGGTAGTTTGACCGGCATCGGCAGCGTTGTTGTAAAGACCGACAGGGTAATACCAGCCAAAGAACATGATGACCGCCATCAAACTATTCCAAGGCAATTCGACGATAATCTGCGCTAACATGAAGATCTTCCATGAGTAGACCTTGGAAGGACGCTCACGAACCTCGTAGAGGGAACGCTGAATGACGAATTGGGGCATAGACTGTTGTACTAGTTGACCGAAGATAGTGAGCAAGTTGAATATGGCGAACATCTGGTTCTGAAGACCCTGGATACTGTTGGGGGCTCGGAAGAAGACGAAACCGATGAAGAGAGCGACGAGAGAGCAAAGAGCAGCCTTGGAGTAGATATAAACGGGAGTACGCCAGTACTGTTGGAAAACACGGAAGAGGACCTCCTTGAGTTGAACCATGAAGGGAGCAGCGAACTCACGGTAGCTACCGTCATCGACATCAGTATCCTCAACGCCCTGCTTCTCTCGCTTGATACGCTCGAGTTCGGCCTGGACATCCTGATATTCGGGGCTGTCGCGCCAGGTCTGGAACCAGTCGAGTTCGGTGTGAGATCCGGGAGCAGCACCAATAACTTCCAACATCCATTCAGCAGGGTTAGCCTCAGGGGGGCAGGCATGTCCACCGTAACGCTCAAAGTAGCTGGTCATGGTCTTGGAGTTCTCGCCGATATCACCAAAGTAGACAGTCTTGCCACCCTTGGCCAGGAAAAGGAGTCGATCAAAGCGTTGGAACAACATGGCAGAGGGCTGATGAATAGTGCAGAGAATAGCTTGGCCGGCGTTTGTCAACTTCTCAAGAAGGTCCAAGATAGCCCAAGAGGTTTGAGAATCGAGACCAGATGTAGGCTCATCAACGAAAAGCAACAGAGGAGGCTTGGCAGCAAGTTCGACACCGATAGTAAGACGCTTACGTTGCTCGACGTTGAGACCTTCACCAGGAACACCAACCACGGCATCGGCATATTCTTCCATATCAAGGAGCTTGATAACCTGTTCCACATAGTCGAGCTTCTCCTGTTTAGGGACGTGAGCGGGCTGGCGTAGAAGAGCACTGAAGTTGAGGGCCTCTCGGACTGTCGAGGTCTGGAGATGGAGATCCTGTTGCTGAACATAACCGGTCTTGCGCTGGAAAGACATGTCTCGAGGGTTACCATCGACCAACATCTCGCCTGTGATGACACCCATAGAAGTACGGTCGGCCAAACAATCAAGCAGAGTGGTTTTACCAGCACCAGAAACACCCATAAGGGCTGTCAGGGTACCAGGCTTGACCCAACCATCGACATTATCCAGAATCTTACGGGTTTCGTCCTTGATCTTGACCTCATAGCAGACATCATGCCACTGGAAGACCGAGGTCTGTTCCTGGAGCATACCGCCATCCTTGTTGGTTCGGCTTCGAGTGCGTTCAGCAGTGACAACGGGACCAATGTGAGCCATAGCAGCCTCCGGGTCGCTATGCTTCTTCTCAGCATTGGCAACAGCAGCAGGCTTGTGGCCGCGTCGGTAGACCAGGACTTCACCCTTGGACTTCTTCTCAGAAACGAGTTCGGCGGCAACCATGTAGGTGAAGGTGAAAAGAATGATCCATGCGATGACGATACCAAAGTTGCGCCATCGGTTCTCCCATTTGTATCCAAACTGCATCTCGGCGTATCGGTCACCATTCACGGCAGCTCTTCCAGGTTCAGCTCCAACAGCACTGCACACCCGGTTCTCCGATGCAACATCTCCGTATCCAGCAACTGAAGGGTTAGGAACGAACTCGTTGCAAGTGTAGTCTCGGTTGTGGAATTCGTTGACAACGACAGCCTCGAAAGCATAGGCGATAGGGTCGATCCAGTACAGCCATTTGCACCATCCGAGCATATAACGTTTTGGAATGACGAAGCCGGTGAAAATGACAAGATCCAGAATGAGGATGGCGGCGGGGACAAGAGCCTGGAACAAACTGCGAGTAGCCGACGCAATGGTACGGAAGATCATGGACATGACCAAAACCACAACGAAAGACATGAGGATGAAGAAGAAGAAGGCTCCTGGCTCGCGCTTTAGGTTTGTCATGAAATAAAGCGTAATGTTGAAGACGATCGTATTGGCGATTTTGTACGGCATGTCGCATAACATCGAAGATATAGCTTCTGCAGACGGATGATATAATGCATAACGACTGTGTTTTTCAACAATTGGACGTTGCGCGTACAGGGCCAGAATCTAATACTGTTAGTGTTGATCACAAATAAGATTTGAATGGGCTTACCTCGAGAGCACTTGCGAAAGCGTTCATCAAAACAGCAAAGAACAGGAGAGCACCACGCTGGAAGAAACTGCTCGAAGTTTCATCCAGGTTGAAGAAGACGGAACCGATAATAAGAGCCATAACGAAGTTACCAATAAGAGAACCAACAGTGATACCGGGGTCACCCTTAAGTCGCAGCCATCCACGCCACAAACAAAGCTGAATTTGCTGGGTGTAGGAGAGAGTGTAGGGGGACTTGGCACGCTGTCTCTTAGCCTGCTGAGCTTGCTTGGAGGCACGGAAAGCCTCAGCGTCGGGGCCGTTGATGGGATGAGCGACCTTGTAGTCCTCAATCTCAGCCTGCAGAGCCTTGTACTCGACGCTGTTTCTCCAAGCAGTAGCAAACTCATCAGGGGTTCGAGGAACCTTGCCCTTGAAACCATCACGTACAATTCGCTCGTTAGGAGCAGTCATGGAAGTGAGGAAATCGGGAGTGGTCTGGCGAGCAGGGCACTCGAAACCCAGGTTGATAAAGTACTGCTTAGCAGCATCGGCACGGCCAAAGAAGATTTGTCGGCCCTCGTAGATGACAGTGGCCTTGTCAAATAGGTCATAAGCGCTTTGAGGCGACTGGTAGATGGACACAACAGCGGTGTTGTTGAAAAGCTCGGTTTGAAGACGGAGGGTCTTGCAGAATTCGATGGCGTTGGCGGAGTCGAGACCTCGAGTTGAGTTATCCCAGCACTGCAGAGGAGCACCAGACAAGGCAGCCTCAGAAATGGTAACACGCTTGCGCTCACCACCCGAGACACCACGGATGTACTCGTTACCGACGCGGGTATTCACGGTGTGAGAAATACCAAACATAGCCATGACAACATCTCGGAGGTGATCGGCAAAGTCGTTTCTGTTCAGGCCCTGGGGAAGCTGACGGGGCTGTCGAGCTCGGGCAGCGAATGTGAGGGTATCGCCAACAGACAGCATAGGGAAATGAACATCAATCTCGGCGGTGTAGATAGCCTCACCACGGTGGTGGGAGTGCATCTCCTTGGCGGTCATACCTGTGGCACATTATGTTAGAGATACTGGTTACTTGAGCGCATGTAAGTACGAGTTGTGTTGCATGCGACAAGCCCATTGCCGATCGCAACAAAAGATCTAGTCTCGTGAAACCAAAACACCCATTTTGCGCGAAATTTGCAGTTCGACTCACCTTGGTAGTTGAAGTAAGACCCCTCATCAACGTAGATACCGTTGAGTTCACCAGCGATGGTTTTGAGCGTGGTGGAGCAACCAGCACCGGGAGGTCCAAGAACGACAAGCATTTCGCCCTTGTGCACAACGCCATCAAAGTTGCGCAGAATATCAATGCGCTGTCGCTTGCGACCAGTGACTCTTCCAACGAGGTCGCTCAGAGAGAGCCACACATTTGCGACATCGCCCTGGTAATCGCTAGCACCACCATAACCGTAAACATTGAGGTTCTGGTAGCAAACACCAGCAGATCGGAAATTAGCGCCGTCTTGGTGAACTAATTCCACAACGGACTTCGCCCATTCGCGAGCGTTGAAGTTGGGAGAGTTGGGGTTCAGAGGTGAATCCTCGCCAGCCTGGAAAGGATTCTGTCCGTTGGGGTGGGTACCAGAGACATGCGAATAAGACCGAGCGAGGGCCTGAACAATAGAGGTTCTTCGCTCCATCTCTGAGTCTTCGTCTTCCTCATCTTTACCTAAAGTGTCAGCAGGTGATGATGAGGGCTTCTCGTTAATCGCTTCGTCGTCGGTGTGCTTGTCAGCAACAGGCACATTGTCACCAGTTGAGCCTGCGCCTGGAGCACCCTGCCTTACAGCAGTGGCGTCGTTGTTGGCGTTGATCCCGTAGAGCGCCGACATGGTGAATTGTGACGGCTGAATCTACTTGGGATTCTCGCAATTGAGTTTCGTGGTGGTGAGTGATACCCCAGTGACTGCAGGATTTCGTATCTCGTATCGGAGTTATGAGTTGGGTGTGGAATGCTGTTTAACATGCGAATTGGTAGTCGAGTATATAGAAGACAAACCAATTCAAACACAACAAAAGAAAAGGTATTAAAAGGTTGGTATTAAGGATCGACAATGAATAGACAGCCGATCGCAAGGGAGTAAGCAGTCCCTGAGGCGTGTAAGAAAGAGGACCCTGGACAACGCAAGACAAAACAAAACAAAACAGGAGGGAGGTCAGGAGAATATGTAAAATATGAATGAGCTCTCACTGTCACTTCGTCATGTCCGTCCGTCGGTAAGCTAACCTAACAGAACGAGCAGATGGATGGAGATAAACTCGCGTGGATCGTCCAAGCAAAGGTCCACCTGTCGACTAAGCCCGAAACTGAAGGGTAGACGACAAGGGGTGTGCACGCCCAGCTACCTCAGGTAGGTAATTCTAGCGCAGCTTTTAGAAGTGCAGGCGGGTGCGGCTGCAAGCCTCAGTAGGGGTTGTTTCTCGCTACCCGGGTTGGTTACTGGCTGGGCTGTCAACGATGCACTGGCGGCCGCTCCAAGTACCTACCTCGCTTTCTAGGTAGTGATTGCTGTATTTAACCTCTTTTCTTCGCTTTCAAACTCAAACTGACTCAAGATATCGCCATGATATTCCCAGTCTTCAGTCCGTAACAGGTGATCATACTCGTCAATGTGTCAACGCTGCCACAAAGTCCGCAGCTCTTATCCACTGCGCCTCTTCATCTCTCCGGCATTAAGAAACAATTTGCCCTTTCGCACACTACCAACAACCCGACCCGATACGCAATGACAATTTAGGCAATCGTAGAGGGGTGCGCTGTTCTGGCAAAACATGAATACAGCGCCTGAAAGTGAGGGTGAGAGGGACAATTCTTGGCGGATAACGGGTGCCTTCAAACTCCGACACTCCAGGCCATTTAAGCGAGAGAGGATCCCGGGAATGGGAGCGAATTGCACACATGCCCCACTACTAACTCCACGCTCTTAGTGCTCCTACCCCTGGATGCCATGTTATTCGTCGTATTGCACTCGCATAGCAATGATTCTGACTGGTAGCGCAGATGTGAGCCATTGTGATTTAACATTGCGTTAGAGGCTCACCTAAGCCATAATCATGATAATTCGACTCTCTGGTGATCATCAAACGGTCAGTATTGGTTCTTGAATATTCGCATCCGACCCTCTCTTGAAACACGACACTGGACTCTGGAGAACTCTATCTCGACTAACACAGCTAATCTCATCTTCTACCACGCTGCATCAAACCCTATTTGTCGCGCTTGTTTATCCACCAAGAGCCCTACAAGATCTAGCAGATGATCATATCGTCTCCCCTTGTAAGGAGCAGTGATCAGAAACTGTTATTTCCAACAAGGACAGATCTCTCCGATCTTCTCCGCAAAGATAAAAAACTTTGTTTCGATATCCCAACTTCAAACAGGTTGCGAAACCGCGTATTCATCATTCGGGTCGTTGCAAAAACCCGTCGGCCGATAGCCAATTACTCACGTTACAGCGGATGGAAGATCCCCCGGTAAGACGCCTCTGATTGGACAATGCGCTTCATGTTGGTGGTGACAGTCTCACGTATTCGAGTTCTCTATCGGAAAATGCACTCCCTTTTGTCTGAGCCTTTTTTTTCCCCTTCTCGCCAAACGATCTGACAGGATAGCTAATTCTCATAAAGCTTGGCCGTCAGCGCCAGGATTCTTGTTGATGATTTAGATCCATCGAGAAACACCAACGCACGGCTAATGTTCGTCGTTAGTGGTAGCGTGAGCTTACTCCGTATTTCTATCGGGGTCTTCCAAGGACCCGACAGCCCGTCCGCACCCCCGTCCACACGGCCCGCTAGTCAGCTTGAAATGTCAAAGGCTTTTTCAGTAACTGAATCAATTTTGACCCCTTTGTTCCCATTGTGGGGTGACTACGATCCTTGACGAGACTACAGTAGTGATGACTCTGTCTTCTGTTGCAATCGAACCTACGCGTATATCAAGTAGGAGTTTTCTTGCTTCCTAGTGAATGCTAAAAATTGATGGTTTTTTGCCTCTTATGGCTAGTGACAGGGGAGCATACGAGCAAGTTCTTTCAACGATGCAGCGTGTAAAGCAACATGTCGCAAATAAGTCTATCTAATATGATATTCATCTCGCTGACGTGTTCAACTTGAACAAACATGGCATGAAAAGACCTGAGTAGGTACCTTGATGCATGTTCAAGCCGTAACAGAAGTCATTTCTAGATAATTCTATTAGATCGGCACAATCGAGATCCGATCACGCTTGACGATCATGTCTCATTTCCAGCCCATTGTTACCTTGGAAGTTGGCACTCAACTTCTGCCCGCAAACTCTCTCTGCATGCTACGCTGAGAGTTTATATCCGATCTCAATCGGCTTAACTCCGTACAAAGAAAATACAACCTCGAATCTTCTGAAACTTGACAACTATTCTGCCATCTCAACCTCAATCTCTGACTGAACCCATGGTGCCACGGAATGTTGAGACCCATACGTCTAATTACACCTCACACCACGCGCCACGAATCCGAAAGCGACTTTTGCGACCGTAAGATGAAAAAGACCCTCAAATCTTACACCATTCAACGGTCCCTGCAGGCCCAACGTTCCTCAAGCAAGGGCTTGGCCGATCATTAATGAGTGAGGTCCACTACAAAGTCCGCTCCGCATCGTGAATGTGCTCCAATGTGCTCAACACGCAAGCTGCGCATGCTAGTGTCAAGCCATAAGATTTTAAACATTGCGATACGTCTTTGTCTTACCCTGTGATTGATACATCATATGCAGGTAGACGATGCAGGGGTAAGAAGCTGACCGGATAATGTTCGTCCGTAAGCCATTGGCCGCGTGTATGTTACTTACTGCAGAATGCGCTCAGTGTGAATGCGTGTGCTGTCATGGTATTTTGGCTGTTCGCTAAATTAAATGTTTCCGGGTTGAATCCTTCGGAGACTTATATGGACATTTTGTGTTGTCCGTGATAAGTTAACCAAGACTCAGCACAACGCGTCACAGCCCACAGGAAGATGAGCAGCTGAGTGATTGAAACACGAAAGCTAACATAAAGATTTTCTGATAAATGAATAAAAGGACTTTCAGCCAGGATTCTTGGGACGGGTTTATTGACAGCTTCGTAGTGCAGGTTGGTGTTTTGTAACGGCATGGTGTAGTATCATGTTCGAAACCACAACAATTGGCAAGCTCTTTCAACCATATATCCTGCGATTGTATTATTTCCGCATGTGTGTAAACTGGACCGGGGGAAATGTGGTCATGTTCCATAGCAACATCCTGTAAACCTGAACCTACGTAACTCCCTAACTCGATGTTTTCACGACATATCACAACAGACCACAAAGAAACATAAAACTCAACACCATGTATGGATAATATTTTTGATATAACATAATACAAAAATAGTACATCCATATACGTACATAGGTAGATACCTACCTGCTCCTTAGGAAGGTTTGTCTCATCGTATTCATTCATTCCCAGATCAACATTAGAGTTTCTCCTATTACCCCTGGTAGATTGTTCTCCTCTGCGGAGTACTATATTGGGAGTACTGTAACTGAGATAGTCTAATAGAAGTGTTATTCTAGCTGTATTAATTGTATCTTGGCTCACTCTGGTGACTAATAGATGTAGAGTTCTGGTTGTTCCCGTTATCTTTTGGGAGAGCGTTATAATTTCTGCGCTTGGAAGGACTGTTTGTTATTTGTGCTTAGGCTGTTGCGCTTTCTTGTGTTTGTTGGAGTTGAGACATTGCCACGGCCTGGCGGGTGAAATTTAGATGAATCTCCTCGTACACTGTAGAAGCTCCCGTAATGCAGACAGCCCTCAACATAAAAAAAACGGCCAAAAGGCCCATAGAAACAGTCACGAAAAACAAGATACTAGAAGGTCATAAATGCCAATATGCCAGATAGGTAGGCATAGGGAAATAAGTTGCAGGTTAGGATGAAAAGCTTATCGTCGATGTTGAAAGGAACTTTTGCCTGTCTTTGTTTCATGGCCTTAGCTGCCTTCTCCTCTTGACAACCAGCGGAGGGCGAGGCTGCGCCGCCAGATGCGAAATTTGTTGTACGACTTAAGAACAACAAATATGCACTGTCTAAGAAGCTCTCGATTGGGAACTTTTGTGAATGCCCGGAATATTCCTCCATAAAACATCTACCTACTGGGAATAACTGCACGCCTCTAAGGCAGAACATATAAGTGAAACTTCATAAGAACGTGTTTCGTTTATCCTAGAAACATCCAGCTAACCTAGAGCCGCAATAACGTCAAATCCACCTATAACAGAAACAATATCTGGCCTGAAGAATGACGTCTATTTAATTTCATAACCGTGGAAACTCTGTCGGAAGTTATTATGTAAAATACCATGATTCAGCAATCAATCATAATATATAATTTTTTCATTATAGAAAGCTAAGATTTAATAATTCGTATAATTTGTGTGAGTTTCTTGATATACCAACGTCCGTGTTGGAACTGAGAAGTGAGATTTATCTATACTTCTAGGACCCGACTACTCCCTAGACATGTCATTGGAATGAACTTATTATATTTTAAGTTCTGGTATGTCTATGTAATGGAAGACGGCCTAACGTAGCGCGTTAGGACTTACTGTCGAGGCTGCTAAAACGTAGAATAGACAAACTTCCCAGCCTCCAGGCATTGGGGAGCAAGAAAACACCAGACCTCAATATAAGGTATCATAAACTTAGCAAAAGGCATCTAAAATTTCTACCCAAATTTATGCTCAATTTATGATAGTTTACCTAAATCTTTTGTCATTTAGGGTCAAGGTCTTGAGTTTTCTTTCCTCCCCCAGCAGGGCAACTAGCAAATCGCGAAAGCAAAGATAACCGATAACCACACGAATTGGCATCTAAACCACAGAAGCTTCACCGGTGATATCATCGGGGACAAATCCGGGGGCTCGGACAGGGATAGTATCGATCTTGTCTTTGATCCAGTTTCCGCCCAGCGTCTGATCCTTTTCAAAAGTGTCCCAGATACGATGAACGTAGGCTTCCAAAGCGACCACCCACACTTGCTACTTCTCATCGCCTTCTGCCAGACGTGGACGAGAGTTGTTCATCCATTCGCGAACTTGAGCCTATATCTATTAGCGATAAGGGACAGAAACATTAGGTTTCAAACTCATACTGGGTTATTCAAGGGCCGAGGCCCATTCTGGAGTGCCAGGAGTTGTCGGCGCTGCAAAACATGCGGTCTGTATCGGCTAGCATTCTCTGGATTATTCTTTGTCGAATTGATGTTGTATTGCTTTCCATGGGCCTTGAGAATAGTATCGAAAGCTGTCCAGACATCCAAGACTACTGCGACGAGATGGACGCGGCCAGTAGGATTGATATAATGATGCCACTGATCACCAGGCGCCATGTCGCCTAGGCCAGCAGGATCATCTCTCAAAGTCCAGGAGCATCTGGACATGCGCAGTGAGCTTATGAACATCAGAGCCATTGCCGGAGAGGAGTTCATAGACCCTAATTAGGCTAGATTTCATTACGAAATGGTCAAGAGTAAAGAGCTTACAAGTCGTAATAGCTACCACCATTGACATCGCAAGAGAGACATCGGGAGCTAGAAGAAGCGCCAAATGCACAGTTAATCGGGGGTATCGGGAGGCTTGTGGGAGGCAGGCTTTCTCATGCTTTAGTTAGGGAGCAAGAAAATATAAGCATTTAGAAGAGGATACTAAAGTAAACTTGGTCAAGACTCCCCTAAACTCAGACTAAATTGTCTAAGTCTTTTCATCACTTAGGATAAAGGTCTCAAGTTTTCTTGCCCCCCCTGCCATGTCATTGCTTAAGCTTGGTCAAGGAGGACCTGAAATATTCGACACACCAGCGAGCTCCAGCTAATCGGAGCCGTTCTCTGGTGGCGTTGAGTGCTGGCATCCTCGCGATTCAGGAGTACTTGCTTAGCCTGGGAAGGCATTCTGGGCGATATAGTGCGTAAAGATGTAAGAGAAGAATGAGAGCGGACTGGCAATAAAAAGTGGATGTGAAGCCAAGTAAATGCTCTGGAAGATATTGAGTATTCGGAGTTAGATCTGGAAGAAAAAGGTTCAAGAATAGCGGTTCAACACAGAAATCAGGAGATCATCAGGTGTTGCTTGAAAAAGCAGTATATTTATCGAGATGTTCTGAAATATTTAGAGGGGCAATCGTGAACTATTTACTGAATTGCCACAAAGGACCACAATAGCAATTCATTGCCAGTTCTCTGGACAACAATACCTACCCGTGTGAGGGAGGTCTGTGGTTACCACTGACCCAAAGTATAAAGGTCAGAGCAACTGCCTTATATCAAATACATCAATCAACTATAATATCCTTAACATTATTAAAAGATCATGGCTATTCTATCAGCTAATACAGAGCAATATGGTGGTTTTTCAATCACGTATAGGCCACAGTTCCACTTCAGCAATTACATTGCCTCTATGTTTATAAGAAAAAAAGTTGACCTAAGGGTGTAAGACCGATGGCCATAGACCCCCCTCACCCATGTAGGTAGTTTGGCTTTTGAAAAGCAAATTTTGAAATGCAAGAGTGGTATTTTAGTCATAAAGGATATCTATGTTTTTACAAAAAGTTGATTCCCACGCCGACCTGCAGCCCCTTCGTTGAAGCCTCTCCTTTCCTCAGAGCCAAAGGCAAACTGAAGTTAAGCTCGAAGCGAGCAACAGGATGAGCATAAACAAGACCAACACCTGCAGCAACACTGGGAACACCGTTGAAGAGCTCACCAACTGCGTTTACCATGCCATTTCGGACAGCTGTCCCGGACAGCTCCTGCGTGGAACCACTGCTGGACGACTTCTTGCTGTCCTTGAGAGCAACGAGACGACCACCATTAGCAAAGAGCTGGAATCGTAGACCGGAATCAGGTCCCTTGTAGGGAACTGGAAGAAGCATGTTGACACTGCCAGCAGCAAAGACATCGCCTCCGACAGAGTCAGAACCATCGTGGGGACCAAGACCACCGAGCTTGAAACCTCGAACATCTGTTGGTCCTCCAAGTTGGAAGCGATCGTTGATTCGAGTAGGACGAAGCTTTCCCGCAAACTCATAACCAAGAGGCAATGGACAAAGCAAGCCTAGTCTCAATCCGCCACCAATCGAGATTCCTGTTCGCTCACGAATGCCTGGCAAAGGAACTGGGACGGCACCTCCGACTTCAACCTCACCCTTGGAAAAGGCAACATCACCAGCAAGAGGACCAATACCAGCTACTTCAAGTCCAGATCGGAACATGTATCCGCTTTGAGGAAGTTGAGGGTTATCACGCCTTTCCCTGTAGAATGTGTGCTTGACAGAGCTCTTGATAGAGTCACCAGCGTCTGCACGGACTGTTGGGCTGGCGTTTTCGGCCAAACCAGTGATCTGCCTCCAGATGCCCGAATACTCAACGGACTGTGTATCGCGTTGTGGATTCAGCCACGAGAATCGCAGTGTGCCACCCTTGAGGACCTCCTCATGAGAAGCCCATGGCTTTTCGGCGGCAGAAGCCACACCCTCGAGTGACAACCTCATGTCGGGGTTACTCTTGACAGGTGCGGTAAGGGTGGCGCTATAAGCTGAGCGTGTACGCGTACCAGCCTTTGCATTAAGCGTCAACATCTCAGCACCACCAAACATGTTTCGCCATAATAACGAACCATAAGCGGACCCCTCTCCATTGCCAACGTCGGTACCAGTTTGGAGCTTGAATCGAGACAGCTCCTTGACTCGGATGTCGACGTTCACATCGGTGGGGGAGGTGGAGGGATCGGTCTGTTGGGCAGAGGTCAGGTAGACTTCGGGTTGAGGTTGAAATATTTCTATAAATCAGTTAATTTGGTGTTGCGGTGAGGGTTACTAGACCCAGGGAGTTCATACGTAGGCCATCGAGCTTGTTGCTTGCGATACGGAGACTGTTGATGACATCGCCAACAGTCGAGCTTGCATTCGAGGCATCGGCAATGAGGGGTTGGAAAATGGGATCGAGGAAGTTTGTTCGCGTGTTGACCGCACCGTGAATTCGAAGCTCGTTGATTGTCATGGGCGCCAATTGCTGGTCACCAATCTGCACATCATTAGCAAACGATTAGAAGGTCAGGTTGGCAAGAGAACATACCACCTGAGCCAGACGCCGCTGTTTGGCTTCATCTTGCTCTTTTTGGAATTTGGGCTTCGATTCTGCTTCATGCAACAAAGAACCGGTGTCGGAATGAAGCTTGTTAAAGGGGTCCATAGACTGATTCATGTTAGATGATCGCTCCTCGTGTCTCAATAGTGGGATGGAATTACCGGACCCCCGGTTGACCCAGGAATTGCAGCCATTTTTGGTAGCTCAAGAGCCGAGTTTTTGCTTGCAATAGCCTCACGATGTCGATTTAAAGAGTATCGGACCACCAACTGGACCCTGACAGCCCAGCTTCCAATTAATCGCCGGTACGTACTTCCGCGAGCTCCCACCATGGGCGTGGACCCGAGACCTGTGGCTCAAAGTTGTGGCGCTTCAACTTCGTCATAGGATGGCATGTGATACACAGCCACAAACTATCCGGACCTAGCGGGACCACTGTGCCTCGCAAAGGGTGCCTCCTCCTGCGTTCCTCTCCATTCATCTCAACTTATACACTCTTCATTTGCGCTCAAGCATAAGATATCGCTGCTTTTGAGTTTTTAGAGTCAACTTTCTCTTTCACTTCACTCGAGTTTCGTGAATACTCGTTCCCTTCCTTTAATTCCCTAATTCTTTTAACCTCGACTCTACTCACGCGACCCGCAATCTGTCCCGTTCTCTTTGTCAACTTCTAATCCAACGTCAGTCAGCATGGCTAGCAAAGGCGCCACCAAGCGTGTATGCACTTCTACTCCCACCACTTGAATGTGCAATACTGATTATTGGATAGTTGACACGCGAATACAAAACCATCTCAGAGAACCCTCCTCCTTACATTGTCGCTCATCCATCCGAGTCCAACATCCTGGAGTACGTTACGTCACGCCCAACAATTGGTCGCGAGTCGACTTTGCTAACACAACTCAGATGGCACTACATCATTACCGGTCCTGAGGACACTCCTTATCATGGCGGCCAGTATTGGGGAACTCTCATGTTTCCCCCGAACTATCCTTTCGCTCCTCCCGCCATTCGCATGCACACGCCATCCGGCCGATTCCAACCTTCGTCGCGACTATGTCTGTCTATCTCCGACTTCCACCCCAAGTCATTCAACCCCGCATGGGAAGTCTCAACTATCCTAATCGGCCTTCTATCATTCATGACAAGTGAAGAGATGACAACCGGTTCCGTTTCTAGCACCGCCGCCGAACGACGCTCCCTCGCCGCTCGATCACGCTGGTGGAACTCGACTGGTAATGGCACACACAGCAAGACGTTTGCTGTCCAGAGGGGTAACATCAAGGCTGGCGATGGTGGCGCCAAGTTTCGAACAGAGTGGCCAGAGGTGGATGCTGAGAATTGGGAGTGGATGACCAAGAACAAGGTTGACCCTGTCAGTGGCACACGATTAGATTCTGATATCAGCGGATCCTGTCGACCTCAGCTTGGTATTTCAGGGACTAGCGGTCATCAAACACAGGCCGTTGTTGATGTGGTCAACCAACAAAGAGACGCCAGCACAGGATGGATCTATCGCAACAAACTTCTTGTCGCTGGTGCGGCTTTCTTCTTCTACGTCCTTGTCGCTAGACTTGTTAGCGGAGAAGAATGATTGGGGAGAGTTGTATTCGGGTAGCGCTTCTTGTTCTTCTAATTCTAGTTTTTGTTTTATTACGGACGGACTGGCGGGCGCAATAGGTTAACAAGCCAGATATCAGGACTCGCGTCTCGATCTGGCGTTTCAGGGCATTCAATGAGCGTTTACTTGATGGGGTTCAATTTGATTGTCATCAGCTCATTTGCCTGCAGCAGTTGTGATTCATCGGGTAGAGACTCTAATACATCAAACAGGTAGACCAACATGCAACAGTGCTCCTTGTATCAAGTGCGTACCCGTCCGCGAGAATCAGTTGAGGCACGTAAAGTCAGGCGGAAACAAGCAGGCAGCCGTGCTTTTGGGAGGCAGCTGGCATAAGTTTTCGTAGACAAACAAGAAGCCCAGCCTATTGTAACCCTCAAACAAGGCCTCATGCAATGAGAGTTAAATGTCGGAAGCCGGCTGATGACTGTTCGCCGTAGAAGCTCAACCTTTATTTGTTGGTTACTATCCGGCGGGCGGGAGTATTGTTGGCTGCGCTAGCCCACTCAAGGCCCCTGAAGCTTAGCGCAAATCTTGACGCGGGCACCTACGGCACGGCGGGGAGGTCTGAGGTTTGGTCTGCCTATAAGAAAAATTGTGACGAAAGCCCCAATTTTTGTCACCTTGCGACTCTCGTCTCCATCCTTTGGAAACCATTGGAAGCACCTCCTCGACATCATCATCCGGGTTTCCAGGTTGGTGAAATTCTCACAGCATAATACTCCCTATTCATCAACCCCTACAGCACCCTTATCTCCTCTAAGCCCTGTGGTTTGCTGCGTTTCATTCCTTAATTCACCCTCCTTACGATACACACCCGTCATCGAAATCCGCTCCTACTTGAGCTCTTCATCTCCGCACAAATAGCTGCACCTGGACCCTCATTTCTAGTGCATCGCCAGTTCGCCTCCGATCCACGGGCCAACTACCTCACCCTTCAGCCCAGAATCGACAAAAGGGCACTTCAGTCATAACGAAGACGTCTGCTCTCCATGCCTCTTCCTCTAGATCCGTAGAGCCCTCCTCCCTCCGAATCCTCTGTTGAGGCCTGGCGCTGGCTAGCTGATCGCCCGCCGATACCTTCCCCGCCGAACCGTCAACGATCTCGTCCATGAAATGGCGCCCCAAAACGGCAATATGAAGACTCGCCGAAATGGCGGGAGCAAGCTCTCTCAGTCCTCCAAGCCTGTCATGCCTGCTATCCCACTGCCCTATGTGAAGCGTCAGGCCGCTTCTGCTGCTGCTCGTGCCAATGCTGTCCCCGTTTCCTCAACTGCTGCCTCCACCACGATCCAGGAACCGGATGTGCGCTCTCCCATTGAGGTGAAGCATGTAAATGGTAACGTGTCTGCTGAGGCTAAGAAGGATGATTCTGTGGCTACGGTCCCAAGCACAATTGCTAGTCGAACTTCGACCTCCAAAGCTGAGGAGGTGGCCGAAACAAAGGCAGACGCTCACAAAGAAACAAAGAACGGCGCTTCTGTCCCGACCAACACCCAGGCTTCTTCTCGTAAGTACTTCAGACATGCTTATTCTCAAAATGCACCCGAGACCCTTTACTAACCCACTATTCTTTCATTACAGCCGCATCTGGTCCTGAACATTCTCCCACCATCAACGAGAGCGAGAACATGCACAAAAACCCCGTGGTCTCAGGCCATTCTGATCAGCCCACCCCCAAGAACCAGGTCGATGTTGAGGCTCGATCAGTCGACAAGGTTCCAAGCGGAGTGAACGAGAAGCCCAATGGTGTTTCAAGCAAGAGCGAGATCAAAACTCTGTCTGGTAGGCAACCACACTCACACTTTTTTCAAGCCCTTCCAAATTCTCATAACTCGAATTTAGACAACCATCCACCTTCAAAACCCAACAAGGGCCGACCTCCTTCTGCTGTCCCACCGGGCCGATACCAGATGCCCCCTTCCTTTCAGCCTGCTGCTCGACCTATGGGACCAAACGTGAACGGTGATATGCGTGGCCATCGCGCTCCTCTGCCTAATGGTCCGCCCATGCACCAGCCTCATCACAGCAATGGCAGCATCCATTTTGGCGCTTTCCACGGTTCGACGAGCTCCTCTCCTGCTCCTCCATCCGGTGGCATTGCCCCTCCTCCCGGTATGACAGGTCCTGATGGTCGACCCTACATGGCCCCTGGTGCCAACGGCTTTCCCCCTATGATGCCGTATGGCGCAGAACAGGTTCCAGTTACTACTTTCGATAACTACGGAAGACCTACTATGGCTTACGGACCGATGGACTCTTTTCCCCCCTTCCCTAACAGTTTTGGCCCCCCAACCCCACACAGCTATCATGATTCGCAGGCATCAGGTCCTCCCGACGATGGTAGTGTCTACAACCAGTTTTCTTCAGCTCCAGCGCGAAACGGCGTACCTGCTTCAGATGAGACTCAGTCTCCCAACCAGCCAGGCAGAATGTTTGGTGGTCCCGAGTATCCGCGAATGATGCCGAATGCCGGACCTCCCCCGCACATGATGTCTTCAATGGAGGGTGCTGAAGGTCTGATTGGTCATTTGGTGCAACAGTTTTCATCTCCCGAATTTGCTGACTGCGTTTTGGAGCTTCGATACGCGGATGAAAGAGCTCCTCCAGTTCGCATTCCGGGCCACCGAGTCATCCTTACTCGCAGTACCGAGCTCGCCAATGGCATCGCTAAGCAGTCCCGATCTAGCCCCAATGATCCATCTCTTCCCACCATCCTTCTCGAGACCAAGAGCAAGTGGATTCGATCCAACGCGTTCTATATGGCCGTTCACTGTCTTTACGGATGGCCACTCTTGGATCCTGCTGCCGAGGGCATGAAGCAAGCTGCGGCTGATTACAACCAGTTGATTGACCGGTTCGAATTTGCTCTTTCGTATGCTGCAGCCGGCCATCTCCTCCGCTGGGATCCGGTCATGCGACGCGGTTGCGAGGTTGCTGTGCAACTTCTGACTTGGCAGACAGTTGAGAAGGCTTTGGAGTTTGCCCTGGAGGACCACCGAGACGAGGGGTCTTATGATGTGTTCAAGTACGGCGATGGATCTCGAGCTATTCTCAACGAGATCGTTTCTTTCATCGCAAGCAACACCAGCCCTACTTTCAAGATTGACACTTCAGTGACCGACACGTCTAGCTATGCTCGTCTTCCTCAAACTGCCCTGACTAGCAATGCCAGTACCCGCAAGCTCTCACCCCCACCCATTGCTCGAGGCACATCTGTGCATCTTGGCAAGGGCAAGGGGCGTCTCTCTCAACAGATTTCTGGCATTCAGTTCGGTGATCTTTCTTTGACTGACGGCAAGGTCTCGCCAGCTTCGGATGCTTCAGGCGGCTCACAGCAACGAACTCCTTTCAATGCAGTACTTTCTCGGATTCTCCTTAACCTTCCATTCGAAACTCTTAAAGCACTGCTCGAGGCTGCGACTAACAAGGCCAACGGATGGCCAAATGCCGAGACGATCTACCGCGTGGTCAAAGACACAGTAGCTGAGAGAGAGCGACGTCGGCTTCAGATCGTTGAACTGGTCAAGACCCACCAGGTCACAGCCTGGGCCGTCATTACTCAACAGCTCTCCAGTCCTGAGCCCAGATACGTCGGTCTCTGGAGTGCGCTGGGCTGGCGCGAGGAGATTTTGCCTTTTGGACCCTCAGAGAGCCCGGCCCTTGGTCGGACCTGGGTCCCCTTCGTGGGCCTTCAAGCAAGCACTCAAGCAGCTTACCCCTAAGCAACTGGGTTCACGCTACAGATTTTCCAATTTGATGAATGATATTGTGGGTTATGTTGAGGCTGGATAATCGGGAGGGCGATATGCAGAAACATGACACGAAGCCGAGGCTGACTTCTCAGTCTTTCGACAAAAGCTAGTACTTTTGATTTCGGGATGAAAGGGTGGCGTCCGTGATCCTGCTTACTAGGGAGAGGATATGATGCTCTTGGAGAGTTTTGGTTGATGAACGGCGTTGGGGGGTATGTCAACATTGGTTGCTTTAAAGCGAGGAATGTTTTTAACGAATGGAAACTTTGGTGGGGGGCACGGGAAGGAAAAAGAAAACAAAAAGTATTTAATGATTCCATATTGCTAGGGCCGGTGGTTCAATCTCACTTGTCCTGGGTCTGGCTGGCATCAATGGCCTGGAACTGGACCAGGCGGGACCCGACTGGACTGATATGAAGGGGTTATGATGAATGATAGTTAGTGACTTTGGAAGTTAAAAAAGGGCGGTAGTTTCGGCATCAAATGGAGTATGCGTCGTTATGTCTCTCATTTGAGAGATAGCATTAGGTAGCCTTTTTACGATTGGTTTGATACCCTAGACTGACTTATGCGTTGTACGTGAAGTGCCTTATGACGATATGCCTTTTTTCATGCGCATAGTGGGCGTGTTATCGGGAGTCAAGCCTCTTTAGGTAGTTCAGAAAGTTGAACGTGTAGATGAATTTCATGTGATGGTGATGTACGGCTGGAGAAGAGCAACTTAGCTACCGAGGGCGGGGAACCCCTGTTGGACGACCCCATAAGAAACGATATCGCGTGTCTTCATTCGCTAATTGAGCATTGCTTTAATTAACTGGGATAGCCTTAGCAGGGTCTCGATATCAAAAGATAGTGGGCAAGGTCAGCTTAGACCAAGAGCCGAGGTCGAATTCTCCACTTTACGTCGTCTTGCTCATTTCCAAGTTCTTGTGATTTCATCCCTTCCGTGCCTCCCACCATTCGTCACTTCACTTCATCAACAAACAGACTTGATGTGAGAGCTTCGATCTGGGCCCCTCAGCACTGAAGCTGTGTAACCAAGTCCAGGTCATTTCTAATTCACATAAATTGGTTTATTCATTTACTTGATGCCTCTCCTCGGAGCTACTGCTCGAATGCGTCGCTGGACCTCAGCTCGTGGAACCGCACACACGCCATAAATTGAACCAAACACGATCCTTTTATCATCAACAACAACAACAACATCCGCTCCTTAACCACAATGGAATCATCCGTCTCTTCAGGCGATGCCTCGAGCTCGCGATCAAGAGCTGTCAACGACCCTGTTCTTCGAAACACATTGCGCTACACCATCTCAGCTCACGAATATGCGAGCCTGCACAAGTACATTCTCTCTCGATCCCGCGTGCTGCGTCGCGCAACACCAACGCCAAACCGTGTTGAAAAGGCGCTGCAGCCACCAAAAGGTGGCGATGATTATAACGCTAGGACAGTGCGACATGCGCTCAGGGTGTTCGTGATGACTTTTCTCGGAATGAAGGGATGGGATATTGTCGCGAAGAGGATGGGTAAAGAAGAGTGAGTAGCTCACTGATGAAATAAGTGCGCAAATGGCTAATGATTCTCAACAGACCCAGTACTGGCGGCAAAAAGAAGCCGTTTTACAAATCTCCTGCTCTGAGGCTGTCCATTTCGCTTTCTACCATTCTTCTCCTTTACAGAATCCTCTTCCGTTTCTTCACTCGACTGCGTGTGCATCTTCTAGACCCTCAAGTCGAGCCTTTCCGTGCCCGCAATCCCCGAACTGCAGCGATGCTGACGTCTCCCTCTGCACCCGCCATCGGTGCCTCATTCGCTGGCCTAGCTCTTGGCATTTACCCAGCACAAAAGATGCGTGTCACTATCGCCATTTACACGATCTTCCGTGCTCTGGAGTTTGCCTACAACTTCTGTGAGGCTGATGGCCTCATCTGGGGCCGAAAGAACGGCGTCAAGAGGGAGAGGCCTTGGTGGTTCGGAAGCTGGATGTTGCAGCCATTTGCTTTTGGACAGCTTCTTCACGCTGCTGTTTTCGATCGTGATTGCTTCCCCAAGCCTTTTGGAGATTTGATCTTCAAGAGTTCATCGGCTTACTTGCATCCGCGCCCGCAAGACTGGCCGTCGAGCGTTAAGTGGCCTCAGACTTCTGAGATCGTCGACAGCTTGGCTCAAATGGCGCGCCTGAGCTGGCCGTAAGTTAATAAGCCCCGAGAAAAAAAGACTTCATACTGACCGTCATAGGGCCTATGTTTCTCCCACTCTCTTCCCTGGCAAGGAGGTTCTTCCTCCCAGTCTCAGTGCAATTGCGCCACTGACATCTCGAGCTCATCCTCTTATCACATCTCTCTCATGCGCCACATTGCACCCGGGAGACCCATCTTGTGCCCGAACTTATCTCACTTTCTGGCTTCAGACTTTCCCGCCATTTGCTCGCTTCTTCGTCGCAGTCTTTTCTGCGCTCACCGTCATTCCCCGATTCTCCAGCCTTTACCACAACCCTCTGGCTACCCTCCAGCGCATCATCACCAAAGCCCTCCGCATGTCTACCTTTGCGACAGGTGCGCTCTCTACAGCCTGGGCTTCGATCTGCTTCTTCCAGCAATGGCTTCCACGCCACGTCCTCGCGACTCAGCGTGTCTTCCTCGGTGGTTTCTTCGCTGGTCTTTGGGCTTTCGTTGAGCGACGAAATGGCCGTGGGCTGTTCCTGTATAGCGCCCGCGCCAGTGTCGACAGCCTCTGGAAGGTAGGCGTGAAGCGTCGCTGGTGGAAGAGCATGAAGGGTGGCGATGTTTGGGTCTTCATGCTGGCACTCATGGTCACTGGTGTTGTTTATGAGAAGGATGCCCAAGCAATCCGCGAGACCAACTGGCGAAAGGGAGTTAGCTGGCTTCAGGGCCAGGGATGGAGAGATTGGGGAGCTGAGGATGATGAGGATGAGGATGAGGAGAACAAGGACAAGGAGGAGTGATGTTTCATGGATGATGAAAGCACAGTATGGTGTTGGGCGCAATTGCGGTTGTTTATTGGCATAGGATGGAGGCTTGTTTATGTTTGCATTGGTTAATAGTCTGATATCCCACATAATGGTAGTATTTATCGCATAATAATTTCATTTAAAACCTTTGCATCTGAGCCTGCAGATGTTCTAGACGCACGAATTGTATTGACTTCAAGAATGAGATCATCATGAGGATGTATTCGCTGAGAAACCCTTTTCCGTGTAGGCTCTCGCGGATCTGCAAGAGCCTGTACTGTGATCTTCATTACATGGAGATTGCTGAGGTTTCTCTCATTCTCCGCCTCTACGCATCACTGCTCTGCACGTCTCTCGCTCAAATGAACAGGGGTTGATAGCGTGTCAATAATAGAGCCTTTGCAATAAACTAGAGAATTGTAGTAACTTTAGAGTAATTACAACAGCATCGGATTGTTTGGAACCAGTGTCGCTTTCATAGGCAGTTCTCAGGAATGAACATGATATGATCCGAGATAGTGCACTAGTTACCGAGGTATACTGCAGCTTATCAGTAATCACTGCCTTCTGGACAGCAAATGATTGAAATGATGACATATTCAGCGTCATGTAAGAGCAATGCAGTCATTTCTTATAAAAGATAAGCCGAGTGACTTTAATGTACAGGACCAACGCTACAGAAGGGTCAGGCGTTGACAGCTGCAGGCTGCAGGGCAGGGAGCGCAGACTCACAACTTCAAAACCCACCGGGATGATAAATGCGTAAGTAGTATCCGTCACAGTCGATGGGGCATTTTACTAAAGAACCAGAACCAGAAACTACCTAAACATAAATAACTCTCAATTTCCACTTCCTCATCCTCTCTCAATTCCTGTATCATCATCTCATTATCATTCTTACTAGGCTCTCTCCGTCTCACTACCTTAGTCTCCGGATCCGGATCCGGGTGTCAAAGACCAAACCCCGCCGCCGCCAGCCCGCCCGGACCTCCGCATCTCCGCCCCGGAGCTTGTTCAATCATTCACCTTGGCCAAATCATTGACCACACACAGCCTGAATTGCGTTCACTTCATAAACACTAAACAAAATGGCTACACCCGCCAACACCGCTGCTGAGGCCCTCGCTTCCGAGCAGACATACTTTGCTCAGAACCCTCCTCCGCGCAATTTATCAGCCCACACAGCTCTCGCCGCTGGCTTCATCTCCTCTCACGCCGCCGCGGGCCGTCGTGTTGTCCTCGTCACATCGGGCGGCACTACCGTCCCTCTTGAGAAGCAGACTGTTCGGTACATCGACAACTTCAGTGCTGGAACTCGTGGTGCTACGAGCGCCGAGTACTTTCTCGAAGCTGGATATGCCGTCATCTTCCTCCATCGTCAGTTCAGTCTGCTGCCGTACTCGCGACATTATTCGCATGCTACCGATTGCTTTCTGGACTTTTTGACTGAGGATGGAAGTGGAAGAATTGGTGTGAGGAGTGAGGTGCAGGATAAGATGCAGGAGGTGTTGAGAAAGTATCGCAAGGCGAGGGATGACAATATGCTTCTCACACTGCCCTTTGTCACTATTGTCGACTATCTCCATGAGCTGCGAGAAATTGCCCGACTCATGCGCCCTCTTGGTCCGTCAGGTCTTCTCTACCTCGCCGCAGCCGTGTCAGATTTCTTCGTTCCTCCTGATCGTATGGCCGAGCACAAGATCCAGTCAACCAACGCCGTTGAGCAGAAGCGACCAGACGATGAAGAGACTTTTGATAACTTTGACTCATCGCCTTCTGTTCCACGCTCAAAGCGCCTCGTCATCGATCTCGACCCTGTCCCCAAGTTTCTCAAGAATCTCGTGGATGGATGGGCGCCAGAGGGCATGATTGTGTCTTTCAAGCTTGAGACGGACCCAGCGCTTCTTGTTCGCAAGGCTCGCTACAGTCTTGATCGATATCAGCACCATCTCGTCATTGGAAATCTTCTATCCACGCGCAAGTGGGAAGTCGTGTTTGTGAGTCCTAAGAGGGACGATAACTGGGTGCGTGTGCCGAGAGAGGGCGGTTGGGGAGAAGCTGAGGGCAGGCCGCTTGTGGCAGAGGAGCTGCCAAGTCAAGAGCCAGATGTTGAGATTGAATCGCTCATTATTCCCGCGGTACAAGAGCTTCATGGTGAGCATATCAAGGCACAGAAACAGAAGTAGGCTGTGCCCTCGGGTTCAAGATAAATGCGGAATACCCAGATAGAAGGCTCATTCATAACAACGAGGTGAGCGCAAGCATACAAAACAATAACTATTATATTTTCCTACGAACTATGGTATCTATGTACAAAGACTCGCAGCAATGATATTGGCATTCTCAGCTCTTTTTTGTATCCAAAACTCCGTTCCCAAGATAATAGCAATACTTTTCATGGTGTCATAATTTTGTGCTCAGTCTTCGATTAAAGACGACAGCCGTTCAGTCTCGAGGTTTCATTCCGTTAGACGCTGATGTGCCCGATGAATGCTCAAAGGGCAGCCTTCCAGTTGTGCCAGCCCAAGAGAGTGACCTTGGCCAGGAACAACGAGATCATGGATGCCACGTAAACGGCACCAGTCAATATGATAAGACCCCAATATTCACCACCATTGGCCTGGACGATGCTACCACCAATGGGAATACCGATGAGACAAGCAAAAGACACGATTGTATAGGCCGTAGCATAATAACGTCCATACTCTTGCGTTTTGCACAGTCGACCGATACAGACAGGCGCAATGGCGATGGATGTTCCAGAAGAGAAACCGAACAGGACGGTGAAGATAATGACACCAGCTGTGGTTCCACCAAGAGGTAGCCATACGCAGAAGCAGGCCACAATGGCAAGGATCACAGCCAGGATGC
The DNA here is from genome assembly GCF_900067095.1 of Fusarium proliferatum ET1. NCBI lineage: Eukaryota > Fungi > Ascomycota > Sordariomycetes > Hypocreales > Nectriaceae > Fusarium > Fusarium proliferatum. The sequence goes on along the minus strand of NW_022194795.1, from coordinate 2,359,559 downwards.
TGACGTTAAAAGGACCGATCACATCGGCATAGTAGCCGGGCAGAAGTCGACCGATGACCGAACCAGCGTTGAGGATAGGAATGAGGTTGTAGGAGAAATCCTTTCCGAAGCCCTTGTGCAGCGCATATGTCGAGATGTAGCCGAGAGGAATGAAGAGGGAGAACTCCAACATGAAGACGCCAATCGTGGTGAAGAGGAAAGGCAGACTCTTGAAGATGAGAAAGTTGGGGTGCGCAGTAGCATCCTTGGCGGGTGGAAGTCGAGATTTGAGAAGACAGATACCGATCAAACTGCAGCAAAGGCAGATGAGAGCAATGACTCGAGTGGCCCATCCGTAACCAATCTTTTCGATTAGCCTCGTCAGCATGAAGGGGTAGATGATACCGCCGATTCCACCAGCAGTAGATGCAACGCCAGTCGCTAGTCCACGTCTAGCCTTGAAGAAGTGGCCTACAGCAGCGATCGATGGTGTGAAGAGAAGTGATGATCCAAAACCACAGAGGAGGCCAAAGGCGACGACAAAGTGCCAGAGTTCTATAACAGTCAGCACATCAAAACCACAATCTCAAAGAGAAACCTACCAGTCGCAAAACTCATAAAGATCATACCGCCAACGGTGAACACAGCGCCGGCAATGACAAGCCATCTCGGACCATACTTGTCAAAGACTGGACCAATGTACACACCGCAGAAGAAGGCGAGAAAGGTGTAGATGGAAAAGATCCAACCGACAGTACCCTCGCTATACTCTGTGAGTTGGTTGTCGAGAACATAGGCCTGAAACGTGCCGAGAGTGTTCATTAGTCCAAGCGAAGCGAATAGAGAGAACCACGAACCAGCGACCACGGACCACGCCTGCAAGCCGCCCTCGGGATACGTTTCCTGGAACGACGCTGTTGATGCTGCAGTCGGTTGCTTCTCTAGATCGGCTCCTGATTTTGCGTTGGTTTCGTTTCCTTGGTCGATCTGGTTGACATGGTCGTTGATCTCGTCATCCTCGTAGAGGGCACGAGATGTGACTTGGTGACAATCCATTATTTGAGCAATCGTAATGTTTCCTTTTCCGTCCCCAAATACCTAGCACGCTTTACTTTCTTCCTTTCTTTTACAACTGTCGCAGCATATCAGACATGGAGTTGAGGACTACACTCGGAGGCGAAAATAAAAAGATTAGACATGCTTAAATATAAGAACGATCGGATTTCGGCGTGGCCCCGGGTCGAAAAAGCCAGGCCCGCTTTCGGAGTGCGGCCTGAATTGCCGTAGTGGTCGAGTTCCTCGTTGACATGAGAGTAATGAAAACTCATCATTTGTTCGTCAAGGTCCTTGAGCTCCACCCTCTACACGGATATATACGGTCGTAAATCCCAACTCAACTGAGAGAGACCTGACCTGTTGGGTCTAAGCCCAAAGCATGGTAGACGCCTTCTCAAGACAAGTCCCATTGTTAATGCAGCCCAATTCGCCATCTTTCCTCCTCGGAAACGAGCAACATACATTGTCGGTCAAGATGGTCAACGCACTTGGTCCTCCGTCATTGAACTGTGGGTGGTCAGATGGGTCCTCTCTACCCCAGCTTGATCCCTATGCCGCTATTTCAACCGGCCTCAACCCCTCGAGCTCGCTGTTGGTCTGAGTCACATCGTTCTTCTGATAGGCTTGAAAAGTCGTGATTGAATGGGTTCGCCCAATTATATCCTTTTTTGGGATGCTTTTGGTCGGGGAGTTATGCATTACTATCTGTCAATTGCATCAATGGCACCATAGCTGGCTGAACTAACCTCCTCTCCAGAATCAAGCCTCCTCATCTTCCACATCCTCCATGGTCACATGCCGTGATGATTGGCCTTGATCGGGTCGTGCTTCCGCGTTGCGATCTGCCGTCTTGAGATAGCCCTCTTGTTCTAGTCGATCTGCTTCCTCCGGCTCTATTAACCCTCCTTGACCTTGACCCTTGTTCATCTTCATCTTGACTGCCGTAGGCACAAATGCCGAAACAGCCTCTTTTCTGAGATCGCGCACCACAGGCTTGGCTTCGTACACTGTTTTCGCTTCGACGACTGGCACTTCCTTCTTTTGGTGTTTGTCCTCGCCGTCCGGCCTTGTAGGGTTCTCTGCCTCCCTCCTTGCTCGTCGTTCGGCATACCATTTGTCCATGACTTCTTTGGGAATCGGCGGGGGTGTATCTCGAGGCATAGGAATACTCTTGACGTCGTCGGGAACCTCATCGTCGCTTGTCGTAGCATCATTAGAACCTCTACGCCTCTTCCCTAATACCCTAGATCCTGAGTCGTGATCTCTGTTCCACCCTCGACTGAATGTTGGTGCTTTGTCGCCAAGTGCTTCTCTGGCCTTCTTCACTGCTTTGAGTTCCTTTTCGAGCCCTTCTAATGTCTGTTCCTCATGACGAGTAAGCTTGCCGCCGCTTGATGTGATTTTCTTGAGGTCGTCGATCTGTTTTTGAATGCGCTCGGGGTTCTTTCGCGATAGCTTCTCGTTTAGGCGTTCTTGCCGTTCATGCTTGCCTATGTTTCCAGTTAGAAGGTCCAATGCGATCATCAGGATTCGTCTCACCTTTCTTGAGAGCTTTCGCCTTGTCAGCTTTGCGCTGGGCCTGCACGGGGTTGTAATTCTTCTCTTTTGGCATTGTGAAGTATCGGAGATCGCTATTTGTGCAAGGCTGGAATCGAGACTGTCAATGTATTTTCCAGGAATCTCTGTTGAAGGCCAAAAACAAGAAATCAACAATCGCTACTGGGCATGCGAGAAGTTGTTGTAAGCTGAGTACGACTTGTTCAAGATGATTTGGTCTGGCTAAAGCAAGCTTCCTTGTCGCGATCACCTGGCTCCACTTGATGACTAAGATTAGATGTCATGATAAAAATCACAACAGCTTTCAGTCAACGATGGCCTCAAAAATGATGTCACGGCGATCTTCTACTTGCAATTCAAACTTCTTAGATCTCAATTTCATGGCGCATGCAGCGTCTGGATGTTGCAGATTGACTCAAACTTGCCGTTGCAGGGTGCAATTTATATCCTTGAATACAAATAATCATATCACAAAAGCGCCTCCAACACATTGATCTCTCACGTAGTAATGAAAGTTGAGTAGTCCCTTTGATGTACATCTTTGATCAGCATGTGCGTTGCCAAGTCACAGTGATCATCAAATATCGCCTGTTAAGCTCCTGACAGTTGAAACCAGAAATAAGTCATAATTATTCATAGCAGCAAAAAATGTCCATCCAAAAACAAAGCATAAGTAAATCCCACAAGAATTTCAAGCTGAGTTAACAGGTCGAAGATTTCATGGCATGCTATATAATCATACCATAGATCATCCTTTCTCCTTTCCATGCATCCAATTCCGTTGACGGAGGTAAATCAAGCGCCGGAATCCCTTGGTTTTCCGATCCCATCCTGTCTGTTGTAAACGCCTTAATCATTGTGTAGCTGTGTGCTGGGTATGCCGCCTAAGTTTGTAGTGTACAGCCGAATCTTTGTTCATAATAAACCTGGTCTCAAATTGGCAGGCCAATATGCTTATCTTGGTTTGGGTCACTCGACTTTATTTCCACACCCAACTGTTGGGCGACACAACTACTGGAGACGTCTTTGCCCATATACTTTTGCAGAATGGTGTCAAAGTCGGTCTCAGCAACCACAGGGCCAGTGCCAGAGCACTTGGCCTTCTTGGTAAGTTCGGAGCAGAGGCCGTCGAGGTCGAATTCACCATTCTGTGCCTTGGGGCAAGCTTGAAGTTTCTCCCTGTGGAAACGTGTTAGAGACAGACATTTCCTGGTTCTATAAGTTGATACATACCACAGTTGATTGCAGTTCATGTTCTGCTTCTTAAGTGGTTCGTCATCGGACTCCTTTTGAGCATCAATCTGATCAATGAGGTTCGATGGCTTCTTGGTCTGGCTATTGAGATGAGCGCTGGGGCTGTTAGGAGCCATGTTGTAAGGAGTGAAGAAATCGCTGTCAAGAGCATCGTTGAAGAAGTCGTCGAAAGATGGGTTTGCTAAGACGTTTTCTTGAGGCTCGCGATAATCACCAAAGAGCTGTGGGTCAAACTGTCCACCGTTCTGTTGTGACAGCCAGTCAAAGTTGGTGCTGTTCAGATCGATGTTGCCGAACTGACTGGGGTTGTTATTGCTGTTCTGATGTGTCTGCTCCTCGCCAATGGTAGCCATCGTATCAACAGGCTTGAAGCCCATGGGGGACTGGTTGAAAGGCTCGGGTGATGTTCCGCAAGAAGAGCTGGGGCCAGTGTTGGAATGAGATGAAGCAGATGGGGAGCTGGAAGCGCCATTGACGCTGTAGCTTGCAGAGTCAACACTCGCACGAGAGGGGTTGGTGGCAGAGCTTGCCATGGAAGGGCTGAAGACACCCGAGAACTTGGCCAAGTCGTCCTTGAATTGTTGTGCGGATTGCACGTTGTTGTTGAGGCTGTTGGTAGGGCTAGGGTATGTGATCTTTTGCTGATCCGGGCTTGTGGGTGATGAGCCAGTCTTGCTAACAGGTGGTCCTGGAAGCATGCCAAATTTGGGAAACTCGAACTGGAAGTTGACATCGCTGAGGTTGCTGACGGCAGCGCTGCCGAAAGGAACCTTTTCTCTGGGCAGTGACTTGGTAGCTGACATCACTGTGACCTTCTGCTTATACTGATTGAGTTCAGCTGTCATGCGCTCAACCTGAGCTCGAAGCATGCCATTCTCATGGTTGGCAGCCTGCGAAGCCTTCTCTAGCTCTTCGACCTTTGTCTCAAGGTCCTTCAAGTGCTTTTCCTTGCGTTCTCTGAAAGCACGCTGAGCGGCTCGGTTTTGAGCCTTGCGCTTCTATTATATGGATTAGTAAGTAATACACTTTATATGTAATCAATTGATAAAACGTACCGAGCTGGGCTCGGATGTAAGAGGCTTACGACCGGGCTTCTTAGGGACCTTGTCGGTACTCTCACGGCGCTTGTGATCTCCACCAGGGCTATCTTCATCATCCTCGTCATCAGGGTAGCTGCGCTTCTCTGGGGTATCGGTCTCTGGGGAGTCGGACAGAGCGACAGAGCCAGAGTTGTTGTTGGGCTCCGTGGAAGCAGCGGGAAGATCTCCAATCATGGAAGGCTGGTCCTCGCTGGCGAAGGAAAAGTCGAAACCAGAATCGCCAAAGTCATAGTCGTAGTTATCGAGGAAGGGACTCTCCTGGTAGCCTGTCGCGGTAGCGGACTTTTGCTGGCCAGCAGAATTGCGGAACGTCGTAGGAGAAACTGTCAGGGAATTGTCCACGGAAGAACCAGAAAGCTGCTGCTTGTTGGAGTTGAGAGCAGCAAAGAGCAGGTTCTGCTGTTGCGGGGTCAAGAGAAAGTTGGGTGGCAAAGTGCCCCCAGTACCGGTAGAAGCCATCGCGAAATATGAAACGGGCAATCGAAAGGAGGCGTAACGTTGAGGAGCGATTTGAAATCGAGGCAGACGAAACTGATGCCGGGCGGCTTGATTGTAGATTCAAGCTCTCTGCCAGTCCAGGCTCACGCAGGAGGGGACAAAGAGCCAGACCAGAGGCTGTCTGTGCCTGAAGCCTGGGTAGCGGCGACGTCGGGGACCTAGACGAGCGGGGCGGGCTTCTGCTGGCTGGGTTATGATGCTGGCATATAACTAATTGTCAAACGGCGATGAGAAGAGAGGCAAAGTTGAATAATAAGAAGAACAGGAGATTTCGGATTCAGGCCGCACAGGACAGGATGGAAACTGAAGCTACTATGGTATGTAAGGTAACAGTATGTAAGATTGATGATGAAATCGGTGGTTTCTGGTGTCAGGCGGAGCCAAGAATGGGCGAGGAAGGGAAATCAAGTGAGATGGATGGCTGCAGTAGTAGGTAGAGCGGGGGCAGCTGAGCGGGCGTTGGAGTTGAATCGCACTGTAGGTACTGTATCTACGCGTACCCAGAGCCTAGCAGGGCAAGCAAAGGCAAGCGGGTAGGCAGAGCAAGGCCAAGCAAGGGTCCAATGCGGAGCGTCCGACTAGAAAATTTGCTGCCTGAGTCACAAAGATTCCTTCTAGTTCATTCTTCCATCGGCTCACTAGACCCTGAACAGGAACCATCCTGGGTGGGGGTCAGCGAGTTTCCGAGAGAGGCTGGGTACAGGAACGTGAACTCTAGACAGTGCGAATAGCGTCAAAGTTGCATTTGTCAGCCGGGGCTACCGGTCCTCGGGACCCATGGATATCTTACAATAGAGAGGACGAAACAAAAAGCCCATCTAGGCCATGCCAAAACGAGCCATGAGCATGTTATTGTCCGTCCGTCTTTTCTCTCTTCTCTATCGTCTGGAGGAGGCTCTGACTCACAATAAAAAGCCGTTTGCCCATGAGCTTTTATCCATTGGCACTTTGCCTGTGACCGACCCAGCGACTTATACCCGAACGTTTTCGGCAGATCTTATTAGTTGACATGCACGCCCTTCGACGTTGTGCACGAGTCTCTCGAGTATTCTCCCCCTATCTCGGCCTTGTCTTGTTTGACAGTGGCAATTCCTCCTGAACCGACGGCATTATGCTCCTCCGGCTGCAACAGAATGTCGTTTCCTTACTGTAATGGCCGGCCTTGGACTCATGTCTCAATCACAATGCAGAATTGACTCAAGACTATGACCTTGGTTATGCTTCGACTGACAAGCCTCATGACCTCATAGTTGACTGTTGCTGACTCCCAACAACGCCCCGTTCAACTCTGCTGCAGCCATTGCCTTATCCCCGAGCCACAACCACGCGGTCCTGTCGAAATTCTCCCCGCCCCCGGATTTAGACAAAGATTCGGAGTTTGCCACACGGCGCATTCTCGGTTTCGACCAATCAATGGGAATTATTCGTCCCAATGGGTCAAGTCCATTTATCAATCGCTAAAATCTCAACCGTATTTTTGCATCTCAACGGCTGCCAGAATCAGCTCTCTGGATGCGAAAGTTCTTCAGAAACAATTGCACTATTGTGGCCAATCATTCTCATGCTCTTGTGTAGCAACCCAGCTACAAGTTAGCAAGTTCGGAGCTCAGGTCGGACGTAAGCATCTGCGGCGTAGTGTGGCCCCTCGATCTGATATGCATGGATGTTTTGGAATCATCCAGGACCCTTGTTGCATGAGCTTGCACGTGATTACTGTCTGTTCTACCTAAGGTATCTTGAAACATCCCGTAACGTCTTGACTTAACCTGTAGTTCAACATCACGGCATGTTAAACCGTATCTTCGGGCTGTCGGTAGTTGGACCTAAACTTAGGACCTCTATCCTAATTGATGAGAAGACTTAGGTAAGTTTAGTGTATCTTAGTAGATATTTAGACCAGTCAATTTAACACCTGGGTCAACGCCAAAAGTTTTCTTGCTCTCCGGAGTATGTCGCTTTCGTGTCAACATATCAGATGCTCAGTAGAGTATGGGAATTTGGATCAACGGCTTATGCCCCTTCAGTACTCAGCGTAGTGACGATGCTTCGTAATTTTTAGATATGATTCATCACCCGTTGAGATTGAAGCTTGCCATGGTCGCCAGGATTATTGCGCACCACCCTTCGTCCTCTCTCATCTACCTACCAGCATGGATTGTTGATTCCATTATTATTGTTCGCGGTGGTGTTTCCGCAAAGACCAGCGTTGGTATTGTTCATGCCATGTTACTCATGAAGAACAGGAACTATGGCAACAGGGGGCGTCTTGGTGCTTATAGCATTTCTATGGCCAGCACTTGAGCCGCTCTTGTTTGAGATGTTGAGGTTGCGGCAGGTCGGCGCTGCCCAAGTATTCAAAGGCACTTTGCCTCATGGCCGTTTAAGAGGTCTTGATAAGAAGCGATCTACAATAGGCGTTTCATTTTGATACGATTTAGATTCATTTGGCAGAATGCTATGCGTGTATTGTCTGTAGTTGCTACCACTACTCCCGATATTGGTCCACCAGAGAATCCATAGCCTTGCCCACGGCCAATTTAGTCCAGCACTCAGTTGCTATCCTCCACATCTGCCATCTCCCCATCTCAATTGGAGTCGACCCCATCATGGGGGAACTCATCACGCATACGTTGACAAGCATGGACCGCCTCAAGAGCGGAAATGGCCTAAGCGATGATATGCTGCTGGGCAGCCCCCATAGTGCGGTTGCCGACCCAAGGGCAGTACTCCGTTTCGCCCTCTTTGTGGGAACTCCACATCAGGTTCATTCGGTGTTTGCAGAGACGTCGGTAATCGGTGACCTTGAGTGAAAGGGACTTCTCAAGGATGGCCTCGTTGCTGTGGCCAGAGGATCTACACAAGACAACTTTGGGCAATATCACTCAGCCCCCCCTCCCCTTCAGTTGCTGTCGCCTCAGTAACTTGCCCATGGAAACTGATGATCTACTAGTCTATAGCTCACGGCTCATAGCCACTGTCATCCAGGCTGGAATCAATGCCCAGAACTTCAATGACTTCCTAAGAGACAGACTCATCATCGCCCGAGCCCATTATCCAAAGAGCAGACGCCAGGGCTCTCTTGGTTGACAGACTTAGCGTCATATCCGCTCTCTTCCGAGCTAGCATTTAAGTCTTGGTTGTCGTCGATGGGGAGTTGTGGAACCAAGTGGCTGTAATAGGTAGAGGGCTTCAGGGAAATAAGCCTCGGCCTGAGCGTTCATGATTTCAAGATATGGCTGCCGGATGTAGTCGCCCCAGAGCACAGCATAGCGAAGAGCAGTCGACGAGAACAACTTCCAGCGGTGTTCAAGCTCTTCGAATCCTTCAACAGGGTGACGAAGGTCTAGATAATCGTCATCATAATCCTCGCCAACACTGTCACTATCACTGTCTCCGTCGTTTTGCTGGAGAAACTCGGTTTCGCTGATCTCGCTTGTCTCGCTACCTTCGATATCAGACTTGGCGTCATCCCTCGCGGCGTTGTTGATATCATTGAGCCAAAAGCCAGGCTCACGGGGAAGCTTGTCTTTGTCATAGACTTTGAAGGTCACACCAAGACACTTGGTCGAGTTGCAGCGGAAGGCTGGACTGTAGACAGCCTGAGACGGATCCTCAAATTGCGCGCAGAGGATCATCTCGAGGTGACACAGAATTAAAAAATCTGGTTCGAGGTAAGGTTGTATATTTTTGATTCGGACCTGACAGAGACTTCTGCAGTAGGGCATTTTGGAGAGAGGTTGGACATCGGCGACCTCGAGTGAAAGGAGCTTCTCAAGGATGGATTCGGTGTCGTTGCCGGGGGATCCATCCTGTAGCTTGTGTACCTCAGTCTTTAGGAGTCTGTAATTCATTCTGACTCTGTTCCCTCTTTGAGTGACGGATTAAAGAGAAGATGGAGATGGCAATACTTACTGTTGTTCACTGAAAGGTTGGTTTCATGTTTGTTTGGTAAAGTTGCGTAGGAGAGAGAAATATCTAATGTAGGAGTCGGAATGTGTAGCGTAAGGTAGTGTGCACTCCTTGAGTCGCTGATTCACTGCCCCTGCCCGGCCAGCACTTTCTTAGCATTGCATAATATTTATTAACATTTCTCTGCTCCTTTTTGCCTTCGGTACCTGTTTATTCCTCCAGAGCCTCCTCTTATCAATAGTCTTTCTCTCCCTCATCCCAGCAGAGATCATCGTCAACCTTCGCAGGCTAGAAACTTCAGTGAGCTATTATCCTTGCGGTCGAACTCCTCTTTCTCTCTCTGCACTTCTATCTGTTCTGTGTTTTATTTTGCTAAGGCCGCTCTTACGATCAGAGGATCAACAAAATGGAGAGCTTTCTGCGCGTTTTGCCAGCGAGACCCATGGCAGCCCCCTAAAGAGAGGACCTCAAGAGCATCACACAAGTGAACTCCTCCTTCAGACACAGTTATGGGAGGGAATACTTTCAGACCATTCACGTGCGTGGTACCAGACCCCATGTCGCCGAGAGACTCGGGAAATTCCTTGATCAACAGGAGCACCCTGTTGTGTTCCTCCCCAGGTCAGCGATCAAGTAGGCTTCAAAGTACAACTTAAGCAATATTGCAATATTCTAACGCTAGTAGCTTCCTTGAAATGTAAATTCAAGCTGTACCGGTCCTTGACCTCCGCACTGCTCGGGATCATCGGCTGGGCTTCGATGACGTCCGTTGTATCTCACGAATCGCACAAGCCATCAAAGAACTCGTAGGGCTCGTTGGGATATCAATCGAGTTCAAGGTTGACGGCAATCCCCAATCGACGTACGCAGACCGGGCTCGGTTATTGACGCAGGACTTGGTAGAGACAAACCTCCGCGATGTACGCCTCGTCGCTGGTGGCGGCGGTGTTGTGGCCCGCAAGGAGCTTCTATTAACCCTCATGAAGATGTATGGTCACTCAGAAGCTCGATGCGTCGATTTAGATCACTGCCCTGGCGTCGTCAACTTCTTGGCCTCTCCTTCTGACACTCTGAAGCAGATACCAGTCATTTATGGTGGTGATGGAGGGAGACGATTCGTCGGTGGTCCTCTGATCCCTAAACTTGGGGTGTTCGACATCTGTCATTATGGGTTTCGCTTCTTACAGCAGTCGGTACTTATCAACAGAATCAAACATAACTCCGTTGTTCGAAATGGAGAACCTAGCAACCACGTCGGACTATATCATCGTGTAGGTAGCCAAAACCACTGGATGGGTTCTTTAATTCAAGAGCGATACTGATAATTGAAACTTTATAGGATAACGCTCTACTCACTCTTGCGGGGCTGGTGGAATCTGACCTGCGCCATCTCCGACACTTCGCATTCTAACACACCGGGCTTTAATCGCACGGTTATCTGACGAGACGAAGAGTACGAGAACATCAACGACATCTTCCACAAAGACTACGGGGCTACGCAGATCAATTTCGTCAAGTTCCTGGTCGTCGACATGATGGGCTATCTTCCTCAGCTCGATGAGATGTGTATTCTTCCCAACGGGCAGCACTTCAATACAGAAAACCAGTGCTGGGAGACGGCCCCGTCAACGTGAAAGATCTACAGTATCTGGAAGCTTTGACCTGCATGTTATCGTTGTCCCGTGAGCACTAGCCTTGTCCTGCCGCGGAGACAACGACGCCCCCCTCAACTCGACATCGATGAGGGGCATTGCGATCATTTCGAATATGTGCAAACTTAGTCTGTTGCTTTAATTCGAGCTGTTTAAATCGCTATACCTAGCCTTCTCTGTCATATTGAAGGCCGCTTCTATCTTGAACATTGATAGAGCGAGATGTGGGGGAAATCTCAAGACTTACTTCCTGAGGAACCAAAGAATTTAGATAAATTTAGGATAATTTAGGATATCTTAGGAAAGTCTGAGAACAATTTAGGATAAACTTAGATGAGTCTTTGAATATTTTATTTTCACCTCCTGATTTAGATTCCAAACTCTTTGACCCCTGAGGGACCTCACTTCCGAGAGCCATCTCCATTACAACAGAGTGCAAATCAGTGGCAGATCTTCCCACTACGACCGCACAGACGCTCCCATTCCCATAATTGCCTGCCGATGGCCTTAATAACTTCTTGACCGCCGCGTTCCTTGATGCATCTTTTGACGCGCAGCTCGTTGCAACAGAAGCTCTTGGCAGTACTGGGAAGACCACGATGGGCGCCTTTGGCTTTCTCAATCCGTCGACACAGTCCTCGGCTTGGTTTTCGTTGAGAGCTTGGCATTTTTGAGGCTGCTAGAGGGCATTTGTTCGTTCTTAGATGACGTGAACGCTGATCTCCTTTTCTTGATAGTCTCGATACTGACTCAAATTAAATACTGACGTCGAGGAGGAAATGGAGTCATCCTGCCCTGGCGCTGAACGCTCTTGTGAAAGCGGCGGCGCTTCCATTAGCCATCGCTCTTCGTACATCATTTCGGATGTGAACTACTCCAGACCTGGCGGCCAGCCTCAATAGCCTCGCGGATTTCACCATCCGGTCCCTGCTGTCGGATGATATGCTTCGCCATGTTGTCGGGAAGGGAGATCTCTCCGCTCCCACAGGAAGGAATAGACTGAGTGTTTGCTTCGATGCTTTGTGTACTTCTATCTGTCCCAATTTTACAAGGCTCAAGCGGAGAGTTACTGTGGATGCTTCTGGAGATATGTGGTCAAGGCGTCGCTGTAGGCTGTATGTCAAGTGTGAGTCTTTATATGAAGCTCTGGGATGGGAAATCAATCGACGCCTCTAGTACGCTGTCGCGGAGAAGAAGGCGGGGAAGTTATGCTTGAATCTGATGAATCCGGCCCAGGAGACTGGCCTCACCTGGCCTCTTCAAGTTCCGCGCGTAATCCCCAAGGGTTGGCGCCGGGTACAGTGTCGTCAGCCTAATGTTGATATGTATCTGCTTGTAAGTTCAAAAAGCGATAGGGATTCTGGTCACGATCTGGTAGGAGCCCTCGATCGAGGCCCGCTTGGGTTTCGTCTTCACCACTGAGCACATCCACGACTGTGCTGACTTCGTCATCTTGTTCCACTGGTATTGGCCGTGTTGTCGGAGGAGGTATTCAATCAACCGCTTCCTAGTCGGGTAGAGGATCCCACAAAAGGCCCTGGTGAGTTTCAACTGCTTGTCATTCGACCCTGTCTGCAGTCGCTTCAACGAGAGGCGGTACACATACCCAATGGCTTCGGTTAGAGCGCTGGACCCGGTGTTCTATGTGCGCGCCGCCCTCGGTCTGTACTAGACGACTCTGTGCGGTGCGTGTAGTGATACGGGCTTATGGCATGCTCAGGTGTAGATATACACTATAGATACCTGGGCTGGAAGAAAACAAGTCAGCGACCTAAATAAGGACGCAGGGATATGCCATTTACCGTTAAATGGAGATCCGTTTGTATTGGCCACAAACGTCGACGAGGTCAATAGAGTGTAGGCAACGAATGCGAGCACATGAGAATATGAGCCAGATTGTGAACATGATAACTCAAGTAACCTTAGGATAGCCTTTGATAAGTTTAGGACAACTTAGGGAAATTTATGTAAATTTAGGGTAATCCCGCCTGAGTTTAGGATAGATTTAGGCAGGCTTATGATTGCTTTACCTAATCATGTTCTTCTCTTGGCCCAGAGTCCACAACTATCCTGCCCGATTTGAAGGTTGGAGAAGATGAATGATATCTGTGGATGAGATGACGAATTTATCGTCGATTCCAAGGCATCTTCCTTTTTCGATACAAGCGAAGTGGTGTAATTTCCCCGACAAGTATAGAGGACAATCAATGCCTTAAGATCCTTGTGTCTGCCATCCAGTTCTTTTCAAAGCTGCTTAATGCTATTGAGGCTTTCATGAGTCCAGAGTCAGGAGGGACCTGCAAGACTGATGAATTCCCCGTCACCAAGTCTTTCGAATCCTGGGGCCTCTTCGGAAACGACTGAGTGCTACCCCCTAAGCATATCTCATGAACCATGGTGGCCGAACTAGGTGCCCACTCTACCGATGGCTATCTACTGTGTCGACGGCTATCGGGTCGTAGTCGAATCCCATGTTCAAGAGACCATTTCCCAAGAAACAAAGTCGCGTTGCTACGATTGTCAGTAATGAGCCACATATTTTAAAAGTGATTGACATACCGAGATGTCGGTTTCGGATACAGGATCTCGAGTCCCCGGATCTTCCAGTGCTTTGGGCTGTTGAAGTTTCTCTTCTTATTCGTGCCAAGGGCATTAAGAGATGTACTCTATAGAATGTGAATTGACGAGGCGCAAATGAACCATTTTTCCATTTCTTGAACGGTGAAGAGGTTGGACCCTTCGAGTGGTAGATCCTTGGTGTATCTAGAAGTCATCAGCTTGAATAGGGCGCGATGGTAAGTTGAAGTAGGCTCACCTGTAAGCGAAAAAGTATCTCGCTAACTTCCTCATCCTCAGGATGCACATGGTGCGCTTGTCACAACCCGACGGTACGTCGAATGGCTAAGTATCAAAAGAATAGGCTTTCGAATTGTGATGTCAAGTGCTGGCGTACGCGCTGGAGTGAAGTGGCTGCCTGCACGTATGCAAAATGTTCTTCCATCTTCTCAGATTTCGGTACGACATCTTCCCATTCATCATCAGCCTCCAAGTCCGAATCTCTGTCGTTGGGGGAGGATATGTTGAGCCCGAAGCTGTCTGCTCCCATTACTCCATCACCCTGATGGTCTGGGTGTCTCCCTTCACCACGACTGAGACCAGATTAGATAGATGTCAAGCAGTGGTGTGATCGCAAACACTTACTATTTCTGGTCGATTTTACCGAGCTGTTGCTGGTGATCCTTCAACATCTTCTCCTTCTCCGATGGGTGAGCATTCTGATATGCTTCAGTTGTCTACAGCTTCTCAAAAGCCTTTTGTTGACGAGTAATGGCCTTACGATATGCATCCGAGTTTTTTCTCTTCCTTGCCTTCTTCACACTCCTTGTATCAGAAAGTTGATCTTGGGCTTTCCGCTTTCACATGCCTGAGCCAGGTGGGCGACCTTAAATGTGTTGATATCCCGCAATGCGAAACGCGTTGCACCCCGGGACATGGAAGAGGTGGTCGGCATAGTGAAATGCTACTGAGGTGCTACCAAATTCATTATTATATAGTTGTTCCTAGTACCCCCTGGAACGGACCAGAATAGTGTACCCCTTGTCTCTAGGGTTTAAAGGCCCAGGAAGCCGAAACCCTCTGGATATACGATATTAGTGGCAGAAATTGAAGTATCTTGATGGGAGTTTAAGAGGGAACTTACTCTAGCTAATACTATATGTATATATATTTGGGTTTCCAGTGCTGTATATATCGATACTCTTGCACATGATGTTTTCAAAAAGTTGGTTGAAACTGACTTGTTCTAAAGAGCATCTTGTTGAACTCCTGGCCCCCAGCACTCGCTGTTCTCGGATCAAAATGCAAGTGACAGCTGGCTGGTATAGGAAAGTGAAAGGGGTTTGTCGGCTGAATATTGTCAACATGCTTTCTATCCGCGAGAAAAGCAGTCCAGATTGATACTCGGAATAACCTGAGTGTATACAGGAGACACTTAGAAAGCAAACTATTGGACTGGTTCTACTACCGTGCCATCGTATTGATTGTCACAGTATATCGAGGGGTTGCTTCTTGAACCGCCAATATCTCGCAGGTTGCTCTCTCACGCACCTAACAATATGTTGAGAAAAGCTCATACTAAGGCAAGTAACAGCCGTTATATATAGTTGACTGCTGGTCTTTGTTGGAAAAGAGAGCTTCTTCATGGTAGTCTTAGACGACGCTGTCTTTGGAATACCGCCAGTATCTTTGAAGAGCGCAGCCTGACTGATGATGTATATGCCACAATCTGTCGCAGTCTCTTGGGGATAACCTTGCTGGAAGTCAGGACGAGCCACTTCGTAGCATAATCCCACGAATCCCCCCAAGGTATAGTCGCTTCTAGGGCGATGAACGACTTGCCCAATGACATATCCATCCTCTGAGTTTTGCGAGATGTTAGCACAAACTCAAGGTGAGGATCCCATATTAAGCCATACTCATCACACCCGGAACAAGGGGATTGATTGCATAATCCATACCTTATCTGAATGGCATTAGAGATAAGGATGGGATGTTAGGCCAAAGTTTTATGTGTGGTTGTTGTCTGACCTAGGCGCTTTGCAGACAGCATTAGATCCATGCCTGAAGCTATAGAAGAGCCGTATGGTTCTGGGAACACAAAGATATTTGTTGTCTCAGGCTCCTTGAGAGGTCCTGTGGGACTGTTTTATACGTCAGCATTCATTGACTTGCCCCATCTTCGGGGGGGGGGGGTTACTACTATAGCACAAGACGACTCGCGATCTCCACACCCGCCCATCCTTGGACAAGAATCTCTGCGCTGTTCGCCGCATCTGGAATCAAATAACATATGTCTCTAAGTTGGAAAATATAAAGGAGCTGCAGAAAGCGCCAACATCCTGACTCTTCAGCCCCTGCACTCCAGGTGGCAATCTGGTGAGATACAAATGAACAAGAAGCCGTGAAAGGGATGGACGGAGGGGAGATATTTATAGTAAACAAGAAACGGGGAGAAGAGACATACGAGCCAGTGAAGAAGTTGCCAGAATTTTCAGCTCGCAAAGAAGACTGGTAAAGGTCGGCAAGCAATACTTACGCAAACAGTTTGCAAACATCACAAGCTGTGTTGGGTATCCCATGAGCAATTTGAATTCTCCCATTCGCTCTCTTCTCTGGTGTCACCTTTACTCGCAAGCATAGAATTTGAAGTTTGGTTCACAGAGCTGCATATCCCACATTCACGAGAGCATGAGGTAGAACAAGTATTCAGCCTAAATAGTCATCGGCCTGCTGCCTAGTAAGATGCTATTGACAAGAATGATATCCCAAATGCTTAAATCCGAAGCAAGGCATTCCTTTCGAAACAACTTTCGGACGGATCTCTCTCTGTGAAGATATGGGACAAATCAGAAGTTCAAGCCTTGTGTTGATCAACGGCGAGCAGCATCTTGAACGGTCAAGACGTTATCATCCTCAGCATACGCATCCACCTTGTACTTGGCAAACTCGCGGGTCGCCACATTATTAGCAAATAAAAGATCAAGTTCTTCAAATGTTTTGTTCTTGGTTTCAGGAAGGCGGAAAAACGTCCAAATGAAGAAGACAAAAGAGCAGCCTCCCCAGAAAAAGCCAGTTTTGCCGCGCCAGTTTCCTGCGGTCGGGTTGAGCATATAAGGGTTGACGACATTACAGATGATCTGAGCGATGTAATAGGCAATTCGGCTGACACAAACAGACTTGTTTCTCAGTCGGGTCGAAGAAACTTCCGAGATGATTGCGTAACAAACAGGTCCAACAGTCATGTAATAAACGCCCAACCATATGAGCATCATGCTGGCTTGCGCATAGTTTCCTCCCTGGGAGTCTCCAGCACCTACGCTGATGAATCCAACAATCATCAGCACAGCTGTGAGCAAGCCAAGCCCCCAAAGATACAATGTACGTCGACCCAGGGGAAGCAGCCACCATGATATGATTGTGCCCACAGACGCAATCCCAAGACCACCAACAGACATTCTGAAAGAAATCGACTCAGGTAAACCAGCCTGCACGAAGAAGAAAGTCGGAGTGCCACCCATGGAAGATCCACAAAAGGGCTGGGCAGCAAAGGCCATGCAGGCAATCTCGGTTCTGCGTCGGTCAACCCCACGGAAACAATCCAGATACGAAGTACCTTGGTCGATGGACTTTTCAATCTCATTGGTATGTATCATCATGGCAAGAGCCTGCTTTGCATGACCAGGAGTTGTTGAGGAACTTAGGCGGGTGATTGACTTCTCAGCGTTTTCGTAATCGCCGATCCGGACGTAGAACCAGGGGGACTCGGGGGCGAAGAAAAGGACGATGAATAAAGGGACGGGCCACGCCCATTGGATTGCGAAAGGGATTCGGTAGGACCAATGCCCGGTCGTATTCGAGAAGCCTGCTTGTACTCCAGCAGAAATCAGCTGTCCTATGGCCCAACATAGATTGACATAGACAGTCAGATATCCTCTTAATGCCATGGGGCAGACTTCTGATGCATATGCAGGAGCCATAGTGGCGAAAACGCCCCATGGGATACCGCAAAGGAACTGGCCAACAAGAAGGACGGGAAGACTCGGCGAGAAGAACGAGATAAAGATGCAACCACATATGGCAACCAGGGAAGTAAGAAGTACTTTGCGGTAGCCGAACTTATATGTGAAGTAACCATTGGCAAACGCGCCAATAATAGTCCCAACGCTCACGGCGTTCGAAAGTGCATTCTGCCAGGAAGCTGTGATTTGCCAGGAATTGCTTTTGGGCTGGTAGCTTCCATAATGCTCTCGGAAAGATGGTTGGGCAAAGAAGGATGAGATAAGAACGATATCGTAACCCTCCATGATGATCGAGGTGGAGAGAAGGACCGACCACATGACGGCCTTGGGATATTTCCGAATGGCTTGCAGCAACGTGAGGTTGTGTTCCTCTTCTGCAGCTTGCTTTGCGATGGATGCGTCTTTGACCGTACCATAATCTGGCGCATGGTCATCTTCGCTGACCCTAGCAACCTTGTCGTCTGTGATAGCAGCCATGATGCAGGAAAATATGCAATGGAGGCCTAGATGTACCTGAGGCCAGGATAAAACGACATTGCCTGTGTATCGAGACGTGCCAGGATCGGCGGCATGAGCTTCATTTATAGGGAAACAACAGAGACCGCAGGCATTGGCCACCTGACGAACCCCAGACGCTTCGTCCCATATTGTCTATGGAAATCCCGGTTTCTTGATGATCACCCGGGGATTGTGGGGAAGAATCTGGGGATAATCTGCCAAGGGTCTCCAAAAGCTTATTGCCTAGCTCGCGTTGAAGAATATGGAGTTCCAGTGGGGGGGCATGGATGGGTACAGATCTCATGGTGCTCTGATCCCCACCGGAGCTTTGAGTCTTCTGAAGCTCCGGCGGGGGAGGGGAGACAGCTTTGTCAAAGTCACTGAAGCTTTGACGAAATTCAGCCTCTTATTTGGCTAAATAGCGAACTGCATTGCTGTAACGTCGATAAGGGCCTCAGCCTGCATGTCCAGGTTGAACCCGGATTACGCGCATGGGTAAAGATGTGCCTGCCGGGAACTTTGATCCGGGACTGTGATTCAAGGTGTTGTCTACAAGATGTTTGTTTCGTTGTAGCACAGGTCGGATTCCATTGAGTGTTGTGATTGGTGAGATTGAAGCAAAAGAAATGATATCTGATGGGAGTTGCAGCTGAGGTATCGGAATTGATTGAATTGAGACCGGCAAGGTCAACCTCAGGAAGGTGCCCTGTGGTTACATCATAACATGCAAGTCGGCTCAAGATAAGGTAAGAATGGAATATAGGGAAGCTGAGTATAGGGAGCCGGCTCCTGACACTGTTCATGTGTTGTTGATAATGCATTTTGAAGAAAAGGGAAAGTCAGGTCATCAATGCGGAACAAGAAAGATCCATCCCGCCACCTTCGCTTGTCTACATTACTCCGCACTGCTATATCTATGAAGCTCGCAACTATCCAACGACATCCATCATGAGAAAATTATTCACGAATGATCCTCATCGCAGCGTCGTGAGTGCATAGCAAGATGGAGAGCCATGCCGACAATCGACCAGTGGACGGCGATGGCGAGACAGAAAACGCGCAGTGTCACCGTTGTAGGCGCGTCTTCACACGCCCGGAACATCTAAATCGCCATTTGAGAGTCCATACCCATGAGAAGCCATTCATCTGCACGAAATGCAATAAATCTTTTGCACGCCTAGATGTTCTTCAGAGACACGAACTCACACATACACGCACAAATCCCTTAACTGCGGTGGAGCAAGTGTCAATCAGAGCGTGCACAGAATGTGCTTTTGCCCGCATGCGTTGCTCAAGAGACTCGCCATGCACGAGATGTAAAAAAAGGCGCTTCGATTGCGTCTACCCTGAGCCCAGGACACGGAAACCTCAGCCTGTGCCCCAGAAAGAGAAGAAGAGGAAGGGAAGGAAGAAGAAGAATTCGAATATTCAGCCAGCCGAACCATTACCCGCACAAGATCTGGACGAAGCTGGGGAGGTTGAAAATAATACTCAGGGACCAGAGCTATTGGCAACCGTAGCAATGGAAACAGAGCCATTGGGAACCGAGTCGGCGGAAACAGAGCAGGTGGATTCAGAGCCGGCAGAGCTCATGGACGAGCCTGTGGACGATGAGCCAAGAGAAACAGAGCTGGCTATGAACGATAGCGAAATCAATGATGCCAACAATCTTTCTTGGAATATCAATGGTTCTAACGCTTTCACGGCTCCTCCAGCAAACGGAACTTGGCCACCTAATGATGAGTCGATTGCTGTTGCACAACAACCAATGAACCCAATGCTCCAAATCGATGACATAGGAAGTTTTCAAGAAGTATCGGATCTCACCATGGCTATCCCCAATATCAATTGGCTCTCCGACAGTCAGTTTACTTCATTATGGGAGAATCAATTACCTATCATCCCCGAAGGCCTTGGGTCAATGGCATACACATTTCCTTCTGAACCAATCGGACCTAATCCTGTCTCTTCTTGGGTCCCAGAACAGCCCTTGGACGTCAACATGAGCATCAATGGCCCAATGGAAACACCAGCCATCGAACTGGATCAGACACACTACCCAAGAGTTGTGGAAAGCCCTTACGGCGGGCACGCGAGTAGTATCAACGGTTCTAATGCATCATCCTCAAGCAATGGGGCCCTCTACGTGGATGGAACAGCAGCTAGAGCCCCATTTCGTGGTCAACTACTCCCCCAGCAAGCCAGCTTACAGACCAATCGTCCTGAACAGGACCCTCGCCTGCCTGAAGCAGATGGGTCAGACTACAGTTATCTAAAATCCTTAGTGGCGAGTATGCGAGAATCCTCTGATAATACGTTTGTGCCAGAGGCTCTCTACTCCAAACTATCGTCCGTGGTTCAGAATGAGATTGGGATCGATCCGTCACTTGATTTAGACGTTCAGATCCCCCCTCTGGAAAATATTAGGGTCTTTGTGCTGTTGTATTACCAATGCTTTCACCCGACGTATCCGTTTCTACAGAAAAACTCCTCCATCTGGCAAATTTCAGACAACTGGATTCTGTTACTAGCTGTAGCAACCACTGGCGCTCGGTATGCTGGGAGTAGGTGGTCATCGGTTATGTCAGAACTTCTAGACAAGGGCTTGAAGCACAGGGTTGACTCCATAATCAAAGAAAACACCGGTAGTGCAAACGGTATTTGGGTGCCTGGCAACTTTCAATCACATGGCCGGATGGACCTCCAAACACTTCAAGCATCTATTCTGAACATAATCTCTCGAATTCATAGCGGCCAAGAAGTCATGATGGACTGGGCTCTGTATCAAAGGCTCGCTCTCGTAGAGGAATGCAGGACAATGGACCTACTTTCACAGACCCCACCACAAACTACCGACACGCCAGTTCAAGATGGCGATGTAGCTGTCACGGCATGGATGCAAACTCAGTCAAAGTTGCGCACTGGCTTGATGATTTGGGTAAGTTTAGCCATTTCTTCAGAGACACACTCTCTCATGTTTATTTAGGTCCTTGACACGATCGTTTCCCACGAATTTAACTGTCCTCAAGTATTGAAAGTACACGAGCTTAGAACAAGACTTCCGTGCCGAGAGTCGATATGGAACCAGCCAACCATGGAAAAAATACATAGTAGAGACGCGCATCAGGGTTTGTATTTTGAAATCCAAGCGAACGACATCTGGCTTATACTGACTTTAGAACATTCGGATAGTCACGGTACTCGAGGCACTTCATCTTCTTTACATGGAAAAGCGGCAGCCATCCAACTTAACGGAGTTTGGAAACATCGCTCTGATATACGCAGTTTGTGCGAGGACCAAGGAAGCAGCCTACCAGTATGGAACGGCCTTGTCACGATGGACTCCAGTTGCTCATGTTGAGCCACGAAGGGAATCAGTTTCCGTGACTGAAACATGGCCACCAACTCTTGAAATGGTCACAAGATGGAGAAACAGTGCCTGTGACGCCTTTGATATCTTGCATTGGAAAGCGAACGGCAAAGCAGCTAATGCTGGTGGGACAGAGCACCCGACGATTCTTCACCTCCACCTTTCCCGGTTGTATATCTTGACACCTACGAAACATTTTCAGAAGGTCGCTGCGTCTGCAGTCCTACGACAAAATGTCAACGAGCTTCAAAACAATATGGAATACTCGGAAGCATGTAATCACATTCAACGTTGGGCCAACATCGACCAGTATAAGGCAAGGCTGTCCATCATCCATGCTGGCGCTTTGCTGTGGCATGTCCGTCGATATAGTAGCAACGACTTCATAGAGCCCCATGCCATTTACCTTGCTACCCTCTCGATATGGGCTTACAGCGTGTTCAATACTCCTAGGACCGAGTCCCAGCAACAACGCGGTGATGCAGTGTCAAGGTCGGCGCCAGCTTCAGGCGATCGTGAATCGCAGGGTTCGGCTGGAACTAATGAGGTAGACAGCGAGGAGGAGCCAGATCCGACGTTTATCCATCTTGATCGTCCTTGCGATGATGAAATGGTCCAAGTATACATAAGTCGAGGGCATAAGATTGCTGGCCACATGCAACGAGTTGGCAATATCTGCAGCCCCAATGCTCCACCGAAGATTCTCAAAGAAGGTATAAGGATATTATCACATGCAAGAGCCAAAAACAAGGAATGGGGGATCGAAGCTTCCTATGTTAAGGGTTTGACAAGTCTGTTACGTGGTACCACTGCACAAGAAAACGGACGTGTAAGCGGAACGTGTGTACTCTAATAACTTCTTCTCACTTCCTCTTGTCATTTTGAGATACCCACTGTGCCAGAGTGCTCTACGTACCATGCCCAGCGACCCGAAAGTCTCACGCTCCCCGAACAAAGACTGGCATCTGAGCCAAAGGACAGTCAACAGTGACTGTTGCTCCGGATTCATAAGACTCATTACCGTTGAAAGAAGACCATTTCTCTCCATTTGAGAGCTTTGGTAGGTAGACTTCCGTCTTGGTTTGACCCGGTTTTAATACAGGACAGACCAGATACTTGTCACCATAGAGGTATTGAGTCGAAATTTCCCAGGACTTCTTATCGTCAGGGAACTCATAGAACAGAGGTCGCATGACTGGTGTTCCCTTTTCATGTGCTTCCTTCATAAGCTTTCGGGTGTACGGTCGGAGGTCCTCTCTAATCTTGATATACTTGACACAGATATCATAAACTTGAGGGCCATAAGACCAGACCTCGTTAGGCGCTCCACTGCGACATGTCGCACCGCCAGTCGTCCCTTGCTGTGGTTGTTGAGGTTCACGATCACCATGAAGTCTCATAACAGGGCAGAATGCGCCCCACTGGAACCACCGCACAAAGAGCTCTCTGAAGCCTTCATCATTGGGATCGCCTCCATGAAATCCGCCGATATCTGTGGTCCACCAGGGGATGCCTGACAGACCCATGTTGAGGCCTGCGCATAGCTGATTGTGGAAGCTAGACCATGAAGAAGCAATATCTCCGCTCCACACAAGAGCTCCGTACTTTTGGCTGCCAGCCCAAGCACAGCGAAGGAGATTGACAATGTTCTTCTGACCCGCTGCTTCCTGGCCTTCATAAAAGGCCTGAGCATAGTTGACGGGATAGATATTTCCAATCGTCCCGTTGGAGCCTAGCCAGTATCGATAGTTGTCAAAGTCGTATGCTGCATATTCTGGTTCCGCTTCATCGAGCCAGAACGTCTTGATGCCTTTGGAGTAGTAGTTCTTGTTTACTGTATCCCATATATATTTCCTTGCGTCTGGGTTTGTGGTGTCAATATGTACCGTTTGGCCCTGGAAGTCGAGGCCGATACGGACACCTCTATCAGTTCGGATCAAATATCCATGCTCCAGCATGTACTGGTAATTTTCAGCTGTTTTATCCACAGTTGGCCAGATAGAAACCATGAGCTCGATCCCGAGATCCGTGAGCTCCTTCACCATGGCATCTGATCGTCGTTAGCAAGCTTTTTCTTCGGTGCCTTCTGCTGATACTCACCGGGATCAGGCCAGTAATCTGAATCGAATTTCCAATCTCCTTGCTTGGGCCAGTGGAAGAAATCGATAACTATTAGATCAATCGGAATTTCGCGACGCTTGTATTCCCTGGCTACCTCGAGAAGCTCCTCTTGTGTCTGGTATCGGAGCTTACACTGCCAAAAACCTAGACCATACTCAGGCATTATGGGAACTTTTCCAGTAGCATCTGCGTAAGCTTCAACGATCTCTGCTGGCGTATCCCCTGCGACAATCCAATAGTCAAGGATTTGAGTTGAGAATGCTTCGAAGCTCATGATGTTCTTGCCAAATACAGCTCTTCCTATCGCGGGGTTGTTCCACAACAGTCCATATCCAAGGGAGGACACAGCAAAGGGAACGCTTGCTTGAGAGTTGCGGTGTGCAAGCTCAAGATCGAGTCCTTTCAGATCAAGCCAAGGCTGTTGATACTGACCCATTCCAAAGATCTTCTCCTCTGGACTGACACTCTCAAGACGCATTGTCAGATGATAGTTGTCTGTTCCCAGGATACCCTTGAACTCGCGAGCCTCCACTTCCAGAGCACTGCATTTTGGATCGAGAAGATCCCGTCTATGACGAGAGTACTCTTCCAGAATCAACTTCCCGTCCGCTTTCTCAATGATTAATTTGCCTTGGCGGGAGATGCGGGCTTTGATGTTGCCATTCTTGATGGATGCAAACTCGTCAGAAATAGAGATTTCTGGCGTCACTTCTGTAAGTTTCTGAAGGGCCCAATCCTGCGTTGGCATCACGGCGGCTTTGGTCGCCCTCACACGGAATGCATTCGGACCCCATGGCTCAATCCAGAGTTCCTCAGCATCGTATTTGTAGCGGAGGCGAGTCTTGTCGTTGATGAACATGATGATTTCCAGCCTTCAGATGGCAGGGCAATGAATGATACTGCCTTGGGATGAGAGTGAGAGGGAAAAGAATTAGACCAATTCTATGTTTCACAAAATCTATGAGTTTCTAGTTCTTATTCTGCTGTCGTGTAATAAGTATCTCAGTTGATGATCTTCATGTCGTGTAAGCCAATCGTTTCCCCGCCGGAGTAATGCAAGTCCTCCAGTCGGGCATCAAATCGAAAATCCAATGACAGCATTCGTGAGGGAAACCACAGGCTAAGCATCCCCCGCCGGACCTATTTGTTCGTTTCGTTAGTTAGTTTTAGTGTCATACACTCTGTGCTATGTTACGTATTGTCGCATTCTGACGATTAACTAATGAAGGCTAGAGAGGCTAGAAAGCTTGGGGTATTTATCCTAAATGGCAGAATGACTTAGGTAAATTCAGTATGATTTAGTGTAGATTTGATGAACCTTTAGACTAATATTCGGCACTTGACTTTTTCCTGTTTTTATCGAATTATGCTGCGATGTCGTGCCTGTATACCACTGAGACATGAAGAGTGAGTCCGCTGAGCGCGGTCACGTAAACGCATCAACGATTCTGGTGGATGGAATGAATTATAGTCCTTGGATAAGAAGATACTGGCGTTATTGAGTAATAGAATAGTGGTATCGGATATGGATAATAAGGCAAAATGGTATCACATCTTACAGCAAATCCCAGAACTGGAGTAAAAAGGCCTCCTTGAGAGGTATTCCTTTTTCGAGCTAAAACATATTAGTACTTGACGTTCAAAGTTGAGGGGCACTTTTATAAGTTAGTTGGAATGCCTTCGCGAGTCTCCCGCTGGTTCCTCTAGGAAATGCCTTGTGGTAATCAGGTACCTAGGGTAAGGGACAATGACGTTGCCCATAATTTGCCATGGCCTTCAGGACTGTATTTATTTGAATGATTGAGACAAGAGACATATCACTACATGATGAAACATAAAATAACACATGAACACTGTGAACATGAATGTCCAGCACAAAAGTACATGCTCCCAGTTGTATCCGTGTATTTGTCCTTAACTGGGACAGGCTGGCGTGATGCCATGGAAATAGAGTGAGAAGCGTGAAGTTGCTCAATCTCAGGGAAATATTTACTGAATCTCTTGGATGATGCTTGACCTAGGATGGTATCGATAGTGTTGTGTATAGACTAGATATTGCTCTCCGCCATATCGTAACCTCTTTCAGACTTTAGTGTTACATGTTGACATTCGCAATACCACTCGGTTTGACGCTTTCATTTGACATCGGACTGTTCTAATGCGTGCTGTAATCTCAAATATGTCAAATAAAGTGATGAAAAGGGAAGAGTGTATAGGGATAGGAGAGACCACAGGAAATAGTTTAATGAAATTCCAGCGACCCCTTACAGGGATATTACTGGAAATCCTCGAGGGTAGATATAACCACCAGTTATAAGCACAGTTGATGGTGCCTCACTATTAGCAACGAAACCATGAGCCGCATTCACCGCCTGGCGACAAGGAACCGGGTCGATATTCCGGCAAACCCTAAGCCAAGTGGTAACCCCCAACTTACGGGGAAGACAGTCGCATTCCGAGGATTCCTACATGGCTGATCAAAGACAATAGAGACACCCCTGAGGAGGAATATGTCATTACTTGACGTTACAAAGAAAAGCAGAGACACGCTGAGGGATTCAAGAGAAGCTACGATGAGTAGTCCAACTGAAATGATTCGATGTACTTGATATGTATATTTAACACAGACCTGTAGGTACCTCATAGTCTACATAAGAAGAGTTCTTGAGCCTTTCCTGGGATGCTGTATAAGGTCTGAGGCATAGAGGAAATCCAGTGATGGTCGTCAAACTGAAGGTATTCATGCCAAGGTATCGATAGTGATTAGAAGAATGAGGTAGGTTAAGGATAACTTAGGTAAATTTAGGATAGCTTCAGCAAACTTAGGGCAGGTTTAGTAAATTGAGGATAGATTTAGGGGAGCCTTATGATCACGTTACCCAGTTCAAGGTCTAGAGTGTTTTCTCTTGTCAGGAGCAACGATCGAGAGGCTCTGGCAACACCATATAAGACAGATCAAAGTTGTCTGCTAACAAACGCCGAGCTGTCCGTCAGCTGAGGGAAACCCCCGGTTGACATTCTTCTAATAGCCTAGCCAACAGAAGCTTGCCTTCTAATGGAATGGCGACAAGGGCTGTTCTCTTTGTCTTCAAAAAAGTCTAATTTAGAACATCGTCGAAGCATTGGAGGCAGTGTCGCGCCCTCAGGAGGTCGAGCCTGTTGCCAAATTATAATTGCGGACAAATCCTATGCTTGGTTGGATGTTTGTCATGAATCTAGATAGTGAGAGTTTGAGGCCGAGGATATGAGAGAGCCGCCCAAAAGAGGATGAAAGATGCCATGGCAAAGATGGGTAGCCTCAGGGGTGAGGTAGAGCACAAGTCGAGCGAGCGCATTAAGAAGTAGTAGTCAAAGTTAAAGCAAGGAACTTTTGAGGTATGAAATGATCACGAGAGCATCATAAGAATAGCGCATCAGGCTTTATAAGAGCACCAAAGATGAATCTACCAATGATAAGCCTTTCTGTTTGTTCAGTGTAGACTCTTCTTTTTTGGTCTTACTTTTGACTGTTCCCAGAGACCCAGAAACTAAGTTCCAGGTCTTCTCTACCTCCGTGATTCACACTCATGATGGATTTGTCTGCAACTGTTGACATTGTCCGTAACCACCTTCGTGGCAACCTGGTCAATGACAGCATCGGTTGGCTGAAACGGCGCGAGGAAACCGGCAACGTATGTTGTCGGGGATGTTACTGAAGGTAGAAAGTTTTATTACTTGAGTTACAACCATCCACAGTGGGATTTCAACGAGGAAATGATGAATTTGTATTCTGGCAGTGACAGTGTTGCTGTAGCGCTGGTGGCATATTGCCAGATCCCGATGATGTCTGTTGGTGGTCAATAGGGTGCTGATAGATTGGACTTTTTTTTCAGCTGCATTGCCTGAGACCCTAAGATATCGTTGTCTGCTTCGTTGTATTGAGTCACAGCTACTTGACGCTGCTTGATTCACAACCATTGACGCTCCTTGTCACTGCACTGCATGAAAACTCCTGCATCTCCAGCTTGCAGTGTCCAAGCCTATTCTACAAAAGTCCAAATACATGTGGATGAAGCCACTCTTCGAAGTTTCTTCTCTTCTTTCTCTTTTTCTCGATCATCACACTCTTTACGCGTCAACCCATCACTAAAGTTCATCATTCAAACAGCACTTTATCGTTGCTTAACTTGACTGGTAACTTGCACTGTTATCAAATCAAGGTTATCAGTTCATCTGCAAGAACTCCTGTATTCGGTTCGTCCAAGCTTGTCCCTGCAATGTCCGTCGTATAAGGAAGCTAACCATGACAGAAAATCTCTCGGCATGTCTTCCACCCCAGAAGCTGGAGTGCGCATCACTCTTTACCGGGCCCCTTCCGATCCCCACGATATCTTGAGGGCCAAAGATGAAATCATTGCCAAGTTGACAGCGCGCGTCGCCCAGCTGAATGCAGACAAGGAAGACATTCAAGCTCAAATCGTGCAAAGGGACAAGGAAACCGCCATACTACAGAATTTTATCCATGAACAAGCCATTGGCATCCGCGATCTCAATTCTAAGATCGGTCGGCAAGAGAAACAATTCAAAGATCTCATTTATGAGCAAAATGTCTCCCATAACACCATCGATGACAAAACGCATGAGATTGATGGGTTGAAGGCCCAGATCTCGAAACAGGAAAGGGAGCTCGAGGACCAGAGCCGAGAGAATGAGTATTTAGAGACTCAAATAATCATCTTTCAGAGGATCATCGACGAGGATAATATCTCGACAAGTTCTGACTCTTCTGGCTCGGATTACGACTTGATGGATCTCTCGAGCGATGAAGAGGAAGAAGAGCAGGACTTCGATCCAGGCAATTACATCTCTTCCACTACAGACAAAAATGTCTTGGAAAACTTCAGTGGCGGATATCGAGTCAGATAAGGATGAGGCGATGGGTTACAACTAAGATGAACTCCACCAGCACAGTAAGTATCTCCAAAGCTCAATCAATCTTCTTTTCCTAGCTGATATGTCTCAGTTTTACCGCCTGGATTCTTCCAAAAGACTTTCTGTATTAATTATTGGACAATTATTAATAAGATATCGGTCTTATGCTTTGGTACTTGGGGATTAAAGACACTGGTGATCTGGGACAAGAGGGGTTTTGTATAATGTGAATTGGAATACAGGTACTCGGCCCAAACAATAAACCCATACTCTAAGTAGTCTCTGCTATTCTCATTCGTGGTCTTGTCATGGATTGTGAGAATGTTGTCCGTATTTGGTGAGAGTATGATATACAGCATCAATTTACACGACGATACCAGCCAGCCTCACCCACAAGACAGAAGACGAATTTGTTAACGCGGTCTTTGGTGAATATGAAGTACTTCCAGGCGCTTCGCAATCATGTCTTCCTGATTAAAAGGGTGCAGAGAATTCAACAATTGCCCAGAGACCTGTGCCAAACACTTCACCCTCAAATCATTAAGGAAGCTATAGATGGAAAAGTCGGAATTATATGTCTGTACTTCTCTCAGGCCGTACTAAATGGAATTGAAACGGACAGTAGACTATTTGAATCTCAAATCGTGAATATTGCCATTGCATGATTGATGTCGATATGTGCTCTTGGACGGTCACGGCGTGGACAATGCTACATACCATACTACGGACCACGCCACGGCGGTATCTTGCAAAGTATAACATGGAAACTTCACGAATTGATACAGTAGAATAGTTTCAACTTCTCAAATCCGTGAACCTATTGTCTATCGCTAGCTGTAAGAGAGAAGGCTTGTCTCTGATAACAAATTGTCTGTCCCCTTTTTCCTATACCGCATGATTAATCCGTCGAACGTGATGATTGTCGGCCATTATACCACTTGTCTCTGTGCTCTTGCACACGCCAGTATGCAGTATATACCTTCTTAATAGAGTCTACCATCTTCATACCCGCATAGCTCTCAATTCTTTTGGCTGCCGTACAGTTTAATTGTCATCAGGTTCCACTCCCACGGCCAATTTGAGGTGTTCGATTTCCTTCTGTTGCTTCGCGATCGTGTCAGACATTTGGGCGATCAAAACACTGAAGTGTGGTTTGCTATCGTCTGGGCCGTGCTGGTAGGCCAAGCTCTTATCGAGCTCTTCTCCGCAACGAGTGAGAACGGCGTCGACAATGCCTTGGCACTCCTGTCGCAGTGTCTTCACACCATACACGCCGACCAAGATGAACCACCGTTCGTAGGTGATGCTCATCCATTTGGGCTCGTTGTTGATGGCATCAAACATCTCCTTGCTGAGCTGATGCTTGATAGGCTTTTCATCAGATCTGCCCGTGTGCTGGAAAGCACCGCTGACAAGCAAGCCACGTAGACCTTCGCCGACTTTTGGCGGCATGTCTGGACTATGCTTGTTGAACAGACGAGTGAGTCTGATGGCACTCTGGTAGTCCAGTTGGTTTGAATAGGAACCCCTAGGTAGGTCCTGGACAGCCAGTCGAGCAGTCTGAACAGAACGGGGCCAGGAGGGCTGAAGTCCGTTGACAACGTCTGCGTACCATCCTATTTAACCAGGGGTCAGATAAATGGATCGTCTCAAAAAGACAAGCGAGGGGTTCTTACTCGAGATCATCGCTTCGTTCCTTTCCCCGTGAGTCGGATGCTTCGCGCTGAGGGTTGCACCATGAACTCTTTCATAGTGTCGGCGCAGGGATCCTTCGTCATGATATTCGCTCTACTCTTATCAGCCTTCGGGTTAAATACGATGATTTGAGGGTAAGACCTACAGAGTTGCAAATGATTCCGCTGATATCCTCGCGCCATCGACACCAGACCTCTCCAGGCACGAGTTGGAGAGATCCATCCTGTACTGATTAGTTTCATTATGTGTATAAGTGAGAGGGAGTGATCACGAACCTTGAAGTCAAGCGGTGGTAGCTTCTCATCAGGACGACCACCAGTCATTGAGGTGTACAGCTCGTAGTCTTGTGTGTCTTTGAAACCCATCGTGATATACTGGCGCTACAAAACTGTTGAACTGCCGCTATGTGAGACGAAAGACTGTAAGGTAGCCACAGATAAAGTGAGAGCAAAGCGTGTTCGTATGATCAGGCAATCTGACCAAGATGAAGCAAAGCAAAGGATAAGATGGATGAAGGGAAGATCTGTGAGGCGATGCTTGTTCCAGTGAAGGCAAAGTGCTTTTGTGTAATCAAGTTATCTTGATTTCTAAGAAATAATGCGAAGCTACAGCGAAGTCAAGTGAAGATTAAACGCGGTGATGCTTGCTCAGATGAGGGTTGGTTGGTTGGCTGATGAAGAAGTTGGTTGAAGGAAGAAAGGTTGGAAGAAGCGATCTGGTGAGGAATTTATAGGCGGGATGACTGAATTGTCTGTGTCTTGAGTCTTGAGTCTTTAGGATCCTTAGGGTACTGCGGTTCAGGAATTCAGTGATGGGCCAGACACTTTTGATCCGTGAGTCACTGTTGATTAAATGAACATTGACAACACGTCGATTGAAGTGACCCAGGCTGACTGATATGCTTCCTCTCCTCTTTTCACATCTTTAAGCTATGGATCTAGGGGCCTTCATTGTTCTTCTACCTTGAGACTTTGACGACCACACTCGGAGACAAAGGCTGGATGTACTGTACTCTCAATATACCTTTTAGAATCATGCTTCAACCAAGAATACCATTGCCTTCGAGATTTCAGGGGCTTTGAAATCCAAAACAGCACCGAGGGTTGCCTTTTGTCTTCTCTAATCTCATGGACTAATAGATACCACCCCTACTTTTCACAGTGAGCTTCCTGATATAATATTCAGGACAGTAAAAGAGGAGTGATGATATCGTCTACTTGCTCGGTATTAGTTGTATGAGGTCGCAAGTGCATTGGCTGGGCGATTTATTGAACATGTTTGGGTACAGACAATTATCCCAGTCTGTCCCCATAGAAGAGACTGAATAATGGTATACAAACCAGCGCCTAGACACAGATGCTCATATATAGATACTCTAATTGCCATCTCGTTCTGGAAGCGAGATTCTGAAACAATATTAATGAGGAGACTCTTTCATAATGTCTATATTGATTCCCTGTAATGTACGGAGTATAAAGATAGGGGAACCGTACAGGGACATCTTCATATTACCGGGTTTACAGACAACAAGAGCTTAATGAAGTTGTCTGGGCCATGTACCATGATCTTTTACGTATTACGAAGGACTTCTATAAAGAGGATTATTTTACAGATTGAAGGAATCATTCTCGGTTTAGCATCTCCTCCTAAAATAAGACTGCCAGAAATTCATTATCTGCATTGTCTGCATTGTCTGCATTGTCTGCATTATCTGTAACCTACCTATAACATTACTCTATGCTTGTACTTTATAAGGTCAATTGAGACCAATGGTACGGCCACAATCAGCCCCGATGTAAAGGAACAATGATAAGTTATACTCAGTGCAACTTCAGATCATAATGAAAAAGCCATGCGGACCTTGGGTTATATGGTTAGAAACCATGATGGTTCCCAGCAACCTGGAGTTCACTAAGAAGGGTCTGTCTTAACAACTGACAGCCGAGTACAATATCTATTTCATGAACAGGGTCATTCACGGACGCGAAGTGCTTCTTGCTTATGATATCTCGCATATATGCTGCGACAATAGTCTTCCATCTCAAGAAGATGATATAGGCAACCCTTGTTTCCGCGAGATTCACAGTGATTACCATTACGCCTTTCTTCTTTTTCAATTGCACTGGCCGCTCATATCAGTGCTGGCATGTATAGAAGAGAGAATACGAACCCTGATAGCACTGTGGCCCGAAAGTTTCGTATTGACTCTCACGAGATTTTCTGCCCTCCTGAATGAGATACGGAAGGATATTGTGAACGAGACTTCACGCTCAGAGTGGAGAAGAGAGGAGATTGAAGTACCCTATGTATGTTTATTCGCCCTCACCTACTGTCTGTATTCCATATTCCTTGCATCTAGTGTCGCTCCTGTAATACCTGAACCTTCGTTCCAATATCTGTATATAGCACACTGCAGCCAAACTACCCCCGCGAATCTCGTAGGTCCTGCTACCATTACCGCTGTGATTCAGACACTCAGCGGCTATCTTAGGTTTTGTGTGTAAGGGTAGAGGAAATTTCATAGACCATGCATTCGGCGTTGATAATAGTTCCATAGAACTCTAGATAATCATTGATGTCGATGATGGGGTGAAGATTCAGATCGATGACTCGCTACTCGCGAAGGAGTACACCAGGGATCGAATAATGCCCCTCATATTCAATTCACTCCACGCAAGAGTCTCACGGACAGCTTTGTCCCAGGCTTATAGGAGAAGAGTTAGAAACAAGCAGGTGCTGTTGACGATGCCCTGGATCTGAGGATCGAAAACAGGGAAAACAGGAGTCCAGCCGTCGTTCCCGTTAAAGGAAATACCAGCGAGTCTTTCGAGCATTTCAACGCAGAATTGTCGGAGGTCAGGACTCTTAATTAGGTCATGGATGTCTCAGAGGGTGGTGTTCTCGAGTGCTGGATATACGTCGGCATGAGTGAAACGATACAGGTTGACACTTCCAGGGGAGATTTTACAAGCCGCAAAAAGTTTCTGGCGCAGCTTCCTCTGGATTTGGCACCCCTCAACCTTGAAATGGCCGCCGTCACCAATTTTTTTTGATCCAGAGAAACTTCAGGGTGAAAAGAAAAGGGTCTTCAAGCCCGACATGGAACACATAGGGAGATTAAGGTAAACTAATCATAAGCCTGCCTAAGTTTATCCTAAATTTATTCAAGTTATCCTAAACTCGCAAAACTCGGTTTATCGTTCAGGGACCAAGGTCTTGAGCTCTCTGAACTTCACTGGCCTACTTCTGTGTTTGGCCCGTCCATCAGCCAGACGATGCATCTCTTGAATCATTCTTCAGTCGAATTGCCAATTCGAAACCCGTGACCATAATACAGACCTCAAGCATCTGAAAAAGGAAGTCAAAGTCAAGAATTAGGGTGAGGGATATGAATGATGAAGCTCAGGGCTAGTCTTAGGACCCTATCTGCTGATATGTTCTACTTTCAAGGAGGACGTTTGTAAGTAGAGACTTACGTCCGTCCAGGGAGGCAATCACACGAGATATTTGAGGACTAGATGATCTACTTCAGGAGAACGGCCATCTTGGAAGCAGCTTCAATATACCAGTAAAGTCTACGGTAATACTGGCTTGTCACTGCGACAACTGACGACAGCCTGCGTCTTGAGCGGGATTATTTGAAGAATGGCAAAAGACTCCGTGGTTTCTCTGGCAGCAAGGTATCAGTTGAGTTAGCTGTATGTATCACGGAACTGAGCTCCATCGATGGTGGATATAAGAAGCGCAATTCTGACATTTGTGCGTGAGTCGCCTGGCCAAATACCTATGGTACTACATGTATATCTATTGAGAACTTGCTTTCTTCAAGTATGCTTGTATGAACATTTGATTTCAACGTGGCGAAACATATCGCCTCTGACTGATGCGCATACACGCGTGCGAAAGTCGTTGACGGTCGTTTACACTATGCCTCCCCTTTTTCCCATCCTCGTCCCGCTCTTCTGACGCTATCATACAACCCAAACTCGCAAGTAGTTCCTCCACTCTGTTCATGGAGTCACCCACCTCTAACCAGTAGTGAGGGTAGAGAGATGGGTACCTCAGCGCCATGCGAAACCACAAGCGGCTCAAAATGAGTCTGGGCAAGCCTCCTTCATGGCTGATGGCCTTCACTGGGAGCTCAGCAGGTTTCTTCCACTCTGAGCGAGGCTCACCATACCACAGCGTTTCTTGAAACGCAAATGTGTGACCCGCATTGAATATTCTTTATTTTGGCAATATTTGTAGAGGAAAGCGAGGTTCCATGGTATGTTGCGAAAAGGGATGTCATCGGTCTGAGCTTCTGCCATGGTCTCAGTCATTCAATCTTGAGTCCAACAGATTGCACTCCCAAGTCACGAAATTGCGATGCTGCCGTCTTCTTGGCCAACGAGGGGGAGTCGTTCTTCAGTAGTCGAAGCCTTTTCTGTCCGTCTTGTTACGGAGTCAGTCCGACTGACCAGTCGTCCGCTTGAACTCAAAGCCGATCTGCTTCATGGCTGGATGGTCTGGTAAGTTGTACCAGACCTGGAAGGTGACGGCGAGAATACATTTATCTGTTCTCTTGTAAAGCTCGTCGACTCGGACACGGCCTTCAGTCAATGGGTGTCTCTGCGCCCATGACTGAATGGCGCGTAATGCTTGCCAGCCGCCATTGGCGATTTGAATTGACAGAACGACATCAGCTGTCTGTTCGCCTAAGGTTTGGCAAGGAGCTGGTATCAGGTATAAGTTTCTATTCTGCCGTATGGGTTGCAATAACAGAGACGGTCCATGGTCTCTAGGGTGTCGAATGAAATGGGGCAGAGAATCCAGCTCTGTTTCCCAAGATTCATTCATGGTAAAACTCTTTGTTGCCAAACGGCTATAGAGCTGTGATGTGGATAAGGCATGCCCATTTTCATGAGCGTGCTTCAGTTCTCGTACAAGATTGCTACTGAAGCCGCGTGCGCAACCAAGACCATCATCGCAGTCTCTTCCCCCCGAGGCGTAGGCGTAGATCAATTCTTTATGATGGCCTATGTAACCGCCGATCTCAATAGGACAGCAGCAGTCGAGAAGAATTAAGACGTTGGCGTCCCAAGGATCTATCTTGTCATGTCTTAGTGAAGGGAAGACGAACTTTTGGTCTTCCCCTCCATGGCCGATGTAGTGGAGGATAGCTATACAATCCTCGCCCATTCTATTGAATAGAGCTTTGAGAGCTGATGTCAGTGTTGCTTGCGGGTTGTTGTCTTGTTTCCGGATCACGAGACCGACAGTATCGTAACCATACGTGTCTTTGAAGATATCTCGGACTTGTTCGCTGGTGCTTTCGACATGAGGGTGACTGTCCTTGTCTGACTCGAAGCATACACACAGCGCCCGGACTCTTCTAGGTTTGACCTCCGCAAGATCTTCTTGGCTGTACAAGAAACAGGCTTTGATGACCGCGGCGCTGAACTCCTCTGAAGTCATCGGCCTCGAGGGCATCGACTCAATACCTGGAACGGCCATGGCTTGTCTGATGCAATATGATGGAGAAAAGGATTAGTGAGGAAGAGATGAGGCAAGACTCTGATGCAAAATCCTTTCTCAATTTGACTTTGTGTTTGCCTTTGACTTCCTCAATTCAGGCAAAAACATATTCGTGATACATGCTTCGCTACTCGTTGAGCCGGGCGGAGATGGAGGATAAGGTTATCAGTAACTTATCGCCTGAGTTTGTTCGGCAAAGCTCTAGAAAAATCATCACGATCGAGTAAAACCCAATTTCTGGTCGCCTCTATACTGAGCATAGGAGGGAAAGTTATTCGTCCTGAAAAATTATTGGGAGCTGATGTACAGTGAACGCATCTTGCTTATCTTTACAAGAGTTATACGGCAGCCGATAAAGATGTAACCCAATCACAGCTTATCGCGGGGAACAGGGGGCAGTGAACAAAGCGAACATACTCCAAGTAAGCGTGAGGTACATCTCAATTAAATATGGCAGTGGATGTTTAAAAGGGCCAATATGAGACTCTCTCCTGAGAAGTATACGAAAAAGCTTTAAGCAAAAAAGGATAGCTGAATACCAGTCCTGCTTGAAGTTTAAGGATACATACAGGATAGCGCTCATCAGGGCGAGAAAAGGTCAAGCATGATGCGCAGCATGTCAAATTGCTTAAATGCAAAACTAAAATATCATCTTCTTTAGTATATATATTATCCTTAGTGACCCGTCGCCCCATCTGTATATGTTGACCAATAAACATCGCTTTATCTTTATATCTTTGCCTTTGGGCTAGGTTTTGCCCGGGGAGCAGGCTTGCCTATGTGCTTCTGAAATTCTTCCGAAACGGTCGTCTTCTCTTCTTTAGACTTCTTCGCCCACTCTTCAAACTGGCGCTCATCTGCCCACCACCTCTCCAGCTCAGCCTTGATCCAGTCTGCCGCGGCACTTGCACACAAGCGAGGATCTTCCATGGGAACCAAATGGCCATTCTTCTCTCCGACAACCTTCTTGACACGACCCTTGGCTTCGCCACCGCTGCCCCCGATACCTGTTCCTGTGAGGGCCATCTTCTCGTCTATAAGTTCTGGTGGAGAAACATCACTCTTGCCACCGAAGACATAGAGGACGCTAGGGCGGACGTTGGGAAGTCGCTCAACAGTATTAGGTCCCTCAGGACGATAGACGGGATATGTTGACCATCGGCGGTTGAGGCTGGCATCAAGATCGGGGGTGTGTTCAGGGTGAATCACATCCTTACCCTCAGCATCGTAAGCCGGCCAACTTGGGCGTAGGAAGGTGAAAATTTCTTGGT
This sequence comes from Fusarium proliferatum ET1, assembly GCF_900067095.1. NCBI lineage: Eukaryota > Fungi > Ascomycota > Sordariomycetes > Hypocreales > Nectriaceae > Fusarium > Fusarium proliferatum. The sequence goes on along the minus strand of NW_022194795.1, from coordinate 2,322,593 downwards.
GCTTTGTCGTGGTTAAAGTCACGCTCTGTTCACCAGCCACGTCCCTGATACCAAAGTCGATCCATCGCTGTAGTACACGAGGGTCCCAAGACTTGTAGAACGGGCTGCGGCTAAAAGATGCCACTGCTTCGTCGCGCGATGGCCAGACTTCACGACGGTGCATACTAGCTGCCGCAGGACCAGCGCTTCTAGCGCCAGGCGTGGAGGCAAAGTGAGAGATGACTGGGTCGAGTAGCACAAGCGATGTAAATACTCGAGGATGGAGAAGGGCAACGTTAGTAAGAGCGTTTGCCCCAAAGGAGTGGCCCATTGCCATTATCGGTGGCTGAGGGCGGAATGTGTTTATCATGTGGAGAATATCACGAGCATAGTCGAGCCAGCTTGCTGAGAAGATGTTATCATTGTTGGATGGTAAGAGAGAGGGTGAGTCTTACGATCATTGCCAAGTGCGTCTTGGTTTATAAGGCCGCTTTTGCCTTGCCATGCAGTATCTGCTATCCAGATACTTCGAATTCGGATACCTCGGCGTTTTGATTCATGGTAGAACTCCTCCCAAAGGGGTTCATATAGTTCCTATAGAGTTCAGTAAATGTGTTTGTATGAACAGTATTGATGTGCTTACCTTGGGAAATCCATTGGCATGTCCTCCGACGATATTCACGTCACCTTTCTGAGGGTTCTGGTTATCTTTGGGTGTATATTGCTTTACGTGAAGGTATAGCTTCTCATCTTGAGAATGAGCTGTAGCGCGGGCGTATTCTCGAATATGTGATGCTTCAATTGTATGCTCTTGAATGGTGAACGGAAAGGATGTCATCGTGGCGAGTGTCTTGAAACCTCAGCTGGCGCACTCAATTCCAAATTCTAGTAGGTAGAGTACAGCTATATCAGGGATGGGATTGGAGAGCTGAAGTTATATACAGGCACACGAAACGAGGTTGAATTACGAGCCGGCCTCGGTAACGTCTGTGGGGCGCACGGGAGTTGTGGGGGTGGGGGATACCTCGGTACCTGCGGCCGGGAAGTGGTCGCCGCCGATCTCTCTTTATTCTAGCATCATCACCCGCCAACACCAAAAACATCATCGTGAATTTTGGCTTATCTCATCACGAACCCACACAGTTGCTGCTACTGGGCAGCACAGTCTCTTGGCAATATCATGAGAAGTCCCAAATAGGACTCCAATTCAATTTCTGGCGGTCAATACCATGGCACCACGATTACTCCTTTTTGCTGGCGCACCGCCAGCTTCATCTATCACAACACAATCTTGCACAATAACACAAATCGACGACTCCTTCTCTGAATTTCTTGGGCTAGCCCCTCAAGGAACAGCTCCAGTATCACCTCAAAGTATAGCTCCATGGCGTTCTCTGCCGCTGAACAGAAAACCGCTTCACACAGGCTTCAGCCAGACCCATAATATCAGCGTCAACCTGGCCAACCAATCCGAATTCTTCACCATGGCTGAGATCTCGTTTAAGGAACAATCTCAGTCTTATGAGGGCGAAGATCCAGAGAATGTGTTGTCGCAGTTCTATGACCATTCCCTAGCTTTACACAATTCGATCCCATCATCACAGCTTGACAGTTTCGAGGAGACGACATTTGAGGAGACATCGTTTATGACGACTTCTTCGCCAGCACATTTGAATATGAGAGACACTGTTCCTTCTCATCTCTCTGATTTGGAAGATATACCGCCGGCTCGGAGGATTCTGGCTCTCAATCCACAGACTGTCACTCTCAACATTATTGCCGGCATTATATCCATCGCACAGCCACGGACAGTCACAACCCGCTGGGGTCGCAGCCTCTCTTTAGTGGAGATTCTCCTCGGGGACGATACAAAGACAGGCTTCGCTGTTACGTTTTGGCTTGCGGAGGAGAACGATGCAGCTGCTGAGATTAGTGCCCTTCGGCGTCAGGATGTAGTTCTCATGCAGAACGTGGCACTTCACGTGTTCAAGGACAAGGTCTATGGTCAAAGTCTCCGTAGGGGCATGACCAAAGTACGTCTGCTATGGAGAAGGGATGGTTCTGGGCTTTATTCGACGCGAGAGCTCTCCAAGCGTGGTCAGATGCACCCGCAGTTACAGAAGGCGAAGCAAGTCAAAGATTGGGTGCTCAAATTCGTAGGAGCTGATGTTGGGGTAAAGACGAGAGCTAGAAAAACACGGGTTTCATGGGGCAGACCACCAGATGACACACAATGAGGAGTCTTTGTACGGTAAGACCACTTTTATTAACCTTCTATGATATTAGACACTTATTACTACCAGCGCCAAATGCAACCGAGAGAAGAGAGGCATCCGAGGGTATCTATGCAAAATTCCAATCGTCAAATTACGCTTCGATCCCACGATCCGTTCAGACAGGCACAGCAGGCTCAGGCTTTCTGTCTTCGCCGTCTGGACCCTTCTTGACAGACTTCCATCGGAAGCACAGGCAAGCAATCAGGGCACAGGCAGCACAAGCAAGAGAGGTATAAAAAGTGTCCCGGAGACCCTTCATGTACGCATTGAGGACCGCGTCGAGCGCATCAAGGCGGCCCATCTTTCTCAGAGTATCCTCAATCTCTGAAGCTCCAGTGTTGATGAAGATGGTCGGGTCGATACCAATGTTGTCGGCCTTAAGTGTGTCAATGAGGCCATTTTGGAAGACAGTTTGGCCCACAGCCACGAAGATGGCGCCTCCGAAGGCTTGGCCGAACTGAACAACAGCGGTGCCAACAGGAACCCATTCCTGAGGCAAGACAGTTTGAATGATGAGGACACCAATTTGGAAACCTGCACCAATGCCCAGGCCAGCAATGACTTGGTAGCCAAACCACTCCTTGAGAGGAGAATGCACATCGAGGGTTGTGAGCATGCCGCATCCGACAGTGTAGAGAACCATGCAAGGGATGATGACATAGCTGTAGTAGCCAATGGCGGTGATGACACCTCCAGAGACGATAGAGCAGAGGACAGTCGCGAGCAGGAGAGGGAGAATCTTAATTCCAGCCTGGACGGCGCTAACACCCTGGATGGCCTGGAAGTAAAGAGCTGAGAAACGTTAGTTGGGCGGACAGCAGAAGTAGGGTGAGACTTACAGAGATAGTAGATGAGAGGGAAGAAACCGGCACCAAAGAACATGGCGAAGATGATAGCGGACAAAGTGTCCCGGTTCTTGAACAGACGAGGCGGGAGAGTTCCCTCATCACCCTTCCAGAATTGGATGCCAATGAAGATGGCAATCATGGCTCCAAAGCCACAGAAGAGACCGATGATACGCGAGTTGTTCCAGGGATATTCAGCACCACCCCATTGCAAAGCAAGGAGCAAGCAGATAATGGCAGGGATGAAAATGGCGGCGCCAGCAAGGTCGAGCTTGCGAAGGCGATCCATGAAGGTCATGTTGATGGTGTTCGAGTCGTTGCGATTAACCTTGACAAAGAAGAAGACGATGAGCATGGCCAAGCCGCCAATGGGAAGGTTGATGTAGAAACACCAGCGCCAGGTTGCATGTTCAGTGAAGGCACCTCCAAGGAGAGGGCCAGCAACGGAAGCGATACCCCACATACCACCGATAAGACCAAAGGCAAGAGGACGCTTTTCGAGAGGCACTGAAGCTGTGGTTAGTTATGGTCACGGAGCTAGTTTGTTGGTTTTGACGTACTGATGAGGGAGAGGATAACGATAGATCCGGAAAAGAGACCAGCGGTTCCAATCTTGAGGCGCCGTTAGTAAAGGTTCACGGGAACTGTGCAAGACAACTTACTCCTGCAATGGCTCGACCGACAATGAACGCGACAGAAGATGGCGCAACAGCAGAGATCAAACTTCCAATCTCAAAGATGAAGACGGCAGCGAGGTACGCAATCTTGACATTGAAGTACTTGTAGACAGTTCCGTACATGGGCTGCAAAGCCGTGGTGGTAAGAAGGTACGAAGATCCATACCATCCAATATCCTTGACACTCTGGAACTGCGCTGTGATGGCGCCGAGAGCGGGAGCGATGATGGTCTGGTCAAGAGCAACGAGAAAGATGGCGAGGCAGAGAGACGAGATGATGAGGGTAAGCTTTGCAGCGCCAGGGTACTGAGGCTGCTCGTCAGCGGCGTTGATGTTGCTGGCAGTCACAGAGCCAGCCTGCTGCTCCTTGTTGTCGGCTGAAGTGTCGAGGATGTTGTTAGATCCAACTTCGGTCTTCTCATCAGACGAGAGATGAGTCTCGTCGACCATTGCATTGGTTGGCGCCGTGGCGGGTGTAGTCGTAGCCATGGTGATGTTCCAAAATTAAGGTGTTGTAAGGAGAGAAGAAGAAGAGAAGAACTGGAATATTTGTAGGAAGAATTAACGGTAGCGTACGGTAATAAGGTACGTAGGCTGTTATGGTGGAGAGTGCAAACGGCCCCAGGCAACCAAGCGTGATTGTTTCAGGAAGGGATAGGGAATAATGCAGCTTTCCAGTATCTGTTTGCTTCTTCCGTCGTTTGCAAGCAAAGAGTGAGGATAGCTTGTGCAAGAAGAAAAAGGGTTGGTGATGGATGAGCTGAAGATAATAAATAATAAGCTACCTACGTCAGGACCAGTCACTGGCACTGTTCATAGGTGCCATGCCCCTTGCCATGTGATGGATGGACGCAAAAATCAAGCACTGGCACTCCAAGCTTATCCCCTAGCTAGTATCATTCTCGTGGAAAACCCCAAAACATCGAAATATCCGAGCTAGTATTGGATCCAATGTGATTACGATAACGAAATAAACGTCGTGGAGACGCGGCAGGGTATTCGTCCGTGTACCGGCCGGCGACAGTTGCAGCCAGTCAGCAGCCAAAGACATACACGATCAGCGCCTTTGTCCCTTGTTCTCCAGTATAACCGGGCTGACTCTGGTTGCGAGTTTGATACGATAGGCGAGCTGAACTGTCATGCACTCGCGTGGGTCGGACAAATCACCAAGGCCGATGTCCGAAGGGTGGCCTAGTGGCTTACTGGAAGAGTCATTGATTTTGGATCCCTCTGCAAAGTTTGTGAGGGTTCTCACGTTTGACTACGTGTACCACAAGGGCTATTGCTGCAAGGTGGTATCGATGACCATCACGGAGTACAGACATTCCAACTCTTGATCTTGTCAGATAACATCTATCTTACTCAGGCCTTCACACGGATATGCTGCTCCCTTCTCGTAAAACTTCTACGAAAAACCCCTTTAATGACCATCTCCACAAGGCACACGCTAAAAATACAAGCCCGATCTTTGACTCCCGGTTCAGTGGCATAGATCCCGTGCCAAGGGCTGATCTCCCATTCTCAACGTGGTCTCGACCGCTCTGTTCTGCCCCAAGATTGGCTCGCTCCCTCAATTTCCTCCTCTCTCGTAAAAAGCTGCCCCGTTTCATATTGTCAGTTCCACTTAAGGAGTACCTATGCATGGAGTACGTACCGCGCATTTTCGGATACAACTCAATTCTCCGTATCTATCTCCGGGTGCCGTCGGATCATAACAATCTCTCGCGGACTTCCACGCGCTTTGTTCGAGGCCGACGACCGAATGGACGGACGGACGAGAGAGCATCTGCTCGTGGTTCGGCTTTGACTTTGACTCTGACTCCATCCTTCACACGCGTTTTGCACGTTACACGTTAAACCGGTAACGCCCTTGCATTGTATTGCCAGCCGTGAAACCTTGTCATTTCCTTATCCGCAGTCAGGGCTTGTACACAGCGTCTTGTCATACTGCCTTCTTCCTGTCGTGGACAGTGATAAATCCCTACGCATGTATTTCGTGAACAGGCTGACATCAATAACCGTAATTTACGTGATAACCTCATTTATAACACCCACCATCTATCTGACCCTCTAACTAATGCTTACATTGCTGACTTGATATGCGTAAATTCATATATAAAAGCTTATGCTCGCTCTTCGGACTTCTCTTCTTCGCTTTTCTCCTCTCCGGGAACCCACACCAAAAGTCCTTCCTCGTCGATCTTCATCCCTTCTGTCGGTATTATGCGTAGCACTTTTTGGAAATACTTGTCTCGCACCGTCAATTTCGGCCTTATCCATACTCCGTTGACGTGCGGTAACAACCGATAGGTCGTTGTCCGCCTCGACTGCGGTAACAGGTTCAGTGTTGTCTGCTTTGAGCCTGAAAATGCAAAGTCCTCACTCGGCTCCATGCTGAGACCAAAGGTAAGGAAGTGATTGGATGGATTCTCGACTGTCATGTCCAGTTGCATCAGCCCCGGCATGCCATCTTCTGCTTTGGTGGCGCGATACACCGATGCCAGCACTCGCGGCTCTGTGCCCAAAACCAGATATTTACCAACGGGCATGGTTGTTGTGTTGACGGCTCTGTCGCTGCGGTTCTGACGTTGCCATCGAATGGCAAATGCCAACTCGAGTGTTACAGGATGTCGATCTTCCATGGTGAGCTTCTGGGCTATCAGATCGAATTGTGCCTCATGCATCGTTTTGGGGGCAACAATGACCCCTTCTTGTGACACATCCGGTCCCTGGCTCACGTTGCATCTTGCACCGCCAACGCATGAGACCACAGTGAGATCCATCCCAAGGACCTTCAAGTCCTCCTGGGCAAACGAGGCATAGTGACACAGTAGGCACCACTTCTGTGTAAAGCCTCGGGCAACACCCTCTTCAGTATCTCCCAGTCCCTCAGAGTCAAATAGACTCGGCCATGGTCCAGGGTGAAGTCGTGGAACCAAATCGTAATTTGCCTCAAATGCATTCACAACGTTGAGCTGAACTGTCAACAATTGCATAATCGGCGTTGCAACGTCTGAGTCTAAGTGGTACGACGTCTTCAAGTGTAAATCGAATGTCGTGGGGCCCGGTGCTGCGTCTATATGAAGCACCATCTTGACTGATGCTGTGCTCTTTATGGCACCCAAAGGAAGTCCCAAGATTTTGGCCTCTTCTGTGGTTGATTCGGCGCTACCCTCATTACCTTCCGTCACCACTCGGATTGCTGGTATTTCTTTTCCAAAGAGGTGAATATCCAGTTTAGCAGTCGCGGATTCGTCTTCGGCATTGATCAATTCGACCTCCAACTCGATAGCCTCATTTGCGTAGTACTGAGCTGAGGGCTCCAAAAGCTTGATCTCCATCTTTGGCGGTCGAGGCTGAATACGGATGGTGCCTGCTTCTGGGCGGCTACTTCTGGGTTTTGATGAGCCTTGGATGTACCAGCCAACAATAGGATCGGTATCCCGGATTCCTATTTTAGCGTCTAGATCGAAACTTGCATTGCTGTGTGAGAGCGTTACGGATGAGGCCGTAGCAGTTCCTGGCTCTCTCAAAGGAATTTTCATTTCGAACACTCGTGTCTGACCAGGACGGAGTGTCAAGTTGGAAGTTCCTTTGAGCAGTGTCGGCAATTCATCCCCAGACCCTTCAGCATAGTCTTCCGTCAGCGATAACGACAAAATGGAGATCTTGGAGGCCAATGACGAGTCCTCATCCTCTGAAGCCCCTTGCTCTAGCAATATTGGTCTGAGACTCCCACTGAACTCAACCTTCAATGACTCAAATGTGATCGGGGCAGCATCGAGAAACGTGTGCGATGTGAGCGCAAGCTGTGCGGTACATGTCTCGCCAGCCTTGCCCTCTTTATTCCGAAACACGAAAGACGCTGAAATGAACGAGCCGGTTTTGCCGTCGCTTAGACTAATTGATGGCTTCTCCTCTGCTGTAATTCCTTCGAGTGATCTGCTAATGTCATAATGCCACTGTGGCTGCCGCACGAACCCTGGCCATGGTTAATTATACTGCACTCAAGATTATGAACCGAAATACTCACTGTTACTCATGAGCTCCCAGTCCGCAGCAACGACTAGATCTGCACGGCGAGCTCCAAGGGCGATTCTTCGCAAAGTCAAACACAGGTCCTCTGATATATTGAGCCAACCCTCCGATCTGAACGCCGCATCCTCCCAGAATGGTAGCAGGGTTTCCACAGCATCGTCCCATTGTTTCAGATTGGCGAACTCCCTGGCGCACTCTAACAATATCTCAGCCGTTACACGCTTTTGGTTTCGAGCTCGGAATTGTGATGTCGCCGCTTTGAGACAATCAATGATCAGTTGCGCATGATTTACACCTGTGCCCGATATTGGGTATTCTTGGTACGGCTCTGGGCACATGTACGTATCGTATGCGAAGGCCTTGCTGGCTACCGCTGATGCGGGAGTTGTATCTGGCGAATTCCTATCCTCCTCGGGCATCTGATACGCGAGGTTCCGGCGAGCCACAAGATGACGTGCTGCTATGCGATACCAGTATCCTGTGTGGTGCAGCAACTCCCATGGTGACACTCGCTCGCCTAGGACAGACTTGTCCGGTGGGACGAACAGAGCTCCGGTTGCTGGTGCCAAAGCTGGCAAACCTACTCTTTCAATCAGATTTGCCATGACTGTAGCCCACCGAGCTTCCCAGGCCTGCCATCCATAGTTGTTGGTCCCTCGTCCGCGTCGATCGACAAAGTCAGCAATCCGTTCTCGATGTGAATGCCACATTCTGACAGCCAGCGTAGTTTGGCCGAGCCACAGGTGACATCTTAAGCACCGGATAGCTATGACATCCGCCAAGAGTCTTGCTTCGTTCCAGCGAGGGCTCCAACTGGGGATTATGTCCAGCACATCCTGTCCAAGAAGTACCTCGTATGCTTGCTTGAAAAACTGCAGCGCCGCATCTGTCTCTTGTCGGAATTCTGCGAATATGGCCGACTTAAAATCGTATCTGAAATTCCAGTCTGGGAGTGAGAGGGTCTGGGATGTCCCGGTCGTAGGTGGCACGGTCGGTTGAGGTGCTATTCCACGCGATCGCTTCTTCCTGGCATGTCGTCCAAGATCCCGATAGTATTCCACAGCAGAAGTATAAAGCACGCCCAGGACATTATCAACAACCTGTTTTAAGTCGTCCTGCGACTCCTGTGATGGGATGTAAAAGACCGACTTTGGGTCCAACGCTGTTCCTCTCCGTATGTTCTCCAGTCTCTCTTGAATCCCTTCGGCCAACGACAGAGGAGCGCCTTCGCCGTCCGCAAGCAGAACAATAGCTAGCCGTGTCTTGTATCCTGAGCGTAATAAAGCACTCTTGAGGTTGTTGATATCGGACTTGATATGGTTATCCTGTAGTGTCATGGAATTCGGGTCGTTGGTGAGGGGGTAGAAGCACAGGTACACGCTAGGAACGAGGTCCTGGTGCTTCTTGATCCATTGCGCATCAATGTGGCCATCTGGATATAGAGCCGATACTGGACTAAGCGGGGAGAATGGCGAGTGTAGAGTCGGGTGTTCGCTGAGCGGTTCGATACCTTCTGGTAGACGAGCTCGACGAGGTGGTAATAGAAACGACTGTCCCGTATGTTAGAACAAGGCTTTGCGTAGCACCCCGCGCAAACCTACTCTTCCTGTAGTCCTAATGCGAAATCTATAAGGCTCATTTCTCTCAAAGGCACTCCACGACTTTGCGCTCGCATCAACGTCCTTGAAATATTCTGCCAAAACCTCTGCTTCTCCGCCCCCGATAGGTGGTAACTCTGATCGGAGAAGGATGCTCTGTTCCTTCAGCTCTGTGCTCAATGGGAGCTCGTTCGTCTCGGAGTTAAGGCCGGCGGCCACTAGAAGGGGGACATTGTGGTCCAAACTTCCCGTCGGATACCCATCCATGGTGGATATTTTGAGATGTCGAAGGCATGGGTTCGCGACGGCGAAGGTAGATTGAGCTTAGAGCTGATGTCGCCAGACGACGTTAGCCATCCTTGTCCATCGCAAATGCCCCTCGTTAGTGTAGCAGCCCACTTACATGGCTCAAAAGGCACGGAACAAGAAACCGCCCAATGATAATATGCCGCTTGTTGAACGCGGGAGAAATAGGAGCAATGTTTTCAGCCTTTTCAAGCACCTTTTTAATCAAATCGACATCATCATTTATCTAAAGACTGTAGTAGCGATCGACTGGACGGTTGGCCGTTAACGGCACCCCTGCAACCCATTGGCAGCTCCTCCGGAGCCGGAACAACGCCAACCGCCGAATCTCCAAAACTTCAAGATTCAACCTTGCGAATGCGACGCCAGCGCCAATTGACCTCAGAAATCCCCCATACGCACCGCCGCCTCCGACCGACGAATTGTCCAACGACAGATCCGATCGTTTATTTCTCTCACCTCTGACCATGAGACCTACGCAAGCCCTGTCGGTCGGCCGATACCGCCACCTCAGACTCACAACCAAGGATGTTGGAAAAGGTTTCTACAAGGGTAACCGCACGGGTTCCATGGGTAGACACACAAAGTACGGAGGCTACGTTATCGAGTGGAACAAGGTCCGAACATATGCTGTGCCACCGCTGAAGGATTTCAAGGTGAGAATGGACGCATGTCGGTGATTTGGACGGAAGACTAATTGTGGTGGAATAGCTTACACCCTTCGTGAGCCGACAAGTCAAGGCGGAGCCTGGTGACTATAAGGGTCTTGATAAGGGTCCTCAAGATCCTTACTTCTACGTTGAACAATGGAAACGATTCAACGGTGTGGATTAAACAAGCAAAAAAACGGCGGTCATAGAATTGGACGGTTTGTCGACAGAAGGCGAATCTTGAATGCCAGCTGGAGACTTGGGAATCTCTGGCAAGGCTGTATATACCCATGTACATTGTACCACCATGTATGATTATGGACTTATGCGATCAATAACGAAAAAAATGTTGAATACTCCTATTCTCTGTGGAATGATGACTATGGACGTTGATTACAAACGAAACAAAATGATCCTAACGATTGTGTGTTGACACGGGATATCCTAATTGAACAAAACTGGACAATTGACTGTATCCAACCTTGCGCCAAAAGAACTCCTTTCTATGAATCCTCCTCTTTCTTGACTCGGGGCAGCTCCTCTTGAGCCGTGACAAATGTGTCTAAACCAGGTCGCTCCAAAGGCGTGGCAACCAAGCCTGGTTCGTCATTTATGCCGTTCTTCTCTTTTCCAATCCCGTTCTCTTCGTTCTTCTCAACTGGTTCTGAAACCTGGATATTTGGGCTCATGGGTCTCGAGGCGGGCATGGCGGTAACATTCGACTGCAGGGTCTTCATACTGGCAGTGTCTGCCTCCCTTTTAAGGCTAAATGGAACTGCTGTGCCGTCGAGGAACGGTCGCTTGCCTGCAATCTCAATAGTTGGCGCATCTTGAGACGTAAGCTGGGTTAACTGAGAAGGCTGAGTTGAAGCATCATCCTGAAAGCTTGGGCTCATAGGTCGTGAGCCTGGAGGTTGCGTGACGTTGGACTGAAGCGTCATCATACTAGCCGTCTCGGCATCCTTGTTAAGACTAAACGGGAGTGCAATGCCATCGAGAAACGGTCTCTTACCAGCTACACCAGTCTCCGGCGCATAGTCGGGACTGAGTAGACTGGGCTTCGCAGCTTCTTGCTCCTTTCGCTGCTCTATGAGATGAGCAACTGGCATATCCTCGGTGATGGGCTGGCTGCCCGTCTGGTTTTCGTCGGTAACTACCTTGGTATGAGATCGGCTTCGTGCTCGGTTCGGTTGGGACCGTGATCTATCCTGTCCTTCAATATCAGCAAAGGAGCGAGCTCCTTCGCCATCGGCACCAGTGGCAACTCTTGTTTCTGGCTGTCCAGCCGCCTTCTTCTCCCGCTCGACTGTCATCTCGTCGTGTTTAGATCCCCACAGTGACCACATTGCTAGACCCCAGCTCTTCTGTTGTTTCTTGCTTCCTTCCACCAGCTTTGAATCAACGCGCCTTCGGCCAGCCAATGCAGTCGGAGGAGGACATTCACCAGGGCCATAGTCATGGTAACCAATGGCCATATCGCTCACCATCTTTTTATGGACCTTGGCCTTGTTTGATGCATATCTGTGATCCCACTCTGCCTTCTTGGCAAGCCATTTCTTAACTGTTCCCTCCTTTACAACTCCAACTAAAGCAGGTTCAATACAGCAAGATGGCAACTCGGCCTCAGGAGCCAACGGGAGAGTAGCGCCATGACGAGTAACTCTTTGTCGAATCATGTGGTTCTTGAACGGTGGTAGAGGGTCGCCGGCTTTTCCAACCTGGCCAGGCTCCGAGTGAAAGTCTGACTTTTCTGTTTCTGGGGTTTTCGGAAGGTTTTCTTTGGATTCGCTATCGGATCCAGATTCAGAGATGACGGATATATCGTCGTCGTCAAGAATCTCGATGCCACGTTTCTGAGCCCGAGCGAGAGCCCATGCACCGAACTGGGCAACAGACCTGTACATGTATTTCGCGGGACGAGTGAAACTCAGCGTTGGTGCCACATGACAGAGGTCGTCCCAAACTTGGAGTTGGACATCGGTGGGTTTGTACTTTTGCAATAAAGCCCTTCCTTCTGGGGTAAGAGTTTCCTCTGGGGGTGCATATTTTTCAGGGTTGGCACATTTGTGAGCCAAGTATATCTGCTCATCTCGTAAAATTTCCCCTCCTCCTACCATGATCAGAAGTGGAGGGAGCCCTCCAAGTGTAGGTTGCATGACTGGGCTGACAAGAGGGTGCGCAAGAAGCTCGTTGGTGGTATACATCTGAGGTTATCAGTTTCTGGTCAAACTCATGTTCTACGAAACCTACCTGAATCTGATCTTTGAGCTTGACGAGTTGGCCGTCAATGGTGACAGAGAGGAGCTTTTCGGGGTTGATGGGAATTCCACCGTTGATCCACTCCGATCTTGATGAAGCATCTGACGGTTCTTTCTTTGCGATTGGTGCTTGCTGCTTCTCCTTGAGTTCATGCTTGCCAGGTGTCTTCTTTCCATCTTTCTTCTTCTTCAATGCCTCTTCTCTCAACATCACAACATCATCCTCGTTCGGCGGCGGCCATGCTTTAGAAGGCTTGTGGTGGAAACCTGCCTGTGGTATATAATCAAAAGGGGCCTCGCCCGCAACGCTGGGGAACGAGTGTGTCAGGTCAACCCATGGGCTGATGAGGATAGCACCAGCAGGCAACGGGAGTCCTTGATCGCGTAGAACACATAAAAGAGACATGACCATTCCACCGCCCGCCGAGTCTCCAGCCAGCACAATTGTCGTTGGATCTTGAACAGTAAGCAGATAGATGTAAGCTGCAAGACAATCGTGGAGGCCGCAAGGGAAGGGAAACTGCGGCGAAAGGCGGTATCGAGGCGCAAAAACGCGTGCTTTGAGCTTTCGAGCATGTCGCTGCATCTGATATCGATGTTCGTCAACACTACCAAAGTAGTATGCGCCTCCGTGGATGTACATCATGACGCGCCGCGTCTTTCCTCCTTTTTGCTTTCGCTCGTAGGCGTCCGCGCGCATCTCAATCCATTCCGCGTCGAGAGGAGTCGCAGGTTTCCGCCATTGCCACCACTTCTCGCCGCCGACTTGCTTGATACCGTCTGGGCCAAGTTGCTTCTGAAGAAATTCAGCTGCGCGTGTCAATTGGTCCTCGGTGATGGTGACATCTTCGACTTTGACCCATTGAGGATGCGGTACCCACTGCGCGGTGAATGCTTGGAGTTCTTCAACAGTGTGGTGTGATGCATACTCGAGGAACGATCGGATCAGATGAAGACCTTCATCGTAAGAGAGATGCGCAGTTGGACGCTGTCGCAAAGGCTTGCGGTTGAAATACTAGAGTTTGTGAGTTAGTTTCTTGGAAAAAGAAAGCAATTCCGAAGTATCAGAGGAATTGGCTTTCGTCCCCTCTAATGGCTTAGAGGTACATTACACGAAATGATGAAAGTACGTACATGAGAGAACAAAGTCGAGACGACAGTAGGCGTCACAGCGAATGACACCGAAGTGGTGTTGAGCGAGTTCATGGCTGTCACTCACTCGAACCACCGAGTACTTGGGATACACAACAGAACAATCAGTGGCTTAAGGCTATTAAAAACGCGCCATGTGCCATGGCATGGAAGAGTTCAGTTCAATTCAGCTGGGAGACAGGCACAGCTGAACCCAAAACCTAGTAGGGGTCTCATGATGTCATTCTTTGATGAGACGCAACCAATTCCTACTGTACCCCTGACTCCACGGCACCGGGGATGGCTGATGGCTCGGCGGGCATAACGATCTTGAACCTTTATACTGAAGGGGTGGGACTACTTAGACCAGCTTGGAATAGCTTTTGATACTCAAGAATGACCTCAAGAAGGTTTTGGTCAGTTTATTTAGTACATCGACCAAGTATCCTAAGTTTGTTCCATTCCTATAGACACGGGACGTGTCTGCCTTCTGCATGCAGCGAGGGAGTCGCTGAATGAAACCTGACTTTGATTTAAAGATGGCCTGTGCTTTTGGTTTGTGGGGAGATTTGCAGCCAAGAATCAAGGTCGAGAGACCGAGGAGCTATACGAACCATAATATAGAGTTGGAAACTTGGCCGAGCCAGAGAATATCGGTAATATTAAGATCCTGCCAGTTCGTATATTGTATTCATTAAATTTCTTGTTAGATAATGCAATTGATGTTATTACCAGGCACAAGACAAAATTAGGTCACTCTCTGATGATCAAGGGACACGCGGGTTGGAATATGTGGGCCGCTTCTCTGGGCCGCAGCGGGTCTAATCGATAAAACACCAAATTTTTTATGCAGAGCCATCTTCTTCAAATTGCCCCTCCAAACCCCGCCAAAACTATCACCACAGTCATGGCCTCTACAGAACCCGCACAGCTGCCTCCGGCGGGTGAGTCTAAACACTGACTTCAAGCATTCGACAGAGACTGATCCAATTCTTCTAGCTGAACGCCAATCCGAGTTCGAGCAAGCCGTCGCATACGCCCTTCACCTATGGCCTGCCCTTACACTCTCAGTCCAGAACGGCTGGGGTGGCCCCGACTCTGCCGACAAGCGCGATTGGTTTGCCGGTGCTGTTGCCGACCTCTTCCCAGAATATACTGATACACCTCCCAACAATGGAAAGGTTCCCGAGGATCCTGACCTGGAAGAGGTTGAGACTGTCCTGCTCCAAATCATGGTTGACGAGTTCGAGGTCAACGTCGACGACGACTCCGGCACAGAAGTTGCGGGAAACATTCTCCGTGCTCGCGCGAGCTGTACTCTCGGAACCTTTGACGAGGTCAAGGCCCTGCGAACACGCTGGTTGAACCGCAAGGGGACAAAGGTTGAGGGTCTCTTCAAGAAGGCTGAGGATGCCGATCAGGACACAGACTGGGAGAGCGATGAAGACGATTCAGAGGACGACGAGGGTGGTGCTGATGTCGAGATGGACGAGGCACCCCCTCTGGTTGCGGTTCCTAAGGAGAAGCCCCAACCTCAGGTCGACGAGGATGGCTTCACGATGGTCACCAAGAAGAAGAAATAAACATAACAAAGACATAAAACAAAATTGGGGAGCAATGGGACATTAAGAATGAGTTTCTGGCATTGATACCCACGAGTTACAGGCTCTGGTTCTTTCAACATGCCACAATGGCTTCACTAATTCCGAACGCCGAACTGGACAGCGACAATCCTATCCTCTCAAACACATACTGGAATTTCCAACGTCTATTCCCAGTCCTCATCGCTATCTGAGTCGTCTTCGTCACTATCATCTTCCTCATCACTGCTTTCCTCCTCCTTCTTCTTGGCGTCCTTAGGATCCTTGGGGCTATTGGGAGTCTGTGTTGTCTTACCAGATGCTGCACCGACAACATCGTAGCTAGCCTCACTATCCGCCTGTGACTTCTCGTCGTTTGACTTGCGGGGCTCAGCTGGCTTCAACGTGGTTTTTGCAGGTTGCGTAGTGGCGGCAGTGGTAGCAGAGGGGGCAGTGGTGGCAGAGGGGGCGGTGGTGGAGGGGGCAGCAGGGGTAGTCTTGGGCTCGTCTTTGGATTCAACCTTTGTCTCTACCTTGGTCTCAACCTTGGACTTGGCCGCGGGTGTACTGGTATCATCGGAGGCCTCAGAGTCATCCTCGTCGGAATCGTCATCACTCCAGGCGACATCATCCTCAGCGGAGGCAGCTATTGATTTTTAGCAAGGCACAGTTGAAAAGCTTATTGACTCACCCTTGAGGAGATCTCGTCGTCTAGCCTCAGCTGTCTCAATACCGTGGCGAAGGAAGTAGTAGCGCTTCCAGAAGTCAACGTAGGGAACCTGGTCAGGAACCAACCTCTCCATAGTAGCTCGCAAGTCGGGAAATTTCTGTAGATCATCGTTGATTTCAGGTGTTTTCTTATCAGCATCAAAATCCTTTGACCACGCTGCATAATCAGCACTATTGGGATCTTTTGTGAAACTCTCCGTCGATGTGTGAATAACATGTAGTTGAGCATCAAATCTTGATGTATGAATCACACGCTTGCCTTGAGCATCCTTACTCTCGAAGAGAACAGTGCCGCTCTGGTCGGACTCCTGTGGAGGTGCAATACTGACGGCATCACGAAGGAAGTTCCGGATATTGCCGCCAAACTTGATAAGGGCCTCATCGGCGGCATCCTCGGCTTTCTGGAGGTCCTTTAACCTCTTGGCAGCTTCAGCTCTGAGCCGAGCCAGGGTGTTCTCGGACTGCTTGGCCTCTGATGAACCATCTTGTGATGCCCTAGGTGTGGTGGCCTGATCATTCTCACCGTCCCTGGAGCTTTCGCCGCCAACCACGGTGTTGAGTGAAAGGTTCCTCGTATGGCTTAGAATTGTTGATCGAAGGCCAGTAAGTCCCTTTGATGCATCTTCACCTACTTCCGCCAACTCCTTGGAGGCTTGTGTATATACTGATTCGCCCTAAGCATGTTAGACGGGCAGGGTTCAAGAGCTGAGTCCTCATACCTGCTTCACAACGTTTCCAAAGAAGCCACCAATCCTGGCACCCCATGGACTGTTGGAAAAGGCCTTGTATGCGTCTTGGAGGTCCTCATTCAATGTTGACTGAGGTTGAGGACTCTTTGGCTCCTCCGTCTTCTTAGCGTAGCCATCTTCTGTGATATGATCATAAGCCAGATCCATGGCGGCTTGCTATTGTATCGTTCTTAGGCCGATATGGGTCAAGACTATGGTTTAAGGCCCCAGTACAAGGCTCTGTGAGTCTTTTAATCCGTTAATGGTTAATTTATTCGATATCTCCTGTCGTCTTGATATCCCTTGGACTTGAGCCTCCTGACCGCACCTGTGGCGGGGTCCAATGGCTGTTGGGCACGGACCAATGCTCACGTGAGCGTCCCTTGACCTGGCTCTCGGTTCTTTGCTACCCTATAGCTACAAGTTTTGCTGTCATTTCCGAAATCTTGACGTGTTCCAATCTACTGTTATTGGCTTATCTTTTGCAATTTTGATCAATTTGTGTCCCGGTCCCAATATTGCTGATTTTCCTCATTGCACATGTTAATTTGCTTTATTTTGATGAGATTGTTTGGGTTCAGTCTTCTCTAATAAGCGTCATTGCCATGGATGTTAACCACGACTCAACTCCTCACTTACAGCTCCAACGACCTTACATGAATAAGGAACTCATCAATAGCATGAAAACCAAGCTCTATTGCCAATGACGACATTGAAAGCTTAAAGCGAAAACGTTTACTTGCCAAGCCTCATGATCATGGAGTTGTCCTTTCAGGCCTTGGTCAAGAACGAGAGCAGCTGAATCAGAACGTTATTTTAAATTGACCTCGATGAGTGATACCCCGCAAGCGGGATGG
Organism: Fusarium proliferatum ET1; assembly: GCF_900067095.1. Taxonomy (NCBI): domain Eukaryota; kingdom Fungi; phylum Ascomycota; class Sordariomycetes; order Hypocreales; family Nectriaceae; genus Fusarium; species Fusarium proliferatum. The sequence continues at coordinate 2,304,941 of NW_022194795.1, read as the reverse complement.
TTTGCTTGCATTCAATTACTTGGCGAATGCTTTTCGGTTGAGCTTAAACTTCCATTTCAGCTCACAACGCACTCGCTTAATCGGTGCCTGTCACCCAAACTGTCACTGACGTATCTATTGCGCAAGTCAAGACTGCAGACCTGGGGGAACCCTTGTTTCAGGACCCTCAATCCTCAGAGACAAGATGGTGTTGGTACCCTTAGAAAGTCCTTCAGGATGGACCCCTAATCCGTCATATTCCCGAACTTTATCTTATCGAATTCATCACATAGAACCCGCGGTTATCGATGATACTGTGGCATGTTTATCCTTAGGCAACCGATGGCAATGCCTTGTTTACCAACATTGACGTCGATGTATCTCGATCGTCGGCTTTACACGGGCAGAATTTCCGTCTAAAAAGATCAGTTGACCTCGATCGCGATCTGAGAAAAAGCCTAGAACGAGCCACAGCAGACGCCAAAATGCAGCTCGACGTGTTTGGATTGGCTCCAGTAAAAGGGGCATTGGATTGGCTTTGATCTTGAATCCTCACAAGACGTGCTTTGGACAAAGTGATGCTGTCATTGTGCATGAAGACATGTGGTTTTCTGCCAATCAGATAGCCGTCCCTGAGCCAGGGGATCCATACTGGCAATCCTCTAGCTTGGAGCCGCAAGTTGCCTGCAGTGATCATCAAGCTTCCCGTTCCTCGGTCTATTATCATCCAATGATATGGAGGGAATCACAAGTCAGTCAAGGCCACTCCCCGGATCGAAACAAGAGTGGGCTTTGCAGCGCTGGGCAACATATCTTGGCTAGGTACTTGGCTTTTGGCTCCATAATGGACTTTTCCATCCTTGCGATGACGTAGTATGCTTTGCAGCTTCGCAATCCAGACTGCTCCAATACTGCAACTGACGTCACACACGATCACGATCTGGGAGGCAGATGCAGTGCCCCTCTATCACAAGCGTGCATTTTGATAGAGAAGCCACAGTGATTCCGTGTGGCGAGCTATCATGAGCTACCTCCGGACCTCTCTCCGGCCTGCTCCTCCTTGCCCATGCGTGCCTGGATCTTCAACGTGAATCACGGGCAAGCAACCTTCGCTCCAAACATCTCTCCAAGCACTACTTAAACCCCGTCTTCTCCCACCTCAATCTCTTCTTCTTTCATCATCACACACTCTCATCTTCAATCAACATAAAAACACTCACAAACAACAACCAACCCAAACCACCAACCACTATCACAATGGAGTCCCTCAAGCAAGCCGGCAACTACGTCGCTGAGACCGTTCAGCAGGCCACCTCTGGTGCTTCCAAGGAGGCCAACAAGGAGGTTGCTAAGGACGGCAACGTCCCCATCTCCACCCGGTAAGCAACCTCCTCCTCTTCCAGACCTCCCACGAGCACCTCACGCCCTCGACACCAAGAATACATCTTGAGCCTCACTCCATCACACTCAACAACACTTAACCTCTCTGTCCAACATTTTACTAACATCTCTCTGCAGTGCCACCGCTGCCAAGGACGCCCTTGGTGACAAGATTGACGAGACCACCCACGACAAGAAGGCCGACGTAAGTCTTCCCTGAACTACGATCGATTAGATTATACAATGCTGACCGAAAACTACAGGTCCATAAGGAGGCCATCTAAGTTTTCCACTCCTCGACATGACAACATGAATCGGAATGGCGTTGAAAGGGAATAGCATTGGGACTACATAGGCTGTATTTACCTACACCTAATACAAACAGTCAAACACCAGAACAACCAGAAAGTACAGAGTGAAGTAAACACATTGTAATTTGATATTCAAAATAATTTACGCCTGAAGGTGACGGGCTTCAGTTCTCAAGACCTGACTAGTTCTATACGCGAGAGACTGTTAACGCAAATATCAACCAACCCTGGGGCTGTGACTGATGATTGGGACAAGCGGTATAAAATTACGGTTGGGACAATACTTTTACATGGAACCCTGGCTAGACTAACGTAACGTGCTGGATAATGCCGTATGTCACGAACTGTGTCATCTCCAGTAAACTCGGATGTTCAACTGCGTACCAAAAATGTAATGAGAAGAATGAAATAAGTGATGGTGAACATACAACTTTGCTTCGCCTCTTAGCAATTTTACAGCAACAGATATTAGCGTTCTTTGCCTCGTGTTTGCTCATATCATGCTGCTTGTGAAAGTTTTCTTGAAGCAACATATCGGTTATCATCCTCTCGAGTTGGCTAAGCCTCTTGTACCTCTCACGCACCGAGATCTCTGTCCGATCCATCGCTCTTCCAACTCACACTTTTATACCTAGAATTGTTCAATCTCGTGTGAGGCATACTACCTGCACACGACCAATCTTCAACATGATAGTTCCGCCACCACTGATATAAGCAGCATAATGTCTGCTGCTAAATATCCACTACGACCTCCCAGCAAGACAAACTCTATCTCAGACGACAGGCCCAAAAGACTACGCAAACCATGCAATACTCGAAACACTTCATGTGGTGAAACTATTCAGTCGCCAATTTATGAAATGTTGGTTCTGCCTACTGGGAAGCCGATTCCTTAGAGATTGAGGGCATTGAACGATGGAAGCTTGGCTTGTTGCAAGATGGAATGCCACAGATGTGACCCGACACCATACTTCAGATGCTATTTTCACGCCATTCAATTTATTCAAGGATGTCTCTGAGTTCTTAAATGACACTCGTATTGCTAGTGGAAACTTCCCGGAACATGAAGAAACCACAGCCATCACCATGTAATTTGGAGGGTTGGACATGATCAGGTAAAGGAGTCATGATGCCCCTCCGAATCCATCACAAACTGAGCTAACTCTTCTTCTCATTTACGTCGTCCTGACTCGTTTCCCGAATTCGTCAATCAACAACTTCGGCCTTCTATTGACCAGCATTGCCTCACTTTGCCATAAGGGCACCGTTCGTAAGACTGTCTGCTTGATGCTGGCTGGTCTTACAAGAACCTGGAGTACGAAACTCTGCAACATTAGCTATCAAGTCCATCGCTAATGGCTCGGTATTGCCCCAGTAGGATCATTTGGGCCCAGAAAGTCGTCAACCTCTATCTACCCAGAGTTCGAGCCACCTATGCTCTTCGCGAGACAGATGGCTGAGGTGTTTGTTCCTCGTTAAAGGCAAGGACCTAACATGGCTATTAACTGCCTGGACATATCCGTGATAAGTGATGATCGACTAACTACTGCAACCCTCTTAGACCTACTGGAGAATAAATGTCAAGCAAGAGTGTAACGAGAGCAATATTTACCTACGTCCCACGCAGCAAATAAATACAGATCTAGTGCCATCTTCCACGACAAGCCAACAGGCGAAATGAATGGGAGACCCAGCCAATGTAAAGACGAAGAATCTGCTACGTGATTGTTTTGGCCGGTCCCCTATTGATCGTTCATTTTCGCATGGATCTCACTAAGCCTGGATGCGACCCTCTCTTTAACGAGATGGAGAGAACATGCAAGACTTGGATAAAGCTCAATGTGATGACTTCTGTTCCAACAACAATGATTTGCCACAAGAGACTCCTAAAAGGCAACATAATGAGTTGTTCCAACTGTCGTACGAACTTCTGCTTTTCATCAAAATCAATCAACAACCTAGAGCTACCTCGCTATTTTCCATGTAGAGCAAAAATCGCTATAAAAAGAAGCACCCTCGTGTTTCCGTCATTAGCCCAAATGAAAAGTAAAACAATACCCATCTATCATCTCAGCCAACAATGGCCATCCAGAAAGCAACATCTCTTCCTCCATTAGCCCACAGACTTCCGAAAAGCACTATGCGCCCACGAGTCACAGCACCTTAGATGTAGTACATGGAGTTGATCAATCTGGGGTGAACTGCCTTGTTCCCGGCTGATCCAGCGCTGATGACACTTTCACCGTCTGTCTCCTCGAAGAACTCAGGTCGATGAGCTCGAGCGCGAGTGCAAACAATGTCTGCATAGTAAGCGGGAGGGCAAATGCTCACAGCCTTGGTGGCGCGTCCGAACAGATAGCAAAGCTCGTGAGTAAACTTCTCAAGTTCATTGGCTGCCTCGTTTTTGAACTTGGCTTGGAAGATCTCGTCAAGCAACACTGTGTAGTGCGCAGGACGGGCAGTTCCCTTGATGCTTGCGTGGGCGGTGAGGTAAAAGTCCCAGTAGCGAGCCTCCGTAATACCTCGATCGACGACAGTGCCATTCTGTATGTTGTGATTTTTTTCCATGGCATTTTCTTCCGAGGTAGGGTAAAAGCGAGTCTGGTGTCGCTTAACGGAAACGATGATGGAGATCTTGGGAGCCTTGTTCTTCGGGTATTTGCCATTGCAGGCAATTCGGATGCGTGGCAATTCAGTCCGAAGAACTTGGGCGAATTGACCAGTCGACACACCGTCGCGGAAGATGACAATATTGTCTGGCAGCTCCTGTCGGTTGTGCTTTTGCCAGAGCTCAAGGCGCGACTTGAATGCCTCAGTCAGGGTCTCATCAAGCATCTCCTGCTTGGACGACTGCTCCCAGGAATAAGCTGGCCATTGTCCCATGTCCCGGTCAATAGTTGCCACCAAGCCAACCAAACTGGGTGCAGCATCGCTCTTGTCAGCAGACATGTTGGTGGGGTGTGTAACGTCGTAGCCAACCACCATTGTCTTGCCCTCTTTGATCAAGCCGACCTCATTCAGAAGTTTGTGGTTCACACCACCTGTCTTCAAGTTCCACTTGAGAGCAACATTCGCGAAATACTGCGGGTTTTCCTTGCGCAGCTGGAAACCCTGAACACAGATGGTATGAATACCGTAGGTGCAGTCGCCTAAAGTCTTGATCTTGCCATAGAGTTCCGAGCCAGTTGAGTCAAGAATCACAAGCATGATCTCAATCTGATTTTTCTGAGCCCAACCGAGAACCTTTTCAGCATCCTGGCTGTCAGCCGCCAGGAAGGGCGGTGGAATGGGGTCGTTGACAGCGATGTTCATGGTCTTCTTCATGAACTGAGAGAACGCGAGGACCGACTGTGCTGCCACGGGCTCAGATTTACTGTTGGACAGGAGGTTGACGTAACTCCATTTTTTGACAAGTTGGCCGGGCTTGACAACCTTGACATCTCTAAGATTCCAAGACCCATTGCGCGGGTCGATAGCTTTGGTTCTCCTCTGCTGGTCGAGGTATGCAACTCGAGGCACGGTGAGAACACGTCCTTGGACCGTGAGGAGCTGCCGACCGACTTGGATACCGAAATGGCCCTATAGGAGTTAGCATTTCCTACATCAGGACTTCACTAAACATACCAGTATGTCGTCATCGAGGCCTAGGGTTTGTCGGGCATCTGTAGTAATAGAGAGGGCGTTGGCATATGGCGTTCGGCAAGCAAAGTTCACCATGTCTGTTGACTCGGCACCATTGAGCTTGGCCTTTACTGACTGTCCAGGCTGGATCTCAAGGAACTCAGCAGGGACAAAGGTAGGCTTTGCGGCAGTGCCAACATTGAAAAGAGGGTAGTTTTGCAGGTTAACATTGTACTCTAGATCATACGTTAGGTTGGTACTGAAGGGAGAAGGGGAAACTTACTTTGTTTATAGAAATCCGCGACCGTGATGTACCGGCCTTTACCCTCATCTTCGAGCCAGAAGCTCACGTCTCCCGGTCCAACCGCAAAATCTGTCGTGTGGCGGAACTTGGGGGGATTCTTATCTCGACATTGTTTTTTTATGTCACGGATCGACACTAGGCCATGGATTGCCTTGGATCTTCGAACCTCCTTAGTCCCGTATTTGGTCTTTATCCAGACGCGGGTCTTGGGAAGAAATCTGCCGAGTAGTTTCAACTTTCTGGCCATTAGAGGCGACTGAGTTGCAGTTACCCCGAACCCCTCAAAGAACTTGGCACAGGGACCGTCAATCTTGAAGACACCATGTGTGACATTGACGTTCAATAGAAGACGGCCAGTTGACAGGCGAACGGATTGGAAGTAACCGCGCGCAGCTTTCAAGGCTCTGTCTCTACCCAGGACAACTTCATTGCGACGGTTATCGCTACCAAATGCAAAAAAGCGCGAGCTTCCCACAGCGCTGATCTCGTCTAGCTTAGATCTGGGGCCAAAGCCGAAAATGACGTTCAGGGCATCAATGACATCAGGGAACTTGGGGTAGGTCATGGCCTGGGAAGGATCGCTGCCGTCGTCTGAAGCGCCAGTCTTTGAGTAGACGTATTTGAGCATGTCGTCAACACGAGCCTCTACAGGGCCATTGAAAACAACTTCAAAGACATCTGTTTTTTCAGAGCCTTCTGAAGACGGCATGTTGAACCGTATGGTATTGTCTTGCTCAAGGTTGAGCTTGCGCAATGAGATGAGCTGTGACTTGAACTCGGTCGCGACGAGCAAGTTCTTGTCCTTTTTAGAGAGCTCGTTGAGAGCTTCTTTGATGACAAGGTAGAGCTTACGGCCCTTCACCTCGCGAGGGCCAGATTCTCGAGGCTTTCCGGGCTTGCCGCCCTTGCCCTTAGTCTTGGGGGCGCGCTCCTTCGCCTCTTCCTGCCCTTCGGGTACGATCTCTTTGACAGTCATGGTGTATTTGTACAATGCCGGAGCTTGAGTCTTGACTGCATAGTAGTTCGCCCAAAGTGTGACTGGAGTTCCTTTGCTGCCAAAAGCAGGTCGTGGAGGGAACTTTCCGAGGTTCTGCTTGTCCTCCATTGTCAATTTGCCCATATTGGATGTGAGCTGGGTGATAGACGTGAAATTACTTCTCACCACTTCATCTTCAAGCTTTGCAATGTCGCCATCTGGTTGGGGAATAGAACCTCCCGTGCTGCATGAATTAGTATTGATCAACGACAACACATCGAGTAATAGATAGAGCATACGTGAAGACAGCAGGTCCTTCGGACTGACTACTGTAGCCGCCTCGGCCGCCACGACCACCTCGTGGTCCTCCTCTTCCACGATCATAGCCTCCGCGACCGCCTCTAGGGCCGCTGAAGCCGCCTCGGAAGTCTCCACGGCCTCCGTCACCACGACCTCTGCCCTGATAGCCATCACCTCGTCCTCTTCCACCTCTAGAGTCAGAGAAGCCAGAAGGGCCGCCGCGGCCACCACCACGGCCATCTTGAGGTCCGCCACCGCGGCCTCCACGGCCTCGCCCTCCACGACCTCCTCGGTCAGCCATGGGAATTGAGGTTTGGATAGTCAAAGGCTATAGGGCAGCAAGATGTAAAGGGCGGCGAGCGATATGTAGAGAATGAAAATGTTGATGCTGATAGTTGACGGAAAGAATCAAGCTCCAAAAGACTGTCACTTGATGATGATGATGATGATGGGAGAAGAATGAAGGGCTTGATGAGCAGGTATGAGAGTGTGTGTGAGTGTAAGTTTAGGAAGAGGAGGAGGAGTTGGGCTGCTTTATGTGAAAGACCCGGGGCTCTTTGCCAGCGTGATTCATAGCCAAAGCAGTCACAGCCGTGTTTGCTGTGACTTTGCTGTGACACAGCCTGGTTAAGGTATCTGAGAAGTGACTGATCAACCGAAGGCAAAAGTGGCCTAATCACTGCCTCTATCCAATTGACCAAGAGGCTTCTCGCCAACTGCTGGAGAAGAGGTCAAAGAGGTCGGTTGTTGTCAGGGACTGGCGGGAGAACTATCACGGCAGCTAAGGGAGCTCACCCGTTTCTGGTGGGGCACAGCTGAAGCTAAAACCGGCACTAAAGAAGTGCGCGGGGGAATAATTGAAGTGGTTCAAATTGGATTGATAGAGTGCAAACAAAAGAAAATATGCAATTCGCACAAAAGAGAAGAGTGAAGGTAGATTTCGCCCTTTTCCCTTCATCCGAAAGGCTTTTTTTTTGTAGCCCTAGAATGGTCGGCCTCCCAAGGATGCTATGACGTTATTCGTTATGTCTTAGCTCGTTGGGCAAACGAGGCTTTCCAGTTGACCTTCAATGATGATCATTTATTTACCCTAGAGAGACTCAACCACGCCTATCTTTTCACTATTGGAAACACAAATCATTTGCAGGTACCATATGCTCGGATCTTGTGTTGACGCAGTGCAGAATCCCTCTCAATCAGCTCCATCGTGTTACCAAGATACATGGCATGTTTGCTTCTTTGAGGTGGACCACCAAGCCACGATATCAAAATCAGCCCTGACGCCTGTTTTCAAGAGCAAAGGCCAATAGCACGACGTGCTCTTACATCCCGCTGTCATATGATAGATTCCTAAAGACAGCAAAGTTAACCTATCTTTGCGTCTACGGCTGAATGCAGGTCACAATCATAGCAATCCCTGCCTTGCAAGCATATACTCTAATAGTAACCATAGCACAGTCGCTGTTGAACAAGATTTCCGCGAGCCGTCCCATGCTTAGCCATCATCAAAAACCTTGCGATCTTAGTACGCCTGAAATCAGCAATTCGTCCACACAATTTGCGATTTGCGAGACCAGCCCTGCGGGTTCGGATAACCAAACATACAACACATGCTAGATGTTTGAGTTTGAGCAATTGCACCCTCATCACATCGCACAAGGAGATTGACCCACTAAACCTGATGTATTGCTAGGTTGCTTTATACTGAGCCTCTGCTTACATTGGTCTACAACCCCATAGATGTGCTGTGTAACTTGAACCATATCATGAAACTCAGAACCGAAATGACTCTCCATTACTCTGTTGAAGACCTCGGAATCTTAGACTTTGGCAACACTGCCATTCTCAGTAAGAACTTATGTATTGAGCTCCTTATTCTCGGTATCCTACACCGATTACAGCTGGAGCAATGTTCGGCTTCCCGCATAATTTCTAAACTCCAAGCAAAACATACTGGAATCTATCGCCATGTTCAACCACAGTTTGATCAATGTAAATAGTCGCCATGCCGTCCATCATGTCAGTACACATTTTTTCACATCATAGAACCGACAGTCGGATAGACACAGACAAACTTCAACAAACAGGCAGCCTTGGAAACGGCCCCATTAACCACCCCAAGACTCTTCTTATGATCCTAGTACATATAGAACAAATCAAGGCACCAGCCATCTCATACTCCAAAAGCCCCAGGAGTGGAAATAGCACCCGACAACCTAAGAAATACCATGTGCACGGGTCAACGCGGCTTCTACATCTGCCCCTGCAGACGCACACACTGCCCCAAGAAAGGGATAGTTCCTCACAGACTTATCACCCAGGGGCATGTGTGCAAGATCGAAATAGATACAATTGCTTGGGACATATGCGAATGGTGGATTGCGAACGGACCCCCAGAGCAGGTTCTCAACCGATACCTCAAGCCCAGCTGCCAATATTTCACATGGCACACCCTCCTGGTTCCTACGGCACTCTGTTCTGAGTGCCAAGTCACATGTGTTGAGGTCAGAGAGGAGCACGGAAGTGGTGAAAAGAGATCACATCGAAGAGGAAGAGACAGGGGTCGGTAGCTGAGGCGTAAAATCTTCGCCTAGGTCATTTCGACGCCCAAGTCGAAGTGTATCTTAGATACGGAGACTCAATAGATGTGTTACTCTCAAGAAAGGACTTTAAATGAAGACCAAATCCTGGTATGGCCGTGATTTCTTTCCTTTCTTTCTTTTTGGCATAGCTCTCTCCCCTAAACGCATATGTGAGTGAAATGGTATGCAAACCCATCAGACTTGTGTACAACGCATATCACTCACAACTTCTCACAGACCACCAAAGTGCGTCATGTAAGGATCGTTCGTCAGATTTAGATTTGTGATATATAAAATGCCTGGGGATGCAGGAGTAAGCAGTGACCAAAAGACCCTGGGAGAAGCTAGATGTTCAACTTCCCAACCTGTAGGAAGTACTCTGACAAGATTGGAAGGCACTATTTTATTCTGCGTTTCGCTCCATACTCATCAAGGGATGATGTGAGGCTAAATTTGAAATACTCGTGCGGAAGACAGTCGCAACAAATAGCTGCCAACGTTCGATAGATGGTAGTTTGGTAGTTCAGTCATGTGAAAGCATCATCTGTGCTTCTCCCAGCGGCAATATAGTGAGTCCAGGGATGAAAATGTACACATATGAGGTCGATATCAAAGACAAAAGACGGGAGCATCTTGGTCAACGTTGCGCATTGGATCACTGGTGTGCTACGTGGCAACCGCAAGCATAACATGGTACGAGGGGTCTGTTGGCGGAAGTCAACGCGAGCCGGTCAGGACAGGTCGGTAATATCGCGGCTGAAATTGAAATGCATAAATCAATTGATGGTTGGTGATATGCAAATCGGCAAATTCGATAGCTGACCTTCTGACTTGATGTATCGACTGACATATCGCAAACAGAATATGCCGGAGAGGGGAACCCTTTAGAGTAGCGTAGCAGGTAACGCGCTGAGTATTGACGATATAACTAAACTGCAGATTTCTGAGGGAACACGGTCGATTAGCTTGAGATGCTCTGGTAATATGGGGTGGTACTTGCCATCTCCTTCACCTCATCTCAGATCCAACTGACAAATTTATCCAATATGCCACAAGACCGTCCATGACTCTTTAATTCCCATGGATGAGTAATTTGATCTCATGCGAATAGCTTAGTTCATGATTTGATATGCCCGGCAGTCGCAACCTTGAGAATCTCATCTTCCAAGCCTGAGACATGGTGGATCTCAATACCAGCATCTTCGAGCGTTTTGCGACCTGTATTCTCCCCAACAAAAGTCTCAGGTTCCTGGACGCCAACATAGACCTGCTTAATCCATGACTTTTGGCGCAGGACTCTTTCGACGCAGGGGAGTTTGCCGCTCAGCCGTTTGAAACAAGGTTCAACAGTGGTGTAGAGAGCATGGGGGGTGTTAAAGACATCTGATAGCTTCTCTTCTGTCGTTCCATGCTGCTCAGCTAGCTTCAATAGACATGTTTCTTCAGCATGGGTGTTCCCGGGAAGCTCAAGAGTGTATCCTTCGGCAATGATGCTGCTGTTGCTTAGCCGCACAATTAGAGCTCCCACACGGAAGTTGGTGGGCTTGGGAGGGGAATTGTTGGCCAAGCCCAAGGCACGCTCCATTGCGGCCTTGTGGTTTCCAGGTTCTATGGTAGTCATATCGTTTAATGTGAAGCATGTATGGATGAGGTATGACGAGATGTCTAGATGCGGGAGCTTTGCTCCATCTTGAACGGTCGGCAGTTGTAAACTCCGATCACCGAGAGCACTTTAACATCGGCCCCACACCCTTCTCGTGAGCGCGTTGCAACGCGTCTCCCACTCTAGCACGAGCTCGAGCTTAATCCAACTTAGAACTCCATTACACGATCAACCGAAATCGACGATATCAATACGATGTCAGACCACGAAGATGTTCTGGAGAGCGAACCTCCCACTATTGACCCGTATGAGGTTTTGAGCCTGGAAAGGACTGCGACGGGCGATGACATCAAGAAATCTTATCGAAAGGCTGCGCTGAAGAACCACCCAGGTTTGTCGATTGGGTTACAACAGAGATGAGCACTACTGACCCTACGATTTTTCAGATAAGGTGCCACAAGATCAGAAAGATGCTGCGCACGAGAAGTTCCAAGCTATTGCGTTCGCCTACGCCATCCTTTCCGACCCCGCCCGTCGCAAACGGTATGACGAGACTGGCTCGACTTCCGAATCGATCGTAGACTCAGAAGGATTCAACTGGAGCGACTACTACCGAGAGCAATATAAAGAATCTGTGTCGAGCGATGCGATCGAGAAGTTTGCGAAGAAGTACAAAGGCTCTGATGAAGAGAAGGGAGATGTGCTCGATGCGTACGAAAAGTACAAAGGCGATATGGATGCGCTGTACGAGACAGTCATCCTAAGCGACATTCTGGAGGACGACGAACGTTTCCGCAAGATTATCAATACGGCTATAGAGAGTAAGAAAGTGTCCAGCTTCCCAGCCTACACAAAAGAGACGAAGAAGAAGCGAGAAGGACGCGTGAAGCAGGCCCGCGCTGAAGCTACGGAGGCCGAAGACTACGCAAAGGAGCTAGGTGTGCACGACAAGCTCTTCGGCGGCGACAAGAAGGGAAAAAAGAAGAAGGGCAAGGGAAGCTCAGAGGATGACCTGGCAGCACTGATCCAAAAGAGACAGCAAGATCGCTCAGAGAGTTTCCTGGATCATCTCGCTGAGAAGTATGGTGCCAAAGAGAGCAAGGGCAAGGGCAAGAAGGGCAAGAAGCGACCTGTTGAAGATGAGCCGTCAGAAGAGGCCTTTCAGGCAGCCGCTTCTCGTCTGAAGGGCTCGAAGAGGTCGAAACGGTAGGCTTTAGGTGGATTGCAATATCGGATTGCAGTAATACGGCTATTGGGTCAAGAACTTTGGTGTTTGGGCGTAGGTTAAGGCAAGGATACACTTAGGACAAAGAATTTAGAGACTGAGGAGAATTGAATGATTCATATCAAATTTGCGGAATACTACGAGTGCAGCGTGGTTTCCGATGGTTTTTCTTTCATGTGTCTGTCATCAGTCAACGAATGTGGTATAAATCATAGATGATTGCGACCAACAGAAATGAAGCAGATTTGTTCTCCTAATGAACCTCGAACCTCATATCTCCAAGGCAAGGTTCCTTAGAAGAATTTCAACCGTTGACATGTCCTGTAACAATACCCATACTTGTTGTGGCAGGCATTCTCAGCAATTCAACGGCTTTGTGCAAATGATTCTGTGACGTTGTCACGGGCCATTTGGTTGTCCACTAGGTACTGAGCTATGGTGGGGCTTGCTCAAGCCACCGTGAACATCGCCAGGTCTCACTTCACTTGTTTAACCTTCTCTCGAACGCGTCGCTACGACAAGATACGCAAGAGCGCGATTCTATATGGCAATGCTCAATGATGGTCTAGCCTTCGTCTGAAGAAGAGTGCTATCATGATGCCATGAGCGAACCAGCCACGCCCCCAATCTATCCTCGGTATTGCTTTCATCTTGCGCCAACCGTGAACCAATGGTGCCTCTTTCGTGTAACCGATATCCATAACCTTGGTCAGTACGAAGGGTTTGAAGGCAAGTCTAGGCTGTTGCATATTTCACTGTGTTTTAGACTGACAGCTTCAAGGCGAAAACTTCTACTTCTATGGAAATCTACCCATCAAATGGGTACGTGTAGTCGGATTAGTCGTCGCCATTGACGAATTCGCAAGCCGACGCGTGTATACAATAGACGACAGTAGCGGCTCATGTATCGAGTGCACCATTTCCATACCAATCTCTGGGGAAGATGATAGTCGCGCGACAACAGGAGATGCTGCTCCGAAGAAAGCGGATATTGACCCGCCTCAAAACCCAGACCCATTCCCAAATATTAATGTCGGATGCGTTGTCGACGTCAAGGGAGGCCTATCTACCTTCAGAGATGAGCGGCAACTCACCATTGAGAAGATGACCAAGGTACGAGGCACTGCGCAAGAGGTTACTCTCTGGGAAAAAAGGGTCAAATTCAAGTCCGAGGTTCTTGACAAACCATGGGTGCTACGAAGCAGTGAAATCCGAAGATGCCGAAAAGAAGCTGAACGAAGTGAAGAGGAAGTGGAGAGGAAACAAAAACGCATCAAAGCAATGGTAGAACCTCGAGCATCGAAGCAGACATCAAAGTCCGCGGGCCATGCTGAACAGCCCATCCGGCAGCAGAAGCCGCACAAAGAAATGCGGCTAGACCTTCGGCAGATTCTTGAACAGGGTGGAAGAGGCAAATACGATGCGCTAGGATTGTGAATTGAAGATGTCCTGATCGCTGGCGCACTTACTACGGCATTTTAGCGGGCGTTCATTCTTAGATCTGGACCAGAAAGAAGCAATAAAAGAGAGTTGCCAAGTAGTGGTAGGCATGGCCAAGCGCATTGTGCCGTGGTCTGGAATGCGATACGCAATCACCGTGATTGATAAAGTGAGCTAGAGACCAGAGTCCCATGGCCTTGGGGTCTTTGAGACACGCTGGAACGATTGGTCACTGGATCATGTCTCGGTTTCTAACGAACTCATCCGTCCTGGTGTCTGGGTAAATGTTACCACAAGTCAAGTGTTGTCTCAACGGTCTCTAACGTAACATATGGAGTCAGCTGATTGTCTCGGTTCAAAAACGAACTGCCTTTTTCATGAATGTAATATCAACGATGAAACGGTTGGAGAAGAGAGTTTGGCCACCAGACGGGCGACAAATGACTTCGTATTCATCAGGCGAAGACATAGCAAGGCTGGTGATGTTTCTGCTGAGAGACAACTTTCTTAACTCAAGTAATAGCATGAAGGACGGATTATATGCAAAACAATAAAGGATTTTAGCTATGAAGCCACCTAGCCATCAACGCTCAAGGCTGAGACTTGATTCGGGAACGCAAGCCATGGAAATAAATGAAGGACACAAGTGGCGTCCACTCATAAGGTTGAAAGCTCACCCAAACCCCCGGAGCTGAACTGTGAAGCAAATTTGAACGTTTAGTTTGCAAGGTGTGGCGAGCTCAACCGAAGCCATCCCTCGAATAGTCTCCCAGCAAGCCAGGCTAACTCGTCGCGAATCGATAGTTCCTGGAACTAGGAGCACCTTGCAGCCCATGCCCAAGTCCGGCGTGCGCTAGGCAATTAACTGGCCCCTTTACTGCAGGCACACGGGGACGCCACAGATGAGCATCTAGGCGATTTCCCCTTTGAGGTGCATCACGACGCGCCATGGATCACATACCCTGTGTGTGAGAGTGTGAGACTGAGGACATGCGCCGCAGACACTTGATCTGGAATGCGAAAAAGGTCCCCGCCTCAACTGTTCACGATGCTCTTTCCTGGGCTTCAAAGATACCCAAGAGTCAGAAAGAGCGATGGTCCGAGAGAGCACATGGCCAAGCTTCTCTGGCATTGGCTCCTCGAGAGGAAAAAGATAAAGATGGAATTCCTCCAGCCATTTTCGTTCAACTTCAACTTCAACCTCAGCATCATCGCAACCTCGGAATCCTATCACATTCGCATCCTACACCATCCTAGAGAGTCCAATTTCTTGAATCCTATTACCCATCATCGCTTACGCCATCTTTTCTGGCATCTGCTAGGCCTCGACCACCCGTTGTTGACCCTGGTCCGTTAGTTCAACATTTCTTTTGGTGGTCAATTCTAGGCTTGGTCTAGCTTCCAGGTAAGCCACATGCGTTTCTTCGTTTGTGCCGCCGAGACACAGTCCACTTCATTTCATTCTCCGATGTAAGTGCATGCTAGCTCTATCAGTCGTGGTGCCACTGGACTAGTGGTTTTCCGCATTCGATGGCTTCAAGGAAAGGAGCAGGCCCTGGAGCGTAGGGCGGCTATATTATATGAGCCATGGAACCCCTACCTTTCAGCTTGTTCCCCAGCTTCATTCAGCCTCATAAGTCTTATCGAGGTTGTGATCATCTTGATCAAGGCAGCATTACAGTCCCCATTTGCCCATCATGAAGACCCGCACCATCTTGCCCGTATGGCTTCTTTGGCTAACTCAGGGACAAGTCTTAGCCCTGCCCCAAGGCCAAGACGACTCTGCTGACTCCTGGGACGACTCTAACGAGGAATTCAAGCGAGATATCGAAACATCTGCTTTCCAGTATTTGACAACCTACAACAAGGACGACATCATTCCCGTCACCGAAAGTGTCAAAGTCAGTACCAGCAAGGTTGGAACTACTGCCACAGCTCAAGTCCTCCCAACTCTTTCAGACGTTGAGCCTCATACTGAAGGTTTCGTTGTAACGGATCTATACAACCCTCTCCTTACAGAACCTGCCGTTATAAGCACTTCGATTCCTAGCCCTACAAGTCTGCTTAAACCAGTTACGTCTACTACAAGCAACTCTGTACCCTCAGGTCTCTCCAAAATGGCTGCCGCTCCCAATATCTTCGCCAATCCCATCGACACGAGTGCTCCTCCATCGATGTTCGCAAGGAAGTCTACTCACCCTGTTCCCAAAACGCCCATCATCAATCAAAACAGCCCTATTGGCACGAACAAGTTTTACTCCAACTTCTACCTTGGTGATCAGAATACCCCCGTCTATACCTACCCCTACTCGCTCACATGGGCGAAGGGTGCTGGCCCGGCAGCAAGCTGGGGCATGTCTATCTCTCACATCGAGGCGTCACAACGTACATATGGCGACGTGCAATATAATGGTGCCGTCGAATATTACATCAACCCTGTCGGTATTCAGTCCATGATCATCTCGGCAAAGGAACTTGGCAAGAACACCGTCTTGACCATGGACTCTATTAGCGCTCACTATGCCAAAGCTTACCTCCGAAAGGACAGCAAGTCAGCAGCAACAATCACCTTTCCCCTTTACCAAGGCAGCGTCTTCACGACTGCGTACTTCAGTGGTGGTACACCTTGGATTCAGACTGGCGTCTACTTCAGAACTATGACACAAGTGACAAAGGACCCCAAGTCCAACGTGCGCAAGTACAACTTCGTCCTTGAAGATGGAACCACCTGGCGTCTGTATGCTTACAAGACCAAGGGTGACCCTCTTACCCTCAAGGTCACCAACAACGGTCTTGCTTCCTCGACCAAGCCATTCTACGGCTTCATCCAAATTGCGAAGGATCCGAAGGTTGGCCAGTCCGAGGCGGTTCTCGACAACGGCTGCGGTATCTATGCCACTGGCATGACAGTCAGCGGCAACACTGTTGGAAAGCAGGGCACTTACAGTTTCACATGGACCAAAGCTGGCCATGCTACTGGAAAGCTTTGGATCTTTGCTCTTCCTCACCACATCAGCTCATTCGATGCCACAACCAAGAAGGAGATGAGGACGTACTCGCTCCAGACACCCACCAAGGGTATTGCTACTGCCGTTGGAGGAACCACCTGGACGATGGTCGAGTCCGCGCTGCCCGTCGACATGGGCTTTGCTCCCTGGGACCCAACGAAAGGAAGCCGTGGTCTGACTGCTAATGCAAAGAAAATCATCGCACCTATTGCCAAGTCCGAGGTCTCGCAAGACATGGACGCGCAGGCTAACACAGACTCGATGTACTATTCTGGAAAGGTAACTCCCTCGTCAAGCTTCCGTGAGAAATGCACTGACATAATGTAGGCTCTGGCAAAGTTTGGTTCTATCATCTATGTCATCAACAACATGCTAGGAGATAAGGCTCTGGCACAGGCTGGCTTACTCAAACTTCAAAAGGCATTTGCCAGATTCGGTTCGAACAAGCAGAACTACCCTCTTGTCTACGAATGTAAGTCATTTGTCAAAGCTAGGTATTACGTTAGCTAATCAGGTGAATAGCCGTCTGGGGCGGAGTCGTTTCATCTGCATCCTATGTGACAGGTCAAGCAGGATCCGACTTTGGAAATACCTACTACAATGATCACCATTTCCATTATGGCTACCATGTCCTCGCTGCCGCCTATATTGGCGCTATGGATAGCAAATGGCTTGCTGCTAATAAGGCCTACGTCAACTCTCTTGTTCGTGATTATGCGAACCCGAGCAGCAGTGACAAGTACTTCCCCGTCTGGCGAAGTTTCGATTGGTACCACGGCCACAGTTGGGCTCATGGTCTGACTGCCATGTATGATGGCAAGGACCAAGAATCAAGTTCCGAGGACATGATGTCTGTTTATGCTCTGAAGATGTGGGGCACTGTGATTAAGGACACTAATATGGTCGCGAGGTAAGTTGGGCAGCCCAGGAATTTCGATCGCAGACAACTGACAATAGAACAGAGCAAACCTCCAGCTGGCCGTCATGTCCCGAGCTATGCAAGACTATTACTACTACACCACCTCAAACACCGTGCAGCCTAAGAACTTTATCGGAAACAAGGTCGCGGGTATTCTGTTCGAGAACAAGGTGCACCACACAACATGGTTCAGCGCAGCCATCGAGGCAATCCAGGGCATTCACATGATTCCTATCCTCCCCGTGTCCAACTTGGCCCGAACTGGCACATTCGTGCAGCAGGAATGGGACACTTACTTTAGCAAGGGCCGTGTCGACAAGTTTAACAACCTGTGGAAGGGTATTATCTATGGCAACTATGCAACAGTTCAGCCTAAGACTGCCTGGACTTTCTTCACGCAGTCCAAGTTTGATGCCAACTGGATCGATGGCGGAGCCTCAAGGACATGGTATATGGCGTATGCTGCGGGTAAGTCTACAACAGTGAAACGCAAGGGTACATTGGCTGACATTCATGATATAGCTCTGGGCCAAATTTGATGAGAAACAGACCGTGAGATGGCTCCGTTGCGACCATAACGTGGGCATCGGTGCTGAGATCAGCACCCTGTACAAATATTGAACATAACTTGCATAGAATGGCGATACCTCGACGGGAACATTTGTTTTGTATAATTGGAATGGGTAGAAAGAACAGCCTTTGGATGTGTTAGAAATGAAGGAGGAAAGCAAGAAAGACAGTTAGATATTCTCTGACCTCACCCAGATTAGACAGACGGGAGGCAGATGCTAGACCCTAGACAGGGCGCCTTATAATTTCATTGGTTATCTTTAAGCTGTGTCGAATGTCGGAGGACGAAGCTTGGAAAGCCCCGAAGTCCGACAGAGACTGAATATCCTGTGACCTGTGTTGATGATACCGGAACTCGGATGCATGGGATCGATCAATTAAACCCACGTGCTGGTACTGAGGAGGTGACTATCTGGCCTGGCTTGATTGGGGCGCAGCCATGACGACCCTTGATGAAGATTTGCGCCAAGGGGAAGTGAGTGAGATGTGGGTGATCGCCAAGAAACAGGTTGTTAACACTGCCTCGAATTTGACCAAGAAGAGGAAGAGAGTGACAGGTTGGGAGGTGAACAAAGTTGGAGAGTACCAAGTGGGAAATGATTATGGGGCAGTTTGAAGTCTGCATATGCCTGAAACATTGAGTGCGACAGACGTTTCTTTTTAATGTGTTTGAGAGGATGATACTCCGTAAACTGGCCATTGTTATCTGGCTACCTATGGTAGTCTGCACACCGAAGATAGAACACTACATGAGACAAGACATACAGTAAGATAAGAATCAGTGTAACAGTCTTTCTTGCTTATTAACTCCAATTAGAGTTACATATGACGAGTTGTCCATTTGCGTAAATCCTAGCGACACGGCAACGTCGGACAAGAGTGGACAGGACCGAGCGGGTTGTGCAAGGCGAAACAAAAAGCATGGAATTATGGCGGAGTCTATTATGTCGTAAGCCGATGGACTCCGGCGCAAGCTACATGACGTTTGATAAATAAAGCCCCTCATAATGATGTATCTTGCATATCCAAAGTTATACGATATCCATCCGCCAAAAAACAGGGGTCGCCAAGATGCCAAGAAGAAGGAGAATTGCGAGGCGTACAGCTATTGACGATTTCAGATTAATTCAAAAGGTGCGTTAATTTCGACAATTCCCTTTTTTGACGAGATTTACAATGGCAGAGAGACAAAAAGCGCTTGCAGATTCAAAGTTTTAAGCTTTTTTTTTGCTCAGCCACCAGCTAATCTAACTTGTTTCTTGGGCCGCTGCGTCGATAGCTGGGAATCGGCAGTTTCTCGATGGAGCTTAGAGCGTCGCGCCGAATAATTGAGCATCAGTGACAGGACAACCTGGAGCTCTCCCTGGAAAGTGGGGAGCTTGGCAGCTCAGTCAGTGGATAGCTCAGCGGTTTATGGCCTAGATGGCCAGCTTCCTTTGTCAGTGGCCGGATGGGATTGGCTGATGTAACCCTGCCGATCCGCTTGGGAAACCCATGTCCTACGTCAACTTGCTCGGTTGCTGCTTCCAGGGCCAAGCTAAGCTTTTTTCCCTTGACCAAGGAAGGAGGCCTCCTGGGGCAACGCGGGTTGTTTCTCTTCGTTCCTGCAACACAACCACCGCCTCCAACAAGACCATCATCATCAACAGCATCATCACCCGTCGTCTAACTAATTGTTGAAGATTCCCAGGGCTGTGCAGCTTAAGTACGCCCGCTTCTCTTTACCCGCCGACGCTATTCTTCCCTTGGACTGTCTAACGTACATACACACTCCGTTGAGCGGGGGTGAAAAGAAAGCACAATTGAAGAGAGAGAGACAGACAGACAACACACTCACTGCCTTCAAACGTTGTCGTTGGATTGGATCGTCATACGCTTCGTTACCCGTTTCGTTTCGTTCTGTTTCGCTCATTCCAGACCGACTCAATCAATCCCGTGGTCGTTCAACCTTTGAACCGCATACACACGCATCAATCAATCAATTAATCAATTGGCTGTGAGAAAGCTCGACGCAATCATGGTTTGTAAGTAAAATGTCTCTCTACATCTGCATCTGCATCTGCATTTAGCCTTTTCTTTTTTGCTCTCTCTCCTCGATCATAAAGCATCACTTGAGCAACCACGGTTTCCTCAAAGTCTATCTGTCTATTCCTCTGCCACGCACAAAGTAAAACATACATACTTCCAATACCCTGGTATCAGAACCATATCCTCCTCATCTACGAATACACATCTTTCCTAAACCTGCTTGCTCCATCTCCATATACCATCCACATCTCCATCTCATCACCGTCACCATCCCTGCATCTGAGCACAGAGTGCCACACACCAGCCAGAACGAGACAAGGTGCAAGATTAGCTTCTTTCACACGGGGGTCCCAAAGACGGCGCCGCCACTCACGATATTATCTCCCTATCCCTATGGTTGCCCTTTACCACTCGGTGCCCACATCGTTTTATCCTTCTTTCAACCTCACTTCTACGTCAACTCCAATTATCTCGGTTCCTGCTCCTTTGGACACGGAAACGGATACGGGCCTTGCCACTTGGTACAAGATATCGAGTGAAAGAGTGAGTTTATTCGCGACACGATAATGCCTAATACCGGGTTGACTCCCGTCAGCTCGAGTTCACCCGTTCCTGTCTGCGTCTTCCCTCCATCTCCAAGTCTGTCATTATTGTTCTCCCCCTCTTGGCAAGCGTCGTTAGTTTGCCGATCACGGCAGTGCATTTAGGCCATTCTATCTACGCGCCAGCTTCAGATATGATCTTCACTTTGCATCTCTACCTACCTCTGTGCATGCGCATCAAGGATGGCGCAGCAGGGTCCGCTCCTTTCCATGCCGAGCACAAACAAGCTCAAAGCATCCGCCCCATGGAGACAAGGCCAAGCGATCTAGGCTCTACAGGCCCAGGTCCCATTGTCAGCCTACCATGCAGCCTACCCCAATCTTCTGAGACTTGCCCTTTTGAGGACTTCTTTGTATTCCGTCGCTTATTGCTTAACAACCGTCTACTCCGCCTTTTGATGTTTCCTCCCTGTTCGTTTATTATATCAAAGACTCATCCGCTGACCATGTCGGTGCCTTGATCACCACCAACAGCTCTTCCATCTTTCAACCTTCAGATCAGACGATCAATGTCTGCTAAACCTCACAACCATACAGCCGACGAGAACAGCCCGCTCCTCAATGGCGGTGCCTCGTCGGCTCTCAATGACACCCTCGGTCATCGCAATGGCAACGGCCATATCAGTCTCAGCCGGGACTCGAGCACAATGACGTTCCTCTTCGACTCGAAACATACACCCGGTATCGATAACAGCAACATTGCCGTAAGGAGTCTGGCTTACTCCTGGCACATCGCCAAGGTCACCCTCCTCAGCAGTATGTTTGCGCTTCTCGCTGTATAGTCGCATACATAACTAATTCTGCTTCTTAGATTATGTCAACTTTCTCCTGGTTATGGTTCCTCTCGGTATTGTCGCGGGTAAGATGGGCTGGGGCTCCACTGCCGTCTTCACCATCAACTTCTTCGCTATTATCCCCCTCGCTGCTGTTCTGTCTTTTGCGACAGAAGAGTTCTCGATGAAGCTTGGCGAGACTCTTGGTGGACTCCTGAATGCTACCTTTGGAAATGCCGTGGAACTTATTGTATATGCTCCAAGCTTAACTTCATGTTCACGACTAATCGTACTTATAGGTCAGCATTGTTGCTCTCCAGCGAAACGAAATTGAGCTCGTCCAGGCTTCTATGCTTGGTAGCATTCTTTCTAACCTTCTTCTGGTCATGGGAATGTGCTTCTTGTTCGGTGGTATCATTCATCGGGGCGAGTCGGGCAATGGCAGAGAGCAGTCCTTCTCTTCAGCCACTGCGCAGACAACTTGCTCCCTCATGACACTGGCTTCGGCCTCGCTTGTCCTTCCCGCTGCTGTATGTCAAATTGAACCCTTCTCAAAAACTTGACTAACTTTCATAGCTCTATGCAGTTCTTGACCAGAATGGTTCCAAGGAGAAGGCCCAGAGCATCCTCACACTCTCTCGCGGCACTGCCATCATCCTTCTCCTCCTATACGTCTTATATCTCGTCTTCCAGCTCCGAACACACAGCAACCTTTTCGACGCCGAGAACCAGAACGAGGACGGCGAGGAGGTTGAGCCAGAGGAGCCTACTATTGGACCTATTGCCGCTATCGCCGTTCTCTGTGTTACCACCGTCCTCGTCACTGTCTGCGCCGATTACCTCGTTGACAGCATTGATGATCTTGTTAAGACCTCCGGAATTAGCCGAGGGTTCATTGGTTTGATCTTAATTCCTATTGTTGGCAATGCTGCTGAGCACGTCACTGCCGTTGTCGTCGCCCTCCGTGATAAGATGGATCTCGCCATGGGTGTTGCGGTTGGTTCTTCCATCCAGATTGCTCTCCTGGTCACGCCCTTCCTCGTCATTGTTGGCTGGATCATTGGTGCCCCCATGACTCTTCACTTCGAGACCTGTGAGTTTCATTCTTTTTCTTTCTGTGTAATATTTACTGACACGACTTTTCAGTCCAAACTGTTGCCTTTGGAGTTTCTGTCCTTGTTGTTACGTATATCGTCCAGGATGGAAAATCCAACTACCTGGAGGGTGCTATGCTTATGGGTCTCTATATTATCATCGCCTTGGCTTTTTACGCCACTCCATCAGATGTCTTGGACCCGGGCAACTAAATGCTAGAGTCCCCTGATATCTTAATCATCATCAATCAACTAATGTTTTTAAACATATTTTGACTACCAACGAGTAACTTGTCTCATCAAGAAGCTTGTTATGGATAGCCAGGAATGCCACCGAAAACTGTCGCTTCAACGATCTGCCAAAAGACAGTCGGATAATCGAGTCAACTTTCATATTTGTATTACTAAGCCGATGCAGTCCGCTGGACAGGATTGCTTCACAGGAGTACCAGACACTCCATCAAACTCTGGAATGAAACAGGGAGAGGAATAGGGCGGTTCAGTCGCATTCGCGAAATTTCATTGTGTCAAAAGAAACGAGGGATAGGAAATGGCCTTGGCGGTCTTTGTGCTTATTGGATTTTTCTTGCTTATATCATATCATTGGACTGCGAGGTCAGAGATGGAATTCAGGCGCGCAAAGATTAGTCGGATAGTTAATCAATATTTTCGCAGATTGATCTCGTTTTTGTCACTGGTGGTGCAGTGGTCGTAACAATGTCGCCACCCTCTAAAACACTAGGGGTCAAGTGATATCTTTGAGGGTTACATGCCAGCAGGACAACACCAGATGGATGTTAGACCTGAGTCGTGAGCTGGACGCTAATCCACGAATGCCGAGTAACAAGATGAACATGGAATTAACTAATTGACGCTATAAAGTCTCGTGAGGTGAGATAAGTGGACGAGATGTGTTACTCATTAAATAAATTGGCGCAATCAACACTCATCACATATCCGTACAAGACAGCAGGAATGTTACCATATACCTCAAAAGCTTGACCTCAAGCTATCCGATATTTCTTCTAAAACCAGGATACAAGACATCACACATCACACAGCTTCGGAGGCAGAGCAGATCAGATAGAAGAAAGATGCTTTTGATTCTCAAAACGCCAATGTATGTATGTCAGAATATATATCGAAATTTCTAAATAGTAGGTTTGGACATGGGCGCAATAATGCCCTGTTTCATAAGCACACGGGGCTTGGTACTGTCCTGGAAAGTCTCCTTCGTCTGCCACTCTGGTCCAACAGGTAGACGCAGCGAGCGCTCGTACTGTTGGCGGGACTCGAAGGGGTGAGGGAGCTGAGATGCGAGATAACGGTCATTCTGGAAGTTGTCAGCATGCTGTATAGACGGGGAATGCAAGTGAACTCCTTTACCTTCTTGATGCGCTTCTCGTTGATAATGACCTTGTCCAGCTTGGCATCCTTGCGATCCTTCTTCTTGATACCATCAACCTTTGTTAGGAAACGGCCCTGGTGACGCTTCTTCTCCTTGGCGCTCACGCCATCACCAACCCATGATCCCCAACCGGGCAGTGTGTTATCGACGACCTTGTCGTCCTCTTCCTCAGCGATAGCTGTCTTTTCATCTTCAAAGGCACCGACCACGTCCTCACCAGCAAAGGCACGAGCAACCATTTCTTGATCGCGAATCGCCATAGGTAGATGCAGGTCTGTCTCGGATTCGACGTCTGAAGCATCCTCTGTAGTCTGTGTTTTTGACTTGGATTTGGACTTGCTGGGCTTGGAGGCCACAAGGACGTTGGATGTAAGGTCGAGATCACCAATGTTTGCGCTAGACTGGCCCTTCTTCTTGCGGCGTGTTTCGCCGCGGGACCATGCGCCTGTGGTTCCTGAAGAGGCAGGTTCAGAGAGGGATGTAATATTGGGAATGGCAGGGTTGATGCCAGCACCGTTGGTGGTTATTATGACATCGTCGTCGTCGTCGTCGTCGTCATCAGCATCCTCAGACTTGCGCTTCTTAGACACCTTGGATGACTTCTCGAGAGCAGGTTTGAACGGCTGGCCATCTGCAGCACCATATTGGCGTCGGCCCACTTCTTCCAGCTCATCAGCGGAACCATCAAACTCCTCGCCATCAAGCTCTCGTCGGATCTGCTTGATAAGAGCATCGTTCGCCTCCTTCTTAGCGGCCTCAGCCTTTTGCATGAATTTCATGCCCATTAGACCCTTCTGGGGCTCATCCTCTTCCTCCTCAAGAGCCGCCAGCTGTCGACGCAGAGAAGCATCGCCTCCGTCAGAGTCACTCTCTGATTCAGATGAATCGTCAGAGCCACCAGCACGGCCCTCTTTTCTCCTTCGAAGCTCCTCGTCCTTGCGCGCCATCTCAGTCAGGCCAGCGCGGAAATCATCGTCCCATACGGCTCGTTTTGTCTTGGAGCCAATCTTAGCCCACTTGCTCTCCTTGTGTCGCTGGCCAACACGCTCAAGCGCTCGACGACGATCTTGCGCTTCACGCTCTTCCTCAGAGTCAATCTCACCGGCCTCTTCCATAGCCTCCTTTGTAGCCATTTCATCGCGTTCACGCTGCTTTCTGTGCACACGGTGGTATGCCTTGCTCTTGATCTTCTTAATGCGCTTGGCTCGCTTAGCCTCTCGAGAGTTGAGTTCACGCTCCATGCGCTTGCGTGCAAGAGCTTCCTTGCGGGTGAGCTCATTGCCCTCTTCATCATAATCCTTCTCCTTTGGCTTTTGTGGCTTTTCCATTGTAAGACCGCTCTGCTCCATGATAGACATAATGGCAGACTCGAGCTCGTTACTGGGCTTTGACACATTCAAAGGCTGGATCTCGGTAGTATCGAGACCAGCAGTCGCTGAATTCTGAGGCAGAGGAAACATGAGATGCTCAGCTCTTCGGTTTTGCTTAACGGTGTCGTTCCATCGATCCAGGGTTTCATTGGTCTTTTCGTAGGCTGCACTTCGATCAAGTTGGTCCTGTTGTCTCCTTGCCAGAGGTACAGCCAGCTTCTTGGAAGCACCAGGACGCTTCTCCTTCTCCTCTTTGCTCATCAGCTTCATAGATTTCTTCACGTTGACATCGTTGATACCCGTCATTCCTAAATCAGCAAGACTGATCTTGGCTTTTGACTTGGGCTTGTCGTCCTCGTCGCCATTTTGACCTCCATATCCCTTGATCATGCCTTGAAGAGCTTCGAGCTTCTCGGGGCTTGCCTCCTCGTCGTCACTATCATCATCCTCACTGTCGTCGTCTTCTTCCGATTCGTCGGAAGCGTCATCGTCAGACTCTGAGGATCCGGAGTGATCTTTCTGCACGGGTTCATCATCTGACTCCTCGAATTGGTCCAGGGCTGTTGCTAAATCGATGGCATCTGCGCCTAGTGTTTCACCCTCGTCATCTTGGGAATCGTCCTCTGAGTCATCATCCTTTTGAGTGTTAGACTGGGATCAGCTGTTCGAGAACAGAACACACTTACCTCACGCTGTGTTGTTTTGCTGCCACGGAACGTGTAACCCTCGAACTTGTCTCCATCGCTATCGCCAAATGCATCGTCACTCTCAATCTCCGAATCCTCGTCATCATCTCTTAGACCTCCCAGTCGCCATTCGTTGCCTTCACTATCACTTCCATCATCGGCATCGTCGTTTGTTGGCCGACTCGGCCTCTTGACCTTCTTTCTCTGTGGCTCTTCCTCTTCCTCGTCCTCCTCGTCCTCTTCTTCGTCGCGACCGTGCTTTCGCTCGATTTCAGCGTCTAATTCTCGTGCTCGAGGCGTTCGCTTCTGTTTCGGCGCAAAGTTCTCCTGTGCGATACCGAATGCATCGAGCGCATTCTTCTGTGATCTCGCCTTGGACTTTTTGTTGCCGGCCTTGGCTTTGGGGGCTGCGATAAGGGGTCGCCCGTGAGCCTGTCTTCCGCCCATTGTTCTCGCCAAGTGCTGGTATCCAATTTATCGAGTTATGGGCGTTGCGCGGACCGGCGTGAAATGGTTGAATGGCATCGACACAGCTTCCACAGAGCAACACTTTTTTCCAACTTTTCTGCCGTGTAAAAAAGTTTGGCGGTGAGATGACCCTTGGCGGGGCACTATACGTACCCATGCGGGTAATGGATTGTAAATGGCGTGTGAGATGAGCCTATCATAGACGTTGCAAATCACTGATTCTAGTGGGGTCGATCCCACTGAAGACCACAGAGGCCTTTCCACTACGGACCAGGTCTAGCACCGAATACCGAGCCACATCGGATGTCGAATTTATGGCCAAGATCTCGTATGATCTATAAGTGAGCCACTTCTTCTTCGTCTTTGTCGTCCAATTCGATTTCTCTCAATCTTGCTCGTTCAACCTCTTAACATTGGCTTCGATCATGGCGTCTTCCTTCGCCCCCGGGCTCCGGAGGTTACTATTCCAGGCCACGACCACAGCGTCTGGACCTTCGAAGTTCTTTGTCTGTAACCAATGCCTTCGAAGTGCTCCCCGGACCATGCCCTCGCGCGTTCTCAACGCTGTCCGATCACGATCCTATGCCAATTCCGCAATCAACAAGCCAATTGGAACTATCGCCGAGCAGGTCTCTGTCCGCGCATCTCCCTCTGTCTCTCAAGCTACCAAGAAAGCATGGCCTGAGTCCAACCCCAAGGGTGTGGGCTACTGGCTCCTCGGTAGCGCTGTTAGTGTTTTTGGTA
Organism: Fusarium proliferatum ET1; assembly: GCF_900067095.1. Taxonomy (NCBI): domain Eukaryota; kingdom Fungi; phylum Ascomycota; class Sordariomycetes; order Hypocreales; family Nectriaceae; genus Fusarium; species Fusarium proliferatum. The sequence goes on along the minus strand of NW_022194795.1, from coordinate 2,277,550 downwards.
TTGTCGTCTTTGGTGGTCTCACACGTTTGACCGAGTCTGGGTATGCTTTTCTATGCCTTCTGTAGACAATTGGATAGCCAGCTAACGTCAAGACAGCCTGAGTATCACTGAATGGAGACCTGTCACCGGTTCGCTTCCTCCCATGTCCAAAGAAGATTGGGAGTCCGAGTTCGAAAAGTACCGTGCATCGCCCGAGTTCAAGCTTCTCAACCCTCATATGGACCTCGGAGAATTCAAGAAAATCTACTTTATGGAATGGTTTCACCGTGTCTGGGGTCGATTTATTGGCCTGACCTTTGTCATTCCTACCGCCTACCTCGTCGCCCGCCGCAAAGTTACACCTAAAATGGCATTGAATCTTGCTGGAATATCTGCACTGATTGGTTTCCAGGGTATCATTGGCTGGTGGATGGTCAAGTCTGGTCTCAAGGACGACCTGTTTGCTCCTGGTTCTCACCCCCGAGTCTCTCAGTACCGCCTCACCACTCACCTTGGTACCGCCTTTATCTGCTACTCCTGGATGCTTCTCTCTGCTTTAACTGTTCTCCGAACTCGTCGCTGGCTCGCGAACCCCGAAGCAGCCATGAAACAGATCGGTGCTATGAGCCAGCCCGGTCTTCGCACTATGCGCCGTGTCGTCTTTGCCCTTGCTACTCTGACCTTCATTACTGCCATGTCTGGCGGTCTTGTTGCTGGTCTCGATGCTGGTCTGATCTACAACGAATTCCCTAAGATGGGTCTTGGTCTCTTCCCCCCTAAGCAGGAACTCTGGGACAAGTTCTACTCTCGTAAGGAGGACCAGTCTGATCTCTGGTGGCGCAACATGCTCGAGAACCCCAGCACTGTTCAGATGAACCACCGAATTCTAGCTGTGACTACCTTCTGCTCCATTCTCTCGCTCTTCATCTACGCGCGCACGAGACGTGTTAAGGCTATCCTCCCCGCCAACGTCAAGAAGGGCGCCGATGGCCTTTTCCACGTGGTATCTTTGCAGGTTGCCCTCGGCATCAGCACTCTAATCTATATGGTACCAATTTCACTCGCTGCAGCTCATCAGGCGGGTGCTCTTGGTGTGTTGACCATGGCTCTGGTTTTGGCTCACAGACTACATATTCCCAAGCCCACTCTTCGCCTCCTTGAGCAGCGACTGAAGCAGGCTGCTGCCAAATAAACGAGTTGGCGGCGTTGTAAAATGCCGAAGAACAGCATGTATATTATTCTTGTACAATATGGTACCCAATAGCATCTATAGAATAACGAAATGGAAGGTCGGTAAGCTGGCCAAACGACATATATAATGAAAATCTTGGACACACTCGACTTTGGGAAGAATTCTTAAGATCTTTTATAAAAGCATTTTATTTTCTTTCTAATTCCATTGGACTGGAAATCTGACCATTCTTATGTCGTTGTCTCAGCGTAAAATCATGCATTCCAACTTATCAGTTAACCCAGTAAATCCCATTTTCCCATTTTACTTGTGAGCTACACAAACAAGTCAGTGATTTGTCCTCGGTTTTAGGAGTGGTCAGACTTACCAATACCCTCCTCAGGCATGGGCTCAATACCAGCAACCTCGGCGGCAAGCTTCTTCTGCTCCAGCTTATCATCCTTCATGAAGGGGAAAGCGAGAACCTCACGGATGGTGTAGTTGTCAGTCAAGAACATGACCATGCGGTCGATGCCCATACCCCAACCACCAGTAGGAGGCAGACCATATTCAAGCGAGGTACAGAAGTTCTCGTCAATGAGCTGAGCCTCGTCATCACCCTGGTCCTTCTGGCGGGCCTGCTCCTCAAAACGCAGACGCTGGTCAAAGGGATCGTTCAACTCAGTGTAGGCATTGGCGATCTCCTTCTTGCAAACGAAGGCCTCGAAACGCTCGCACAGACCGGGAATCTCACGGTGGTACTTGGCAAGAGGGCTCATTACTTGAGGGTGACCGGTGATGAAAGAGGGGTTGACACACTTCTCCTCGATGAACTCACCAACCAGCTTATCAATCATGCGGGCGTTGGTGAGAGGAGGTGTGCACTCCAGGTTCATCTTCTTGAGGATCTTCTTGAGGAACTCGTTGGTCTCTTGTGTGTGGAGCTGGTCACCAGGAGGGAACTTCTCTCCGGTAGCCTCCTCCAGGGTGGGGATCATCTCATATCGGGGCCAGGGCTTCTCCCAGTTGACCTCGTACTTCTCGCCGGTCTGGGTGTGGAAGGTGGTCTTGTAGCCACCGGTAAGATACTTGACAAGGCCAGAAACCATGTCCTCAGTGGTGTCCATCAGGTCGTTAACATCGGCGTAGGCCTCATAGAACTCAATGGTAGTGAATTCAGGGTTGTGGGTGAGATCAGCACCCTCGTTTCGGAACTGACGTCCGATCTCGTACACACGGTTGAGGCCACCAACAACAAGCATCTTGAGGTATAGCTCAGGAGCGACACGCATGAACATCTGCATGTCGTACTCGTTATGGTGAGTAGTGAAGGGCTTAGCGGTGGCACCGCCAGCAATCTGGTTCATCATGGGAGTCTCAACCTCGACGAAGTCACGCTCGTCGAAGTATCGGCGGATCCAGGTGATCATCTTGGATCGAGTAATGAAAACATTACGGGCCTTCTCGTTGCAGATGAGATCGAGATATCGCTTGCGGTATCGCTGCTCGAGATCCTTGAAGCCGTAGTGGTCATCGGGGAGGGCATGGAGACAAGGAGTCAGGAGGATGACCTCAGTCGCGAAGATGGACAGCTCACCCTCCTCTCCCTTCTCAATCTTTGTCTTAGGAGCAGTTCTACAGTTAATTAGTATACATTCTGGTTCTAGGACAGTCAGTAACCTACCGGCCAGGGTAGCCAATAACACCAATGATATCACCTCGGCGGAGGTGCTCGTGCTGAGCATCAAATGCGGGAGCTCCCTCTCGCACCTCTTGCGCTTGGCACATAATCTGGACCTTGACACCCTCTGTTCGGACATCGTAGAAAAGAAGCTTGGAGCCGGATGCTCGCTTTCCGTGGACACGGGCACCAACCTGGATGATCTTGTCCTTGGCATGTTCGCCAGACTTGAGGTGTCCGAACTCCTTGACAAAGTTTCGCAGGTCGTATGTGACATTGAACTTGTGAGGGTAAGGGTTGGGGCTCTTGGTCTCGCGAAGCTTGTTGATGTTCCTCGATCGAATCTCGAAGTACTGGTTGGGAGTGAGATCCTTCTCGGCAGCCTCAGCACCACCAGCAGCCTTCTTGGGAGCGGGAGCAGGACCACGCTCAGCAGCCTTCTTCTTCTTTTCCTCCTCCTTCTGGCGGGCCTTCTGGCGCTTCTTCAACTCGGTCTTGGAGACCTTCTCACCAGTTACCTCATCGAGGTGCAGGTTGGAGACCTGCTCGGTCGGGGGTGCAGCAGCGTCAGCCATGATTGCGTCTCGTTTTGCGGTGGGGATAATTGAAATGGCAGATCTCCAAATCAGGCGGCAGTTCCTGATTTAAGTGTCTGCTGCCAGCAAATTGAGTCAAGCTGTGATGGATGTGGTGAGTCAGTGGAAACAGTCAGGGCATTGGAGGGGCAGAAGAAATCCATTGGTTTGGGCGCCACAATCGCGGGGTAAATTTTCAGTCAGGCATTCCTTTCATTCTTGGTCTTGGGCGCGCTCAGCCACAGATAAAATCATTGGTAGAAATGTCTAAATACGGCAAAAGACCACGAGAACGAAGCAATAGAGGTGATGAGCTCTCCGAATTGGTCATATTATTGAATCATGAGCAGCTTGTATCTAGCTCTGAGTATTCGTCATTACTTATATACAGTTTTTCTTTAGCCAATCAGCTATTATGGTTCTCAACTTTAGCCGCCCAACTGAAATCATTGTTTTATTCTAAAAACATGGCATCCCCGCGTACCCCCTGCATAGCCATGGCCATGTCTGCACTATGCATTGCTCCATTTTGCATCGCCATATTCATATTTGGCATCGAACGACTCATATTAATGGCGTTTCGGTTTATGGGGCTCCCAGTTCCGTTGGGCATCATAAACTGTGCTGCTGCTCGTTGTTGTTGCTGCATCTGTTGTTGCTGTTGCTGTTGGGTAGGCCGCGTTCGTGGTACTTCTAGACTTGCTTGTTGCTGGACAGGTGGTTGAGGCTTGACTGGAGATGCATTGACCATGGCGAAGCTATCATCATCCTCCATCTCTGCATCGGCATCTTGATCGCTGGCCTCGGCGATTGATGATGGACCAGTTGTCGAGGCCGAAGTAGTGGCATGCTCGCTCGGAGCACCGTTAATGCTTGTTGTTGACTGACGTTTGGGAAGCTGTGGTCGTTGCGGTTGATGTTGCTGCTGCTGTTGCTGTTGAAAATGTGGCTGAGATGGCGTCTGGATTTGTGGCGTTGGTTGAGTGCCGTTGACAGCAGCGGAAGCGGCTTGATTCTGGCTGGCTTGTTCCAATGTCCTCTGGGCGTTCATCCCAGCAGCATTGGCCCTTGAAGAAGCAATAACACTCTTCCAGCGCTCGATGGATCTTGTCACGAGAGCACCGAGGTCGAGTTGACTATCCTCGATAGAGAAACCTACAGCCCTTCCACCCTTGACAGCCTGCTCGTAAGAAAGGGAAAGCAACTCCCTTTCAAGGGGAATCGTAACTGGCGGGGCAAGCCTGAACTCCTTGGGTTGCTGAAGCTTGTTCAGTTGCTCAATCTGGGATTTGAGGTTGGCATTCTCTTGCTTGAGTCTGTGCTGCTTCTCCTTCATTTTCTCAGCCTCCTTGTGTTTTCTTCCCACACCCCGGGCTAACTCCAGAATCCAAAGCTCTTGCTGTCGTTGAATTGGGAGAGTCTCCCATACTGCGTATGCTGACTGGAGGTGTTCATCGATTTGCGCCTCAAGTTGTTCGGCCATTTTCTCAGCCTTGCGGATCGACTCGCGAGGGTTTCGGAAATTGTTATTTGTCGAAGGCGGATATTTAAACTCATCCATGACGGCGGTGGTAGCAGAAGCACAGGTCACTTTCCAAGCCTTGAACTCTCCTGCGAAGTAAGTCCGCAGAGCCTCGTATTCGCGGTGACCTGGCGATTGGACTGACCAAGATGTGGAGGTGGGGTGTTGCGTGGACGAGAAAAGAGTCGGTGGAGGCTGTAGACATTGGAGAGTGAGGGCAGGGAAATCGAGAGATAGGGGATCGAAATCGAATGGCATCGAGTTGCTGTCAAGCTGTACCCTGTTCCTCTTGTTAGCACTACAGGACAAAAATCTATGTTTTAAAAAACGCGAATTCATACTTGGCTGCTCTCCAAGAGCTGAGGAGCTCCCTTAACGCGAGCTCGGCGGCACGGGCTGTATCCATAGCGTCTGAAAGTTTTTGCTTGACATCAAACTGGGCTTTTTGAATAGCCTGTTTGCTGACAGTACGTTGCATACCAGGGCGTTTTGGTGGCTCGGGTGCGGCATCGCTCTCCCAGCTGCCCCGTTTCGGGATGTCGTTCATAACGCCCGTCGCCTCCCATGTTGGCTGAAAAGCTGGCGCATATGTCATGGTCGAATCGACGGAGAGCTGATTATCCTTGGAGAGAACAGGGGATTGAAAGTCTTCATTCTCAGGGACGGGTGTATCCTTTACGACATGTGCCCTGGGCGTACCGACTGGAGTCGAGGCTTCACGCCTCCCGCCAAGAGAACCCCGGGGCTGTCGTCTGGTGATGCCACCGCGAAGCTTTCTGATAGCATCGACATCGTGAATTCCATCCGCGGGCTTTGGGTTCTTCTCTTTGATATACAGATCGAGATGGCGGCCGAGCGAAGAAGAGGTGAATGCTTGCCCACAAAAGGGGCAGTTCTTGTCCTTAGGGGCACCAGCCTTGGGTGTTCCTGAGTCGGCCGTTTGGGGCGTAGATTCGGGCATTTTGAAGATAGGTAGGTATCTGAAGGGGCCCAATATCGAAAATTAGGGGGGGGAAGGATACGAAAATACGGTGGCCGTTGGGGAAAGGTCTCGGTAGGCAGTAACTACAAGAGCGTAAAAAGTGGCTGCAGCTCCAATTGGGGAGCGTTACAGGCGTCAATCATAAGTATAGTAGCGAGCGAAGGTTGAAGAGAAAAGAACGAGCGTATTGGGGCCGAGACCTCCGGGCGTAAGGGAATTCAATGGACGTTCATGCAAAATTAGAGAGCATGAAGATTGTTGAAGGAGTGAAATGAGGCGGTGGGCAGCTTGTTATGAAGTTGAGAGAGTCTAAAAGAGCGGACGGGAAGGGAGAACAAGAAGGAAATGGAGGATGAAAGGAAAAGAAGATAGAGGCTCGAGAGGTTAAGGCAATAGAAGTCTAGAGGCGGCGGGAGACTAAAGGGGAAACCAGGTCTCTTAGCATCGCTAGGTTTAATTGTTCTTTGGTTTTTTCCCCCCTCTCCATTTTAAAATAAAGCCTCCTCGCTCCTCTCCTCCTCCGGGCTATTCAGGGGCGGATCCAACCAAGACCCCCAGGCCCCAGATTGGCGCTGCTAGCACCAACGGTACCCCTGACGCTTAGTGGCCGTCCCGCCGTCTGGATGTCTCTCCCGCTGCTCGCTTAGCGCTGATCGGGCTGCTCTAAGAGGTCCGTCCTAGCGCCGTCGGGAGGTGCAACTATCGCTGATGGATGCTCCAGACGCTGTGGTTCCTGCGAGGGCAGGGCGAGCAGTCTGGTCCCAGGGGGTTGCAACGGTGAGATCTTCAGAAATTATGTGATCTGTAGAGATCAAACTGAATTGCGAATATCTCTTCAACAGAATGTTTTCGAGAACGTGTGAGCTTGATCAAAAGTCCCATTGCCATCTCAATTTGGGCATCGGCATTGGTGGTGATCGGCTCAGGGTCGCTAAAAGGGAGGAGGATATGCAGCTATAAATACGACAATCTCTCGTTCTAAAATTATGGCCGTCTTAGCTAAAATTCTGTTCAACTGCTCCGTAACTAACTCTCCATTCCCATGTGACTGAATTACGGTAAACTCAACATGACCGTTGATTATTTCACAAGCTCCACTTGCGTTGCTGTCAATCAAAGTTTTAAAAAGGCTGATAGCTTGCTGAGATCTGGTCCGTAATACGAGCTTCTTTTCCTGCAAAAGCGAAAATTATGTAGGTACTGATTGGATCAATACATGATGCCTTAAGATCGGCCTTGATCATATAGATCATGGATCTGGCGTCTACTACTCCGTGCCTTATTACTTGACATCCCTTACTTCCACCGTCTGGTTGCCTTTGTCAATTGGATTTTCAGCCCGCCATTGATGACGCCTCAATCCTGCATATCGTAATAGAGTGGGTTCAGTTGGTTCCCCAAGTGCAGCCCCTTTATGTAAGCTTAGTGCTAAAGTCAAGTCAAAGCAAGGAAGCAAGTGCCGGGTATGTGTCTCAATCAAAGACAAAATATAGCCTGGTCCAAGGTTCAAACATCTGTCGATCCAAGCAGCCAACGACATCTCATCTCTGAACCCCGAATAAAGAGACTGAGGTGGCCTGGGGAAACAAATTTTGAACCGACTGGACGCTGCCATCGGCAGTGCTTGAGCGCTAGATGCCCGAACTCGCACAAGATTGGCTTTCAAGTAGAAGCATGGGTGGCACCGACCATGGGGTTGCTATCAGGCATAGAATCCTTGTCCAAGACACGACATAGGACCAGCAGACGGTGAGCTTCTGCAACCCCCTTTAACACTGCAGCAGCACTATCTCACATAGAAATCAGTGAGCCACTCAGTCGTCATTTACTTGCAATCTTTAATTACAGCCTGCAGCTCCTTACTTCAACTGACGCAACGCAACTTGCTTCTCTGGAGTTGGCTTTTCACCTGGTAATACAACCCTCGGCAATTCTCATCCGTAGTTCCATCCGTGTTTTCATGCTGAATCTATCAACCCCATTCGCCTGTTCAGTCCAGAGGCCCGGTTTACTTTCCACGTTGAGAAGCCCAGGGCCTCTGGTATGAGCAGGAAACGTCCAGTGCATCGGCAGAGCTTATTGGTGAGTTTCATTCGTTTGTCTCTTGTTAGCCCCTGACTTGAGCCGCAAGCGCGATAAGATGCCTGAGACCATACATGATAGCCGCTGGTGCACCAAACTACCATTTTGACCTTTTTTACTAAATTGAACTAGTTGCTGCTCACCTGCAGGTTCAAGCTGGCGTTTATTGCAAAGTCATGGCAAGTTGAACAAAAAGAAAGAGGCCTGATTGGCATCAAGCTGTTGGCATACTGATATGTGGCAACATGCCCTCGTTTGGAAATAAGCTGTTACGTGCATATTCTGCCGACTTTTGCTTTTGCTTGATTCTAGAGTTGGCCATCTTCCAATCGTCGGTTTTATTTGCCCTCCACTCACATTACAGGGGCCGTGATAGCTCGAGACCCAACAGTGGGAAATCAACGAAGGAGGTACGGAGTAGATCAAACAGAGTGTAGCCGGGAATTTGGCGAGAGCTGTGACACGCCGATGAGATACAGTAGCACGGTACAAATTGAATGTTTGGAAAAGAGAGGCATCCCTCATCGGAGGTTGTCGTCTGGTCACGTGCTCTATGCCACAACTCAACTACAGCCACAGATACAGCCACCTCCAAAAGCGGATGATAGCTCTGCAGCGAAGCGCGACTACCTCACCTCACAGATCGTGATTTCTTCAGTCGCGGAATTGAGGTGCAGCCGCCATTTGTTTTCGAATATATCACCACCATAAATTTGCAACCATTTATAAAGCATCTCAAGGCATACTAGCACACGTAAACCAGAATCATCCAAAATGCCCCCTGGTATGTAACTATTATTGTATTTGTGTGATTCACCTCCGCCGACGCCTGTCGCACTTGACGGATGACAGGCGCATCGCGATCGCGTCTCCAATTCTATACACAATATAGCCTCTATTCCCAGCGCAATTGGTATTCTGCAATTTCTGACTATTGCGCAGCTCTTAGTGACGAGGAATCCTCCGACGTTGGGGAGTTCACTACGCCTCCTCGCGCGAGTAGCCGCAAGAAGTCCACCTCGGCTCCTGCGGTCGATGAGCTCGACGATATGAAACCGGAACCGGCTTCCAACGAGGAGGAGGGCGATGAAGACGAAGACCTGGATGAGGATGAGTAAAATATCAGCGAACCTGTCGAAAGGGCTAAAGCTCATATGCTGCAGGTTTGTTGTGGAAGCTATCAAAAAGCACATGGTTTACGACGACGTAGGGAGTAATAGCCCAATTCTGAATCATATTCTAACCGTGACCACAGGGAAGTCTGCAATTTCAAGTCAAGTGGGAAGGATACGAGGCCAAAAAAGATTTGACGTGGGAGCCTGAGGAGAATCTTAGGTAGGTGATGGAGTCGCATGACTTGCCCAAGGCCTTGTCTGATGTGTTCTCCCCAGAGAGTCTGCCCAGGAGATCCTCGACGCCTACTTCGAAAAATTCGGCGGCCGCGAGAAACTATTTGAAGAGCATGAGACAGCATCAAAAACGAAAAAGCGCCGCCGTGCCACCACCAATGGCACCCCCAGTACAACGTCTACAGCCAAACGATCACGACGTGAGCACCCGGCCAATTCTGCAACTCCGGCGACAGCGAAGATTTGGAGCCCTCCGGCAGGGTCCTGGGAGGAGGAGATTGAGACCATTGATGCATGCGAGGATGAAGGCAGTGGCAAGTTGATCGTTTATCTTATTTGGAAGAACGGCCGCAAGACCAAGCACGACACCGACGTTATTTACAAGAAATGCCCACAAAAGGTCAGTGATTTGGAGACTTAGCAATGCCGCATTTACTGACGAGGAGTAATACAGATGCTCCGCTTCTACGAGCGTCATGTAAAGATCATTAGAGATGAGAACAAGGCTCTTGTCGATGGCACAGAGAACTAGCGGGGCTTGAACAAGAAGGACAGGGGATTTGGGGCAAGACGCAGCAGCATCAGGTATCCGTTTTGTACTGATCCTCGATGCGGCTGTGAATGGAACGGCGTTCTGGGCGATGACCATTAAGTCGCGGATGGGTTTCTATTTTTCTTTTTGACTTATCGTGCGTCTGCACGCGGCATTGGAACGGGATACTGGTATTCAGACAAGACTTCACATCACATCATGGAGAAACACGGCGCGCGTAGCATGTGTATTTGAAGCCTGTGTTTTTTGAGGGAGCGTCTTGGCTACGCAATTGAGTCGCAGTGAATTAAAAATGTGCAAGCATTGTGCAAGCATTCATGTGAAGATGCCAGACACGTGCCTTGCATTCCGTGGAAGTGCGGCAAGCCAGGCAGGGTCTTTTCATGATCCTTGGCCTATAGTTAGTCAGACGCGTCTCGACGCGACAACAGTCAATTAAAAAAAAAAGTCCTGAGGTGACGTTTTCTGCGAGGCTGGGAAAAGATCAAAGACGTTCCAGCGTGTCAGAGGCCCCTGAATGTCTCCACAGCGGGACCCTTGCAGCGAGCTTAGCTCTCCCCCCTCCCAGCCTTGCCATTTACTAGGTAGGTACCTTTGGGCTGTAGGAAAAAGACGGTGGCGGGGCAACGACTTATAATAGAGTGAGTGGTCGTTTGTGAGTGAGACTGCGCATTCCAGTTCCTGATCTTGTTTATCTTTTTTCTTAAGAAACGAGTCTTGCGATCTATTTTCTTGAATAAAGAAAGAATTGAGAGATTTTTTTTTTGGATATTTACGACCGTAACGACTCTCATTGTACGACTTTGTGATTCATTGGTCCATCTGGTTGCACTACGTTGACTCTACTCCAACCTCTTGACTCGGACTTCAATTCAACTCTGCTCTATCACAACAGAATTCTTGACTGGGTATGTCTACCCCATGAGCCTCAGCAGTCTAGTCTAATTGGACCCTCGAACTAACTGTCTCAGATTGAAACATCTCTCTTGAATCCATTGTTCGCAACAAAGACAATCTCACCATACACAACATCAACCTCTCTCACCCATTGGCCCACCTTCAACCGCCAACATGAAGAAGAACGACGTTATCGCCATCATTATTATCATCCTCTTCATCATCTTAGCAGCCGTGTCCTTCGGCATCTGGAAGCTCGTCTCTATGGCCAAGAACCACATGAGCGTGACAGGCAGCGGCACATCAAGCAGCCACTCCAGCCGCGACATCGCCGACTAGTCCCATCACCTCTCACGCTTTCAAGCTTCTGATACCGAGTGGTGGTTCTTTTTCCTTGTTTATACTTTTGAGCACAGCGGTTTTGTGGCTATTTACTGCCACTTGTTTTGGATACAACATAAAATCATGGTGGAATACGGGCGGGTTGGTAATATCTGGATGGTTGATTTATGAATCACTCATGTTTGGGTCACGGCGCAATATCATGGCGACATTGAATGGGTTATGTGTTTTTGGAATATGTTTACGACCTTTCTGGCATATGGGCAATGCATTTTGTATGGAAGATAGACTACATTGATGATTAGGAGACCTAGTATGGCATGTGAATCAAACAATGCATATATGTATCACTTACAACAATGATTGATCATGCCGTTGTTCAGGGCCTTCAGTCATAAAATACTCTGCTCATCAACGTAAAGCGTTGCTCTTTGAATCATTGCCTGCTGGTGCTGATTAACAACACTTACTTCGCAGTATTCAGACCTAGCTTGTCGTGACACCAATGACACATAACTCTGAGTGCGTATTTAAAGAGAAGCTCACAACGCCCAAGTCCTCTCTTCTCGGCCACACAGTCTCGTCAACTCTTGAGATATATCCAACACATCCTTACAAGAAAACAACTACAGTCAAATCACTACAATGGCGAACCGCGGTTACCTAATGCCGGATCTTATCGAGAAAGCCTCTAAGCTTAGTATCGACGATCTTGACACCAACAAGAGTCCTGATAGTATCTCACGTTATGAGGAATTCCCCTATGCTCACTTTTACGACATGAATAAAACCCGTGATCCTGCTGGCCTGAAGAAGACCAGCCCTGAGTATCATGAGCGCGTGAGGAAAGCCCTCAAGGCCCTTGAGGAAAAGTACCTTGAGGCTTATCAAGTCTACCAGACCTGGAAGGACGAACTCATTCTCCAAATTGAAGATTTTGACCAGCATAGCTGGAACAATTTCATTCTGGATCCTCGCAATCGCATGAAATTTGGTGACGGGATATTGGAGGACCTCGAGACTTTTCTTCCCTTTTCCAACATGTGCTACCCGTTTCCAAGTTGTAAGAGTCAAGAACGCTTCAGTAAAACACTCTTCAAGAGACGGATGCAATTGGCCGAAATCAAGGGACTTGTCGAGACCGGACGCCGTGAGCTGGCCCGGCTGGAGGGCTACGACGCATTCATCCAGCTTCGCAATGAATTTGTCAAGCATCACGAAGAAGTTGCAGCCAAGTGCGATCTTCTCGACTTTCGTGATGAAACGAGTAGTTGCGCGTCTTCTGATTCAGGAGGAACAAGCCGAGATATTGAAGATTAGGAAGAGACTTGCTAGGGGCTTAAGGAGAACAACGGAATACATGAGCTTATCAGAGATAAAAACGGTCGTCCCTCAAGCTCTACAGCGCAGGCTAAGCTCTATGTATATACACTAGCAGAGCATTGACTATGAGGTTCGGGAGGGTTTAAACTCGAGGTACGAAAAGAAAATGGTGTGCGTGTTGGTTCTATTTACGTGATATACGCGCACCCAACATGGAGTTTTCGTGGATAAACTGTTTACAAAGTGAGAATCGTATTTCTTTTGAATTCTCACTGTTCAAGGAGGACTCAGGTCTGGCTTGTTCGACGCAGCTTACCCTGTCGAGGAGACTCTTGTTTCTGATTGGCCTATGTGTTGTCAGTTCGCTCAATGAGGCAACTCTCACTTTTCATAACCAAAACGAAGTCTTTCCGATGTCACTGAAGGCTAATTCGAAATACCATAGAAGTATGTATTTATGATGCTTCATTTCAGTTCGAAGGCACGAAATTTGCATACATACACGACAACACATAATTAAGACAGCTGGTTGATCACCAACAGGCCGACTTATGGCGTTGTATTCATCTCTAAGAAATCTAGCTTAGGCCTCTCACCCCTTCATTTATGTACTATCATATGTGTATCTGAAAAATTTGTTCGAGAAGTTGTCACCGTGACCCTTACTTGCGGGCAAAGGGAGTAGGAGTTGGGGCCACGATGGGCTCAGTAGGAGCAGCGGGAGGGGGCTGGGGGACAGCAGGAGGAGTGGAAGCAGAAGGAGGAGGTACAGTAACCATGGGAGGAGGAGTAGGGGTAGGTCTAGGAGTAGGGACTGTCAATTGTTAGTATAGTTCGAGTTGATATAGTGCAGAATCACTTACCACCGGGCTGCTGGCCGTTGCCAGGCACGGGCAACCAACTACCAGGTCCTCCATTCTGGCCACCACCGTAGTGGCCGTGGTTTCCGGGCTGAGTGCCATTGATAGAAGGAGGAGGAGGAGGAGGGAAGAAACCTCCAGGGGCGGCCTCTGTATGAATATCAGTATGCCGGTCAGACAATATGAACAAGACATATACTCACGAGGGAATGGAAGAGCCATGGAAAGAGGAGCCACGGCGGCAATGGCAAAAGCGATGAAACCAGTCTTCATTTTGGCGGTTTTTTTCAAGGTAGTGACAGAAAAGGTTGCTTGATCTGAAGATGAGAAAGAATGGTAACGACTTCTAGTCTTTATAACGAACGAGGCCAGCTCAAACAACAAGGATATAAGATAAAGATAGCTTAGTAGGTCACAGACCAGGACGATGTTGTCAAGAATAGAGAAGAAATGATGGGCTGGAATGATCAAGAACCTGTTTTTTGACGAGATTGTAGGCGGTGTTATATATCTGTTGCTACAGCGGACCACTTTCCCCCTTGGTAGCTCTGCACATCTTTACCGTGATGGAGGAAGATACCGAGAGACCCTTGAGTGATCAGCCGTGGGTTAAGTTGGATCATGGAGTGTGAGAAAATGAGAGGCTAGGATGGTGCGTGTGAGCTGACTGACTCTCCACAGTACCGGTAGCCTTGAGCGAACCGGTGTGGCCGATGGAGGACCGGTAGTTGGGGATAGTCTGTATCGTCTTGATGAAGCTTACATGGGTGGGCACGGAAGGGTAAAAGCTTGTCTCGTCTTGGGTGTTTCTCTGCTGAATGCTTGGATGGTATTGATACATGGCAAACTGTGGCATTTCACACATAAATAGCAATTAGCTATGATTTTATGCTTAACAACTCTAATTATTCTTCAATTGCTTGTATCTATGCTAATATCATCTTTCTTTGTTTAGATATCTTATAGCCTTGCCTCCAATACCCTTGGTTCATGATCAACACAGTTACAGTATGACATCTTTACAAAAACAAGAGTTATCTCGTCTCCATAATTGAACCCACAGCCTTCTAACAAACGACGCGTAACGCAAAGAAACAAGGTGAAAACCCTACGGAGAATTCACCTCCAGTAAAACACATGCCCCACAGCCTATTCCCTGACAGCCAGCACCGTTTGTTTCAAGTCTCAACTCTCCCTATTTTCTCCACCACCAATCATTGTCTAAAATACAGTACGTGCGATACCTGAGGCTCTTTTGTTCTGCAGGTACGTCTGTTGCAGCGCAGATCTCTTCTCCAACAAGGTCCTCTATGCGATATCAAGGAGGTTGACGACGCGGCCTGCAGTCTTGAGACTGGGGTTGAGGTCCGAGATAAAATTGTGGGATTTGTGAGAGCGTATCTTTGTCTTTATTTTACGGTTTCATCGTTCGTGTTGACGAAATCTATGCTACGTTAGATGCGCAGTGCAACGGTACAACGCTGAACAAGCTTGAGTCGACACGGTTCGATTGTAACCTTAATACCTCTAATCCCTCAGAAACCAATCGTCCTCGCTGTCTATGTCGTATGCTCTATACATACCATCGAAGCAGTTTATCGCCGTGTAACAAAAGTTCAGCATCGCTGCTTGATGAACCTCCCATCATGTTGAACCGTGGATATTTTCTCTTCTGTCCGGAACATTCCATCTCTTAGCACTTCGCCTCTCACCAACTCATGACGCCTCGACCACGATCAAATCCACCTCGTAGCTGACGCTCAGGTTTGACCACTTTGCCTCTCAAGACTGTATATCGGATCAAGTTCTCGCAATCTTCGGGCATGACGCGTGCCAACCAGATGCCCTGAGATGCGCCCACACTCTCCTCTGCTGATCCATTCAAGCCATTGCCGTTTTTTTCAACGCCATTTGTGCCGTTCTGCTGTTCAGGAGCCGGATCATCCAGACCAAATGCATTCGGCCGTCGGTAGATCATGACGTTGGCAGAGTACTTGTGTCCTCCCACATGGCTGATGTAGTAGATACCAACGCCGCCAGGCCGCTCATCATGCAAGTCTCGATACAGACCCAACGGCCTTAGCTGGCGCTCAAACTCTTTCCTGAGAATCGGTGCACTCTGCGCACAACGCACATCACGTGTTCGATGACTGCACATGAGGATTACAGCGTTGTGAGGGCAGTTCTTTAGTGAGACTTCCGGGATCCCGGCAGCCGGGTCGGGAGACGGAAGAGAGGCCGGGAGCGGCGTGGGATGAAGGGGAGAAGTGCTAGTCGGTGCCCGGTTGATAACTTCGGTAACAATTTGAGGCACGCTGAGAGGGTGGACATTGTGAAGAAGCTTGAAGGCCGGCAGTAGTAAAAGGGTTGTGGGCTCAGAATAGTCATCTGTGTCATGAGGAGTCGGCATATTAGATGCCGAAAGCTTGAGTTTCTGTGATTGTTAGCGCCACGATCGTCAAGTTTCATGAGTGGTGATGAGGCAAAATACCCTCGTCTCATACATCAAACTCATATGAGATAGAGACTCACCCCATTCGCAGGCTCGGCCGCCTTAGAAAAAGCCTCCATCACACTCCCCTTTTCATCCGCCACATCCCTCACCCAATCCGTCTTGCCTGTTCCAACAAGGAGATGGGTGCTCCAAGGCTCGACAAGTCCATACAACACATCCTCCTCCTCAATCTTGAAGCCTCTGGGATACCTCACGGAGCAGTTTTCACAGTCGTGCAGGCATTCCTCGCCGTCTACTTTTGGATCCGTCTTGGCGAAAAGCTCCGAGGATGAGGGCTTGGTATCCTGTTTTGCAGATCCTCCGCCGAGCACGGAGCCCATGAGGTTCTTTAGTGAGAGGGCCATTCTCTGCTTCGCGGGCTTGTGCTGCGGAAGCCAGGACGGTGTAGCGGCTGTTATGGAGGTTGAAGGTGAGGCAAAGGGAGGGGGGTTGTCGTGTGTGGATGAGGATGATAGGGTCATGTTGTAATAAGAGATCTTTCGGTAGATTTTAGGGCCGTTGACGTCTCCAGATGCCGTAGGTTCGGTTCGGAATGGGACAGTTTGATTGGCACTGATCCGCTTGAATAATTAATTGGTAATGGATATACCAGCAAGCTTCTGGAGATTTACTGATTGATAATCAGATGATCGATCAGATAATTAATTATACGCTGTCGCTAAACAATTACCTGCCTAGATACCGAAATGGAGGATGATTCAAATGATGAGATCGTTTTTTCTTCTCTGCATTACCAATGTCGAGTCTCCTATGGCTTCAAATAACCCAAACATTTCGCTTTATTCCTTCGCTCTTTTGCCTCCCCCGTCTATCTCCGATCACCGAGCCTGACAGCCTAGTACAGTAACATGGGCACGTCATTAGATTGCATCGGCTCCCACAAAAGAGTTATCAGATCCTGTCATTTTCAACCGTCAGGGTTCATCAAACCCCAGTCTCCAATTTCAGCTCTGACGAACCCCAGAATTAATTACAACATTTGTGCAGACAAGCGAAAAAACATTTCTTTAGACTAGCCCGTAGCCCCAGGTTTCTCTCATTATTTACATAAAAATAATTAACGTTTTAATTAAACTCAAGATTGAGATGTAACGGTCGTGTCAAGATCCGAAAACTACCTATCCTCCGTCAAAAATCTCTGTCCTTATGTCACTCGGTCCACTCATGTTCCTAAAAGATCATCAAAGAAACATGCTATGCGGTAGCCGATTCAAATAATACAAAATGCTTAGATATAGCTACTTGTAGCTTTCCCATCCCTAATGGTCTCTTCTGCCTGTCATCCGCTTTTCAATGCTTACGCGTTCTTCTTTCTGGCCTCATCATAGCCCTCCTCTTCACTGTCGTCATCCTCGTCGTCACCCTCTGTCCTTTCTTGATCTGTCTTATGTCGCCTATGCTTCATCGCCTCTCGAATCTTGCGACTCGCCTCATCAAATCCGCCTGAAGAGTCCAACGTGGTGAACCCACTGATAGGGAATCCACCAGATCCGAAACCACCTCCGCTGCTGCTTGACCTTGACCTGCTACGGGCTCTGGAAGGCGGCCGTGTAGAGAAGATGCCCACGTGACCAATATTGCTGAAGGAATCGTTGCGTGGGAGGGCTCGGCTAGACTGCGTCGTGCTTCGTCGCGACAGAGCTGGCGGGGTCTCAGGCTCATAGCCAGTACTGGACTGATCGCTGTCTCTGCGACGATGTGTCTTGGAAGTTGTGGACGAACCACCCTCGGCTTTGTAAAGGTCGGGCACAAGCCGTGCCTTTTCAAAGTCATCAAACATCTCAGGTCCCAGGGTGTTGATGACATCTGTTACCTGAGCGCTCAGCTCGGCTCGTCGTTCTCGTAGCTTGTGGATGTTGTAGTTGGAGGTTGGTGTCAAGCAGAGGAGTAGTGGACGCAGAGACTTGAAGATATCCATACCAACCTCACCAAAACGCAGTGATGCAAAAGTGATGCCAACCATAAAGGGCCACAATGCGAAATAAACCACCAGCAGTGGTACGCCTTCAGGAACATAACCCCAGAGACGGTCTTGCCACACCTTAAAAGTTATGATGGCCGAGTAAATATGGTAGAGAGTGGGTGCAAACCCGATTGCTACAAGGATCTTCCAAGTCGCCATGACATCGCGGCCGCGGATTTTGACTGTTGAGCCCGCCAGAGCTGTCTTGGCCTTCTGTCGGCTGATGATCTTGGTCGCTACGAAGACAGGCGAGAAGAGAATCAAACCTGGCAATGTACAAATGAAGAGGAAGAGTAGTTTGATAGATCGGTAGATGAAAAGGAATATGACCTTGATCATATTCATCTTGGCATATTGGACTTGGTGGTCTTTAAGGTTGAGGTACCGCAATTGAGAGTTGTACTCTTTGACTGCGGCAGACAAGGACGTGATGCGCTCATCGTTCTTGTATCGCTCATACCCCATGCACAATCTGCGGTTAAGCTCGATCACTACGGGGAGTGGGAGCTTCTTGCCGGTGGGGTTGTAGAGTCGACGAGCAGCCTGGATCACCATGAGTGTGTCGTAGTCTGGTGCAGAGACGGTGACAGAGTTCAGGGCCTGATAGACAGTGTCAAGAACTTGGCCAATGGCTTCACGACGTTGGTTGTTGCAGTAGAGCTCGACGAGATGACGAGGAATCTCAAAGGGGGCACCGAACTCAACAACCGCACGCGAGCGGAATTTGTGGGCATGGAAGTAATTCATTCCCACAGGTACGATCTTGAGGCCGCAATCGGGATCTTGGGCCAGAGTACCAAGGGCCATGATAGCGACACCAGCCTTGAGAGGTAGAAGTTCAGTGCGATCATGGCTACCGCCCTCGGGGAAGATACCAACACAGCCGCCATTGCAGAGCCGAGAAAAGACTGCCTCGTAAACTTTGGTCTGGTCAATGTGAGGCGCCAACTTGAACTTGGTGCCCTGGTAACCTGGAGCAGGACCCTTCACGTCCTTGTTGGTGAAGTTCCCATCTTTGTCAATGTCGTCACGACCTGTGAGTTGTTGCAGAGCGATCTTGCTCTTAAAAGGTCGCTTGACACGGATCTCTTCAGGACCGATAATCTGAGAAATATCGACACTGGCGCCACTGGTGTTCTTGGTTGAGGGGAGGAAGAGCATGCCCTGAACCTCACCCTCTCCCTCTCCGAATTTTGTACCGACACCTCGAACAAGAGTTGGGTCGTTGATAGGATCGGGGAGGTAGATGGTGCCAGTAGCTGGTTTGGCAGCATCTTGAGCGCGGCCGACGGGAACTGAACCAACTTGTCGCGAGCCCCATCCGATGAAGCCGTGAACTGACTTTTGGGCAATGAGGAGGGACGCTCGTCGCTTAGCTTCGTTACGGAGGGTACGTTGAAGGATAATCGCATCGACGAACTATCGCAAGTTAGTAACTGGTCTTGTCTTGTACAACATATCCCTGGTGCGCTCTATCTTTAACCACGAGACCCCCCCCCCCCCCCCCCCCAGATTATGCACAACTAACCTGATTGGCATGTGGCGCGGCGACGAACAAAACAGGGCCAGTCTGAGGAACACGCCAGGCACCTCGAGGCACAACTTCTCGGAAGAACATATCGACGATGTTGCCGACAGTATATAGGAACATGTCGTACTTCCAGTTCACCATAGGATAGAGCTCCTTCTGCGGGGTTGAGTTCGTCGCGGACTGCGGCGCTGCCGCGTCCTTTGTCCCAGCATGTTGAGACATTACGGGCTTGCGCGGAAGAGCCCAGCGTTATTAAAACAGGCGCGCGAAACGATATTTCGAAGTCGAGCTGTGGATAGATGTTGCACGATAAAAATTTCCGACAGAGCGGGCAAGCGAGTTGTAATCGATGTGAGGGGCGGCGGGCCTCAGTTATGGAGCGAACACAGGATGGACGGTCGGACGGAAATGTGACGAGAAATAATATATACAAATATTTGGAGGTGTTGGCTCTAGAGGGAGGTCTGCATTCCTGGAACGACAAGGATGAAGGATATGGAAGAAGATGCAGGATGGAAATGGAAATGGAAATGGAGAAACAGCTGGGGCTGCTGGGGTTGGGAACAGAATGTACTGTACTGCACCTCAAGGAGGGGAAGCTACTGTACTCCGTACGTGATGGAGGGAGAGGTGTCTGCCCAGTAAGGAAAGGTTGGTTTTAAAGCTGACAAGCTATGATCTTCATAGGATGAGTTAAAAACCACGGCACTTTACATATCTTTTGGCACGTCACAATTGGCTCCCTTTCTCGAGTCTTTTCTTTGTTGTTGCTGCACCGACTGTCTTTGTCGTCAACGAGCTTCCTTTTTAGTTACAATCGCCCGCTTGCAATCCCTTCTGACGACCGAGGATATATACTTCCAAGCCCTATGGACTATAGTCTGCGGCGCAAACCCCGTACCAACCCGTACTCGCACTCGGCGCTTTTCCCCTGCAAACTGTTTATCATCACTCCACTTACATCGGAGATCCGGTGCGGTACGGTACGGCATGGTGCAGGTTGCAAGGAGCACCAGGGTTTTTGCGCAATCAGTATAGCATCAAAGACATTGTTTAACCCGAGCATGCCGGTCACAAGCCACAAATAACGGTTCTGCATGAACAGTACGACAATATCTACTGTCAAGAGCTTCATTGAACCTCTGGGAGGCAGTCATTAAACTGCATCAAGAACAAGATATGTGCCGTCCCATCGCCTCCCTCGCCCTGCCGAGAGATCACAAGCCCGAGTCACCTATCCATCAATCAATCACAAGTTAATTCACACCACTATCGTCACCACCCCAGCCACTGTTAGTTTGCTCAACCCCGGAACCATCCGCTCCATCACGCTACAGTGTCTCTCCATATGGGTCCTTTACCGAATTCTCTTTGCGAATTTCCGAGAAACATCAAACAAGGAATAGAAAAACGCATCCGTGCACCCGTATTCACATGTCAAATTGTTGACTCTTTGTCGAGAATTCTCCATCATTGCGGTCACAAAATGTCCAGATATTAAATATGTTGAAAACAAGTAAACCTGCTTGGCGTAAATCTTGTCTATATCAGCCGAGTCCCAACAAAAAAGCCAAGTCAAGTGGCATCAATGCGGTTGAGACCTCTAATGCATGCGCCATCAGAACGGGGGGTGTCCACTCTGCAGCTTGGCTACCTATAAAATTGCCGTGCCTCTCAATCCGTCAGACCGTCTGCTCATCCCGAGGCCGAAAGGATCTTCAGATTTCGATAGAAGAGAATAGACGAGACGCTGGGTTGGGTATTCTAGACCTTTGTACAACTGCATAATGCTACACACCTTTCGACAGACCCCTGCTTCAATATGCAACTGTGGTGCGTTATGCTGTAACTACTGTCACTGTTCAAACTTTGAGGCTTAGGGTAGGTACGTTTTTCCACAAGTGCACCAAATACATCATGGATGATCATGTGCTGGAAGTTGTCACGATGGTTGAAAGACGTTATTGGTATTTTAGTAAGAAATATAGGTAATTAAACATCCTCCCACGCCTTGGTAACTTGAATTCATCAAAAGACACGCTGAGAGATTGTCCAACTCCAGGCCAGTGATCTTGAGCACTCAACGTTTTCCACGACGCCGGCTCTTCTTCTCTGGCACACTTGCGCTGCCGCCTTCTAGCTCACCCTCCTCAATCTTGCCCTCATTTTCCAACTCTTTCAACTTCTCTTGCCCTGATATAAACATGCTCAGATCGCGGTTCATCTCTTGAAGGTCAGCATTCTCTCCTTTAAGTTTCTCCAACTCTTTTACTATTGCTCCGTGGTCGCTGTTGAGATGCTCAATCCGCTTCATCAGTCCCTCGTTCAAACGTTTTTCCTCTTGGAGAGATTTGCCAAGGTTGCGTGCTAATGTTTCGCTCCTGCTCGCCTTGTTCCGCTCTCGAGCAAGTTGCTTCTCTAGCTCTGGTATTGTTTCCTGGCTGAGGGTTGTATATTTTTCATCGAGTACTGCCATACTTTCTATAGCCTTTGAGGCTTGTGCCGCAGCTTCCTCGGCCGCAGCAGAAGCTTTCGAGGCCTTATCAACAGTCTTGCTGATCAGTTCTTCATAGTATGCCCTTTGGGATTCCAGTTGACTCGTGACCAGGTGTGTGTACTCCAGACCAATGCTGTCCAGCTTGGCTCGAGGAACCACATCCTCTTCTTCCAAATGACCGACTGACCTATTTCTTGAAGGAAGTTCCACAACCTTCCCATCACCTTTATCTCGTATGAGTCGATGAACCCACATGTCTCCAGCGTAATCCCAAACATGCTGTGTTTCCAGCTCCAGAGCAAAACAGTGGGCTGTTTCTTTCCAGTGATCTTTGGCATGGCCACCTTTGTATCGGCCACAGCCCACATAGCCGCAAATCAAACAAATCCATAGGTCATCTGTGCAATCGCAGATGCTGCAGAGATTCGAGACTCCAGACCCAAATGGCTTTGAATGAGGCCCCGAATGATCTGATTCTGAGTTGGGTGAGGTGTTTGTGAATCGACAGACAGGACACCCAGCACCTTTCCAATTCTGGAGGCATGTACAGTGAAACACATGAGAGCATGGTATTGTCATCAACCCATTTGTCTCATCCATGCGTTCCAAGCATACAGGGCAAGTTGGCAATTCCACGAGATTCGGTGTTGGTGGAGGAAACGGTCTGAGGCTGCTCGACATGCCAGCAGGCGAGGATAAGGGGGAAAGAGCCGCGCTTGATTTTCGTCGTGTCGGTGTTTCGAATGTTATACTCTTGACGAAAACTACATGGCAGATTTGAGGCTGTATCATTGTTAGAGATAGGTGTAGGGAAATTATATGTTTTGGTCACTTACCTCCACAGTATTAAAGACCTTTCCGTCGAACTCTCTCCGCCATTGCTTGGCCCGAAAATTGTTTCGGAACTTAAGCAAGACGAGATATCTGTTCATCCGCGATGTCATAACCATACGGCAATGACTGATATCCCCCCTCCATTTTTCTCCAACGAAACCCATCAGGTCACCTGGCGACATATACGCCGGGACTGCTGGTATACAAAGAGTTGTGCAGTCGGTATCCTTTGAGCCACTTGCTTCAGTTTCTTGATGGTCCGTCTCGATGAGGCCGGAAGTCTCGTCTTCTTCTCTGTAGAAGTGTACGACTCCCCAGCCGAGCTCAGTATTCTTTGTCTCGAGAGGAAGAAACTCAGCTTTTGTCGCTGTACCGGCCCCCCCGAATGTTGGCCCCAGTGAAGGAGCCGCAGAAGGGCCACTTCGGGTCGTCTCGCCTGCCATTGCGTGTCCAGTCCTAAGGTCGACCGTCTCGAGGCTAACACGGCCAAACCGCCAGTCTCTAACTGCGTTCTGTGGATGTATCGCGACACTTGAGTTCGGGGGCGGAAAGCTGTTAGCTCGTTCGAGCCACTGTCTCTCGGTAACAATCTCGAGTTTCCGTCCGGAGTCTTTGACCGATGGCTTCGCAGCTGCGCCACAATCTATTATACCGAGATTCGACGAGGGTGAGTTTTCCCTCGTAAGAGTGTATGGACTTGCGTGGCTCGTTGATTCGTGCTGGGGATCTATAGAACTCGATACTTTATAAGTAGTTTGTCGGTCTGGTCGCGGATGGGATGGAAAATCGTCGAAGACACTCGCTTCAGGAGACGGAAGCCAAACTTCGTCTTGAGCTTTAGCTGCTGATGTTGCAGCGACCGGATCAGGAGTCGGATAAAGCTCGAATTTGAGGTGATAGAAGTAAGACGGCATAGCCTGATATATCGGTCTGCGGTAGAACCGCTTGCTCGAGAAAGATGCACTAGGTCTTGGTCGCAAACTCAGATTGGTCTAGGCATAGAGTGAAGTATATCGTTTGTTGCTAGGGAGGCCAAAATAGATGATGGTGAAGTGGTAGATACTTATAAGTCATCGTATGCCTAGGTGTGACAGTGACGACGACGAAGAGGAGGCCTGACTTGGTGGGTACACGAGTATTTAAAGAGGAAAGATTTGGACTTGCAGCTTGCGGCTCATGAGCTCTATGTCAGCCCCACCCATCATGACCTGGCTGCACTGTGGAGTACCCGGCAACTGAGGGGCAACTCCACACAGCGTCGTCAACAACACTTACATGGCAACACATGGAACATCACAACTGCAAGACAATCAGAAGATGTGATAAATAGTCAAGTAGACTCCAATAGTCTATTAGCACCTTGCATAGTATTTGTAAGGGCAAAAACTACATAATAATCATGACAGGCCTAGAAGTTGCCTGATCTCGAATTCAATGCCAGTCCCTAACGCCATCATAAAATCCTGTCACCGTTCGTTGGAATAGCTTACTGGCCACCGCGAAGTCGGAGAACGAGGTGGAGAGTTGATTCCTTCTGGATGTTATAGTCGCTCAGGGTGCGACCATCTTCCAACTGCTTACCAGCGAAGATAAGACGCTGCTGATCAGGGGGAATGCCCTCCTTATCCTGAATCTTGCTCTTCACGTTGTCGATAGTGTCACTAGACTCAACCTCAAGGGTGATGGTCTTTCCAGTGAGAGTCTTCACGAAAATCTGCATACCACCACGAAGACGGAGCACCAGGTGGAGTGTAGATTCCTTCTGAATGTTGTAGTCGGAAAGAGTTCGGCCATCCTCAAGTTGCTTGCCAGCAAAGATGAGTCGCTGTTGATCCGGGGGAATACCCTCCTTGTCCTGGATCTTGCTCTTCACATTATCAATGGTATCGGATGACTCGACTTCCAGAGTAATGGTCTTTCCAGTAAGGGTCTTGACGAAGATTTGCATACCACCACGGAGGCGGAGGACGAGATGAAGGGTAGATTCCTTCTGGATGTTGTAGTCGGCAAGGGTTCGACCGTCTTCCAGTTGCTTTCCAGCAAAAATCAGGCGCTGCTGGTCAGGAGGGATACCCTCCTTGTCCTGGATCTTCGACTTAACATTGTCGATGGTATCGGACGACTCGACCTCAAGAGTGATGGTCTTGCCAGTGAGGGTCTTGACGACTATGAAGAGTTGTTAGAAGCAGATCGTGCGGCGACGAAGTCGATGTAACTTACAAATTTGCATACCACCACGGAGGCGGAGAACAAGATGAAGAGTGGACTCCTTCTGAATGTTGTAATCAGAGAGAGTGCGGCCGTCCTCAAGCTGCTTGCCGGCGAAAATCAAGCGTTGCTGGTCGGGGGGGATGCCCTCCTTGTCCTGAATCTTGGACTTGACATTGTCGATAGTGTCGGAAGACTCAACCTCGAGGGTGATGGTCTTGCCGGTTAGGGTCTTGACGAAGATCTGCATGGTGGCGGTGATCTGTCGCGAAAGTGATGTGGATAGATAGTAATCGGACGAGAGAAGGTCTTTGTTATCGCTAGTCTTGAGCGAAAGTAAAGTCTTGGGTGAGAGATGTTTTGGGGAGAAAAGAGGATGAAGTCAGAAAGAGGTGAGAGAGGTTTAAGTACTGAGGGGGAAGGTTTGTTTGATAATCAAGCGGGCGGGCAGGCGAGAGGGGGCGCAGTGACTGGATTACGCTTGCCAGTGACGAACGGCAACGGCAAGGCAGCGTGGCAGACACTGGAACCCAGGAGCGCAGCTTCCGGGGGCGGATGATTCATGAGAGCGAATGACGGTCGCGGCTAGGGAAGGCTCCAGAATCTGGCCAGGCTGCAGAGCGCCACTACAAGTTCTCAGTACTTTATCTTTATGTGACACTGAGGCTTGATATGAGGTACTCGAGACCTGTCACTTATCGCCGTGAAGTGGGTCCAAGGTTCGCTAAAGGCTGAAAGTCAGACTGATGTCAGGAGCGGTGGTTGGATGTGTCTGTTCATTCATGCTCTAGCATCTTCGAGGAGGATCTCGAAGCACTTAGAAATATAAAAGCAAATCTTGTCCTCAAGTTCAAGCAAAGTCTTTATCTGAAGTGCTTACAACAAGCGACAACCACCGACTAACAAGTCAAAGCGTGTCTACCATAGACCGACGCAGTTCTTTATCCATTACCCGTCTCATTCACCATCTCACCGTGATTCACCACGCATCAGCAGATACCCACGGCCTAGCGCTAGGATGCACGAGAGCGGAGTGGCGGAGCCTGGAGTGGGCATGTCGCCACTTTACCCCGGGAAAGACAAAAAGCGATGCTTGTTTGGATGTCTTGAACAGACGCAATTCGACCATCACACATTTGTCTAGAAGAATAGCTAATTTATTCAAGCCTTTTCTGGGAGATCGCAGGTGATCATTCCCCAAAGCTTCAGAGACCAAGCCTTTGGCTCAGGAACCGATGGCGAACGCTCTGGATCAAAACGCCGAGATAACTCAAAGTGGATTTGACAGGATACGGAGTAGGTCTAGCACCACTATCAGAAACGGGAGACTTGATGTACCTGGACGGACACCTCTCTGGCATCAAGAGTTCAGCACTCAATTATCTTGCAGTCAGCGATGCTGAATTTTCACAGCAGAAAATTTGACGACTCCCAGTCCAAGTTCCATATCGAAATGTCCCGGGGGTCACCGACTTCTGCCGCCCGCTGAATCCGGTCTTGTCGGTACTTGCGACGTCATCAGCCAACGATTCTGGCCCGTGAGGACCCTGTCTTGACGACTACCTTGTTCGCATCAACTTCTTGAACTTGCTGCAACACAACGAGGCTGGTAACGTTTCGAGTTTGGATCACGGCAATGCCTTGAATTCGAAGGCATTCATTTCCAGCTATGATTGTCTCGTTGCTTTCATCTGCGAATGATCGCCTCACTGTTTCGATTCGTTATCAAACCTGACAATGAGCTTATCTCAAACAATTATTACTTAACCTGGCGTCTTATCATGACCCCGCCTTTGTGGTGTTGGCAAGGCACCTCGTGAACCACCCAGACCCCCCGATTTCGTGATAGCTCGGCAATGCCTGAGGGTGTCTAATGCTATCGGTCCGCCCCAACAGCCATTGTGTTTCAGTTGATGCTATGGCTGACTATGTTTTTCGCTTTCCCCTCCAGCCGTTGCAAATATGCGTCTGGATTAGGAAGTTTCTTAGTGTCGAGTGAGACATTGTCTCAAAGCTTCTGAAGTTGTGACTCCAAACGATTCAAGCAGAACATTAAGGAATGGAGTGGCCTTGAGGGTATTACTTATGATAAATGTCCCAGGTTTTGCCTCCCCTTGAGTGGCCCCTAACATTAGTTATTTGACCGTTCAGACATATTATGGTCATGCACTGGTCACTTATTCACAATTTCCGTTCAGTACAGACTGAAGTTTTAAGGGGTTTAAAATTCCGTTCGATATACTTGTGGCAGCTTTGTAGCACTTGCCAAGCATAGAGCCTTTTTTGTAACTATCCAATATCCCTTTGACAAACTGCTAAAGTAAAAAACACGATTCGCTCTGCTCTTCATCGTCGACTTCGCACTCTGCTTGCCGCGAGTCCAGCCCACTTGAGCTCACCAACGCCCTCCAAAGAGACTGTAAATCACACACACCTCCCATATAGGCTCATCAGCCATGCGAATTCTTTCATTCCTCAAATGCCACATCGTCAAACATGATCCCGTAATAACACCACAAAATGGGTGAGGTTCGCTATCATCTGTATGGTACGGTCGTTCTTCTCTTTCTCCAAGACTTTAAAACAATAAAACAATAAAATATGATAAAAAGAACTAAAACGCTCTGTCTTCTTCAGTCATACAATCATAGAAGAAAGTCATAAGAAGGTCATAACACATTTTCCCGTGTCAGGTAGCTTCGTGTTGTCGGGCGGTGACCAGCCGTGATAGAATGTTAGAGTCATGTTCGTATGCTCAAAAAGGACAAATCTGGGGTCGCTGTTGACCAAGATTGAAAAGGCCTTGTCAACGCTTTCGCTGTGATAAAACAAATGCAACAAAGGAAAAGAGGGCTCCTATAGGGCCCCGTCATATGTTTTGACAGTGTCATAGCATCGTGATTTGAGTAGCAGTATCTTAGTTGGCTCGGATAACAAGCTTTGAGAGGAACTTGTTGGACAGGGAGTCGAAGTCGTAGCGGTCAAACTTTGACTCCTTGCGGGTACGAAGATAAGCCTCTGTGATGGTCGTTAGTGCGAGATATAAGAACAATACTGTCAAGGTGTACCTACCGTGCTTGATGACGTGCTGTCTCACTTCAGTCATGGCCTCGCAGACCGAGGTGTTGTTGTGGAGGAGGTGGCCATGCTTGCGTGTGTCCCAGTCGGTGAAGGCAGGGAGCTTCTGGGAGATGGCGTGGAAAAGACCCACAATCACACCAACAGGTGTTGTCTCCATGTCAAGGCAGAACTTGTTGACGGCAACAGGGTCGGGGACTCGGTAGTGGCAATCGAACTGCATCTCCTCCCAGACAGCAAGGAGGATGGAGGCAATCATGAAGATGGTAGGCCAGTTCTTCATCTTCTCACCACTGTAGACGCCAGAGTAAAGGGCAGAGAGCTCCTCGAGGATATCCTTCTGCAACTCACGCCACATATCGGCGAGGGCACACTTGATCTGGAAGTTGATCATGACAGGGGCAACAGTACGACCGTAGTACTTGGAGTCCTCGTCGTCGATCTGACCATCGAGGTCAACCTCGGATCCCTGGTTCTCAACCATGGTGATGTGCATGGTGAGGTTGTAGGCAAGGACCAGCTTAAGCGACTTTCGGATAACAGGCATCTTCTCCTTGACATAGTAGCGGTGAGCGGTCTTAAGAATCTCAGTGATAAAAGGAGTACCCTCGAAATGGTCGTCAATGAAGTCTTCGAAAGGACCATCAATGTGCTTGTCAAGATACTCAGAGAGTGCATCAAGACGAATACCTTCGGCACCGACGTCAAGCTTCTCAGTGCGGGTCTCGAAGTCAATAGGCTCCTGGTCGGTGAGTGTGGACTCGACCCAGTCAACCGAGAAGCAGCTGTCGTCGGCAACAAAGACCTCGCGAACCATAACGGGGAGCGCGAAACCGTATCCGTGGGTGATCCACATAAGGGTCTCCTTCTGGGCGAAACCCTTGACATTGTAGACTGAGACACCACGGTCCATATGTCGCTCGTAGTCGGCCTTCCAGTCCTTCATGAAGTAACCAATATCCTTGATGTCGATACGAGTGCAAGGAACCTGCCAGAGTCGGGCGTGAGAAGGCTGGCAACCAGCACAGGGCTCGCCCTTATCGCAAGTCTTCTTGAGGAATTTGCATCGGAGACAAGCTCGCAATTTTCTGATCTCACTAGCCTGCTTTCTCTGCTCAGGTAGAAGAGGTCCCTTTCTGCGGCCAACCTTCTTCTCAACGGTACCATCCTTCTTGCCGTTGGAAATACGTCGAACAACATTCTTAGTGGTGCTCTTAGCAATGGGGCTCTTACGAGGACCCGAGTTTCGGCGGTTAGTGCTGCTGGAAGATGGGGAGACAGATCCGGCACCACTGCCGGGGCTATGACGGCTCGAAGAGGGTTCAGACTTGATGGGGACAGTGGCGACAGCGGTGGCAGCGACAGTGGTGGTAGCAACAGGCTCATGGGTATGTGTGTGAGTGTGAGTGTGGTTGTGAGCGTGGCCATCGTTGCTGAAGCAGTTGCGGTGGTTACCAGCATCGACATAGCCATCAGACTCGGGAGAGAATGGAGAGTAGGGGAAAGGCGCAATCTCCTCAAAGCTTCCGAACTCCATGGAATTGGCGCCGTCGGATGAATCGGAATTGGTTCTCAAGTGAAGAGTCTGGGAAGGGTTGAAGATAGCAGCGCCCTGCGCGTGAGCTTGTTGGAACTGATCGAAGTTGGGCTGATTCCAATCCACCATGGCCCAGCCCTCGCCTGAGGATGAAGGAAGAGACAATACCTCGAGGTATGTGCCAGTAGGAGAGTTGCTTCCGACGCTATCAAGACGAGGTAATCCATCCATCTGCAGAGTATTCTGGAATTCCTGCCAGTCCCCCATTCCGGTGTTGGGCCACACGGCTTGTGTGTGGTCGTCCATTGGCAGTCCATTGAATGTCGATTCGAGGAGATTGGCTTGAAGAGCTGCCTGCGTAGTCGCGGGAAGATAATCCAGGGGGTTGGTCGGCTGGAAGTTTGCAGGGAAGGCATTGAAGCTCATGAGGGCAGCATCTTGGATGAACTGTGTCATATCAGTAGCAGCGAGGTGCTGCTGTTGCTGCTGCTGTTGCTGAAGGGCCCAATCCGTCAAGGGGTTCACACTTTGCTGAAAAGGTGATTGTTGTAACGGCGAGTGCTGGCTATGAGGACTGGCGGATTGAGATGGAGGAGAGGACTGGTGCTCCTCCGGGCTCATCGAGGCATAGCCGTGAGAGTTGTTGGAAGACATATCGAGGGGAACAGCCCAGTGCCGGGCGTCCTGGGGCATGATGTTTGAAGCAGCCGAAGGACTCGAATGGGTCGTGGCAGTCGAGTATGTTTGGTAAGCAGCGCGATTTCGAGTATCGAAGGTCGTCAAGTCGAGATAGGCATCACCCCCGCCGTTGTTGAAGTCGTAAGTCATTCTGGGCAAAAAACAGAAGGGAAGCGGAGTAGGAAAAGGCGGATGATCGATAATATTGTAGGAACTGAGCGGACGACACCGCTCTTTCGTGAAGTCCCTTGTTGAGGTGAAGGAAGGAGGTCTGAGGTTTTGGAGCAGCTGGAGAAGGAGAGGGACTGCTGGAGAAGGCTCAACGGCGGGTAGATCATGGGTTAGTCTCGCTGCTGTGGGCGGTTTGTCGATGGGGGAAGAAGCGGTGAAGCCGTCGGGACATGTAGCCAATGGCCAGGCCACCTGAGATGGAGGCGCCCACCCACTAGAGTGGCCGCTACATAAGCCTATCCGCTGGCGGCGTCCGCTCCAGTGAAGAGCACACGACCCGCTATGGATTGCATGGATCCCGCCTAGCACCTCACAGGCTCACACCCCGGGAACCCTTGGGTTACTGTACTGGCTGTTCTGCTGCAACCGTCCTGCGCCTCTTCTGGGGTGTTGGACATTGACCAATTGTGGAAGTGGGATCGATGGCATGACAGAACCTGGTTCATCTGTTAAGGATTCCTCGTTGGCGCCATGTAAACACAAACAGGTTTACCCCGAGCAGAGTCTAGCCAACCACCTTGGTAGCCGCGGCCGCCGCCATCGCTCCGAAGCCATGATCCAAGGTTTCGGTTGACAGAAAGTCAGTCTGTAATCTGAAGTCAGTGGTTATGCTGTCGATTACTGTCTATACCACCCTGGGCTCTACCACATGTCGCCCTGCGACTCAGCGATCACCAGCCATAGCAACATCAATTCCCTCATGGTGTAACATGAATTCTGCCTCCTCACCAGACCCCGATCCAGTCGAAACTCGATAGGCTTCCCATGAATCAAGAGCTCGACCTATCGCCAGTGGTCAAGGCCCTAGTCAGGACCCAAAGGGCCCATAATCCAGCCATTTCCCCCCACAGGGATAGTAGCTTATAGGCCATGGTATACTATTCTTCACTTGGCTGCCCGCTTGTCAGAGAATCACGATACGTAACGGGTCTGTTGTGCCAGCAGATCCATTGTGGCCATAAATCGTGCATAAAATCCAGGTACCCAGTTGTCTATGTTCCTGAGAGGGTGACTGGTCTACGATTCTAGTTGATAGATGCGAATTTTCTAATATCGAAAGCACCCGAGCTCTCTGTGATCTCTTTGATCCAAAGATGAGGCTGTTTAGTCAATGTCGTGATAAGATTCAGATCTGCTTGACTTGCGCCATCTTATTTCTCTAGTCCCAACCTTGTGTGAATTGAGGCCACCCCACCGAGGCCCTTCAAGTGTCAAAAAAGGGCCCGGACCGGATACCATACAGTGCATTTAGCACTTCAGAAGCTCTATTCCGACCGAGTTTGGCGGGGGTACAGTGTGTTGTCAGACTGTCCACAAGCTCGAATCTGTCTTCCTTTGCCTTCCCACCAGCTCACCTTGCAGCGAAGCATCGTTACAGCACAGCGTTGGTGGTTGCATTGCTGCACTGCAAGCAAATGGATTTATCGTGGCAATGACGAGATAAGCACCAGTAGGATTCGCATATCACGAAATGCCCATCCGGCCAATCCCCTTCACTTCATGTCCTCTGCATTGCACGTCGTGCATCTCGATACTCCACCGTCTGCTACTATGTGGTGCAGTTGCAGTTCTGCTATAGCCTATCTGGACAATACAGCAGAACTCGCCGCTCGCGCTCGCCCACTCCGAGATCAAGTGAAATCTGAAGACATCGCCGAGCTCTGCAGGTCATTCTCGAACTGTATAGGTTGGGCAGCACGGCGGTAAGCCACATGCTGATGGTAACACAACCATGGCGGCATGGCCCTTTCGAAATGTCTCAAGGCTTGGAATGCTGCACCATAATCCTGCACGTGCGATGGTTTTTGACTTGCTTTGTACCCCCGGTCCTAAGGTATGAGTTGTACGGTCCGAGCCATGTCACCCATTACACTGTCTGAGTGAGGAGTCTCGGGATTTTGACCAAAAGAATGAAGAAGAGAATCCGCAATGGCTTGACAGACGAAGAAAGTTGCCACAAAGCATCGGATGATCATTTGGACGGTAAAACTCCAAGATGGATCATCTTCAGCCATCTCACCAACCATCAAAATTTTAGCAATCTAGGCAATGGACCGAGAGCCATTGAATGCTTCACAACCCTTGCCATGGACATGGCCTCACTGTTTACAAGAGGACGAGTCTAGCGCCAGCTTCGCCGAAACACTAACCCTTCAAGACTAAGACCCGGACTCCACCTCAGGGTCTCACAAGGGCTGGCTGGTTAGTTAAGCCGTCGATCCCCTCAAACACCCCATCCGCTTGGCTGTCTGGTGTGCTCGTGATTGCCAGCGAACACGTCCAGGATCAGTGCAGAAACATATCCATTCAGGCCATCACGGCCAATAGATAACCGGTATTTAGCAGAATCGGTTTATGATGCTCTCGGAAGATGCACGATATTTCCCGCGAACCTGAGTTAATGCGGCAAATCGTTCGTCAGCTTTTCAGTTCCCATTCAACCTCGTGGTTCGTCGTTTATTTGCGGATATCTAGCTGA
This sequence comes from Fusarium proliferatum ET1, assembly GCF_900067095.1. Classification (NCBI taxonomy): domain Eukaryota; kingdom Fungi; phylum Ascomycota; class Sordariomycetes; order Hypocreales; family Nectriaceae; genus Fusarium; species Fusarium proliferatum. The sequence continues at coordinate 2,244,683 of NW_022194795.1, read as the reverse complement.
TGTGGTTGATCACCATGAAGGGCGTCCATAGTTGTCCATTGATTTCTAGGCATGTTGCTTCCACATGCAATGCCTGGCTGGGCTGATGAAGTCGCTGTAATTGAGATGAGAATGCGTAATTGATGCTGGGTACAGCTCCATTGATGTTGATATTTCGCTCATTAGGCTTTCAATAGTGGTTGACGCATACCATACGTGCTTCCTCAACTGACCAGGCTACCCCAGGCTTGCATTGGCGAAGGCATAACATCACAATACTGAAAGCAGAGAATCGTCAATCGTCGATCCAGTAAGCAATTGCATTGATAGCAAACAAGATCAGAAGCCTTGCAAGCCTTGGTTCCTATTTAGTGTCTTGACTAGTAAATTCTGCACGACAAGTATGTAAAGCATCAGGGCGAGCGAGAAGTCCACTTCAGGCTATCAGCGATCTTGATCTAGCCTGGCCACTCCCGCGTTAGGCGTGCATACATAGATATATCGATGATGGAGGCGACGAGGAATTGCCGATGATACAAGTGTAACAGGGCAGTGCACAGCCTAATGTTGTGTCTTCTCAGCCACGTAAAGAACGCTGGCCAGCCTCTCCGGAGTAATGAAGCAAAGACCATATGGTGTCTCTGTGTAATGTTTCTCAAGCTTGGCAGTAGCACGAGGCTTCAAGACATGGCGCACTGTCTTCTCTGCGACCTGCGGCCAGACCGCAACCCACGCTACCACGTTCATGCTGGGAGGTGGGCAGTGATGTCAGAAGCTCCCTCGAGAGAGCGGGATGAGACAATATCTAACACTAACACACTGAGATTCCGAATCTCATCAAGTCGAAGGAATGTAAGCTGACATGCTCCGTATCAACCTCTGACTTCCCCCTGATACAGCTTCTGATGTGTTGACCGCATCCGATGCTACAACCAGGGTTCTCTTCAATACCCTGGCTATTCTCCGTGTGCACGTCTCATATTGTGGTAGTGCCCCCTTTGGTACCTCTCTATAATAAGTTTAGTCCCAGATGGATCTACGGCCTTATTCACGGAGAATCGATGATGCGTGGTCTAGCGACGGCGTCTCTGAGAATTCATGCGGATTAACTAGTTTTGTCTCTCAACAGAATAGCACGAGTCAGGATGTTTGAGAATAAGGCGCGCGCCAACACTTAATCGGCTCATCCAATGATCAAGGTTCATGTTGATTAAAAGACTCTGCAGGACCGAACAGGTTATCAAGGCAAATGGCATGTTGTCCACGATTGGTCTGGCCAAGGCTATGGGTTGATAGATGTAGCCATAGTTGGTAGTTGTCCGTAGTAGCCGCATCGTATCTCCCGGTAGTTCCACAGTTGATGGATTCGTTGCGCCGGCTATTGGCAACTCTGTTGCCATCAGACCATTTTTGACGCAGGGGTAGATTTCGACGCTCATCAGAGCAGGGAACAATCTTCGGCGGTGAAGATTTTAACCAAACACTAAGGAAGAAACGACTCCATTCCTCGATCCGGATTCTAATTAAGGAGGCTTCAATCAATACTGCCACTTATCGTGTTGTCTCTCTGTCTTTGACCTTTGATCTGGCTGGCCAAGAATATGGAGATCGGCCCCCGACACTCCGCTTCACCTCCACAACATCTCCGAGCCGATCACTCCCCGCCATGGGCCGTGGGGACGCAAGGAACGCGGAATTCCTAATTAATCCCCCCTCTGTAACGTCTGGTCTCATCTTCGTGGCCCATAGACCATCGTGCGTACTTGCGCACTATCAAAATGTCGTGGCCACGTCGATCTGTCGTATAGTTACTAAGTTACGAGGGGCTGAGTTTGTGTTCACTTACGCCGGCTAAGGATCAATCCGGTGCAGCCTGTATTAGTGGCCATAAACTGGTCACGCAGCCGTGAGAAATGAAATCAAAAAGACAAACTATCACCATCCTTCATTCCTGAGGCTAACAACCGAGATTTGTGCCAAGTATCTCACATCACGGAGATGGTTTCTCGTACGCAGAACGTCAAGTTTGTCCTTAATTTGTAACCGTTATACGAGAAATACTGAGTAGTCTCACTCGTGCTACTCGATCAATGCTTATGTCGTCAGATTCTGCAGTTACACTCAAGATCACCAGTTGTCTTGTAAGGTGGCCGTTAGTCACCTCAACTGTTGATTGACAGCTCACAACTGCTCCACCTCAAGATAGAATATCTCCTTACTACACTATCAACCTCTTCATCGTGGTGTTACAATCTGCATAGTATCGGCTTTCATTCATCAAGTTGGATGACATTCTGCAGGTAAACCCAAGGCACCTTGGCTGCTGTCTCATTGCCTTTGGGCACCTCTGCAGCTGTTCACCTAGGATGATAGGCTAAGCCCCACGCATGCATGTATATGATGTAGAGCCAGATTATGTAGCTAATAATGGTTCTTTGGAGACATATGCATGTATGTGTTGTTACATGCATCTTGGTCTGGAACCTTCCAACCACTTGATGTTTGGCAGAGCAGTTTGCTCGAGAGTCCGAAGTCGTCGAAAGACTGTGACTCATATTTGGTTTGCTATGAAGTTGACGCATTCCCTCCCATCAACTACCTGCCTCTGAGTGGCTTGACTCTCATGGTATGAGGCGCAGATATGTAATTATTAGGAACCACGCTGATGGCATCATGTCAAGGTGTATTATTCACCCGATGCTCACTACAGCCGGAGCAGGACCCATCGATTTCAGGTCTATATCATTGCTCCGTCTAATCTACACAATACCTCGACTGAGGACAAGTGGTTTTGTTGCCGAGTTTCACTATGTTTGTAACATGTCACTCAAAACATACTCGAGTCGTGTCACTGTGATGTTTGCTACTAAGTCTTCTAAGAGAAGTTCCAGTTACAGAACGTATAGTTTCTATACATTTCTTCACAATTAAACGTTACCCGCAAACACATAGTATAGCAGCCCGTATAGTAGTATACATGTCGTAAATAATAAACTTAGAAGACTCGCACTATTGCCAATATACATTTACATCGCAGTACACTATACCAGCAACTATCGCCGAATATTGGGGGGAATAGGTCCTTGAGACGTGCAAACTGGTATCTTGAAACGGCCACAACCATTAAGCGTTGCAATTCATCGTTCTGACGGCCAAAAGAGAGAGAGTTGTTTGCAAACTCCAGGTTACAACAGATTGCCACATACCTAGATCATGTTGCTTCACCATAGACCTTTTGGTATCGCAGGTTCAAGTTAGATGATAGGCAAGTACATATTCAGTGATCATATAGCATACCCCTAAACTTGTTAGTTTCACATTTCTCGATTTATGTCTTCTTACAAGAGGGGAACAGAAACATGCGAGTGCTAGATATATTAACTGTCTTTTACGTCATAAAAGGATCGCCACGCAAATAAGTCATGTTAAAGTCGTACAATATCTAGGTCACCTGTTTCCCAGATTAGGTTTGTATTCACTGACGAGTTGTTCAGAAACAGACATTTGAAATCATAAATTGAATCGTTTACCATTAACATCAACTATGGGTATATAAACGCAACCGGATGGAAACAACAAACCTGCTGGCTGATCATGAAAAACAGTGAGACTTTTGAGAACCTTCAGCGTGCAAGGCCGGCAACTGATTGACATGAGTATATCAGAGACATGTTAGGAGAGGGAGAAAATATTAGCCCTACAGGACTTTGAGGATCCTGTAATCATCAGCCAGGACAGATCAAGAAATGTGTTAACAAATCTCAAAGTAGGCAAGAAACCTCAGTTGAGGTCTTTGTTAAGGTTGTTCTAGCTCTGTCCTTATGTAGGACTCTTACTGTCCCAAGATTCGGCGCACGCCATAGCATTGATGTGCATGCTCAGCGAATCCTTCTGTGGACCATAGACGAGTCAGCAGCGCAAGCAGAGGTCGATAAGGCCCAACATCCGCAGGCACAAGCTCGGAAAGCGTACTCTGAGGAAGCACACCTTGCATGTAGTGGCTATAAGTGACAAGGCATCCCTGGCACAGAACACCTTTATCAGTGCCAGCATCTGAGACGGATGGGAAACGGATGGAAGCCATTCCGCCAAAGTCATCCTCTACAACCTCGGCCTTTCTGGGTAGTCTTGAGAGATCACAGCCTGGAGGATCTAAAGGAGCCTCATGAAAGTGCCTGAATATTGCAGCATCCTTCATGGACGTTCTCCCGGGACGATATGTTGGCCTCAGTCTGGCCAGCTTCTCTGACGAGCCATGGATCTCTAGGGCAAGCTCCTTTGCTTGCTTGACGCTGACAAGGCGCTCAGCCTGCTTATGCACGAATTGGAACCTCAGACCAAAGGTGCCAGGAACACTGTGCATAACAGGAATTCGTTGGAGATCATGGTCAGTGAGACCAAAGCACTCCTTCGCCATAGCCAGAGACGTCATCCGGAGAGCCTGGTTCTCATAGAGACACTCAAAACAAACCCTCTCACAGGTTGGCAGGAAGAGGAACCCCCCAAAAGCGAGACACGAGACACATCTGATCTGCCGGAGAGCAGAATGAAGTAAGGTAGCAGGATGGTAGCTTAAAAGATGAGTCTGTCCCAAGACAGCCAAAGCCTCGGGAGCATGTTGGACCGTCTCCCAATACACCGGCAGGTCCTCGATCACATCCTTTCCTAGAAGAGAAACCCGCGACAGGCGGGACAGAGACTGGAAGTCGAGGAGATCAAGCACAGACAATAGAAGCTCTGCGGGGAGACAATCCAATTGGCCTAGAGAGGAAGCCTGGAGTCGTGGCTGGTTGGAGATGGATGTAGTGGATGGGAGCAATCGATTCCGGTTGGGTACACAGCGAATCATGCCCTTAAACTCTGATTCCTCGGTACGGGTGAACTGTTGGAGGACGTTGCAGTGTGTAGCCATGGCGTGTTTCTTAAATAAAATGTGTGAGAGTGTAGTCAAGTTATACGACAAGGTTTGAGATCTTTCCGCACAGTGACGCAGAGAAGAACAAGAAATTATAGAAGGACACTAGCTTAGTAGACGAATGGACGACACTAGACTTATAGGTTAGAAGAAGGGAAGAGCGGTAAAATAGTTGCACGAGTGAGTGCTCTTGGACCTCTCGAGAAAGGCCGAGGTTACAGGCTGTTTAGAGACTGACTCAGCAGAGTGAACCGCTTAGATTCCAGGGTTTAACACAGAAAAAGCAAACCTGGAGTCTAGGGATATTGCTTGGACTGGACGGATACGCACAGCTGGTGGGTTTTCCCTGCATGAGCATCAATTAAGCGCGGGGTCCGATGTGGTGTTGGGGGCACTAAAATAAGTGAGGCTCTGAGCTTTGATGGAGTATAAATCCGATTTTCTGCAACCTCACAGCTACCAAGCTGTTAGATACAGCTAGCGCTATAACCTATACTCTAGTTCTTTTCCTTTCTAGCTCTCATACTCAATGCATCTGTTGATCGTCTTCATGACCAGACACCATGAGCCGTCCACTCCAAGGTCCTTGTCTCGGCTATGTACCATGGATGATATCGTGCATATGCCCCGGACCGGTTTGACAAGCCGGTCTTTGAGTTCCGGTCATGTCCCCACCGGGAAATGTCTAGGCTAAGCTTACATGGGTGCATATTGGAGCAAGATGCCATGCCATGCAACTGTACCAGAATATCTCGTGGTGTTTTGTCCCCGCGGAATTCCAGAGTTTTGAAGGACGTTATCGGTTTATCAAATAAGATGGTTTGATCTCCGCCTTAATATAATATATTCCGCAGTATATGTACTTCCTCGGATCGGCCCTTTGTTATGCTAGAGTGACATGACATTAGATGTCGGCAAACCAACCGGCTTATACAGTTGGTCCTGGAGACCTGCACAACGCATCCATATGCTGATATATGTTTACAATATAGAATTACTAAACGAGGTAAGGTTATCAACCGGACTCGTAGGTGACACTGTCCCAGGCTTGTTATGTGCTACTCAGTTATTGGACCGATTCGACAAGTCATGATACCATTGTTCTTCAACTACTCATACCCATACCTATTCCTCAACACGGCTCTGGCTCTCGCGACTCTACGTCTTTTTTATACCAGCTCACAACCACCAACACATCAAGTAGACAACTCCATCACAACACCAAATGGTCAATCATATCTCCTTCCATTAATTGATCGATCTTCATTAGCGCCCCCACCTGCCAAAGACAAATAAGTTGGGGGTTGGCTCGGTTCGGACCAAGCTTCGGTCGAGAACTCGGATTTTCGAAGGTCATTGCTCGCTCGACTCATTCAACTTCCGCGAGTAGCGTCGGACTTTCTTTTTCGTATGTCTCTCAATACTTGGGATCTGCGCGTCCCGTCTTTGTCTCACCTTTGTTGGGATAGTTAATCCAGTCAAGTTCTCGTAAATGTGCAAATGATCACGTCCTGCTGCAAAAGCTACGGTAGTGTGAGACTGAGCCGTCTAAAACCGAACAACTCTTGCACGACTAGTCAACTAGCGCAACAATATCTTTGTGTTGAATGTGTTAATATTTCTTCTCTCTGGGACTTACAGGCCAAATTAACCGGAAACTTATATCCGCCTTAACGTATAAGTTCTAATGCCCTAGCTTCGGTACTTGAGAGCCATGCTCGATCGATGCAAAAATTGCTTCTAGAAAACCTGCTAACAAGAATTTTCTGGCTGTTTCGGACCGATACATGTGGCGTGCAATGGTTTGACGGTGGCCGAGGACAGGCTGTCGATGTTCTGGCTACGAACTGCTGTTTCTACTCCCTTCTTGCACGTTCAAATGTGGCTGTTGCGTGTTAGAGGCGTTTTGGGTTTGCGCGTCTCATGTTGTGTCTGGTCTCCTCGGCTTATACCCCAGGTCTCTCACTGGCTTACAAAACACCAAGAATTGGCAAGTCCTACAGGTTTGGTATCGATATAAACTATTATGGTTATATCAAATGTGATTTTATCATATTTTCTCACCCTGTTTGCCTATTGAAGAATACTCTGCACAATCACTTGGTATATGAAAGGTTCTGTTCAGCGTTATGTGTATCATTTTGCCTTGGCATCGTTCGTAAATACCACCAATACACACCAGTGTTTCCAAGGTCAATTTGCTTAGCCGCTGGTTAAAGTTAGATACCCTGAGCTTGACAGCGAGTCTTTAGTTCTTAACTGAATCTCAGAAACTTTAGACTAATGGGTCAGGTTCCCAACGACGACTGAACATCGCCAAACTACTTACAACATACCGAGACTAGAAGTATAAGAAAGTCTTAAACAAGTATCTACGAGTTTGTCTAAGTAATACGACTTAGTGTTTAGAAACACCATGTTTTATTGACTCCCTCCTTGCCCACATACAAAGTGAAGGTATGAGAATTCAGTTCCATAACCAATGAAAGATCTGAATCCATCTGGTGGCTTTTAAAAAAAAAAAAACAATAACGTTGGTTTTCCTCAGCATATCTACCTATGTCGCGAGAGAAACTCGTCCTCTGCGTGTAAGTGACAAAAAAGAAATGTTGATAACTCCCTACAACTTCCTACTGAAACCCATTATAATGTATCCAAGTATACCATCAGATTTTGCAATGCAACCACAGACTGATATTTTTCCCGTGACAGTCTCCTGAGATTGTTCTTATTGGATTGAAAAACAACCTCCCAATTCTTCACATTCAGCCTGTCTGAATGCACAAGACTGTAGGGTAAGTATATATACATAACATCAAGTGACCAGGCAACATGGCCGTTCTACAGGCTGTTATTTTCCAACTTGTTCTTAATTTTCTGTGCTCAATGTCTCTCCTGCCGGGTTTCTTCCTTTGTGGTGTTAGAAAGTATCTAGAGCCGTGGTGGTTAGATCGTACGGTTTGTGCCTCTTCAACTATACCGTTGACGTTTCTTGAAGTTAAACAAGTCACGCACTACCTGCAGCACCACAGTCCAGCCAACTCTGCGTCGGCCATTATCAGATCCAAGCTCAAGATAATGGGAATTCCAACATTAAAACCAACACAAACTTGAGGGAATCGACCTCATGACACGACCTGTCGTTGGTACTAAAGTAACCAACAAAGGGAACGCCCCGCCAAACGCATATTCTTATTGGGCAGAGGAACGAAATCGTCCACTTGAACCCAATTTGTGGGGTTAAGATGGATTGCGAGATACCATGGCTTGGAGAACAATATCAGCCGGACTTCTCATTGTTAAAGCAGCGCAAATAAGGCGACGGGACATGATATAAATATTGGTTCATAAACTGAGTGAGTTATGAGAGCCCGTTCTCGCCTCACACGCCCTCGACCTCGCGTTTTATTTCCACGCAGCAACAGCAATACTGTCACCAGCAATATCAGATCAAACACAAGAATGGCTTCAGCTGCAACAGCGCCACAGCCCGATGCTGAACTCTCCATACCGCCTCTCTTCACTACTGAACCTCTCATCCGCGATAGCCTACCCACGGAGTCATCGCGTGTCCAGGATGCAACGATAGACGAAGTCCTACCTTTTCTTCAAGGCGAAGAATTCGACTACTGCAACTCCCACGGCCTGCCCCATCTGGACCGTCGCCTCCATGTAAAGTTTTTGCATAAGCAACTGGGAAAACTGCCCGCTGCTTTCACATCCGCCGACCCCAGTCGGCCCTGGTTCTTCTACTGGTGTCTGTCTGCTCTTGTTCTCCTAGGAGAGGATGTCACGGAGTACCGTCAGAGACTTGTCGATACCGTCCGACCTATGCAGAATCAAGATGGAGGCTTCGCCGGCGGATTCGGACATACCTCGCATCTCGCCACCTCCTATGCAACCGTACTGTCGCTGGCCCTGGTCGGCGGTGAAGACGCCTACGAGGTCATCGACCGTCGAGCAATGTGGAGATGGCTATGCTCACTCAAGCAGCCCGATGGAGGGTTCCAGATGGCACTCGGCGGCGAGGAGGACGTCAGGTATGTGCATGCTGTACCACTGCACCTTGATACTCTTCTTTGCAGCGCGGCGATCAAGGCCCGCAGTTCCCCATCGGTCTCATGCCGTGAACCCTAAGGACGCATCTACAATCACTTCCTTCTAACAAAGTTGTAGGGGGGCTTACTGCGCGGCCGTCATCATATCGTTACTCAATCTACCTCTTGAGCTATCACAGGACTCTCCTGCACGATCCGCTGGCCACACTGGCCTATTCACTGGGCTTGCAGACTATGTACACCGATGTAAGTGACGCACGAATCCCCAAAGCAACGATTCCGCCTCTGATCATCCACCGTAAAGGCCAAACGCACGAGGGAGGCGTGTCGGCAAAGCCGGGCATCGAAGCACATGGTGCATATGCCTTTTGCGCTCTCGGATGCCTCTCGATTCTTGATTCTCCACATCGTTCCATTCTGAGGTATGCTTCTCCCTTTGTCTAACCACTCATGTCGTGACATGGAAGCGGTGCATCGCATGCTAACCTTGTCTTGATGTTTCTGTTCTGTAGGCATCTCAATGTTCCACTGCTTATCTCTTGGCTGTCTTCGCGACAGTACGCCCCGGAGGGTGGCTTCTCAGGTCGTACCAATAAACTAGTCGACGGTTGCTACAGTCACTGGGTCGGAGGATGCTGGCCCCTCATCGAGGCTGCACTCAACGGACCCGGGTCCGGCCCTGGAGGGGAAGAGGCCAGTTCAGGCGACCACGCGCTACCTGCGGCCAAGGGTAGCCTTTTCAGCCGTGACGGTTTGATCCGCTACATCCTTTGTTGCTGTCAAGACCAGTCTAAGCGGGGTGGTCTGAGAGACAAACCGAGCAAGTATGCAACTTGGTGGCCCTCCATCTAGAATTTCTGAATGAGCGCTGACTCGAGCCCAACAACAGGTATTCCGACGCCTACCACACATGCTATGTACTTTCTGGCTTGAGCGCAGCGCAGCACAAGTGGAACTTGGATGTTGCTCGACCTCACGAGGCAGATGTGACAGGCGACTCGTGGTCTGTGACACCGTCTATGGATGGCGAACAGATCTTTGATGAGGAGGATCGAGTTGCTACCGTGCATCCCGTCTACGTTATTCCGCAGCATAAAGTGGAGGCTATGCAGAGTTACTTTTCGTCCAAATATGGCTTCTAGATCAAGCAGCACTTCGTGTAGTGCAGGATGGGGCTTGGAAACCATGAGAAAAGAGAGTCCATGCAGCTGAGACATGTCACTTTTCAATGTACTTTGGGGATATTGTGAGGGAGTATACATGAAATACCGAGGATTGATGCATTGCTTGCTTGGGCACACAGATCTACCAACTCTGTGGTGATCTATCCTAGACAGAGACACATATTTTGGTAGCCAAAGCACGACATGGAACCTGCGTCGTCGAGGTTGAACAAACTGGGCTTATCCATCTTGGATCAGAGATACAGCACACGAACAAACATGGACCGCAGTGCATGCATGAATCAGAGTCAGAATCAGTGGATTCGCGGGGGGGTCTTCAGCTTCTTCACACACAAGCCGACTTTGATGGTGCCATGTCGTGTCGTCAACAGGCATGACAGAGTAACAGTGCAGCTAACATGCATTTCGATCAAACAACCAAGGCTGTATGTCTAGCTGAGTCATATACTTCTGGGACATTGAGTGCTTGAACTTCAGCTCCACTGTAACTTGATCCTGTAATACTAATTACAGAAAACCGTATTGAATTGAGACCTGCATGACAAATCGAGACCAATTTCTATAAGAGATGTGTTCTGAAAGAATAGAATAGGGTTCAACTTGGAATTCGGGATAATATTAACTACTAAGGTAGTTGGTTCCTACCGAGCCCAAAATTTAACTGTCTTCTACTGTGAGGAGGTCAATAATGAACTGTGCCTCTTTCTCTAATATGGCTTTCTCACCAAAGACACTCTCTCTTGAAACCCGCAATTGAATCCTTAAAAGACTCTTCTGCGGATTTATTCAAAAAGCTGCTTCCAAGTTACGCTTTGTGAAAGCCAGATCGGCACAAACTTACCGCGATATCAAAGATGGCAACATTGCACAAAAGGGAGAACGTTCAACCATCTTGTCCTCATCATCAGCGATTTAGCCACTTACAAGCGAGCAGTATGAAAGCGTGGATCGGATTGATTCGATTGTTTTTATTTGTCTGCGCATCAGGACGAAACCCCATCGTCTTGAGTGTGAAGTCATTACATAAAGGACTCATATGCTCACTTAAAGTCTAGCCTTGTCTACTTAAACGAACCAAAGGGCCATCCTATCATCCGCCAATGCCATGTGATAAGTTCCTTGCTTCCTTCTAGAACCAAGTGTCCACCCTCCATGTGAATACAAGCACTTTCATCAAAACTTGGGACTTGAGGCTGGCCAAACATTCATTCGTTACAAATGAACAAATTTCCCATAAAGTAGCATAGTACAAGCTACGTCATGTTGATGATATTGAAGCTGTGGGAGCTGTCCACGCTGAACAGTCTGCACTCCATATATCAACGACAACCAAGAGTCGTCAGCTTCCAGCTGATGGCGATAAGAAACGTCAGACAAAAAAGAAGCCTCTGCATTACCTTCAATTCAAGTTCAGATCTTCCATTACATCGAAGTGATCTTACAATCATGGCTGAGCCAGTGTCACTGCATTCTCGATATCAAGTCGTCATCTGCCACCTGGAACAAAACTGGCCAGTATGGACTTCTAGATCTCACAGTCAGACGTCGTGAAATTGAAGTGAGTTCCCTTACTTCTTCTGTCAATATGGTGATACAAGTGGCAACTGACATTTGAAAGCAGACAAAAACAGAAAACGCAATATTTGGCTTCGCTTTGAGAACCGCTAAGAGCGTATATTGCATCACGTTGGGAACCGATGTTGTGCACTATTCCCTATCATGAACGAGACACATAGACATGATGGTATCGACCTCCGACCTTCACTATATATCTGAGTTAGATTGGAGCTGGCAACGCTCTTCTGCAGTTGAAACCCTCCTACGGATGTCTTCTCGTTTGGGACATGCTGCTCAAACTGAACAAGTCGATCTAGCCCGCCTCGAACACGAGGGGCGTTTCAATAGTTTTCCAGATAGGCAATAGCTTTTACACGATCAGATGGTTACAATTTTGCAAGTCGTGCCATCCTTCGAGACCAGAGTCCTCGGTATCGTCAATCGAAGAGGCCCAAGCACCTTGATCGACCGGCAAGACATAACCGAGCTGGACCCTGCTGAAAACCACGAAGTGTCTTACTGATCATATACGTAATAAGTTGTCTTGTCATCTTACTTGTGGATTGAAGGCCATGAAGAAGGCCCAGGGCCGTCATGGCTACGTGGTGACCGTAGCCACAGAGCTTGAAACCAGGTGCTTATGTAGTTTACGTTAACTAGTTGTGATTCTTGCCGTTGCTATTGGTATCAATTCTTGTGGCGGAGCAATATCTGCACGCTTGTTCCTATCGAGTGGGCCTTTATGAGTAGAAGTTAAGTGTGAATTTCCACACGATTTTTGAGACACCACTGTTCTATGTCTCTAGCATGGAAACCAGATATCTTGGTTGGTAATAAGACAGACCAGGCGCCTGACCACCAGGAATAGTCTCAACTTGCTCTTGCTTACCCGACCTATCTCTTATGGTTGGTTCACTAGCACTAGGTTGACAGCTGTCACGGCGCTCGAAAAGCTTAGCAAGTGAGCACATGTAGAATTACAGGCGTGCTGTTTATTAATGCTCTCCTCTCTACCGTCATCGTCCGTCATGTCAGCAATTCCGAAGTAACTTAGGTACCCCGCCTCTCCCCAATGCTCTTTGTCCGGGAACATGAGGCTGAGGTCGACAAAAAAGGGAATCAATGATATGCGTGGGGCACCCACAACCGTAGCCACATAGGACCAGCAAGCCCTCAAAGTTTTTCTGACGTGGAGATCTCACGATCCAGTCGTAGTTAGCATCCCACGTTTGTTAGGGTTACTACCGGAGTAACAAAGCTATGGGGAGCTACGATGCTCGGTTTGGGAGGATGATATTAGTCTCTTGCTCGTTGCTGCTCCCGACCGCATAGGCGCCGCCGCATGCAACACAACTGGCGATACGCTGGAGGTGACAAAGCTCGCAAAAGTGCAATGCGTCAAGTCCTTTTCGTCGCTGGCGGTTATCAAAGTTTCGGAATTAACTTGTTTGTACAAGAAATTTGGACCCAAACCCAAAACACTCGGAATCTCCATTCATCATGTTCTAGTTGGTTTGGCGGGCAGCATCTTGGGACGTGTCGACATGTTATGGGGTTGCCTGAGACGGTTGACCGGTCACGTCAGAGCTAGCTAGCGGCACCCAAGATAGAAATTCTGGAAGAGTTCGAATTGTCGAATCGTCGTTCGACGTTGAAAAGCTACAACCAAGCTCGCTCCGTCATGGCTCGCGTTTGCATGGGCTCCCTTGTCCCTCCACAAAGCCCACAGAATCTTTCGAGGGACGAGTTTTAGCAACATCCCTGCCACGTCCTGCAGCTTGATATCAGTCCTGCAGATGCTTGGCAGGTCGTTTGTTTACCGTCGAATATGCTTTTGTCGTTAGCTCGGCCCTAGTAAGTAGAGTAACTAAGAAACTGGGCAATGCAGGTGTTGTTGGACCAGATATCCAATACCTGGCATGGTGAAACCGCTGGCTGATTCGCCGCATGTGATTGATAACTTCTTTCAAAATGGATGCACTCGCGACGTTGCTGGGATTTGATATCGGCGCAGATGGAGTGAGAAAGATGGCCACCCCCATGGATACAGTACATCAGCAGGGTGAGATGTCCAAAAGGTACAACGGTACTCTTAATCGACTAGCCTGTGCAGAGAGAGTATGCCGCCATTGGAAGTTGCCTCGAGGTTCCAGTGCAGGACAGTATGTACATACCTACCTACTAACATAGAGTACTCAAGTAATGCAATGTTGTTTTTATCAACAGAACGGCATTGCCAACACATCTATGCATGAGGTTAGTAGGGGCTGACCCCAAACTTGTCTGCACCTGCCTTACCTTGCCTTAGTCTTTGCCTCAACTTTCTTTCTATTGGGGTTCTTCCTGCCATCCATTTCCATACGTTACCCCTCCTGGCGTAGCTAATAAGGCAACTACGGCGTTCGGACGTTCGATGGGCTGCCTTTCCCCCTCTTCGACACGTACGTACGTTGGCTTGCTTCTGCACAGGCCGCACTCTTCCCTCAAGACTCGGTACCTGCTAACTACAGTACCTACCATATGAGTACAGACTTTGGATCGCACTAGAGAACTTGGCTTGTCCAAGGTTAAAGCACAAAGGGAAGAAAAAGTTCTCTCGTCATCCAGTTCTATGTATAGTCTCTAAGTACATGGAAATCAACCAATCCCTCGTCACGCTCATCTTGAAGCCCCGTCTTTATCCCTAAGACATTCGAGCAGAGGCTGTTGCGCATCATCCAATCAGTCTTGGCGCTTTCACCGTTCTTGTCATGTTCGAGCCACAGTAACAAGAGCTCTGTTGCTTTTTCCTACCAGTACGTGCTGCTTGCTGGGAACAGCCCTAACGGCGCCCACACCCACGCCTGTGGATGCATGGCGCAGGGCATGGTTAGCAGGGGTGGAAGGGTCTGAGGGAGCAGTGTCGTTGAACATCTGGGCCAGCCACTGACTGTACTGTTCATGCACGTCGTCGCGCTGCTTGCTTCACCGACCCTTTCTCTAGGCCCTGGGGAGTGGGATGCGGAAAGCACCCAAGTGGACTGTCCTCGCCTGCTTCGGGTGGTGTCACTGTTGAATTTGTTCCTACCCCTTCCTTACTTGCATTTGTCAAATAATGACAGAACTGATAGCGGGAGTCGTATTCGAAAGTTTAGCGCTGCTGTCACAGCTTTCATGATGCTATTCCGAACTGAAGATTAGACGCCCTTGTCACATCCGATGGCCAAGATTGGAAGCGCCCATCGCTAGATACAAAGACAAGCCCTATAGGTCCCTGAGCTGGGCAATATGCTTCTTCTTGATGTGCCTTTTCCGTGTGCGGATCGGCCATGATCTTAACCGCCACGTGAAGTCGAAAGAGAACGTGGCCCGCTCCCACTGAGTCGTTGTTGCTCGGCTCCAGCGCGACACTCTAGCCATCAGACTAGGCCGCACAACACGGCCGACCATTTCGCGCGCGACTGGCGAGGATCAGAGTATGATCCTAGCATATGCCAATCCCGACCCTGATAATTTTCGCTTCGAATTATTAGTTGCGGTTACAATGGACAGCTCGAATTGGTCCTGCAGCAACTCCGGCCACCGGGGCTCTCGGGACTCAAGAGGAGGGGTTCAAGGTGGATTGCCCCTCACTGCAGCTCATCGTCCTTCTTTGGACACAAAGTACTACGCACTCATAGACAGCACGGTACTGATACAGTGCTCCAAAGGTCTCACTGCTGTGCATTAGTGGCCGCCGAAACAGAGATCTCAGACGTCAAGATATGGATGGTGGTCAGAGTCAGGTCCATGCTGTTGGTTACTCTGGCTGTCTGGTGTTGAATTGTCGTAGGTATAAGCTGCTTCTGTGGTGGCAGAGTGACTACCACTACCGATTTTGCCCCTCTCGAACCTACCGGGCTTTTCGAACGTCCGGCCTGGCAACAGAATCGAATTACCCGCCTTGGACCACTACGGTGATCTCCTCTTCGCCACTTGACTTGAAGCTAAAGCAAGTTGAAATTACTGCCATGTCGCAGTGCATCTTCAATCGCATGTCTGCATGAGCTTCACAAACGGGGCCCTTACTGGCCCCATCGCCCCCCATTCCAGACCATGCTCTTATGTTCTCATGTACTCGGCCGGATACAAAGCCCTGACCATGCTTACATTTGTCCTGTAGACAACTATCACAAAGAGAAATGGGCAAGCGATCACAACAATATAAAGTTTGAGCGAGGGCCAAATAAGGCCGCCAAAGAATAATGACACCATGGAGACAACACAGGAAAATAAAAATTGACCCGCGAGAAAGGGTTCAGCTAGCTGCAGAGCAAGGACTGAGACGGAAAATAGGAACCTACTAAGTTCTTTCGAGGTACGCCAGTGGCCGAAGGCGTTAACTTTGAGACTTATCAGAGAGATCGCCTGCTTGCTGCATCCTCCATGTGTTGCGGTGGAGTGGCCTAGTCGCCAGCGGTTTTGATCAACTGGCAGCCAGGTAGGCCAGCACAGCAAGATGGGTCACACTCTTTCGAGAGCCGCATCGTTGCTTGCATCTATCTCCATTCGCGCGTCGTCCTTTGTCTCCAGACACCCCCAGTCCCACGCTAAAAAGCTGTCTGGAATAAAGGCACACACGTCTCGCCGTTCCATCGGCCTCAACTCGACTGCAGCGGATGGATGTACATACACTCAGTACCTAGTATTACTCAAGACGGATATTTCAACACAGCTAAGGTTATCCTTGTGTATTTTCCCACATTGCTCTTCCTTTCAAATTCGTCTTTTCCTGTTTCAAAAACCCTCCAGCTCCTCCAATCTCTCCATCCCTCTTAATTCATCTTTCACGCCAGCCGTTTGAGCTTCTTTTGACTCTGGGCACAACGAATCGAGTAATCTTGACAGGACCTTCCTCCACCCTCAACAGCCGCTCAAGACTTGCAAGGCCTGTTTCAGTTGTTGCAATTCGGTTCCTGACATCCCTTACGACCTCCACATCCTCTCTACCCGCTGTAACGCTCGATCCTGGAGTTCGTCCTCGGAGCTAAACCCTGTCTTCGGCATCAGTCGTCTATTTTGATCTAGACAAGCGTTTATTTTGTTCGCGTTTCCTCCATTGATATTCTTTGGTCATAAAAACATCCCCTCTCATGCTCTGCATTCTCTCCACCGTCTTTGCCGCCTCACAATAAGCTCTTATACGCTTGAATTCCCGCCTTTTTGAACTATCAGTCATAACTGCAACTGCAACCTCACACATCGTCAACTTCACCACTCGTCACATTTAGTGAGCGCCAACAACAGCAACACCACAATGGGCGGTTTCTACATGCAATATCTTGAGAGTAAGTCAACGGCTGTGAAGTCTATCCCTTTTTTGCCAATGGCAATCATGTGTACGGTACCAGCAACTTGTCAGGGACACAATCGGTTTAAGGAGGCAAAAAAAATTTGGCGTGCAGGGTAAATGTTCCCCGCATGTGGTGACAGACAACTATTGTTCTACCCTTGTTGTGTTGTGTGACACAGGTTGAGCAATAATTTGATGTCCGACACGACTGAGAGCACATGGAAAACCTTGAACTAAATGCCAGGTTTGGCTTCTTGATCCCCATTGTTCAATCCTTAGACGGATGCTATGAATACCAGTTCGTTTGGATGTGTATTGGGCGTTACAGAGACATGAACCCGTTTGCTAACAATGTGCGAAACAGGCCTTTGCCGACGCCGAGGATGGACAGACCCCATGTACGAGTGCTACCGGGACCATAGCGGCTACACTTGCCTTGTTCTTGTCAATGGACGCGAATACCAAACGGACCTCGCATACGAATCTGATGTTCTAGCCCAAGAGAACGCAGCTATGCGTGCCTTCATGGTCTGCCGTAACTTTTCTGTCAATGGGGGTATGCTGGCCCGCAATGGTATCGTTCAAGGACTTCCCGCACAGGAACCGTCTCGTCGCCGCAAGAGCCGTCACACGTCTTCTCGAGACAGTGACCGCCACAGTAGGCGATCTGGTCACCATTCCAGCAGTAGCTCGACTGCCTCATTCGACTAGAAAGCACCAGGAGTCAACCATTGGCGGGCGATTGAGTCCAGCTTGGCAATACTCTGATGAGTTTGGATCAGCGTTATGGCCAGCCCGTATGGGATAATGTTGAAAGACACGAGGGGAAGGAATCACACACAAGACGACTTAAAAGCGGTTGAAATGCTTCACAGCAATCCCAAGGATATACCCAAACCAACCTCCCTCCTTGGCAATCTCTCTCACGAAGAGTTATCAGCTACCCCCTTTTCCGCTACTAACACCACATTTCAACATCATTTTCATTTTCATTTTACTGTTTTACCCCATTGTTCTTCACTTTTCACTGGGGAGCAGCGATATATATCTTGATATATCCTACCTGCTGCCAACGAATCATGACGACACGACACGATTTAGATGCTATCTTACATTTCTACGGGCGGCATTTTCTTTTGCAGTTCACCGTTCGGTGTCCTTTTTCTCCGCGAGGAAAGATGTTGTGACACATTCGGTTTACTCTGATTTTCTTCCCTTGGCCCTTTCCGGTGGTCTGTTGGATGCCGTCACACATTGCATGGGTTTTTTGATATAGCGATTGGTCTGAAAAAAACACCACGCAAGCAAGGAGCCACCAACCCACCACTCAGGTTGATATCATATGCTCGAGAACAGTGACACAACGAAGAACGGGCGATGGAGAGTTCAAAAACATTTGCATTTGGTTAAAAGTTGAATTGGTTAGTGGCATTATTACTCAGTTACCGCACAAAGCTGGGTTTGGCCCGTTGGACGACAATTTGACGAACTATGACAAAGAAAAAAAAAGCAGATTGTTTCGGGGGTTCATTGAACAATTGACGATTAGCGAGGAGTGGTACTTTACTCAGTCCAGATGGCGGACTCTGATAAGAAGATATGTATTCTGCTTTGACGGATGGAAAAGCACAAGCATGGTTGGAGCCAGCGTTGAATTTCACCATCACGATACGATATGAGAAAATGTGGAGGACTATGAGACTGGGATGAATTATGAGAACTACCATGGAATATGGAGCAATTTGATGGCAATGCGCTATTAACGACGATAATGATTACGACCTTTTTTTATTACTATCACTAAAATCTCAATTGCCGGTAGATTCTTGTGTCTCGCCTTGTGTTTCCTGATCTTGATGCATTTCTAACTGCTCATATGATACTTGTATCACCTCTGCCATCTTTTCAATCGATGTGATCCTTGACGCTTGATAAGAGAAAGAGTGGCAAATGCTCTGAGGAAAGGCCATTGGGAAATGAGGAGATCATATAGCTCAGAGCCAAGGGGCCAATGACTTGCAGGATGCATTCTGAGACCTGCTTGAATAAGTGGTCCAGAGGCTCAAAGGCATTGGAGTCAGGGCGAGGACCACCAACCGAGCGATGATCAGCCAGATGTAGCCACGGACTGCTGTGTTACACATACATAATAAGCTGGGGTATTCCCGGTGTAACTCAGATGGCTTGATCCTGTGCACCAACAGTTGTTTGAGGTTGGCGGATGAAGTCAGCTCAAACTCAATTCTAGCAATATCCAGGCTTCAGAAAGCCACAATGTTTGCGTATGCTACCAAGAAGCCGAGTTAGGTTGAAAGCGGCAATCAATAAGGAAACGACAAGTCAGACCAACAAACGAATTTGTCGGGATCTTGGTAACGCGAGCAACTGTCAGCTGTTAACGAGGTGGGAACGCAACACCACCAATCCTCAAACTCTATTGCTGGCTCTGATAACTTTCAGCGAGGATCGTCAGTGCAGCGCTAAGTTGTTACATATTTCAACCTCTATTGTGACGTCGAACAAGCTATGAGTATGGCGCAGCCGTGAGACGGACAGACTATGGGGTGAATAATCGAACGAGAGTTACATACTCCGTAGTGCATCAAACATTTGATACATGTCGATCGTGATTTGGCTGAACTGGATCCCATACACATGCATAGGTTCAAGGATGAGGGGGAGGTTGACAGAGTTTGTAAGTTTATTACACATGAGGGTCACGAGGTGGTTATTGACAGCTCAATCAGAATAGAGAAGAGCAAAGGGAGGGGTTCACGCTAAACTAAGCAGACGTGTCAGATGGAGACACGGGAGAGGCTGAGAGATGGAAACGCCTTCGACGATGAAGTCATATGGGGTGAGGTGGAACGTCTTTCTTTGTGTTACGAGCAGTTGTTTCTATTCACGACGTGACAAAGACTCTGAATAAAGTCACGGGGTTATGTGCGTGCTATACTTGGAAGGTCATCCCAGATTCACAGTTGAAAAAAGCCAATGTAGAAATCGCCATTAACACGAGGAACTCTCGTAAATGAGCTGCAGGGTCCTTGCCAGGGGTTGTAGAAATGAACGTCAGCTTATGAGTGGTTATGTGGCCACCTCCTGTTCTCCTTTAACTAAATCAATGCCTTGAGGAAGAGTAGATGGTGCCACTGGCTCGGGCCTCGATCAGCTAACAACCTGATAAAAATGAGAAGGTAAAGACTGTGGAATAGGAGTCGGGGCCATCAATTGAGCCTTGAGCTGTCATGATTGAGAATCACAGTCTGGCATAAAGTGATGCAGTGCAGGGAATTAGGGGGTCTAATTACTGATGAATTTGGTGTTGTTGGTCTCCAGACCTTCTCTGACAGAGGGAAGCAACAGGTTCTCAGATTCAATAAAAACCATGTTAGATATTAATCAATTCTAGAATAACCATCCGCTGAACAGGGGGTTTAATGTAATTTCGCCAGGGAACGGACAAGGTGTAGAGCCACAATGACCCGCAAGACTTGTTTGATTGGAGTGAGAAGAGCACGCAGCCCCCTTTCTATTAGAGGACCTCGTGTCGCGGATCGTTTGTCTGTGTGGCCCGGGTGGGAGATGGCAATAGTCTGAGAGGCGTAGACTAATTGACTATTGGATGTGAATGAGTTGAGAGTCCAGATGCATTCCTTGCGATGTTCTGGCCTGGAGATGAAGGGATCGGGAACAAAGGCGGTCATAGCCATTGTGGAAGTTACTACAGAAACATACTCTGATAAGGTCAATGATGAATGACGTGAATGAGATACAAGCATCAGACTTCCTCTCGCTACTGGCAGATTAGATAACTCGAGCATCGTGAAACAAGTGACTGAGTTGCGTTTCTACAGAGATCTTGATCGTAGCTGGAAGTCAAATCTCGAAGCCGCTGAAAACTAACGTGCCTAACCTGAGTTAGACCCTGGGCTATGGCACTGGCAGCCCGTGTCGTCCCCTGTAATCTGGGTCCAGTTCCCCACTCTCAGCCTGCCTAGGTCGTCTCTCTGGCTGCATTTAACCCACGTTGGCCTTTTTAGAACATCCCCACTTCCCTCTGCTCGTGGTCTCTCCTGAGTTCAAAGTTGAGCTTCTTCTTCTTCTCTTCTCCTCCTGATCTTCCCCTTTCTCTCTGACCTTCACTTTGACTCTGATCCAGATACTCAATCTCTCGAGATACCCGATACCCTTGAAACATTTTATTCTTCCTTAATCTAATCCTGTCGAGGTTGCTTCCTTCTTTTCAGGACCTCGCTGCTGTCGCTCTCTGTTCTTTACTTTCTCTGTCACTGTTGACTTACGTTGCTCCAACGCATTCCACCACGTAACAGCCTCTCAATACCGCAATCATGAAAGGTACGCTCTATCTGGCCACTCTCAACCTCTTCAGCAGCTAAAAATGGTTAGGACTTATTCTTGTCGGCGGCTTTGGCACTCGTCTTCGCCCTCTCGTACGTTACCCCTCAGGCGCGCGAAACTCCTGTGCGCCCCTCCAATATTTGTTTTGTGTGTGACTGACATGCTGTGGCGCATTACAGACCCTCACTCTCCCCAAGCCTCTTGTCGAGTTCGCCAACAAGCCCATGATTGTGCACCAGATTGAGGCGCTGGTCGCAGCGGGTGTCACTGATATCGTCCTTGCTGTCAACTACAGACCTGAGATCATGGAGAAGTTCTTGGCTGAGGTAAGAACCTGGAGCCTTTATATTCTCCTTAAAAGCCATATAACTGACCTTTTCTGCAGTACGAAGAGAAGTACAACATCAACATCGAATTCTCCGTTGAGACTGAGCCCCTCGATACCGCTGGACCCCTGAAGCTTGCTGAGAGCATTCTCGCTAAGGACGACTCTCCCTTCTTCGTCCTCAATTCCGATGTCATCTGCGATTACCCCTTCCAGGACCTCCTGGCCTTCCACAAGAACCACGGTAATGAGGGTACCATTGTTGTCACCAAGGTTGAGGAACCCTCCAAGTATGGTGTTGTTGTCCACCAGCCCGGTCACCGTTCCTTGATCGACCGATTTGTCGAGAAGCCCGTCGAGTTCGTTGGCAACCGTATCAACGCCGGCATGTACATCTTCAACACTTCCATCCTCGACCGTATCGAGCTCCGCCCGACTTCTATCGAGAAGGAGACCTTCCCCGCTATGGTCAAGGACAACCAGCTTCACTCTTTCGACCTTGAGGGCTTCTGGATGGACGTTGGACAGCCCAAGGACTTCCTCAGCGGTACATGCCTGTACCTCTCTTCCCTCACAAAGAAGGGCAGCAAGGAGCTCACTCCTCCCACTGAGCCCTACGTCCACGGTGGAAATGTCATGATCCACCCCTCTGCCAAGATTGGCAAGAACTGCAGGATCGGACCCAATGTCACAATCGGACCTGATGTCGTTATTGGTGACGGTGTCCGCCTGCAACGATGTGTGTTGCTCCGTGGCTCCAAGGTCAAGGACCACGCCTGGGTCAAGTCCACCATCGTCGGCTGGAACAGTACCGTTGGCCGATGGGCTCGTCTCGAGAACGTGACAGTTCTCGGCGACGATGTCACAATTGGTGACGAGATTTACGTCAACGGTGGCAGCGTCCTCCCCCATAAATCTATCAAGGCTAACGTCGACATTCCTGCCATTATCATGTAAGGAGCGATCTAACGAAGCATCACCTTATTCGAAGCTCGCTGGAGGACACACCAGCGAGATTTCTCATTTACGCTCTAATCTTGGACGAATTCAAGAAGCAAAATTCACCACTCTTGGGAGATGTGCTGGCCACCATTCTATACCATGGAGGCTCGGCGGGAGGAAATCAAGAGCCTGCCGCTCTCTCTATCTTAATACCTTTGTGCAATTGTCTAATGCCCCTTTATGCGTGTTTATCTGGCGTCTAGGTCGATATTTACAGAGGGAGGGCAGGCAGGCAAGCCATGGAAGGACAAAAACAAGGCAGTTGGGCAGGCAGGGTTCATGGCAGCTCTCTTAGGCAGTCATGTTAAACGTCTATGTTACAGTTATTTGTATTAAAGAAGTTGGCTCAATACCATTTTGGAACTTTACTGCATTTCCTTTCCCTTGTGAGATGTGTTAAAATTGCTCAGCAAGACAAGTTATGTGTAGTCGGGGCTTTGCTGACGTTTTCCGAGACATCCCCGGACATACACTGCGTGGCTTACCCTGTTGGCTCTGATTCAAATCCAGTGGAGGGAGCAGTTGAGGGGCAGGAAAGCTTCAGACTTTAAAAGAGAATATTAAATAAACTCAGAAAAGAATCCCTTCAAGTTGGACTAAACAACTGAAATCTTTTTATCACTCAGGATCGAGATCCTAAGCTGTCTTGCATCCCTAGTGTAGATGTTAGGTGATTCAAGAGATGACTTTTATGTGGGCATATAAATCTAGGTACTTGAGGATTTTCCGGTCTGTTTATCATGAAGTATAACAGAGATTCAGTGGTAGATAATTGAAGCCCAAACAAACCTCGAATATAATAACGTTAGCGAGTGGATTTCTGATTGGTTGTAGACGTGATCATTGTGCCAGGTTTCCCCAAACACAGATGGGTCAAGCAGTAGGGAATGCGGCCCGGCGAGGATAGCCATAAGACTGCGAGACAATGGTGGCTCTACTACGTCCATTATCACGAAGACGTCTAGAGAATTTGACAAAATCATTTAAAATTATAAATTTTGACTTCAACATTCAATTGCAGTAATATTCAGCGGTTGCCCCCACCTAGAGATTGAAGCAGGGAGACGTGAGAATTCGTTGTCAAAGAACAGCAGACTCACATTGAAGCGTAATTCAGGCCTCGGACCTAGTGTTATGCACGGTGCTGCCAAAAGAGCGATGGCTTCTCCGAAATTCTTGAAAACGAAGGAAGACTAGCGAGTTAAGAAAGGTTAATAGGAGGGATTATTACTGCCCAGGGGTGGGAAAGTAGCTCAACTCTTTCTTGGTTAAGGTAGGTACTATAGGTAGGTAGGTAGCTCATGGATGAAGAGCGGTGTCGTGGAATGGGGCGTCTTCTTCGAAGTTTACCATATTTTACATTTGACCGGCTTTGTCCCTTATAAGTCTCAAAGTTTTTACGAAAACAAGGAAGACAGAAAAGACTGAGCACGACTCTTCAAATCCTGCCACAGAAGCTTGCCTACCTACCTACATTCCCAACCCGCGTCTGAGGCATAAAACGTGAAGCTATTTACCACCCTGCCATTTTGTTCAAAACGTCTCGTTATACCCACACCACACGACACAGATCACCATCTTGTTCTCGAACGATTGCGGTATTTCGAGGATAAACCACGGCACGGAAGAGACGGGGCATGTTGTGTATCGTTCCTGACATTGTGAATGCCAGTGTATCATTGTCCTTGAGGCTCAAGCCACGAAACGCTGTGCCGGGTCCAGCCCACCACTTACATTACACCAACCCGACCTCTGCATCACCCAACAGGAGACTCACCAGACCAAGCGCCGAAGTTCCCCCTCTGAATCTCGCATGATAAGTCGAGGCGGTTCATTGATGTGAAAGTTGACGGTTTCTTCTTCCGCTCTGGTGCACCCGGTACGGAGGAGACGGGCCGTTTCAAAAACCTCAATTTAGCAACGACCACAACAACGGAGATCTAGACTTTGCTAAGAACTCTCTGACTGTTTGTCACCTCATTGCCGACACTCTTACGATCGGGAGGTCATTGGTTCTGCGAAACTCATTGAGAAGAAAATCCTAGCCAAGCACGCGACCAAAGCAGGCCAGAAAATCTCTTGAAATTCACCACGAGAGTGCACCAAGACACAGCCAGGGCCCTGGCTTAGCAGTGGTGGTCAATTAGACAATGGAGGCACAGCAGATGCAGGTGTATGTACATGGACATGAGATTAAGACGAAGAAGCGCCCTTTTTGGCCTCGGTTCCTTGTCTCATGTGTAGCTCTTATGCTGATTCTAGTGGTAAGTTGGCATTTCTACACGGTATTCTTTTTTCCCTGTGCTTGGTATTTTCTGGGGCCATCATATCATTTTACAGTACCATTCCTACCCCGTCATCCCGCCTTTCACCCACACGTCCATTTGTCTCCCCGTTGCCCCATCTTTGGCTCTCCAGCCCTGAAATCACCCTCCCGTACCGCAAGACTGGGACTGGGTTGAGCTCGGCTCATGAAGATGATGCATGGCATAGCATGACCTGACCGAAACCTTACTGGTGAGGGTACATCCAGCTGAGGGACTTGACGATAGCATCATCTTCCCGGCTGGGGATGACTGGCAACTCTTTTATTTTATTTTTACTGGGGCCAAGTTGGCTTATGACGGCATCCCAGTGGATATGCACGCGGGACGTGAGCCTCGAGAAATAATTATTATGGTTTATTAGAGACCAAGCACCCTAAAAAACAAGACGTTGGAAGCAAGACACGGCCAAGTTCGGCGTATTAGCGGAGCCTCTATGGGCTTTCTCCCCCGCACCCCGAGCACCACCGACCACACCTCCACCATCTCTCCACTTGAACGGCCTCTTCACGGCCGCCCGGCGACACTTCGATTGGGTTGGGTGCTTCAGAACCATGGGGACGGCGCCTCAATCAGGAGAAGGAAGCAGCTGGAGTGAGGCTCGTGGTATTAAAAAATCCACTGCAATTCGGGCCCATTCTGCGACGCTCAATGGCAATGCCCAGTCTCAGAAACTTTGGCCCTTGTCATCACTCCATGATCCCCAGGCCCCAGAAAACACCCCCATTTCCAGTCGTCATTGGTAGTTGATCAGCCACTGACACAGGTTCCGTCAGCAGCTCTCCCAGCTTGTCCTCAGTAACGGTGACGCCAAGCTCCAGCAGCAGCCAGAGCTCAAATTCCCAAGAAACCTTTTGACCTCGTTGTCGTCCGCCAGCGCCTCAATTTTGCTTTCCTCCTCCTCTCTCCTCCAATTGTTTTCTCCACGAACTCTTCACCTTTTATTCCCTCAATTCTCTCTCTCATCCCCACCACCAGTCCCTTCAGCGTCCGAAGCTGTCTGCTATATCCCCCCCCTCTTCACGACCACGCCGCCTACCTCACCAGCTATCACCATGGCTCTCGCTGACGAGTCCAACCGTATCGTCCAAGAGTTCGACTTCTCCGATGAGGAACTTAACAATCATGTGAAGGAGTTCTTGAGGCAAATGGGTATGCTCACCCCTCGCTCCATGTAGAATCTGCGCCGCGGTGCTACTGTAGCTCGTTGTCATGATGCGCATTTTCTCCCATTTTGGCTTTAAACCCTCAACATAACCCAAACTCACAATTCCCTAGATGAGGGCCTTCATAAAGAGGGTACCAGCCTACAGCAAATTCCTACCTACGTCACCGGCGTTCCCAATGGCACAGAAAAGGTAATTTTTTATCCACATTTGGCTTGTGAAGCTGCCTAGACTGATCCTCCCTCACCAGGGTCTGTATTTGGCCGTTGATCTGGGAGGCACAAACTTCCGAGTTTGCTCCATCATGCTCAACGGTGACACCACCTTTAACCTCACTTACAACAAGGTTGCCATTCCGAAGGAGCTTATGGTCGCAAAGACCTCCGCACAGCTCTTTTCTTTCCTCGCCAAGCAGATCGAGATCTTCCTCAAGGAGCACCACGCCGACCACTTCAACTCCCACCTGCGCCGTCGCAACACTGCCAGTACTCCCTCGGGTTATCGCGATGAACATATTTTCCGCCTGGGGTTCACCTTTAGCTTCCCTGTCAAGCAGCTAGCTATTAACAAGGGTCTGCTAATTCGATGGACCAAGGGCTTTGACATTCCTGATGCCATAGGCAAGGACGTCTGCGCTCTGCTTCAGACCGAGATCGACAAGCTCCACCTCCCCGTCAAGGTTGCGGCGCTCGTAAACGACACTGTCGGCACTCTCATGGCTCGATCCTACACTTCAACCAGCAAGAGCCGATCTGTGCTCGGTGCCATCTTTGGTACCGGCACCAACGGTGCCTACATGGAAAAGCTGAGCAACATCAAGAAGCCTATTTCTGGGGAGTACGATCAATCAACAGGAGAGATGGTTGTCAACACAGAGTGGGGTTCTTTTGACAACCAGCTCAATGTTTTACCATCAACACCTTGGGATAAGGCTCTTGACGCCGAAAGTGTAAACCCTGGCCTTCAAATGTTCGAGAAGCGGGTGTCTGGTATGTTCTTGGGCGAGATTGTCCGACTTGCCATGGCCGATATGATCAACAATGAGAGCTCGTCTTTGTTCAAGGATCTCAACTCGAGCACGAACGACTGGGGCACAACCACAAACATCGCGCCATCGTCTGGCTTCCTTAAGCCTTGGGGACTCGACAGCTCCATCATGTCCGTTGCGGCAGCTGACAATACCCCTGAGCTGTCTACCCTTCGCCAGGAGCTCGAGAACCTCCTCAGTGTTTATACTCCCTCACTCGAGGACGCTCAGGCTTTCAAGTCCGTTTCCAATGCTGTTGGTCGTCGCGCTGCTCGATTGTCAGCTGTCGCCATTGGTGCCATCGCCCTCAACTCTGGCAAGCTCAATGATCTCGATGAAGAGGTTATTGATATCGGTGTCGATGGCAGTCTCGTCGAGCACTACCCTTTCTTCCGCGATATGATCTACGAGGCCCTCCGTGCCATCGACGGCATTGGACCACAGGGTGCTGAGAAGATCCGCATCGGTATCGCTAAGGACGGTAGCGGTGTCGGCGCCGCCCTGATTGCCTTGGTGGCTGCTGGCAGGGAGAAGCCCGAAGATTATTTGACTGACTTGAGATCTGAGTCCAACCGCGCTCGCAAGTCCTCTGATGCGATCCGTACGTTCTACCCTTCATCCCAAGCCATTCAAACTTCGGCCTCTGCCTAAGCGACATTTGCTAACAATTTTATAGTCGATTCAGCACCAGTCTCTAACCAGGCACTCCTCATTGGCGGTGCTGTCGGTCTCCTTGCGCTAGCAGCTATATGGTATAACAAACGTCGATGAGCAACTGCATATATTGGTGTTATGTTTTCTGAGTTGACAACTCGTGTCAAGATTTATGTATATAGGGATGTGATCATGTTCATTTTTGGGCCCTTGGCGTTTTCTTCGACATTTTCATCGCTTCGGCTGTTTTTACCCACATTCAAAAGTTGTATAAGTATAGGCAACTAGTTTTAAGACGAATAATCTGATTTTCAGTTTCCCGAGGAACAACTGGAGTAATTATTGGTTTATTATTATGGTAAGTCTAATATTGTGTCTTTTTCTGAAGTGCGTCTAGCTCATCCGAACCGTTGAAATCGTATACCATCGTGAAACAATCTATTCTTCTTTAGCAGCACCTTACATCAATCACGTCTTCCACGTCTATGCCTTAATTCCCAAACGCAGCCGCGGGATAAGACCTATCCCTTTTCTTTCGCGCCGCAGAGCTGCTTCTAGAGCTTGCACCAGAACCAGTACTTCCTACCCGGGGCGGCGGTGCGAGACGGCTGTTTGCCATATCGTCAGGGAGATCATTCCACTCCGTCTCAGGTCGTTGATTTTGATAGGATTTCCCAGACTGTGGCATGGGAGGTCTTGAGGTGCTATTTCTGGGAGGACCGGACGCTGTGTCCAGGTTGGCAATCTCAGCAGTTGCACTCGCAGGCACACTCTGTTGAGGCGCAGAAGAGGAAGAAGGTAGCAAGTTCCGGACAGAAGCACCAGTTGGACGGCTGACTAGCCAGGCTGAATTGGGACGCAGCTTGAGATAGTAGCCCTCAATAGGTTGGTTCTCGCGCTTGAAGCCACGACCTTCATACCATTTCAGACCCTCCTCATTCTCAGTCCAAACGTGGGCCGTGACAGTTGTCACATTCAAGTTGGGGTCCGATACAGCACCTGCGATGATATTGTCCACTGCAGCGTTCACGAGACCCAGCGATCGATAAGGTGAGAGCAGACATAGCGACTGAATGTATAGATTCTGGGGCATGACACCCTGGCTGTTGGAATCGAGGATTGGTTCAACACGGCAAACGACACCGCCAACGACCTTGGCTTCAGAACCATCGTGAGCCCAGGTAATGACTCGGGAAAAGCGACCAGACGTCGGATCAACTGCACGTTGGTAGAAGTTGTCGGGGTAGCTGACGGGAAGAAGAAGGGCGTTGATGCGACGTAGAGCATTGATATCGTCGTTCGAGACCAACCGGATCGCAGCTTCTTGAGGAAGAGATGTCGGCAGAGGCGGGATTTGGAACGAGGCTATCGTGGAGTCTGGCGCCTTCGAGGTTGGTGGAGGGGCAGTAGCAGCAGGAGGCGGGGAAGGCCGTGGGAGTTCTATGGAAGCCCCCTGAGAAGGCGGAGGAGCATATTTGGGTGTTTTTGCGGAGAAGAAGGATCGGATAGAGGTTTGGGCGGGTTTTGTGGACGGAAGTGACATATTAACGTGGAGGTGAGTAAATGTGCAGTTGGAGGATGATGGAGGCGGGTAGAGGTTGTATTTTGTTGAGAGGACGGAGGTTGTTTATATGAGACAGAATTCTGCAGATATCAACCAACTGTAAACAAGGGAAAAGAAAACAAAAGGTTGGGAAAAGTGAGACAAACACCCAGTCGAAACCCTAAACTATGCACTCTTTGAGTCTAAGTGTCAATCCGGAGCAATGAGGATTATGCTTTCGTGGAGGTATGTATTCCAAAGGGTCGAGAAAGCATGGAAGACCAGAAAGGGGATGAGGCTCTTGGATAGCCACTAGCGCGGATCGCCCAATGAATGGCATTCAAGAATCAAGATGATGGAAGGGATGGCCAATCCCACGTGAGAGATCTAGATTGAA
Organism: Fusarium proliferatum ET1; assembly: GCF_900067095.1. NCBI lineage: Eukaryota > Fungi > Ascomycota > Sordariomycetes > Hypocreales > Nectriaceae > Fusarium > Fusarium proliferatum. The sequence goes on along the minus strand of NW_022194795.1, from coordinate 2,214,879 downwards.
GTCGATCGCCATTCGTTAAAGGGAACCCCTTGATGGGAATTAGATAAATTTAGCAGCAGCCGATATTCCTAAGGGTACCCGCCCCTGAAAGTCGATTGACGGTTGTCGTTTGTGAGATGCAGGATGAGTAAGTGGTTTGGTTAGTGTCGTGCAGTATTACATCCTTCGTAGACCCATGGATGGTAACAGATAGCACATGAGCAACTCTAGGGATGACTATAACCACTATACGGTAATGGAACATATTCTGTTGACTGCTCCCTCGGAATATACTCTTTTATGTCGGGTTTCCTTCGTTCTTTGGGCAATCTTTGGTATAAAAGTCGTACACTATGAGCTGCATGAGTGACATCCAAGTCGAAGGTGATCAATCGCCCCTTGCATCTGCCATAGTCATCAATTAAACTTCATACAAGCGAGGCTGGATCTTGATCAATCGATCTCGATAACTGCCCTAGGGGAGGAAAGAAAACTCAGGACTTTGATCTTTAATGGCAAAAAGACTTAGATAACTTAGTATCAGTTTAGGATAAGCTTGGTATACCTTTTGCTGAGCTTATTTTGACACCTTGTATCAAGGTCTGATATTTTCTTGCTCCCTAAGGCGCCACCTTAGATACCTTTCACATCCCGTCTGTAGGTAAGTATGCTAGACTCGGTCCCTGAATGATAATATTATCGGGCTGTGGTAAGATAAATAGCAACCCCTAATCTTGTCAGATTCGTTATGAGTGGAGATGACTGACTCCATGCCCGTTCTTCTCCCAAACTCTACGTCTCTAATTTCAGTGGCTGATACCGATGGAGGTGAGCACTGGGCGCTGGGGCACACTGACTCTCACTGAGGCTCAGGCTCAGTCTCGGGTGGCTTCTGCTAACGTTGACTTTTATTTTTTTGTTCAAAATCTTCCCCTTGAACTTTGAACCATCAGAACCAACCGTCTCGTCATCTTTGGTTCATCGCTGGCATCAAAAATTTTGTCGCTGCATTTGTGGTTCTTTTGTTCTTTTCCCTTTGAATTGCTCGCTTCAATAAGCGTGCCATCTATTTCGTTGCTTGGGCCGTTCGTCAGTAGGTATCGATCTATCTCAAATTTCTCCCCAGCTACCGAACGCAAACGCTGAACTTGTAGCGCACTGCGCTGGGAACCTCCTACAAACCAAGATTGGAGAATAGAAGCTCATCAATTGTTACCTTATTCATCTCACCACTCCCTATTGTTAACTCATTTGGTTTACTCATTGTTTCATCTGGATCAGAGTGACAATTACTCGTCATTCTTACTCCGACACATTTAATTATTCCTCCTCTTGCACGATTAATTCTCTCACCTTCAACTTTCGATATTTTCTCCCCCAAACTTTTTTACTCTTATCGCAATAACCAGCGCCCCTACTCCCTATTCACCTCAGTAACACTACTGTACCCCAGCTGCAATTCCGTGCACACCCCCCCTCCGCCCGGTAGCTGCCGTTTCGCTCCTCGGCATCATCACACGATTTCAGTTACACACCCTCCGCTCTACAGTATTGTTCCTTACAAACTTGTCGGCCCTGGCTCGGACTCAGGATATCCGGCGACATCATGAATGCTGGCACGGGCAGGGCGGGCGTCATAAGCGCTCCAGATGATGCTGCTCCGATGGATAAGTTGGTAAGTATTCGGTCTCTATCTCTTTACATGTCCACCTCCCTGCGATGCGAAACCAGTCGCCGTCCGCGAGCGCCATCATGCCCTCTGTGGTGATTGCTCATCTCTGCGCCCCCTATCGCGGCAGCATTGCATCGAAATTGTTGCTCGCCTTCCATCGGCAATGTCTTTTCTAATTAATCGCTAATGCGAACCTCCCTCAGGCACATGCTGTACTAGACGATGTGCTTTACAACGTTCTGAGCGATCTATTGATGAAGACGCACCGCGAAGAGAAGACTGCGAGAGCTACCACCGCTGCCATTCGCATCGAGAAGCTGGCATCCGACGCGTCCGACAGCTCAACGCCAGACTCAAAACCGGACGTACGGATTGAGACCGACGCCGCTATATACGAGGATGGAAAAGTATTGTTGAAGGGCAATCCTCTCAAGACGACCGCTGAGATTCTGTGCCCCCGATGCCATCTGCCCCGACTCCTATACCCGACGGATGGAAAAGGCGCTCAAAAACCAGACCCCGGTGTCATCTACTGCAAGAAACATCCTTATATTGATAAGCCTGGGTGCGACATCTATGGTCAGAGCTGGGTTCCTCAAGGTCCCGGTCGAGGCAAGAAGAAGAAGGACATGGAAAAGAATAATACCGATTCTCCCAATACCGAACAGCGACCACCCAATGTTCTTTCTTTCCCCTCCGCTACTTGCAGCAAATGCAAGCGTTGCATTCTCGTCACTCGACTGAATAACCATATGGGCTCGTGCATTGGGAACAGTGGCCGCAATGCCAGTCGAGCTGCAGCGCAGAAGTTGAGTAATGGCGGATCTCAGAATGACACAACGCCACCTTCATCACAAAAGGCGACTCCTGCGCCAGGCTCCCGCGCCGCCAGCCCGAAGAAGCGCGATGCCAGCGATGAAGAGGAAGATTCTGAGAACAGTCACAAGAAAAAGAAGCTCAAGCCTACTTCCTCGGTCACCAAGAAGGTGATTCTCAAGACGAAGCCGAGCCTCAAAAAGGACAAACCCAAGGGCCTGTCGTCCTTAAGCCAGGAGCAAAAGGCCGACTACAGCAACAGTGAATCCGTTGAGGTGGCACCCAAGAAGGTTGTGTCTAAGGGTATCAGTCCTGTTAAGAAGCTTAAGATGAACAAACCTCCGCTGGGGTCACCCAAGCCCAAGTCTAGCCTCATCCGCGAGGCAACTGGAGAATCAGAATCTTCAGACACTCTCTCATCCCCTCCCCAGTAGATCTCGCTCGGGAACAGCATCATGAGCGATATATCATCGATCTGATGGCGTGTCAGGCTGTCCTCTTGACATCAGCCTGGCCTACAGGCATCAGTATGAATGTTATGGTTGGACACGATAGAAGCAGGCAGTACGTCACGCGACAAAGGACATCATTTGCTTATCGCTTGCTTCTCAAGAACATTTACTCTACTTGTATTATCATCAATACATCATTGCATTGGAATGGCGAGCTGGTTGGCTAAGGTTACCGGGACCGGATATTTACAGCATCCATGGAAAAGGGACCGGGGCGTTTTTGGCGTAATGAGTACAACAACAATGGATATTTGCAGATATATGATATTGAACGCGACCTGTGACTTTGGCCGTGACCGTGACCACGACTTGTAACTTTCAATCCTGAACGCCAATGCTAGAGATGTATAATCCGCCCCGCGAATGCCTTCTATCTAGACCTCCTCCTCCTCCTCTACAATGCGAGCCTTGACAATCTTGATGTCCTCGTTTGGCCTGTCCTCAGACCCAGTCTTGACCATGCCCATTCTCTTCACAGTACTCATGCCGGATTTGACCCTCCCAAAGATGGTGTGTTTGCCATCGAGCCAAGGTGTAGGCGCAAGCGTGATAAAAAACTGCGATCCGTTTGTGTTGGGGCCTGCGTTGGCCATGCTCAAGATGCCAGCGCCTGTGTGCTTGAGACCCGGATCGATCTCGTCTTCGAACTTGTCGCCGTAGATAGAGCTTCCTCCGCGACCCGTTCCCGTTGGGTCGCCGCCCTGGATCATGAAATTGGGGATGATGCGGTGGAAGATGGTGTTGTCGTAGTAGCCGCGACGGACAAGGGTGGTGAAGTTATTGCAGGTCTTGGGGGCGTGGTTGGTGTAGAGCTCAACGGTGAGCGAGCCCTGTAGCTTGTCAGTAGCTGTAGTCAAAGACGAGAGTTTGCGACGTACCATTGTGGTCTCGAGTGATATGTTCGTTGTCATGATTGCGATGCTGTTGGTTGTAAGTTGTTTATGATGGAGGGGAAATTTATGATCTGCCAAACCCGTAGACACAACCAGCTTTAGTCTAGCAACATGGAGGAGCGAGGTCACTGGTTGTTGGGCTATAAGATCAAGATAAACATTTCACATGGGATGTATCATAGGTAGTATCACCACTGCTAAGGCAGCTTGCTTTTCCTTTTCATACTGTCTACGTTCATTGTGCTTTTCCTACCAAAATAAGGTCGGCATCTCTATCTCTAGGTAGATTCAACATGATGGTGGGCTTGGCATGCACCTTGAGTTTCTAGCACTGCGAGCTGCATGATTGGTCAAACGACTCTGTAGCAAAACGCAGGTCACTACACTATATTTCAGCCCCATAACCTTCTGTTCCCTTTCAGCTCAGTGAGCTATTTCACTTTTCAGACGTCATCTACAAAGATACTCCATGTCAGGACTTTGTTCTCTTTCTGTCCCTTTTTGACCTTTCATGCAGGAAAACTATCATTCTTTTGTTTAGACGATACTACAATTTTTCTGCCGAAAAAGAAAAAAAAAGCAGAATCAGCGTGCTGAAGATTGTCACGAAATGTCATGACTGGCCCTTAACTATCACTTTACACAACTTGTCAAGGCTTAGAACACGTTGCTTTCTCTTCACCACCAACATTCGCAACGTCTTCCAGTCAAACCATGGCAGAAAACGCTACAGGTCCAGCCGCTCTGGAGGGCTCATTGGATGCTCTAAACTCTACCCTCGCCAATGGGCAAAGTTGGCTCTCATCTTTTGCCCATATAAAGGATCTGAGTTTTGTTATGCTTGAAGTCAGGCTCGTCCTCAGCGCTATTGGTATCATCTACCTGGGCGCCCACGCTGCTCTCCGGCGACCCCCATCTGCACAACCTTCGAAGAAAAAGAAGCCCGGCTCCAAAGATGACGACGAGGAGAGTTTTGCCCAGGGACTGGAGCCCTCCGACGCCATTGTTTTCCCGCTTATGGCTGGTGCTGTCCTTATCGGCCTGTACTACCTGATTCAGTGGCTTAAGGACCCTGATATCCTGAACAAAATTCTGCGCTGGTACATGTCTACCATGTCGGTTGCTAGTCTGGTATCTATCTATTCTCATGGCATTGAGGTAGTGACCAGCCTGGCGTTTCCACGATACTGGCGCGGCAGTGATGGGCGACTACGGGAAGCAGATCAGAAGACAAGATCGGTACAAGTCTGCGATGATGCGGGAAACCCTAACGCAGCGATCCCCAAAACGAAAAACCCCTTTCCTGGGCCATTCGCCTGTTTGGCGCTCTCGGAGAAGATCCGCAAGTCTGGCTGGGAGCTCCGAGGCCTCCTGAAGCGGCACTGGGCCATCAAACTCTTCATCCATGGAATGGGTAAAGAGGAAGGCCGAATCAAGTTTGCTCATGTAGTGTCCTTGGTCATGGCACTGGCCACAGCGCTCATTTATTCATCAACTACCTCCCCCTTGTTGAGTAATATGCTTGGTTACGCCATGTGTTATGGCTCCCTTCAACTCATCTCGCCCACAGACTTCTTGACTAGTACTCTGATCCTGGTTGGTCTGTTCTTTTACGATATCATAATGGTATTTTACACGTGAGTTATAGGATTGATCTTGATATTGACTCCAAAGCTAAGCATTTTCAGCCCCTATATGGTTACAGTAGCAACCAAGTTGGACGTCCCAATCAAGCTCACTTTCGAGGCTGCAGAGCGTAAGAGTATCCTTGGACTGGGTGATATTGTCATTCCAGGCATGGTGATGGCCCTAGCCCTTCGTTTTGACCTCTGGCTCCATTATGATCAAAAGATCAAGTATGAGAGCACTGACCTGAAACTCATTGAGAAGGACCCGACATCAGGCGCTCTCATCACGCGGAGCGAGACCAAACATAAGGAGGTCAAGGCCAAGTACGTTAACGTAAAAGGAAAATGGGGAGATAGCCTCTGGACGCGTGGAGCATTCTTTATCTTTGGGTCGCAGCAGCTGCCCCCTGACTTGGCGGCTGCGCACTTTCGCAAGACCTACTTTCATGCCTCCGTCATTGGGTATCTCCTTGGCATGCTGGTCACCTTGGCTATGCTCTTGATTTTCAAGCGTGGCCAGCCTGCATTGTTGTATCTTGTTCCTGGCGTTCTGGGATCTCTCTGGCTGACAGGACTGGTGCGTGGAGAGATCAAGCAGATGTGGAAATACACCGAAGATGGAAGCCTAGACAAGATTGACGTGGTTGTGGACTTGGATGGCGAGGGCAACGCGATCAAGACCCTCGGTAGACTAGAAGATGGCGTCGTGGATACAACTAAAAAGGACGAAAAGAAAGACGGGGAGGACAAACACAAGGACAAAGAAGACGCAAAAGCAAAGGAAGAGGACAAGAGAAAAAGCAAGGAAGACAATCATGTATTCTTGCTCTCGGTTGATGCTGAGTCGGAGACAGAATAAGCGGAGGTTTCATGGCCATAGTTTCGATGACGGGGCCTGAGCACAGTAGCAATGCCTCAGCGGAAAATCCATAGACATCAAACACATGAGCGTCATAGAGTAGACATGAATTGTTCAAAGCTTCGTCTACAGGCCGGCTGTTTGTTTCTATACGTCAAGTGACTTGTCATACATCTTTCACTTCTGTGTAGGCGAGAGAAGGGCTTTCATCATTATCATTAACATTAATATTAAATCTGGACTGCTTCAAAATAGAATAAGAATCATTATCTCGGTGTCTCCGTATCCATCCACATCATACGCGTACCCCGTATCTCTTTAATAAAGACATAATTTCGAGTCTGTATTAGTAGACATCGGCCACCACCAACGTCCTTAATCCCCTGCACCGCGTAAAGGTTCAGACTCTTCGCAGGGGTCGTCCCATCCACTCAGATCCGGCGTAGCAATTGCTTCTGCTTTGGACTGGGCTTCCTCTGGAGTTTTGTTGTGCCCAACACTCGGCGTTAAGATGGGCGGGTGAATAGTGAAAAGTCGAGCGCGCTGCATGCTGAGAGTGCATCTTATGTTTCCGGAGCCGAAGCTTTTGTATAGTCCTTGTTGTTTCGTTTGGTGAAAGGAGCTGGCTTCGGTAGATACACTGGTCGGTGCAGCACAACTCGTTTGGCTTAAGCCAGCAAATGGTAAAGTTGAAGAAGATACTGCTATGCTGAGAAGAAAAAAGGCCTCAACTCGAGCAGAAAAAGAAGTGATATGAGATAAGAATGGAAGTCTCCTCTCGGGCATAATGAGCCGTGGTGGTTTTAGTGGCTCATCATGGCTGTGGTTGTCGAGGAGAGAAAAGAGGTGCAGGATTCTCGTGCAAGACTCGACTGCATAACTAGGTCTCAAGAATGAAGAAAGGGATGAGAGCCTGTAGAGCATATTCAAAGTTCTCTTCATGGCCTCTTATTATACTTCTTGGTTGCTGTATGATAATGTTCATCCGGCCCGTGTTTCGGCCGGCCCGTAATCAAGACCCCCACCTCCGACAGGCCCGGTTTCGTCTTTTCGGCTTCCGAGTCTCACCTGTCTTGTCACAGTCTCGTCTCAACTCCATCACCTACTTCAAATGGCTCTTTCACTGGAAGCCTGAAACGCTAGCTCTCCGGTATTCCAAGGCAATAGTTGCAGCAACGATGAGTAGGGCCCAATCCTCACCTACGGTCATCCAATGGGTGATCGACACTCGTCCACTTTGGCCCTCCGCTCTCAAGACCAAAGACCTCACATCCGCTGTAAGTGCTCTCTGGTCATCCACTTTAACCTGATACTCATGTCATACCTTAGGCTTCACGTGCACTCTCACTTCTCACCGAGGAGGAACAATCTTCTGTCCTGAGATACTACCACGTCCGCGATGCCAAGCTCGCTCTCGCTTCGGCTCTTCTTAAGCGCTACGCAATCTCTCGCTTCTGTCACGTCCCCTGGTTCCAGGCCAAGACTACGCGAGATGCCCGTACTAAGCCCGTGTTTGTTTTGCCAAGCGGGGATGAGCCGCTGATCTTTAACGTCTCGCATCAGGCCGGTCTCGCGGTCCTTCTGGCCGTCCATGATCCGCCAAAGGGCCTTGCCGTGGGAGTTGATGTTGTCTGTCCGTCAGAGCGACGAGATCGAGATCTGAGTAGCTTAGAAGAAGATGGGTGGGCGAGTTTCGTCGACATTCATGCCGATGTCTTTGGAGCGGGAGAAGTCTCAGCGCTTAAGAGCATGAACCCTGTTCCTGCCGTCCAAAAACGAGATCGTGCATTGCGCTACTTTTATGCACTATGGTGTCTCCGTGAAGCCTATGTCAAGATGACAGGGGACGCTCTTCTGGCAAGCTGGTTGAAAGACCTAGAGATGCACAACTTTGCCCCGCCAGAAGATATGAAGGAAGCCCAAGAGGTTCGACTGAGAGGCAAGAAGGTTGAAGGCGTGGACGTGAGACTGATGCCCCTACTTGAGGAATACATGGTCTCCACAGCTATAAGAAACGGTGATAATGGGGAGAGGGTCGAGCTTGGAGAGTTTCAAAGTCTTGATCTGGAGGAAATATTGGCATTTGGTGGACAGGCATCCAAACCATGATCAGAGAACGTTTTATGAATAATGAGAAACGCAAGCGCAATTGTCTGACGCCAGTGATTTATATTTTCTTTGGTCATTTCTCATAGGCTAGTTACATCTCGTCTCTCAATAGATGGATATCATATTTCCACCTTTAGAAGTTCTTACCAAAGAACTCAAGGACTGTCTTGTAACCCCTTTCATACTCCTCCTTGACACGGTTGTCACTGAGATCGGCACGAGCGGCCATCCAGCCGTGGATCTGGTCCTTGAAGGTCTCTACGTGCTTGGCCACTTTGAGGTTGTCCTCAAACTTCTTGACCTCCTCATCGGGCTCCTCCTTGGATGCAAGAAGCATGGTAGGGACCGAAAGGCCCTCGGCATCAGAAGCATCTACCATAGCGGGGTGGATCTGGGCGGCAATGGAGAAGGGGTTAGAGTCTGCCTTGACGCTGAGAGCAACGACCTTGCCACCCCAGCAATACTATTTAGACTTGTCAGTACTGAAACACAGCTGCAACCAGATGGCACTCACTCCGATGATTCCGAACTTCTCGATGGCAGAGTCCTGGTCCTTGACAGCCTTTACATAGTCAGGAACTTGGCCGGCAACCTTGGGGGGAGGATAAGTGCCGAAGAAGTCTCCGAGCTGCTTCTTCTTGTCGTCGTTGTCGGGAGGGTAGCTGATATCGAATTAGCGGTTAGTGAGGTTCTACGAACAGATGATGATGGGAGCTCTTACATCTCAATGGGGCAGGGGCTGCCCTTGAACCAGTCAGGGATAAAGACCTTGTACTTCTGGTGAGCATCACTGAAGGCGAGAATGTCAGCTCCCTGAAGAGTCTGATCGAAGTATCCAAAAATGTCGTAGATCACGACAATGGCCTTCTTAGCGTCGACGGGACCAGTAACATCTGCTCAGGTTAATTGTTGTCCCTTCATGCGTGCCAGGAGTCGTCTTACATGTCTTGTAGCCTCCGATCTCCTTATAAGTCCCCTTTGCCTCATATCCCTTGGAGACAACAGGAGGTATGTTGCAGCAGGCCTCGTTGTGGCCGTGAGATGCGGGCATAGTCGTCATGATGGATGAACTAGAATGGCAATTGCTGGGAGTGCGCCTCATGGATGAGTTCTCTGTTTAGCTGAGTCTCAAGGTTGACAACGGTCGAGCTTTAACCGGTAAGAGGAGATCAGCGACTTACAGGGCTTGTTCTGCAGGTAGCAAGTGAGAAAGAAAATTGTCGATAATGTGATTATAGAAAGTGACGGAATTAAAATGGTTGATTCCTCGATTGCGGGGAGGTACGGGAGGAGAGGAGGGGCAAGGAAGGACCAATGATGTCACGATGCACTCTTGAGACTGGCCATTCATGTAATCACAAGGTTTCTTTTCCATTGATGCATTTACATGCATGCATCTCAAGTTCAGGGCCTCATGCTCAATTGAATTGTCATTTAATCATCTTCCTGCTTACCTTACCTCCCTACGTACTATGAAAGGCAAGGTACGGGCCAGCGGCCCCATCCGGCCCAGGTGGGGGAACATCATCATCATCAACGGATGTGGCAGATAACACTACCCATCGACATAATCTCACAACAGCAAAAATTACTCTGATCATGACTGATACATTTTGTTTTATTTTGAATCTAGGTCTTAAAAAAGTGCTATCGCCTTGCTCTCAAATTTCATTCACCAGAATTTCTGTTCCCTAAAAGGTGGTCATTCCCCATTCAACGCTGTCCCATACCATGATATACGATATATCCTCAAGCCAAACGACCAAAACTCCGCTGTGCGCATGCAATTATGTACCAGAACGCCTTCTCATGCCAACTTTTTATTTACCCGCCATGTTTCGGTTGGTAATTCAACCTGTCTCAGCCTGTTCCAGACAGTTTGAGATCAACTACATGATGCTCCCGTCTCTATTCCGCATACAGCCCCTGACCTTGGCCAACGCCAGCATTCGTGAGTCGCAATGAAATCCCACCTGGGCTGTAGCTGTTTTCCAGCCCTCTAAATGATACCAATCATCTCACTGGGGAGTTCGGGCTGAGTCCTCCCATCCGCCGTACCACCACTTGCATCTTCTCAATGAGCTCCGGTATCCTGTATGGCTTTACCATAACGTCGTCACACCCAGCTTGCTTGGCTTCCATAACCTGTTCCGGCCGCGCATTGGCCGTAACAGCGATGATGGGAATGCGGCCTCCAGACGCACAGAAGATTTCCCCCTCCGCTTCTAGTTCGCGAATGGTTCGCGTGCACGTTAACCCATCCTGGATCGGCATCTCGATATCCATAAGAACGAGATTGATAGCTATAGGTAGCGGGTTCATGTTACTCCTCCCCGAGCGGCTACTGCCTGCCTTGAGGCCAAGTCCCGGGGTACCGCCTTGCCTGCGTTTCAGCTTGTCGAGGGCTTCAATTCCATGATTAGCAACATCTACCATGTAGCCTCGGTCCGTCAACCCGCGTCTCGTGATTTGCTGGTTGATCAGGTTGTCTTCGACAACCAAAATCCCGTCAAGCCGAACATTTCCTCCTGGGTTTTGATGCTTCTGCAAGCGAATATCTCGACAGGGTCGTTTGCCATCAGCTTCCGCACCGTCAGCACCAGTAATCAACCTGGCTGCAGCCGCGGCAGCGAGTGCTTCATTCCGGGAGGCTTCGCTTGGCACAAAAGCCTCGATGTAGAACGCGAACGTTGATCCCACGCCAGGTTGACTGGAGACACCAATCGCACCGTTCTGGAGTTCTGTCAAGCGTCGGGAAATGAACAACCCTAGTCCTGATCCTCCGTATTTGGTGTGCGTCTTGGCACTCGCTTGAACGAACTTATTGAAGAGGCTGCCCATCTCTTCCACCGTCAAACCCTGGCCCGTATCCTTTACCTCGAACAAGAGATACACAGGGCGAGTACGTCCCTTAAGCGCGGGTTGGTCGTATTCCTCTGAAACATCGCAGAATCGAGGAATGAACTGAACCACTGTCATGGCCTCTCCGGGTGGTTTCAGAGACCCTTTAACCCCGACAGTGACATGCCGGGTAGTGCCAGACTTGGTGAACTTCAGCGCGTTCGTGAGGAGATTGATCAAAACTTGCTGAACTCTGCTTGGATCCAAGTCCAGGTAGTCATATGCGAGATCCTTGTACGACTTGTCGACGTAAGAGGTCAGCTCAATATCTACACGCCGAGCCTCCACTTCAAACATCTTGAGAGCGCCATTCACAATCTGGATCGGATCTACCGTGCAGGGCGTTACAGCCAATAACTTGGAGTCAAGTTTAGACATTGTGAGAATGTCATCGACAATGCGTTTCTGGTGTTGAGCGCACGTCACAATGGTCTCGGCGTTTTCGATGCTGTCCTCCAAGAGCTTCTTCTCCTCAACGGATCTTTCACCAATACTTCTCTCATCGCCTTGAGAGCCGCTTCGTGTTGGTGTAAGAGGTGCAGAGTTGTCACTGATGTCTTGCACTCTTGCAAGAGAGGCAATGATTGCGTCGGTACAGTGAAGAATAGCGCTTAATGGATTCCGCATCTCGTGTGAAGTCATGTCGATAAAGTTTTCCTGCTGACGCTTCGACTCGATTGCCTCTTCTTTGCGAAGCTTCTCTTGCTCCAATTGCCATTTCTGTATCGAAACGTCGCTCAGGCAGCCGGTAAAAGATTGAATCACGCCGTCAGAGCTTCTGACTGGCATGAACGTAGCAAGCACCCATCGTGGGGCCACAGCTGAATTCCCGTTGCTGTCCTCTGTCACCAAGCCGTTCCGGAGTCGAAACTCGGCCGTTTCAGTTCGTCCTGATACGACTAGCTTATCGAGGCTTTCCTGTAGGATATGCAAATCTTCCTTCACAACACATTCTGGCCAAGGTCTCACGTCGGTCTTGGTGAGATCAACCTTTTCTAAGTCTGTCAGTTCCCAGAAAAGATTGTTCGCGCTAAGCAGTCTTCCATCCATGCTGACATCGTACATTCCAACCGTGGCAAACTCGGCGAGACGCTTTAGATTCTCTGCTTCTTGTGCCCTCCGGACCGCCTCCTCGGCCGTGTCTTTTTGTACCGTTACGTCAGTCAGACAAGTAAGAATTCGAATGACACTGCCATCTGGAGCTCTCTCGGCCTTTGTAGAAGCCAAGATATGACGCAAGACTCTTTCACCGTTTGAAGATAAAGAACTTGTAGAGGACTTGAAGCTCTTGAAGTCCGCTGTGTTATCGTTTCGGGTGATGCGGTATTCGAAAGTAACAGTGTCGACTTTCTGGACGTCTTTGTATGCTTGTATAACTTTTTGCTTATCTTCCTCAAGCACTGACTCGAGAAGTGTGCTTTGCACAATTGGTCCTCTTGGACATCCGGTGATACGGTGCCAGGCATCATTGGCAAACGTGATATTACCTTCGACATCCACAAAGCACATACCCACGGGGATAAAGTCTGCAACTGCGGTAAACGTTTGCATGGATCTCTCTGCCTGTTCGGTTTGATATTCTAGTCGTTGCTTAAGCATGGCATTATCGTAGGCAGCCTGCTCGGTAATGTTGCGCCGCCGCCGGGCCTCCTCTTCCAAGAGAACTGTGGAAGCAAGGGAGCTCGTAAGCTTCTGGTTCAACAAGGATATGAATTGCCGATAATCGTTATCGTATGGGCGTCGAGGATTCAAGCCTAGGAACAGAATACCCATAGCGTTTTCTTCTTTAGTTGGACGAATAGGCAACACGATGGCAGCCTGGCAAGGGTCACCAAAGCCGCGCCATGCTAAACCGTGCAACAGGTTTTTTGGCAATGTGTCGTCCTTTGTCTGCAAAAGAATTGGTTGACGGTGATCCAGCGACTTCCTCATGACAGAAGCCATCCCCTCATCTGTTTCCCTGAGGCTGAGGACCTGAGGAGCAATCGCATGTCCTTCTGGCACGCCCAGTGAGCCCTCAAGATGACAAATCTTGGGGCAATCATATTTTGAAAGAGTAATGTCGGATTCGTCGTCTGCCACGGAGTACAAAAAGGCCAATGGGACATCGTAGGTAGGGCTCCAGCGTTCCAGTTCCTCAATCGTCCTGGACCAGTACGACTTGGCATCCTTCGTAGAGACAAGGGCCTCACCGAGATCGATAAGCATTTTCATCCTTCGCTCCCAAAGCCGTCTTGAGGTCATTTCGAGTAGCGAGTGCTGAATTCCCAGGCATTTCTTGTCGTGGACAATGGGGACCATAGAAGATTTGACATATGTTTCTTCATGTGAGCCGTCTGCCAAGGGGATGAAAAATTTGGACTCATCCTCAGCACTCGAATAGTTCTTCGATGGCGAAGCCGTGATTTCATCCAGTCTAGTCTTGAGATGAGGCCAAGCTTCTGGCGCTGGTCGTCCTAAAAGTCCGGGATGTCGAGCGCCACAGTATTTTGAAAAGGCCTCATTGTAGATCGTGACATACTCGGGACCCCAATAGAGCGCCACTGGTCGCGAATCTGAGACGAGTTGATTGAATGTATGCTGAAGTTGAGCGGGCCAATCTGACATGGGTCCCAGAGATGTCGACTCCCAATCCACATTTTGAACCACGTCAAGAAATGGCTCTGCTTCGGAGTCGGAGACGGGAACCATGAGCCCTGGGTTTGATTCATCGCGATAATGCAGTGGAGTTTTGCTCTCCGACTTTTTTCGGGACGGTAAATGTGCATTGTCCAGTGGCGATTTTTGGGGATATCTTCTAGTTGTCTCGCCCTCCTTTCCCTCTATTCGAACTTTGCGCGGGGGCTCTGACGAAGGAGGCGTTTCATTTCCACTCATCACCACCCATTGACCCAGAACTATGCTTCGCGTCCAGTAAACACCAAGATATGGAAGTGAGTGTTGCGTATTTGTTGGTGCAGGACCTGTGGCATCTGTGTGAGACGTTGGCGCAGACGGCGGGCTGGTGACCCAATTCCAGAACGGCGAGTGGGAAACATCTTGAGGGATAGAGGCAATAGAGTGGTCGAGGGTATAAGAGTTCTGTAAGGCAGGGTTTCGATACAGGATGTCGGCCGAATAATGGGATATATTGGAGGATGTCTGCTCAGGCAGTGCAACGACAAATGTTGGTCGAGGGTCAGAAGCGACAAGGTCGATAAGACCGAGGTGTTGAAGAGCTGGAGGCGGCATTGAGCAGTATGATCATGCCAAAGCCCAAACTATGAGACTATGAGGGCTGGCAGAAATCGATACGGCTCAGCAACTACTGAAGAAGTGGACGACGAGCGCCCTAAGATCGAGAGAGAGGTGAGGTATTGGTCGTATTTTGTGTCGTCATTGCAGTCGCAAACTGGAGGGGCCTCGAGGTGGGATCTCAGTGATAATCGAGGCCGTCGAAGTCGCACGCGATCAGTGACGTGTAATTTGAAGCGAAAAGAAAGGCTCGGGTCCGTTCAGCCCAAAGAAGAACATGAAGCCATCGTCTTGTCGTGGCCAGGAAGAAATTGAATGGGTATGGGCGTGTTATGTTGGCCTTGGTTGGTACGGGACGGGAAGTTCTGAATCGCCAGCGCCAGGCAGGTGCTAGGATTGGGGATCTACTGTAAGCCTGTAATGTGCCCTGGTGGGGTCTCTTATGCCTTGCGCCCTGCTGCAGAAGAAGCATGAGTGGATGGACGGGTTTGTTAGCGGGTGATGAATGATGAATGACAAAATTTAGTGGCTTTTTCCACCAAAAGAGGAACGGTCATTTTAGTGGCTGTCTCCACTACAGTACCTGCTTCTTGGTTCTTGGCTGCCGGCGAATTCCTGGATTCCAGGTTCTAAATCAAGCTTCGATTTCTTCTTACTCATATGACACTGAATAAGAGCCGCTCTATGCGATACTCCCCATAGTGAAACTCTAGGTCATTCAAACACATCAGTCTGGCTCTACAAATAGATCAGGAAGACCTCACCGTAGTTTTTCGGACTTGCCTGAAATAAACCCCTTACAGACCACACACGCTAGGACACGCCATGCACTATACTGGAGATCAAGTAGAGATGGGCGCTAGGGGTTGAGAGGCGAGAGAGGCTAGGTAATAATTGCTCCGGTGGCCTATGAAAGAAAACCAGCATCATTGAAAGAGGAGCCATGGGCAAAAGTAGAAGGAGAAACAGAGGCCATCCCGAAATGGAAACTGTTTTCTGGCATACATTGTTGGGATGGCAATGTCTAGGAGATGGTGTCGAAAGTGACCGAAAATGAAAGTTGCCGGTGCCATGACTCGAGATGTTTCAACTGAGCGAATTTTATAAGAGAAATTCGATGAGACAAAACCCCATGGAGAGGATCCTGGTCCATAGTTGTTTCAAGGATTCAACCAAGCACAATAATGCCATGTTGAGTGCGATTAATCCAAACGCTCTTAACTTGAAGTCCTGCCATTGCAACAAAGACGATGTTGGCTATCAAACACGCATAAGAAGAAGCAGCATGCATTGCAATTGCAATCGCAAGACGGACAAAGCCAACTTGAGCCTGACGATAGCCGAAAAGCATGCAACTGCACCTCGCTAACTACGATATCTGATTCGCTGCATCGACACTAGGTATGTGGTTTTTGATGCAAAACGGAACTATGTGCGTGTAGCGCAACACCACGGCATGCAGCTTATGTACGGAGGCAAAAACTACTTTCTACCTACCTAGGTACCTAGACTGTCTCTCAGCCGTGCTTCAGCGCTAAGAGCATTACAGCCATGAGCTGTCCGTGTTGGAAGCAGGGAAGCCATCTTCATATCGGCCAACTTGAGATCGGGATATTATCTCGAAGGCACGTTACGAGGTGCGCAGCCGACGCCTTGGCATGCTTGCACCCACCGATCTCGGAATTTGTCTCACACAGCGTGGGCAGCAAATCGATCGATCAATGATGATGGATGGTGAGTAAGTTTACTAGCTTTTCGGGTGACAACTGTCATCCTCGTGCACATTGCTTATCCTACCTGTTTGAGTTTGGCTCGCACTCGGGTGCTTGCGCATCTCCCGAACTCACCAAGCTCTCGGTACCGTGCTAGTCAATAAGCTTCGATTTCCAGTCCCAAGTTGGACTTGGCCGCTGCTCAGAAATGCTGGTATCACAAGTAGGTAGGGGAACTCCGCAATGGCCTGGCCCACCACAGACGCAAAGGTTCCATTGATGAATTCTGCGTATTCTAGTTGTTGAGTTGCTAAAGCCTAGGGCAGAGACGTGAATGCCGTACGAGCAGCGATCTCTTCCTATCCTTGGCAAGTTCGTGGACTAGCATAGCATTGGATTACATGTTCAACAGTCTAAGGGCTTGATTTGCCAAAACGCTTGGCCAGATCTCTTGGTAGCCCTTATCAGATCCGACCTTCCAGTTTGATGGTTGGTAAATGCCTACCTGCCTTGGCAGCTATCTCCCTATCGATAACTTAGGTACTCCTAGGCGCCTTGCCTGAGGTACCTAGACTCCACGATGGCTTCTGCGTGGCGCGTTTAGAGCAGGTACAGTATCCGGGCTGACCTAGTATCAAGAGGCGCCTGGCCCAACAACCTGGCTCCTGGGCCTTTATTAATTGTCCGATGGGCGTCAATGGTTCCTGCTTGACACTACAGATGGATCCTTCCAAGCCTGAGGTGCCTTGGTGGATATCGCATCCATCTGCTGAACCTACAGAATATAGGTAGGTACTAGGTGGGTAAGCCCTGTTGCCTCGAGCCCTAAGTTTAGGGACTCTATATAGGCCTATTGGCATACCTGGGTGGTTTTTGACTGACAACATCCAACTGCTATCCTGTTCAACTTTACGAAATATCTGACAATCTTTCGTTTTGAAAACAAGCACTAATTCACGGGAAACCCTTCCAAATCATCGTCTTTCACTTTCATTCTATCACAATGTGCGAGTGCTTCTCCGTCACCACCGACACCCACGGTGTCCTTGAGCGCCATCAATTGTCTCACTATAGCCTTTTCACTGGGCGACAGGTATAGTACTTCTGTCCAGTCCATGAATGTCATCATGCCATATGGACAACTCGACCTGTTATTCAGCCTTTCTGCGGAGATTGTGCTGCCGTTTTCTTCCACGGGCATTCCTATGCCTTTTGGATCCACCCTCAAGACCTCAAGGCTTCCGCAATCCAACTCTCTTCGATGGCGCATGAGAGCATGAGATTACCTCCGACTGCAACCAACGATATTCGAGGTCGGGTTGTCGACATGCCGGATTCTAACGTCTTTCTGGACATGCCTGACCACAATGCGATACCTTCTGCCCACATTACATATCGCAGGTTGTCAACTATTTTGATCGAACATCCTCGCATACCGACTATGTTTCTTTTAGAGTTCATGACATTCGATGGCCTTCGGGCTTACCAGCCATGCTGTGAGAACATTGATCATCTTAGCATCCTCAGGCCATTGCGGGCTATTGAATACGATGGCGATCCGGTTTTCGAGGCAGCTCGCGAATGGTCATGCATCATTCAAGCCCGCCACGACTTACCCAAGGATATCAGATGGGTACTGGCACTCATCTACAACTTTTCCTGCACAATGTTGCAGCCCGAGCAAACCGAAGAATACCTCTAGAAGATGCGGTCCTGGCTTATGCATTGGTATCAAGTTGCCGACAACCTCTTCACCAAGTTTGATGTCTCTGCCACGGCACCAGAGCCAGATTGGTTCATGAGACCTCGTGCGCGCCCAACGTCACCGCCAGCCAAGCAGACTGAAAGCACGGCAGAACACCAGCCATCGCCCGTGTCCAATCTCGTAATAAACTCGGAAGTAGACGATATAAATTGTCTGGTCGCACCAATGCCCTCGAGTATAGTTGACCAGTTCAACCACCCAATTGAAGCAATTGGGATCAATATCGATGGTCAACCAGCCATATTCGACCCAACGCCCGGTGGCCAACTATTCGTTCCCCAGAGACGTTTTGGCAGTGCAAGCACCAGGGGCGTTTCAAGGCCAGGGTTTCGCTCCAGTCATACTGTTGGGGGAACATCACGTCTCGGTGTCACAGACACAACCTCTCCTCGGTATAATTCTATACCTCAGCAATATGTGCCTCTGGAGGACTGTTATGAGGACGATCTGTTTGAAAATGCCAGCGACTCCTCCTGCTCGGTTTGCGAGTCACTTTTCGATTAAGAAGTCGAGAATGTAGCGTCTCAAGCACACTCCGACGCTTTGGAATTGGCATGACTGCAGGAAGTTCTGTCGGTGAGTAGTTTGAGGTATTTGAACGCTTGAGGTTGGGAATTTGATATGCAAGCGTAAAGAATGAAGAGCGGCCAAATATACAACAAGTTTTATTTCAGGTTTCGAGGTTACGTACATGTCCATGTTTTGCTGCTTCCATTTAGATCAGAACTACCCACCGAGCATTTCTCGGTATCCCGTGTATACTCGACTGAGTTGTTGTCTGTCTCCCTGTATGCTTCGGCTTAGCCAGAGTCTATCGCTGAAGCCTACATCGCTATGGTCTACTGGGCAGCAACTAGACTCATATAAATTCCCCACACAACACCAGCCAACGCACCTACAAGGTTGCGTCCCTCAACAGTCTTGACCGCTGCAAAGTTGACAATGCTGACAGCAGGCCAAAGTTTCCATCCGGCAAATATAAGGGGAGCAAAATCGACCTTTGAAGCCTCCCAAACGGCTGCCCAGTCAACACGTCCAAAGTCCAGAGTGCCTGGCGAAGTCCAATACGTGATGGCTTTGGTCAGACTGGTGATGACGGGAGCGGGTTGTATAGCTGAACGTAGCGCATGGGTGTACGTGCTAAAGAGCAGAGTGTTCACAGCAGCACCCACAGTCTGGTCGAGAAAGAACTTGATGAGTGTGTTCCGTATAGAAAGCTTGGGTTGAGTCTTTTTAGCGTCCTTGGAGTCCTTAGCTTTAGGGACATCGTCAGGATGGGCGGGAAACGTTGATTCAAGAAAATCTTGCCTGGAGCGTGTCAGTCTGAAGGTTTCAAGGGGAAGAAGAAACATACCAGTAGAAGTTGGGTGGTGTACAGATAACGTTGAAGAGGAGGAACTGAAACACAGGAATCCAGTCTATCACAATATCATTCTAGACGAAGATGGTCAATAACAGCATTCAGACATCCCAAGGCGCATGTAAATACCAGATTTACCCCAGCTCTGTAGGCCGAGATGCCTTGAGCCAAGACATTGGCGATGCCGCCCAAAGCAGCACTCTGAATTGTGGCCATGACCACGGGAGGATAGTCCATTTTTGGTATGATTGTACGAAAAATCAAGGGTTCATGTGAATGGAAGAGAAGACGATGTTGAAAAGTTGATAAGAATAGAGACGTGTTAAGTTGAGACAGTGAGATCGGCGCTAAGATAGGCGAGCCAAGATTTCTGAGGGCACTCTACCCAAGTACTGAGAGTGCTGGGATGTTTTCGGTTACTCAAGTTGGATTGTAGGGTTAGCAAAAGCAGCTCGTGAAAGCGGTGTTGTTTTTCGATGAAACAAGAGAGACAGGGACCTGATGAATCATTCATGAGATGTGTGGAGAGAGAGATATAGTTTGATGCGAGCCATGTCTAATTGGTTAATGTCAACTACCTTACATACACCCCTACTTTACATTGTGCTGCAGGTAAGTAGTCGTGCTAGGGGAGGAAAGAAAACTCAGGACCTCGATCCTAAATGGCAAAAAAACTTAGGTAAATTTGCATAAATTTAGGACATCTTTACTAAGTTTAGGATATCTTTTGCTGGGTTTATTTTAACATCCTATATTAAGGTCTGGTGTTTTCTTTCTCCCTAAGGGTCGTGTAATGGCGTTAGGCAAATGTCATTAAAATCTATAGCTCAGGATTGAATAAATGAAATCATTTGACGTTTTTTATGCTTCGTCGTTCAGATCAAGCTGCTATCATACATCCCCAGTCATCCCTCATTACCGTCTCCGCCCCATGGTTCGTTGACCAATGTTAATATCTCCCAGATGTCTCTGAGCCCTTTTGAGTGCAATGCAGGTCTCCTGGACACAACGAGTGATTTATTGTGGGCTATCGCTGATTATGCCCTGGTGAGAAGCCACATGAAGAAGAGCTGCACAAAGTAGGAGTAGATGAAAAGAAACTTTGTGCGTTGGCTGCGCTTCGCCCGTGAGTCCGTCTGCATTGGCCCGCTAGAGCCGGCAGATGTTTCGGGCAGGAGGACGTACTTGAGTGATCGCATCTAAGCAAATAGTTAGCAGGTGTATGTTTGCATTGCCAAGCAATCATGGAATTTACCAAGAAGAGCGAGTTTGCAAGGTAGGTGTAGACAAAGACCAACCAGCCAACCCAGCCGCCGGTACCCTTGCCGCCGTTAAGGATCTCGGCAACGACAATAGTGACAATGATCCCGACAAACTTGTACCCAGAATAGGCAATCAAGTCAAGGAGTTGGGATTGGCTAGAGATGCTCAGGAGGTAGCATCCCAGCTTCAGGAAGAAGATCTCAACGATGACAACAATTAGACTAACTGTAGCCGTCTTTCCAAGAAGCTCTGGTTGGAATTGGTTGTTGAGGCCAGCGATCAGCGTCGACAGGAGAATGTATGTCACAAGTGCCATAACTGTACTACAATTAGCCAACTCGTCCAACTCCGGCGGTCTCTAACCTTGCATTACGCACCTGGAATATACATATCGGGACTGTTGATGTCTTCTCGTGGGGGTAGATACCAGCCCTCTTGTCCGTTCTGCCCGACAGCCTGCTTACGAGACCAAGGCTTGTGCCTCCAGGGGAAAAGGACGAGGAAGAGTTTATTGACGACGTATGAGTTAGAAACGTTGAAGTAATGCTTGAGGGCGGAGACATTGACGTATCGGCCAAACTATCGCGGCAGTTAGTACCAGGTGCCACCAAGACCACCGTGTTACTGGTAGGACTCACGTTCTGCTCCACATACTCCTGTCCATGCTTAAAGGCCGTCTGTCCAAACTGCGCCGCCACCTGCGCTGTAGGGTCGTTCATGAAGTTGCCATACTGGCCAAAGACGTTGCCGCTGGTGCCTCCCTGCTGCTGATATGGATTTCCTCCCGCGTTAGCAGCGTAGCCTTGCTGTGATTGCGCGGAGCCTGGAGGAGGAGGCGGCGATCTTAATTGAGGGACGGTCGACACATGCTGAGGAACTGGATGGTGAAGGGGAGGCGACTGCGCGTATGTCGCTCGCTGCATGACGGAGGAGAGTGCGTGTTCTTTATGCGCTGTGTATTCTTCTGCTTTTCCCCGCCGAGTCGAGGTCTTGAGTTGAGTTCGGGCGAGTTGGTGATGGCTGATGACGAGGTTAAACGTAAAGTTGGTGTTTGTTCAGTGTCTGGTAGGTCAAGTTCAGGAAATGTGTCGATTTCAGCTGATTGGGCGCTAGCATCATGGAGAGCTCCAGACTACCTAGCAACCTCCACTGCCACAATTAGGATTAGGAGCTCAAGGTCAGCCCCTGTTTCCTTCTAAGTTAGAAGGACCACGCACGTGATTGTTTCGATATCGAATCCAACAGAGAAGGCAGAGGCGCCTGAGTTTATTCAGAAGAGATTCTATCATTAGGTACCTAGTAAAACCAAGAACGTTCTCTATTGACCTGATCCATATTGTCATGCTCTCCATGATCGTAACATGGCTGCTCCTAGGGTTGGATTTTCTTCCTCCAAGGACGGCCTAGGCCCAAACGGCGTGTCCGGGTCGAGTCCCTGTCCTTTCTTTTTGATGTGCAGCGGTTTTATCTTATCTTTAACTAGGTGTGCCCATTAGTCTCCCACTCTGTGCTCTAGAGTAGCCACATCTACCAACGAATATTCGCCTCCACGTTGGCTTGCACCTCAATTCTCCCACCAGCATCATCATTCCTCTTGTCCAACGTTCAAGAGAGATACTCGCAAAATGTTAGATTCCTTCGAAATATTAACCACCTCGGGCGTGGTCGTTTGGTCACGCACTTATACTGCCATAAATCCTTCCATCATCAACAACTTCATTGCAGACACTTTTATCGAGGAGAAGAGCGGCGCTATTGCCCTCAGCGACTCAAGGTCCGCGGCTGTCAACACTCCCTACAAGAGCGATCAACATACTCTCAAATGGACTCTGGTTAAGGAATTGGGCGTTATCTTCGTCGTGAGTCCCGAGCCTTTCTTGTCATGATGGCTTCTCCCCGATCCTCGGCGCTGACGTCTCCACTCTCTCTTTAGGCCGTCTACAGATCCCTCCTCCACCTCTCATGGGTCGACAAGCTCGTTGACAATATCAAGACTATCTTCGTCAACCTCTACGGTGAACAATTGACCAAGCCGCATACTACCCTCGTTGAATGCCACGCCTTCGATGAATACTTCGACGTACAACTCGAGGAGCTTGACCAGACTAGTACTAAGGTCCCCTCCACTACCATCACGGCTGGCGCAGTCCCGTTAGAAGAAGAAATCATCTCAGGAAACACTGGCGACAACCCTCCAGTTGCGCCAGGTCTAACATACCGAGGGCGCCACCTCAATGGACCCCAGGATACCCTTTCAGCCGACGAGTCAACCCCCGCCCTGACGCCGAACGGATCACGACCCGGAACACCGAATAACCATCTCCTTGTCGCAAAGGGTGGCCCTATCGCAAAGATTTCTCGCCGAGCGCGCAAAGCAAAGAACCAGACTTCAGCTCCGGTGTCTTCTGGCGACGAAGCGCCGCGAAAGAAGAAGGCAGTCGCCAAGAAGGGGCGCAAATGGGACGCCGATGGCTTCGCCGACGAGGAAGACGATGTCCAGCTTGACTATTCTGCAAAGACGCATGCTACCAGTGACTCGGAGGTTGAGGCAATGGGGCGATCATCAGCTGTCGATGAAATTGACTCCAACACATGGGGCTCAACATCAAAGGGCAAGTTCGTGCTCAAGGATCTTGGTGACGAGGTGCATGAGATCTTAGCTTCAGAAGCAGAGAAAGCAGCGGGAGCAAAGACACAGACCAGATCTGGCCTCTTGGGGTCGGGCGTCAGCGCTATTAGCGGTCTTTTCCGCAACGTTGTTGGAGGCAAGACATTGACTAAAGAAGATCTCGACAAGGCTATGAAGGGTATGGAGGAGCACTTGCTTCAGAAGAACGTGGCACGAGAGGCTGCTGTCCGTCTATGCGAAGGTGTTGAGAAGGAACTGCTTGGTGTCAAAACGGGCAGTTTCGAGAGTACGTTGACGGACAATTATCATATCCTGTTGGCCCTATTCTGACCAGTTTCGCAGGTATTAATGCCAGAATTCAAGCCGCCATGGAGGCCTCGCTCACAAAGATGCTTACCCCGACATCATCCCTCGACCTTCTTCGCGAAATCGACGCTATCACGGCTCCTCCAGTGACATCTCTCCGCAAGGCTCGTCCCTATGTTATGTCAATTGTGGGCGTCAATGGTGTAGGAAAGTCCACCAACCTCTCCAAAATTTGCTTCTTCCTCCTCCAGAATAAGTACAAGGTTCTGATCGCCGCTGGCGACACTTTCCGCTCCGGCGCTGTTGAGCAGCTTGCTGTCCACGTCCGCAACCTCAAGGAGTTGACGGCTCGTGAAGGTGGTCGCGTTGAACTCTACCAGAAAGGATATGGCAAGGATGCTGCTACGGTTGCAAAGGATGCCGTGACCCATGCTGCGCACGAGGGCTACGACGTCGTTCTCATTGACACAGCTGGCAGAAGACATAACGATCAACGTCTTATGTCTTCTCTTGAGAAATTTGCCAAATTTGCTCAACCTGACAAGATCCTCATGGTTGGCGAGGTATGTCATCCGTTCTTCGAAACCCAGACTGCATTAACTAATCTCAATCTCAGGCTCTTGTAGGTACCGACTCAGTCGCTCAAGCACGCAATTTCAACGCTGCTTTTGGTGCTGTTCGCACACTTGATGGCTTCATCATCTCCAAGTGTGACACTGTTGGTGACATGGTCGGCACTCTTGTTAGTCTTGTTCACGCGACAAATGTCCCTGTACTTTTTGTTGGAGTTGGTCAGCACTATTCAGACCTGCGGAATTTCTCGGTAAAATGGGCAGTAGAGAAGCTTCTCAGTAACCACTGAAAAGGAAAACAACAGTAGTCTTGGACATCGTGGGGGTTGTTTGTTGATTCTAATAGCTATATGTCACATAATGTTAACAAGAGAAGGGTTCCCACTACACAGCTATCTGGTGACTGTAGCCTGGCCCAAAATAAGTGTGCCGCCATCTTCATAGCAGCAGTGCGTCACTCCAATAGATTTGTCGCATCTGTTTAACAATTCATTTGAGTGTAGATTATGATTATGTACAACGAGCAATCGTCTTTGATGCTGTACCGCGCCAAATTGACGTCCATCACACCGCTATGCAAACGACAGTGAGTGGAATAACTAAAATAACAAAACTTGTTGGTCCACAATCATTTTTCAGCCGTTGTTTTTTTTTAATCCTTTTTCTTGTTTCGGTTTGGCCGCCTTCTTCATTAACCAGTCCTCCTCCCCCCAAACACGAGCTTCATCATGAAGTTGAACAATGCGAGACAAACGAAAGACTCCATTAAAATAAAGAACAAATAATCCCAATCTGTGTGGCATAAACATCAATCCAAAAGGGGGTATCTCTCTAGGTTCGCAGTCTTGGTGAAACTAGTGTAATAATGTGAACCGCATATATGTATGCATCGACCGTAGTTGATGATTTTGACAAAGGAAAAAATTAATATAAATAATCATGACAGAGTGTCCCCTGCTGAAGCCGATACGTCTTCGAATCCGTTCAGTCTTCAAAGAAATCGTTATCATCAAAGTCTCCAGGTTGGGCATCCGAATCGTAGCCACTAGTTCGCATCATTGTGGGAGTCATGGGCTCATCTTCCGACTCCCTAGGCGGTGGCGTCACAACAGTGGGCTCTGCTCGATGTGAGGTGTTTGAAGCTCCCCGTGCTCGTGCAGAACCATAGCTTTGTGATGGAAATCGGCGCCCGGTGCTGGCAAAAGCGGTAGGCTGAGGCTTATTGTCTTCTGGAGGCGTTTGACGAAGGCTAGAAGCGGGAGGTGTCATGAGGCCACCCAGCGAGTTATCCTGGGAGGTCGAGTTGTTACGCGATGGCGTCGCGTTTCGACGAGGAGCTGGCGAACTGAGGACGCCAGACAGGCTACTGAGCGATGGTTGACTGCGGTTCCCCTTTCGCCAGTTGCCCCAAGCAGCCGCAAGAGGGCCAATAGTTTGTGCCACACGCGGCGTAGCGTTCTGGATTGTCTGAGCGATGTTTGGTAGGTTGATCGCAGAACCACCGTTCATGGCTCTCTCTCGTTCCTGTTCCTCCATTTGGAGGTTGGCCTTGAGTCTAATCGCCGCATCCTTCACTGCGTCACGGTCGAAACGATCACTTTGCAGGGCGGCAATAATGTCCTGCAGGTTCTCATGTCTGACCGCGAGAAGCTCGCGTAACCAAGTAATTTCATCATCGCGTTTGGTAATCTTTGTGGAGGCCTCAGGGTCCATCTTGGATAAGGAATGTTCAAGCTCCTCAATGCGTTGCTCGCGGGCCTGAAGTTGCTCCTGGAGAACCATGATAGATTCACGAAGAGCCTGGGGAGAGATTCTCTCATGAGGTTCGAGATCTCGTGATGCTTGTCTAGGCTGGGCGACAGTGATGTTGACATCAGCACCAGCGGATTTGGCAGCTTGAGCCGCAGCAGCAGCAGCCTGCTTGGCAATCTCCAGCTTATCTTCAAGGTGTAAGATGCGATCCTGAAGATGCTCGGTCTTGGACGTAGACAGGCTAAGTCGCTCCAGAAGGTGTTGTTCGGCTTTGTGAGCGTCTTCCTGAGCGTTGTGGACCCGGCGCTCGTACCGTGTCTGGAGATCCTCAATTTCATTCTGGTGCTTTCGCATAAGCTCTTCAATTTCAGCTGTCTTGCTGTTCTCAGCCTCTTCAAGAAGCATCTCATTCTGGGCCTTGGCTGTATCCACTTCGAGTCTGACGTTATCAAGCTCAGCGCGAAGCTTAGAATTATGCTCCTCGAGCTCCTCGCGGATGTAGTTGACTTGGTTATTAGCGGCGTCGATCTCGGTTTGCAACGCCATGCGGGTCCGCTTGACTTCACTCATACCAGACTCGCGAGCTTCTTCAAACTCGCGCTGGTAACGCATAGCCTTCTGCTCGAGTTTGTGGTTCTCCGTCTTCAGTTCGCCAATAATGCCTTCAAGACGAGAACACTCATTAGTTGCACGCATACCAGCTCGCTCGTTCGACTGCAGACGCTCCATCTCAATCTCCAAGCGCTCTCGGGTCTTAGCCTCAGCCTGAAGACGAGCATCCAAGACCTCCTGTCTAGCAAGCATAGCTTGATCCTTCTTGATACGGCGGGCGTTATCTTCTGCAATCTCCCGAGCCGCCCGTCCCATGTCTTCTTGAAGCGAAACAAACTTGCCGCGCCACATTTCCCGAACACGTTCATTCTCCTCAAGTTGTGTCGTAAGAGTAGTCAAAGATTTCTGCATATGCTGGTTGTCTTCGAGAGCACGGATTAACTCGGCACCCTTCTGTCGAGCAGACTCGTCATATCGCTCTGCCTCTGCACGCCAGTGGTGGTTGTCTTGTCGAACATCCTTGAGCTCAACTTCCATGCCCTTGCACTTGGCAACAGCCTCGTGCTGAGCCTGAGTGGCGTTATTCTGAGCAGCCTCCAAGAGTGCAATGCGCATAGCAGTTTTGCTATTTGCCTGTTCAAGTGAACGCAGCTTATGATCTCTTTGCTCGACCAGCTCGCGCAGACGGACCACCTCTTCGCCAGCTATCTCACGCTGAACACGGGCTTCAGTAAGTTTATCCTCAGCAGCACGGCGGGCAACAACTGAATCCTCGCTGAGTTCTTCAGCTCCCCTAAGCCTCTCCTCCAAGTCGGCTACGCGCTGATCGAAAACGCTGCGGTTGATGATCTCGACCTCAATACGGGTCTCGGCAGTTTGAAGCTTGCGCATGAGTTCAGACGCCAAGTCCTCGGCCGCCCGACGTTCAGAGACCTCATTCTCAACCTTGGTCTGCTCAAAGTAAAGACGCTGTTCAAGATCGGTAATCTTATCCTGAAGCTCAGTGAGTTTAGCGTTCTCTACCTCCTCGGACTTGGGGGCAGCAGGTATGCGTGCCTCGATGACTTCTTGGATCATCTTCTTTAGACCATTATCACGGTTTGCGTTGTTCGTGACCTCCTGCTTAAGTCCTTCGAGGGCCTCAAGGATAGCAGTGGGCGGTGTTTCGGAACTGGCTGGTGCAGAAAGGGGGGCAGGGGATGCCTCAAGCTTGCTGCGTTGCTGAGCTTGAAGACCCTCCATAACAGCAATCCGAATCTGGTCCAGACGTCTGTCCCGTCGAGGACTCATCGAGCGACGAACAACGGGTTCTTCATCCTCGTCATCGGCATCGCTCTGCTGGAGCTCAGCAGAGACGCTGCGCATGTCGCGTCGGGAAGAAGGTGTACGTCGAGCTCGGGTCGCCAAGACTTGCTGGATGGAGAAGAGTGTCTTCTCCAGAGGTTCCAGGCGTGAGGCTAACAGATTTCCAACAACTTCATTGACACGTCCATCGAAGAACTGTGCTCGGCCCTCCAGTTTGTCATGCTCGTCTTCGGTAAAGGCGGCTTCCCAGTCACTAGCGGGCAGGCTCTCGCCGTCAACAGCCTCAGCACCACCGGCAGTGATCAGTGTTCCGGGAGGATCTAAGAATGGGTCCTCTAGCTCGGTGCTTGGTACCGGCTGAGCAGAAGCGTCTGAAAGCGGATGGTACTCCCGAGGCGTCAAGCTGGATTCGTCGCGGTTATACTGATCGGCAGTAGGTTCCAGTTTGTAGGGAGAGGAGGTAGCCATAGATGCAAGAGTGCGAACTGGGCTAGATTGCTGCCACTGTGAGTTTTCGACAGTCTTGTTGACACCCATCGTAGGATCATCAAAGAATTGATCCATAACGGCGTCGATCTCCTCAAATGTAGGCTCATTGTTGCCACGGCCAGCAGGATGCGTTACAGTAGCAGACAACTCAGGCTTAGGCTCTTCCTCCACTGATTCGACAACATCGTCTTCAACGGGTGGAGGGGGAAGAGGCTTCTCGCCGGGAGTCGGGCTGCCAGCGAATCGGGATGCAGCGAGACCCTTAGCAGGCTTAGGAGGATCAGCAAACCGTGAAGCACCAAGCCCCTTAGAAGCAGTTCTCGGTGGAGGCTGGCTGGTGTTGAGACGAGAAGTATTAAGCCCAGGAGGAGCACAGGCTGGCATCGGGCTGGCCACGGGAGAGGCGTCCGATTCTTCTTCATTTTCAGTCTGAGTGGTTTCTCCATAAGAATTCGCCCCAGGCTGAAAAGGTTCGGCAGCGGCAGAGAGAGTCTTCTTGTGCTCGTGCTTGAAGCTATCTTCACCAAATGGTCGAGCATCGTTAAAGTTCTGAATATCCTGGTTGGAATCAAACTCAAATGGCTTCCAGTTATTATTCTCGTTTGCGGATGTAACTGAAGGCGCCGCAGACGGAGCGGCTGTAGTGGCCTTGGTGTCGATCTGGTCCGAGGTGACAATAGAAGACATTGACGTGTCAGCAGGGAGAACATGGTCATCTTGTGTGGCTTCCTGTGTTTCTTCCGCTGACCCATCGGTCTGGGCAGGTTGTTCAGCAAATAATGGCACATCATCACCGCCAGGTGCAGAGCTACGTGCTCGCTTGACTCTGTTCTCATCAGCCAAAGGCCGACCGTCAGCATCAAACTGCACCTCGGCTTCATCAGACTTGGCAGATGATTGACTGGACGGTCTCCTGATGGGGATAGCCTTCGACTTCTTGTTCGATTGCATGTCACTTGAAGAAAGGTCAATGCTTCCAAAGATACTGCCATGGCCCTGACTGGTTGGGCTTGTAAAGGCATTAGAGTGAGGGGTGAATGTAGGCGCAGCGACGTTGAATTTAGGGCCTGATGTTGAAAAGCTAAAGGAGCTGTCGCCTGGGGAGAAAGCCGGCGCATTGACGTTAATTTTGGCAGGTGTAACATGTGTAGGCTGTTTTGCAGGAGGTGACGTAAACATATTCGTATCAGAAATGTGAGTGTTCGCCTGGAACACTGAGGGCTGGAATCCAGATGCCTCAAAACTGGCACCCTGAAATTTGCCAGGTTCAAAGGTGCTCGCCATAGGCTGGAAGGTGTTGGCAGTTGGTTGGAAGCTACTAGCACCAGGTCTGAAAGCATTCGCGCCAGGTTGAAAGCTAGTCACGCCGGGCTGGAATGTACTAGCTGCCGGCTCAAAGCTACTGGCACCAGGTTGGAAGGTATTGCTCTTGCTGCCAAAGTCAAACTGGCCAGGAGTGAAGGAACTCGTGGGGTTGAACTTGAACTCAGGTGCTTGCACATTAAGCTTTGACAGCGATGGTTTGCTGGCATGGCTGGAGCGTCGATCCATCTTATTGCCGCTATCAACTGACCCAGCATCGTTCCATGGATTGCTAGCTGTTGAAAAGTTCTTCTGATGACCAAATCCAGGGAAATCAAATTCTTGGACAGGTGTGCCCAGGTTGCTGGGATTGGTCTCGATCTCATAGACATCATCAGGTTTGTGGGACTCTGGTATTTCATTCAGGCTGCTGAACTTAGTGAGATTGCTCTCATCAGCAGTGACGCTGTTCTCGTTGTGATCACGGAAGTAACCCTGTGATAGTGAGTGGCCACGGCTGTGAGGTCGAGGATGATGCAGGACCAGGGGTTTAGACTGTTCACTGGCGAATCGCTCCTGGACAGTGAATTGACCAGATGCTTGAGGACCATGAGCCGGGACAAACGGGTCTGGGAGGGTAGCAGGCTGCTCGTTTTGGGGTTGGGGGTTGTAATCTTCGTGCTCCAGTTCGTTGCGGAGCTGCTCTTCCAAGTGGTACTCCGCATCATCAATCTCGGCCTGGAGAGTATCCGTGTTCTGTTGCTGAGGGGGTTCAGGCGTCCTTGATGGGCTCTTGCTAGCAGGCTCCTCCTCATCTTCGCGGACCTCTTGCAGGCGAGGTGAATTCCGAGCAGGTTGCAAATATGAGAATTGCTGATGAGGCAGCATGGGATATTGTAGAGACTGGTGACGCTGGTGCAGGTTCATGGCAGCAGGACTCTCTGCTCCGAAGGGGGACTGAGGAGACATCATGCCCATGAGAGAAGGCGAGTCATGGCGGTTAAGCCCTGGCCAACCCGATGGCGATTGTTGTTGGAAGCCAAATGGTGAGCTGTTGGCAGGGAACGAAATGGATTGCCGCGGGTTGAATTTACCGGGCATGCCAGCGAAAGAAAGTGGTGAGGCACCATGAGAAAGACCTGGACTGTGCGTCGAAGGCCGTACGAAATGGCCTGGTTGGAAGCCCGGCATACCATGGTTACTTGAGGCCGACGAAGTGGGTAGAGGGGGAGAAAATGGAAGAGGGGGATACTGGCCGGAGGGTTGGCGGCTGAGGTCTGTTGTCGCAGGAGAGACAGAAGGTTGCTCGGGCTCATCATCACCAAAAGATACGCCAAGAGCGCGCAACTTGGCTTCCTGAAGCTCATTCATATAATCTTTCCAAGCATTCAAATCGGGAAGGGTAACCTTGAAGCTGCGCTCTTCCCTCTCTTTAACCACCTCATCAAAATCTGGCCAGGAATCTCGGGTTTGAGAATCCGCTGTGCCTTCAACCTGATAGCCCTCTACTTCCAAGTCAAAGCCTGAGATGTCATATCCAAGCTCTTCCCATGATGAAAACATCCTCTCTGTCTCATCTTGACGTAAGGGCATGGGTGCATGGCCAGGTTGGCCTCGCTCAGTGTCTCGCGGTATGAGAACCATGATGTTCTTGCCTCTCCATGGAACCTTCTTCTTTAGTCGAGGCGTTGGTGCTGGTTCTTTAGGAAGAGGTTTTTGAGTGCCCTTCATCGGTGTTGCAGGCAGCGCTGGCTCCCCATTGGCGGTAGAACTGGGGACACGCTTCTTTGGACTTTCTGCGACAGGTACATCCGGGGTGGAGGCGGCCTGAGACCTGTCGCTCGCCGCATCGTGCGTTACTGGCGCGGCTTCGGAGGTCGCCATACTGCTGTTCTGTCCCGTTTTGGGACTGAGAGAATCTCCTGGTCGGAGAGTCTCGATGCTAGATCTGGCCCGTGGATGGTGCCCAGATCCTTCTCGAGACAGATCCCTTGTTCTCTGGATGGGTCGGGGAGTGCGCGCTTCGCCCTCTTCTAACCAGCCAGGTTCAGAGCCGCTCGCCGAAGAGTGCTCGCTCCCACTTCCGTCACTGAACCAGTGTCGACTCTCTTCGTTTGGGTCGTCAGTGGTGTGCGTACGTATCCAATCCTCAGTAAGACCACGAGTCTGCCGTCGAGCACGATTCGCGAGGACGGCGGCGGCAGCACTCAGCGAAGAGCCTGGCGGGTCGGACTGTGAACGTAGCAGATCAGGAATTGGGCGTAGGAAAGGGGTCTCAATATCCAGGTGGTGAATTGGTGAGTCGTCCGAGGCTTCACTTCCGGAGCTCTGACGACGAAGGTTGCGATCTGACTGGGGATAGGGAGATCCCCAGCTGGCAGTACCAAATTGGGTTTCGTCGGGAGGTGGTGTCCTCAAAAATTGTAAAGCTCTTTCCGGAAGTCGAGGAGCTTGAAGCGGAGGAAGAACTGGTGAAGATTCGACCTCCTCTTCGCCGTCAACAGTTGACGTATTCGAAAGTGTAGGAGAAGCCGGTGAGGCAGGGCGGGATCGAGAGTATGAGGCTCCGTGACCGTCCTGTGCGGATGCACCAGGAGGAGCAGCCGACAACGTTGTAGAAGACGTCTTTACAGCGGCCTGTTTGTTTGGTGGCGGACCCGGTCAGCAACTGTGAGTTATGCAGTGGCGTCTGGAGATGAATGTGTGTTCTGCCAGCTCATACATGTCCAAGACCGAAATAAGGAAAATGTGTTTCGGTTTACTCACCCAGGGAGATCAGTGCAGACTAAGAGTATGTCTGCAGCTGAGTCTCAAATAGAGCCAGTCCTTTCTCTCAAGGTCGGTCGCGCAGTTGAAAAGCCGATCTCGAAGGCCTGAGGGAGGGGACACAGGTTTGCGAAACCGTAATCGTGGCCGATAATTCCTAACGGTCGAGATATATTTGAATACTACGCGACGCGTTGTCCAACTTAAGGGGGCGGACGGAATGATGGTTTGCCTCGATAGCTATTTAGGTGGGAAATTTCCGGGGTGTGGAAACTGGCTTCCAGGGGTGTCACGCGAAATACTGTAATAGAAAAAAAAAAGTGTCTATCAAGAACCTAAGAAAAGAGCTTCATGAGAAAAAAAGAGTGGCCAGAAGACAGCAAAGATGAGAAAAGGATGATACCGGCCGGACACATCGGGGTTTTTGGGAATGTTGTCAGTTGCGAAGTTGGGCGGCCAGCATTAACAGGAAGAAGGAGGAAGTTGCGTGAGAGAGGAACAGGAGAGCAAATTGAAGATGTCTCTCATTCGAGGGGCGCGATATGAGATTAGATGAGCCCTCGAGAGCTTTGTTTGACAATGAGTGGACGAGGCAGCTCAAGACTTCATGCTAACTTGGACTAGGTAGAGTCAAGAGAGGGTCGAGTACCAACTGTCTGTACCTGCACATGCAGCTGCCTCTGGTGTCAGTGGGTTTTTTCTCGCACCTGCGCTGGTCGGCGGCCACTTCCAAGTTTGGGCGTGTGTGCTGTCCCAGCTTTTCCTTTTTGGTGACGCTGTTGAGCACAAGGATTGACAGCAAATCATCCAATTCAGACACTGAACAGTTGGCCACTTGGGAGAGGCGCTGTAGCCTCGTCCACAGGGAACATCTTCAAAGGGGAGCTATTCTGTAATGAGACCCGCTCCAGTCGGTACCCGCACTGGCCACGACGTAATTTCGCCAAGGGCCCCTGGCATCTTGGGAGAATTTCGAACCGAAGAACTCGACAGACGATACGGAGTAGGTTGGTAGGGAATACCTTTTGTCTGCGTTGCGAATTGCGCTTTGATGGTGTATCACTCATCATTTTCACATGTACCTTAGTAACTAGCAGTTTCAACACAACCCGTCTTCAGAATTCTAGAGCACAACAACTGGTTCAGCCGGTGGCTGCGTCGTTGTCACTAATAAGGCTACTCTTTTCATTTGCTCATGATTTACGACCTCCAAACTACGGAGCAGAGTAGCAGGTATTGCATTACTGGCCGCCAGTGCCTGTATCAGTACGCGACAGCACTGTTGAGCCCGGGTTCTAACACTCTTCTATTTCTTCTTCCATGGTTCGAGGGTGAACATGCCTGCACAGTCCCATCCATCTTGGGATAAGTCAATGGACAAGTGGATTCGCATTGAATCAGTCCAGGTCAATCATTTCCCCGGAGTTCAGGTGTGGTTCAGTTTGACAACTCATCATAACCCTCCCAGCCAGCTTTGCCTCATATGTAACCATCATCGTGATATTGCCCAACGGAATAAGGTGTTTAACAATCATGCCCATCTATCTCCAAAACTTTCCTTTCTCGTACTCAGATCTCAGGAATCGAAAGTCTTTTTTTTTTTGCCCCTTTCTTTTTTTCTTACCTCTCCACTAGGACCCTTAAAAAGGTCGGGGCCGCACCCGCCCGTACCTTGAGCTAGCTTGGGCCTCCACCGTCGTTAACTTTTGGAATGGATGTCAGTTCAGGAACACGGGTTATCGGCTCTTCCGCTTCGGGCCTACAAGGGCTTCTAGGTAGGTATGCTAGGGTCAAAGTAAGGGTGCACCCCAAATTACCAGCGCCCTTACCCTATATCTAAAGCTCTCACTACGGTGATTATCATCAGACAAAGCCCCCACGACACAGGAGAAAATCATATAACCCAGATATAGATACTAAAGGTACTGTCAAATCAACAATAACTGACCTCATCGCATTGGATGTTTGCAGAAACACCGCTTGCTTCATGTACACTCATAAGATCCACCTCACTCATGCTCGACTTCAAGACACAATATACAAGCCAGGCTTGACATATTATTAATTGAGTTTCTACATACAACAATCCCATTATGTAGTGGATGTGAATGACTGGCTTGGCTGCGGCATGGAGGAAGTCCATGTTATATGCAGTATGATCAAGCAAGCCCAGACAGCCCAAAACTTGGAACCATGAACCAGACCATGCATGCTGCAAATGATTTGCCCAAATACCGCAAAGTTCTGGGATCCAGGGATGTATGCTGCTTCAGCCGATTGCAGCCGTGACTTTCGTTATCAAATTCGTACAGCACTTTCTATGTTACTCCCCTGAGAAAAAAATATTCGTGTCCGAAACGCCCATGACCTCGATGACCTCCATCGAAACGGATGGTGGAAAGTGTGAAACATGAAGGAAAAGAGAATGCTTTTTATTAACGATGCAAAGAAAATATGGGACTCCGTCGTTAGAAGTTGGACGAGGCGTTCACTGGCGTTGGCTGGTGATATGTGTCCAGCGTGGATTGGAATGGGCTGCGTTGAGGCCCCGAGCTCCCGACACTCCCGTACTCAGTCTTCTCAACGCTGTGATAAGGGCCGTTGCTGCTAGGACGGCTATTGTTCTCGTTGAAGTCCATGAGACCATCGGCTTCTTCTTGGTGCTTCTTGCGCCCCCAAATTCGCCATGCGACAAGGCCAAGGGCACCAACGACAATTGCACCACCAATACCGACAACAACTCCAATGACTGTGTTGCGAGTCTTGGCCGACATGCCCGAAGAGCTTCCGTCGTCATCACCATCGCTCAGGCCAGGTGTTGACGTGGACACACTCGTAGTGGTCATGGTCTCAAGATTACCATCGCTGTTTGTCCTTGTGACGACGGCGACGTGCGTAGAGGTAACAGGCCTAGCGGTAGTTCGGGTGTTATTCTCGGCGGCAGTGCTGGAAGCCTCATCGTTGTTCTCGCTGGCGGTGCTGCTGGCGTCGTCACTGTTCTGGTTGTTGCTGGAGGTGCTGGTGGCTGCTGGGGAGTTGGCTGTGGACTGAGCAGCAGTCTTGGCGTCAGTGGCAGAAGCCGATGACTCGACGTTGTCGGTAGCCTCAGATTGTGTGGCAGCGGCTGTCTCGGAGGGCTTGGTATCAGCAGCACTAGACTTCTCGGCGGGCTTGCTGGTGGGAGAAGCGTTTGTAGGGGAGGTATCAGCAGCGGTTGTTTTTGCAGAATCGTTGTTGGTAGGCTCGGCATCAGTGGCAGATGGTTTTGTTTGCTCGTTAGTAGCTTGAGTAGCCTCAGCGTCGGTTTTGGCAGACTCGTCCGAGGTAGGGTCAGCTGCATCAGTAGGAGCAGGATCGGATGCTGGGTCTGCTTGAGTAGCTGAAGGATTGCTGTCAGGTGCAGTTGCGCTTGGTTGAGAGTCGTCGGACTGGCTTGGGCTTGCTCTGCGGACGAGTCGACGCTCTCGCAAGTGAATCTTGTTGAGATCAATCCATGATGCCTGAGCGACGCAGACAACGGCAAGAGCTACCATTAGCAGCTTCACAAGGCGTGTCATGTACATGGCGACTGAGGTTGTGGAGTGTTTTGCGAAAAGAAAGGTTGGCTAGGTAGGCAGGATATGCCAGCTGAGATGTAGAGGGTGTCGTCCTGGCTCACAGCTACTAAGGGGAACGAAGGCGTAATGACGCTTTAAACTTGTCGCTGACGCGAACGTCCAGAGCGATACACAGCCAAGTGAGGAAACGGGATATCCGTGATCAAGAGTTGTGTCAAATCGTCGTTTGTGACTACCTGAACAAATAGGCGTGAGATGAAGAATAATAAGACTGGTTCTGTATTCGCAGGAGATAGAGTCGTTTGATGCCAAATGAGTTGCGTGAGCGAGAGTAAGATCGACGAGCCAAGGCTGAGCTGGGATACGATGTTAAATTAAACGATAGAGGAAATAACAAAGACAGAAAAGCGAGAGTGAGTAATACGGAGGAGAATGGAGTCACGAGAGTAAAGATTGTGTGACGGCACCGACGGGAGGTGAGGCTTATAAAGAGACAAGGGCAGGCAGACAAAGAAAAAATATGGGTAACTTGATGGATGGATGGAATGGAAAGATGGGTCAGAGACTTGTGAGGTCGTCTCGTATTTGCCTGCATGGATCCGGTGGTACTGGATGGAGGCTGTGCTTGCCCTAGCAGACTGGGCAGGCCACTGCTGAGGTCGGGTGCGTTTGGGTGACATGCCCCAAAAACTTCACCTAAAGAGCCGCCTGAGACCACCTAGCTAACCGAAACTGATAGCCCGTTGGTGGCGGCCACACTGATACGGACGTGTCTAGACCATGCTCGAAGCTGGGTTAGGTTTAATATCAGTGGAGGACTTTCGATTTTGTTTTTAAGGTTGCCCGTGCCGATACCTATGGACGGAACTTCAGTCAGAAAGCCACATAATAGAACCAGCGTTTCGTCTCGGTAGATGTCACTAACCGATTCGACTACGAGCCTGTCTCTGCCAGTTTTTGGGGCGATCTATTGTTTCTGTTTCTGCACGGTCCCCTGAATAATACATGAGAATTGTGTTTATATGCAAGTGCGCTGTTGTTCCTGATAGGGGGACATCAGTTAGGTAGGTATTTACCGACTAACTATATGATGAATGAAACATTCCCGACTCCTCCAAATTGGTATAGCTTGACGTCCTTTTCTCATAACAGTTTTTCTCCATAAAGCGTTGCGTTCCTCAAAATACTCGACTCAGCTATACTCTGTACGCTTCGCAGCTTTCAAATCAGACTGGCTATAACATCCATCTCGAATGGGTCTCCCACCCCTGTCAACCAACCCTCTAGGAGTCGTCGTCATCACCCTTCTGCACTCAACTGCTCACATGTAGACAAACACATGGATGTCAGGAGGCGCCCAGACGCCATGAACAAAGGGCTACCTCCAGGCCCTGGCCCATTATTATGACATAGCTCATCGTCAGGGTCTTGTCAACGAAATTACAGTATTATCTCCATCAAGTGATTATCCACTCTATCATTGTCTGGGGGATCAAAGACGAAGCAGTAAACGGGAGGCTGGCGTCGTCCGATGGGGAAACGCGCATCACGTATGCCAGATGCATGGATGTCCCCTAAAACGATGCTTGGTATGTATCCATTCAAAAATAGCATCGACCCACCAAAGAACCTGACCCCCCCGGAACGCCATGCCAAAAACTCCCCGTCTTCCCGGATCGCCAATCATACCTTGAGGAAGATATCTACCTATTCTAGCTATTCTTTCGTTCTT
Organism: Fusarium proliferatum ET1; assembly: GCF_900067095.1. Lineage (NCBI taxonomy): Eukaryota > Fungi > Ascomycota > Sordariomycetes > Hypocreales > Nectriaceae > Fusarium > Fusarium proliferatum. The sequence continues at coordinate 2,177,214 of NW_022194795.1, read as the reverse complement.
TGTCTTTTCATCCGTCTCCATTGTCGTCATGCTATTGCTCCCCAGAAGATCTTATAGCCATGAGAAACCCACCTTCTACGACGTGTTGTCCGTTGTCTCTTGTTCTTAATTTACAGCATCGTGCTAGACCTCCATCCCTCCCCACGTACTAAAACGACAACTGTCTGAGAACCGTGGTGGTGTTCGTAAGGCCTCTGCCCCTGTGGCCCTTCATGGTTCCATGTGGAGGTGTGACCTGTCACCAAGTTCCTCCTTGCTTATGGTGGGTGGTGTGAAGGATTTTTACTATGCAGTCACGCTTTGTTGATAGCCAGACCAGCCCAACTACTGTATCGTCAACCTCGCTTCCATTAAACAAGTCTCATCAACCACTCAGATCCTTTATCGTGGTCTCATCGTTGATTTGTTTCATATCGATAGTCGGGCAGTAACGTGTCTTTGATGTTACGTCACTCTAGCTGGATCCTTTTGTCGATCTATGTGAGGCTGTGTCGGGAATCATGGGGATGCTTAATATCAGCCCAACTAATCCCTTTCTTCTACCCCTATCTCGTAACCGTAGCCTTCCAGATCATACCCACAAGTAGCAGGGCTAAGCAAGCATCAGATGCGCACGCGTATGTAGGGACAGCGAACCAGCCAGTCTGCCGTCTGTCATGAGGTTATCCGGACTAGTTCATACACACAATAGTCAAATGGTTTCAACGGAGATATAGAGATACCAAGTCATTAAATAGGTTTGCACTATGAGAATTGCATTTCCTATCAACACCTCTCTCCGTGCGGGCTAATGATGCGCTGTGAGATAGTAAAGCTAGCATATTGAATCATACATCGCCTAACAGACCATGCTTTTCAAGAACAAACTACTAAGATTAACACAAGCTGTCAAGCCTGATAACTAACACTTTCCATGTGGTCGTAAAATTGTACATGCAATTTCTTAGAATGAAAGACAGTGTGTGACTGATTGAATGAATGAACGAAGGAATGCGTGTGGACGCTGTGGGACAATTCCAGTATTTAAGGAAAGGCTGCCTTTACCCGAAAACGCCGAGCAGTAAAAGAGTCAATGAAATTGTAAACCATTTTCATCATATATGGTATCTCGATCAAACCAAAGAACTAAGCGAGCCAACTGTTGAGGCTCTGAGCTACTGGCTCCATATAGGAACGTTTCGATATGCTGGAGAATTATAGCTGTGGAGGACCCGAAAAGGGGGATCTTGAACGTACATCCCACCCTGGGAACCCTGTCTACCATGAACAGGATTATTTGGGACTGGGCTTGTAACATAGATGTTTGGGTATTGTTGAACCATGTTTGGTGCACCATAGACAAGAGCTTGGTTCTGCATCATATAGTTCTGCTGCAGTTGCTGATTGAGGCTGTGCATGTCCATTGGGGCCCATGATTGGACAGATGTTCGAGGCCGTCGTTGTTGGTGTTGCTGTAGCATCTGCTGCTGATGCATCTGCTGCTGCTGTATCTGTATAAGTGTAGTGCTGCTCCGAGAGCGCGGCATGTTGGCAATCTGGTGCGGCTGCGCAGGTGCTGATACTCGCCGATGGTGCTTGACTTGTTGGGCAGCAGGACCACTCTGTTGCGTACCATTACTCGAGTATGACAAAACTCTGGAGTGTTGAACAGCATTGACTTGCTGGGAGCTTAAACCCGCGGTAGGACTCATGACCATGCCTCGACTGGAGCTGCGTGACTCGGTGCGGCCATGTGAGATCTGACGGATGTGTGGTGTCATTCGTCCATAATCTTGGGGTAACGAGAGTCGACGACTAGCGCTCGGACGGGAGTTAATAGGGAAAGAAGGTGTCATAGCTCGATTTTGCGCCTGTGACTTTGCTTTGGGAGGCTTACTGCCTCGATTCTGCATACTCACCGGTGGTGAAGTCTTTGTTCGCAGCGTCTGATCCACCTCAAGCGCAGATGGACTCAGGGATGATCGACGTTTCGCTGACAAGTTAGGTGTGGAAACATTCGTGCGAAGATGAGCTAGCTCTGGCTTGTCGCGGCTCTCCTGTATGCTCGACTTATTGGCCATCTTCCGGGTTTCTAGAGCTAAGCTGCCAGAGCTACTGGCAGCCTTTCTTGGTGCTGGGCGAGATGACCATGAGCTCACACCTCGAGGGCTGGGAGCCGCATTGAAAGGGCGAGAAGTAAGTTCCATAGCAGTTGATGGGCGCCTTGGTGTGGGCGCAGGCTCAGGTATGGAACTCAAGGCAGGGCTAGCGTCCGCGCTTCGAGTACCAAATAACTGAGCAATGGATTGGCGCCACGATTGACGTCGAGACATCTTCTTGCCAACGGTCTTCTTGACCCCTCGCGCTACGTCCTCCCCGCGCCTTGTACTCCCAATCGCATCCTGGCTCCCAACACTTAAAATAGTATGCAGAGTGTCCTTGCTCGGCTCCTTTCGAAGCAAAGGTCGGTTGGGTTTAGGTATGGAGCCCGTCTTTAGCCCTAAAGGATCGGTAGTGACGTCCTGTTCGATCGTAGTCACTTCCCCTTTCTTAAGGGATCCCTTCTTGCGGGAGCCATTCAGGAATCGGTACATCTTACTGCCACCACGACTAACATCTGCGGCCGGCGAAGGCAACTGTTCCCGAAAGTCTCCTTTGGAAAGAACGATTGGTGCTGTCGCAGTGTTCGACACCCTTGGCTCGAAACTCTTGTTTGATTTCAACGAAGAGAGGCGCATGCGGCTACCACGACTAAATGGCGAGAATGGACGACTAGCAGGACTCGAGGGGCTTGTTGGACAAGTCGAAGAGGTATCATCGTCTGTCGACGACAACGGGACCTCAAGGTGGATAGGCAGCCGGTTATGTGTCTGAGAAGGTACTAAGGAAGAAGTACGAGTCGAATTCGAATCCGAGGGCGAACACATCCCGGACATGTCCACGTCAAGCTTTTCGGAGGCCATTGTGTTCTTGTCCGTGACACCGGATCTCAGGCTGGGCAATGATCGAAGAGAGACATTGGAACTGTAACCACTGTCGACTCGAGACGCAGAGCGATGAGTTTTCTCCGACGAAGGACTTGGAATGAAGCCACTATCAGATCTTGACAATCCTTTAAGCATTTTGTTTTCGAGTCCAAGTTGCATTTTCTTGGGGTAGGGCTTTGCATTTGGATCTTCCCTTAGTTCCAGAACCTCAGCAACCGGAAATGAGACAGCATTCCCGTTCCCAGACATTCCGCCATCGCCTGTTCTAGATTTTTCTGCATCGCTCAAACACTCGGTAACACAGCTTGCGACTCGAGAAGTAAGTGATTTCTCACCCGTCGTTAGCTCATTGGCATCTGTCATGGTCGAGCCCTGATTCATCAATCTGAGTGGGTTTTTGGCTTGCTCATGAAAGTATTCCGACCGAGGGATTGCTAGTGCCGACTCAGAAGTCCCTTGCTGTTTGACGTCATCCTCAGGCATTGGAGAAGTTCCGGGGGCCCCGTTTGTGATGCGTAGGGATCCAAACTTCATACCACCTAGCTGTTTATAGTCAGCTTCGACCGGCGTTACGGCTCGGTCCGGGGATTTTGCCTGGGAAGGGATTTTCGTAGGCATTGACATGCGTCTCCCCATGCCAGATTCTATCGAATTGTGCCTGGACTGAGAGGGTGTAGCTGGCAGACTCTTGCGGAAACTCGACTTGGCTGAGACTGGGGGGTTGGAATGATGAGCCCTGGTTGCTATGCCTGGAGTTTGAACGACCGAGCGGCGGCGCATTGGCATGTAAAGAGAGACGTCTGAATTTGTTCTGCTAATGGACGAACCTGCAGATTGGGTGGCGTTATTGTTATCATCAGTCACATCCTGACTTGCCTCATCAGAATGCTTATTAGACTTGGAGATAACGGGTTCGCTTGGGAGCTTCTCCTTTGCATTAAGAAGCTTCTTGGCCTCGACAGCTCTCGTATCGTAGCTTGCAGAGTCACGCCGTACTGCAACAGGCATGCTATTTCCAGGCAGTTAGCTCTATTTATCGACATGGAAACATGTTGCACAAACCTATCAGCGCGCGTCAGCGTGCGGTAGCTGCTATCCTGAGCAATAGAGCTGGTCCTGGAGCTGTTGACAAAAGCTGGCAGTATAGGAGGCTGCTCTGACTGGATAGACCGCGTACGCGATTCCAAATCGCGCATGGGGTCTCTACATGTAGGTGATTGTATAGGACTGGAAGCGTCACCAGCTGGGACGGCTATACCGAGCCCAGGCGCCACTCTTCTCGTTGTAGAAGCCTTATTGGGAGCAGGCGGCAGCGATCCGACCAGATACGAGTTGGAGAAGTGCTCACGATGGGGTGTCACAGCAGTAGCAGTGTATGGCAGACCAGCTGCAGATGCCTGGCTGCAGTGAGGTGGTTTGGATAGTTTCCGATGCCCGCGAGGGGATTCGGCGGATTGTTCATTGCCCATTGGGCCAAACTGGTTCAACTCCTTGCTCGTGAGATGATATCGGAAGGAGAGAAGGTTGGTTGCTCGTAAGAGAGCTTGTGAGATGCCTCAACAAGCAGAAACGACCGTTCACTGGTACATAAACGCCTCCATGCCGTCAAACACGAATTATCCCGTCTTTCTATTCAGCCGCGAGGAAGGATGAAATTGAAGCTGAAGCTCAAGCTTCGCAATATACAGGATGGAGGAGTATATATTCGTAAAGCTGGTTGATTGCTTAGTCTATGATCTAGAAGGAGGATTGAGAATAAGAAAGAAGCTCGGTGATATTAGAATAGAAGAGAATAAGAGAGAGTGAGAGAATGAGAGGGGAGGTTGGACGAGGTGGAGTCGAGTTTAAAGATCCATGGCATTTTTGGCGGAGTTGATTTGAAAGTCGGCGTCGCATGAGGGGAACTCCCGGGCAAGGACAAGGAGATCCTGGTTGTTAAGGTGAGGTATGAGATCCATGGGAGGGGTGAGACCATAACCAAACCATACCAAACTGGACAGGGAGCGGACGAGGCGAGACGAGACGCTCGCATCAAACAGCACAGCACAGCACCAGCGACCACAGTCTCGAAGGGAGTAGAGCGGAGAATAGCGCTGATGCGATGTGATGAAAAGAGTAACTTGCTGAGGGGACACATGCAAGAAAAGAGGAGCTGCGCGTCCATGTCACTCCCGGATTAGACGAACTCTGAAGTTTCCCATGTTGGAGAGGAACTAGGTAAGCTAGGTAGAGGAGCTATGATATGACGGGAAGAGAGTGGAGCTTGGAGAGCTTGGAGGTTAAGGTAGCAAGCAGCCTTAGCCGAACACACCTAATGGTCACCAAAAGGTCACCCACCAGAGGACGAGCTAAGGCAGGTAGGTAGCACTAGCCAAGGCACCTCCATCGATACTTCCGATCCTAATACGATTGGACTGGATTGCACGTTTTGGCAACCGCCCAGCAGCCAATGAACTGGTTGGGAGGGCAATTGACTTCGGAAAAATGCCCTCGATTCAGAGGCGCCAAGGTTTCAATGCATCTCTGAAGCCTGGAGATAACAACAAGTCATCTCCACTCACAATTTATGCGTTGGAGGCTGATTTTAGCGAGTCCTGTTCAGCGATCATCCGAGGTTATCTCCCTAGGTATAGTAGGTTAGCACCTAAATAGTAGGTAGGTACAATTGAGTTTCCGCCATGAGGTGGGCTTCGAACCCGTCACTCTACCTTGCACTCGATCAACCCTTCAACAACCACATCCATCTGGAGTGAACACGAGAATTGAGTTACAATCATGTATGCAGCCTCAGCAACAAGCGAAGTGAACATGGATGTCGTGTCCTCTGGGGATGGCAGGTCGATCAGGTCTTGGATTCTCATACACTATGATGATCCGCGAAATTATGCTTGTGTAAATCATCATCTTGGACGACTTCCGCCAGCTCCTTTGTTTTATCCGTCTCATAGACGACCCTGCTAAACATGAATCCATAGCATCCCATTCATCGATATTGGCCAATAAAGCTCACTATAGAACAGGCAGTACCGCTTTTTCTTATTACAGTACAAGTCGGCGGGCTGTTTGCAAAGTTGCGGAGTGCTTTCGCTCACGCCCCCCTGTCGGCCTCTCTTTCGGAAACCTCAAGCCCCTTCTCAGAACCTGTTTCTTTTGTCTCGTCTTGCTCAAATCAAACTCCATGTCGGTCGAGGCCACCCAACCAAGAGCTGACATGATGCTGTCCAACTAGAGGCTGAGCTGCAGCGTTACAGATCGAGTGCCATGGATATAACCTATTCTTGACTCGACCCGACTCGGCTGCAATTGTCATTGTCAGCTCTAGAACTCACATCAAACGAAACACGCAAGCCGTCCGAGCGCCCTCCTCGTGGATACGATGCAATGCTGATGCTGTATCATCGGAGTCGGCATGTTATAGAATGGAGAACGACGCGCACCATGACTTACACCCAACACGATACGATGCGATACGATATGGCTGCATCATTATTTCCCCATGCCGTCATCTCATCATGTTGAATAGCAATGCTCCACCAAGACCGAAAGCAGCCCGCACAACACAACATAACTCAACGCACCTACCACCTCTACCGGAGCATTTCAAATGGGATCCATCATTCAACGTACGATACCCATAGATCCATACTTAGGTATGTATCTACCCCAGGCTAGCTCAAGTAACCTAAGAGGTTAGCAGCCAACTCTGGTACTGCTTTGGAGAGGGCGAAAGCTCCAAATCCGCAAGGTAAGTCATATAAACCGACTAGACCAAAGTCAGACCGACACCGTCCGCTTACTATAGGTACCCAAGCATTCTATTCATACAATGGCAGTATTATATCACTCAAAACCAGGCATTCTGATACTTGTTAAGTTCAAGTTCAAAACTTGGTCACGGTTAATGTCACCAACAAACTCTGTTGTTTATCCACGCGTACAACCACACACGCGCTCGCCATGCCCACTACGCCTTGCAGCCAATTACTCACGCATAAGCCAAATAGTCTTTGAGCCTCCCCTCTTGTTGAGCGCGCTAGTCAACTTATACTGCCAGTTTTCTGGCACTTATGTCAACATAAACATGAATAAAGACAAACAGACTTTCATGGCCGACATATGCCGCCGAGAGTTTAGAAATCCTGACGTGCATTGCATGACGAGGCCTTTTTCCAACCCCTCACAAATTGGCGCGTAAGGTGAGGTTTACCGTTTACTAGATATTCAACGACTTTGGACACCTTGCTATAATAAGCCTTCTGCAGATAAGACTGACCGCCATCGAAGGTAAACTTAGACCTAGTTAATAGAATTGCCTGTTTTCGCCTTTTTAATAGTGGATGTCTAATTAAACAAGAGCTCGCCTCATTCCCAACCTGATCCGTACGACGCCGGACCTTTGACTTTGAATCTTCAATACAACAATATACTCCGGATGATGTTATACGAAATGAGACTCTTGAGTGTGGGGAAATGCTACGGCTCAAGGTCAAGCCTAAAGGATCGGATCCATGATCCATCCATCGGCCGACAGGTCAAGCGGAGATAGACAGGGCCCCATCCTGGGCACTCGACATGGGTTCATTTAACATCCAAGATGACAAGCGAACTTGTCTGATCATGGCTTTTTGCTTTCGACCCGTGTTGACCGTTTCATCTGTTGCTCAGCTAACTCCCTCGACTGCATTCTCACATCGGGGCTCTCAGACACTGAATGGTATGCTGACAGATTAGGGTTAACACAAGACGCAATTATCACATCATCAAACCAAGTCATGGACTCCTAGTGCATGATGTTTGCAGAATAAACCCACATGGGAATCGCGAACTCGTACCATCGAATTCTCCGGGATCGACATGAGGGCTCATCCACCCATTCACATGCGGTGTGCCATTGGCCCGCCTCTTCAGACATATCCAACAGCCCACGATGTGGCATTCGTGTCAGCAAACTCTCAATTGTTCTTCACATGCATACCCAACCTCTTCACTTCTTGACGTTCCCCGCAGCGATTTTCTTCTCAAGGATGCAGAGACAGAACCTCGAGCAGTACTTTCTTTGGCTCTTACTAGCCTATTCACAGGCTTTCTATAAGGCACGCAACCTGGACCGGACTTCCTCAACTGACGCCAAACATGCTCTAACCTACGGAGTACAAGCGGAACTTTACAGTATCCACCTTGCCGGGCGCGAATATTCGATCCTTCGAAGCCGCAACTCGAAAATCCCGGGCGAATGGTTTAGTGGTATAATACTCCCTTAGCATGGCTTCGTTGCTCGTCAACCCTTGATCTGGGAGTGGTCCAGGGTTCGATTCCCTGTTCGTCCAACCATGGTAGTCCCGTTCTATCCTCTCACTCTTTTGGCTGCTCAAACATTCGAAATGCTGTCAGACCTCTCAGGAGATGACGCATCAATACTATACTTCGCCCTGTTGATTCAACATACATGTAATTTGAGCGACTGTGAGATGCTTGTTGAGTCTTAGACATTGCTATATACAATGCATAGCCACCTTAAGCCATGAACTCAGTGACCTTGTGGGGGGAACCAAGCCCAAGAACTCAACGCAAAACCGAAGCTTGCACTCTTTTCCTCATTCACCTATCACCAGGGTGCAGCCACTTCCACCAACCTGGACCTCATGAACCCTTCCTGCATCGACGTCAATACGTGATCCTATGCCATATACCTGCTTCTGGCTGTCCTTTTCTTGCGGATACCAAAGAGTTATCGAACCCTCGACGATCAGATGAGTCGTAAGGGCGGCGTGTGAGTGTGGTGGATAGTGAGTGTTTCTATAACCATGTGTCAGAAAGGATGTGTGATGTGCAGACGCTGCAAGAATCCTCGTCTGTTAGGGCAGTCGTAACAGTAAGGAAGACTTACGGCGAATCACTCCAGGTGAAAACCCGCTCGAAACCCCACGCTCGAACTTGCTCCTCGTATTCATTGCCGAAGCCCATGATGCTGAAGATGCAATATTGTTAGGTGTATATGAACTCAAGTCTCATCAGTTTGATCAAGAGCGTTTGTTCTCGGTGCAGCTTTGCAGGATATGATACGTTTGGTTTTGGAGATATACACGAAAGCCCGCCAGTCTTTGTGAATTACTTCTCCAATTGCTACCGTCTTCGGGGAAGTAAAACTTTGAGATTTGAATTACGCTGTCATTGACTGTGGCCAAGGTATGACCTCACTGCTTACCTTAGTCAATGATGCTTCGGCCGACTGCGCCCCATTCCGGCCCCACCCGCACCGTCCCGGAGCCGTTCAACGGGTTTTGGTCTGGGCGTTGGATTCCATTTAATGATTGGATTCAATTTTATGCCTGCTGGCAGAGCACAGAAATTCCTAATGTGCTGCTTTGGCAGATTAATCAGTTGGCATGAAGCATCTGTCAATCTGGAGAATAGCAGGCCTGGCTCATCTGATTCAATACAGCACACTGTAACACATGGCAGCACAGCGCAGCACAACATGGCATGGCACAGCCCCCATTCCATCACGCAGTCATCCTCATTCTTTGAGGACACAACAGCCGTGGCCATGATGATGCTGCTTGGTCGCCCTGCTTCCTCTCAACAGTCAACTACGGTCTCTCCAATCATCTCTTCACCCCCAAGCCTCCATGGTCCAATCTTCTCCAGCCCTGGGACTCGGTATCCATTCTTCTTTCAGCCCGTCCCCTGCTCGACCCATCCCCCTAGGGCTGTGCTGCAGTACGCTAACGAGACCTGGACTCGGCTGCTAGCTTGGCTACTGAACCGGGGAGACCGCCGTATTAATTTATCGCCTATCAGACAAGCGTGCTGACATCCAATCCATCCATTTTGTCGCCTTTCTTCTCCTTCTTTCAAACAATTCTTACTTACCAACGCTCAATCCAAGGACCTCTTCTCACAAGACCGGATTCAAGGCATCGATTCTCGACTGCGAAATAAAAGAGCCCCGGGTTTGCAATTTTCTCATGCTTGGTTGACCAACGGGGCAGCCTTCGCTCCAATGGTTTCTGCCATATAACCGTCGCCGACATCGCCAGCGTCAAACCCCAATTCGCCCCTGGGAACTATAGCTCGTCACCATGTCGCTCTTCTGTGGTCTTATAGTGAGCCATATCAGGATCTCAAATCTCTTAACCGTACCCACTGACATTAGACTCCAGCGGCGCCGTAGCACAAAGGACGACAAACCTCGCCGCGCCCGTACCATGTCCATCTTTGGCAACTCCAACTTCCAAGCCATAGGCGCTCTCAAGGGCATGGTTCGCTTCACCACCGCCGCATCCCCAGCTCCCATGTACGGTTGGGAACAGCCTGCAGCACAGAAACAACCGCCGGTTGACGAATGCTCCAGCCGGAGTTCTGACCAACAAGCACCAATTCCCGATATACCGGACATTCATATTACTACTGAGATGCATGAGGCCCTCGACCGCACATACCATGACCTGCGAGGTTCAGAACCGCGACTATCCAAAGCCAAGTTTGCCGAGTTCTTACGAACTGTCCAGGGCGAGAGTGAGAGCGCCGTAAGCGAACTTGCTAAGGAGGATTATTCCTTGGGAGATTTCAAATACACTTGGGTTACCGACTTCTCATGGGAGGCCACCGGGCCCTTGCCGGAAAAAGATCTGTCAAAACCTCTCACAAATTATTTTATTAGCAGCAGTCACAACACTTATCTGGTTGGGAATCAACTGGCTTCACTAAGCAGAAGCTCCCCTGAAGCATACAGAACAGTACGTTTATTCGATGTAATCCCACAAGCACTTTGGAGGATTCCTTAGCTGACACTGGTTGCCAATAGGTTCTTCTTCGAGGATGCCGCTGTATCGAGATTGATGTGTGGAATGGGGATACAATTATTCCTACAACGAGAGGCAGAGCCACCAAGATTGACCATAAGCGTGGACTCTCAGGAGAATCGTTCCCCAATGTCGCTACCACGGTGATCGACAAAGTTGAAGGCTATCTTGGTGACAAAACCGCCAATCGCTCCCGCAGTACCAGCCTAGGAAGCCGAAATTCCTCCCCACGATCGAGTTTGAATCAAGTTCCGCTCGAGACACGAGAATCTGGAGACCGTCTGGACGTTGCGAAACCTCTTGCACCACGCACAAGACAGTCGTTCCCCAAAGACGAGCCAATTGTGACCCATGGATGGACTCTGACTGCGCCGTGTGGGTTTCGAGAGGTGTGCAGAGCCGTTGGCGAGTCTGCATTCGTCGACAACGACCTTCCAATTATAGTCAGCCTAGAGGTGCACGCTGACGAGGACCAGCAAGAGGTCATGGTCAAAATCATGAAAGAGGAATGGGGTGAGATGCTTGTGGATAAAGCATTCGATGATACTGGCCCGAGATTGCAACTCCCGAAATTAGGCGAGCTGCGAAAGAGAATTCTCGTCAAGGTCAAGAAGGCTCCTGCAAAGATCGTGGTGCCGCCCAGCACTATGGATCTACCTGCTATTTACGCACACGACGAGGATGCATCAGGGTCTGAGGATGAGCATCCCTCGCAGTCCACAGGACCATCCCTGACAGGTTCTAACAGTACGTTTCCTTCACACGAGAAGAACGCCAGCTCCAAGGTCCGGATATGTGAGAACCTTGGCAAACTTGCTGTGTACACACGCAGCCAGCACTACAAGGGTCTCGCAACTAAGGAAGCCAAAATCCCTGCCCACATTTTTTCTATCAGCGAGAATCGCATCCTAGAACTTCACCAGAAGCAGCATCGCGACATGTTTACCCATAACAAGGGATACTTCATGCGCGCTTTCCCTGCAGGTCGAAGGTTCGATAGCTCAAATCCAGACCCAAGTCTCTTTTGGCGTGGCGGTGTTCAGATGGTTGCCATGAATTGGCAGTATCTGGATGAAGGCATGATGCTCAACGAAGGCATGTTTGCAGATGAGAAAGGTTGGGTCCTGAAACCGGAGGGTTATCAAAGTTCAAACAAGTCTGCAGAGACTCAGGGCGAAGCCACACCAGGTCGTACCATGAATCTGAGGATCATAGTTTTTGCTGGACAACACATTCCGATCCAAGCTGGCGACGCAGCAGACGTCGGCCGCTCAGCCAGCACCCTTAGACCGTTGATAAAGGCAGAGCTCCATGTCGACAAACCAACCGACGCTGAACGTGACGCATATATGCAGGAGCACAAGTACAAAGATAAAACAGACGTTGGTAAGACGGACCACCCCGATTTCGGCCCTCACGGTTCGATCCTCCAGTTCTTGAACATTCCCAAGGTGGTCGAAGAGCTCAGTTTCATCAGGTTAGTGGACAACTTTTTCAATTCTGTCGTGTATCGGTATCCCACCCTCCCACCCCCTGCTCTCGGACCGTCTCCTTTGTCTTGCCAATCACAGGTGTGTCGTGGAAACACTGCAGTGAGTCTTTTACGATCAAAGAGCTTACACTATGGCGGTGAGCTCTTTTCTGTCCTATCGTAATGGCTATTATCCGTTCGCTTCCTTGGGTATCAAGGACCAGCTGCTTTTCAAGACACACTTTGGCCCAGGACACAGACCTCCAGTTCGGTCTGAGCGAGTTGCAGATCACAGATCCAAATACGGTTAAATCATGTTTGATCATCGGGTTGCTATTTGCTGTTTCCCACACTATCGAGGCTGGGGATGGTCATTTCTGGTGCACCGTGATGGTGACTCGTGCCATTCGCCTCACCTCACCTCGCCATTCTTAAGGCCTGCCAGCTAGCGGGGCGGGGCGGGACGCAAAGCTTGTTGGTCGGCAACTCTTGCTTTATATCGTACTAATTCGATGAATTCTCTAGGTTCAAGGTTGAGGATGATTCAACCAAGCTTGGCAGCTCGCCACTGCTTGCCTGGGCTTGCATCCGCCTAGACCGTCTGCGACCCGGCTATCGATTTATCCGACTCATGGACTCGAAGCCCCGCGTTGTACCAGGGGGGAAGCTGCTGGTTAAAATTGAGAAGACCTTGGTTTGATCGATAGTATAGTTCATCCTTGCGAATGATGCTGTACATCAGATCCCAAGCGCATTACTCGTGTACTGTGGCAACTTCCTACTGTGGTGCAACCCGCGTCACGCACTAACTGACCATAGGTCTTTAGCTGCCAGCATATCTCATTTTCGTCATCTTGAGGTTTAGCTCCGTCAAGTCTCTTAGACACTTTCGGCCTCTGTGGAAATGTGTCAAATCACGATCAGATCGTATACGCGGATGAGCTCGCATCTTGCAGAGGGTTTGAGTCACTGGCACCCATTTTGTTTTCTGTGGTAGTGCTTTATTGGACTGATAACGGTATAGCTGGGATTTTGGTTGGATTTAGACAGGAGTTTTGGGATACCCAGGAACAATGAATGTTTTGTGCCATTTCTCTTTGCCCTCAAGACATCCGCCGTTTGTCGTGGCCAGTGTTGAGTCGAATTGACACTGCTCGTCTGGCTATTTGCCAGTCGAGGAACGTCTTTGTTCACCCGTATGACAGAGCTGTGCAGGCAACTTGGACCTCGTCTGAGCACTTTCTCACCCGCTGCAGCCTCGAGTGACATTGCATGCATGAAGAACGCACAACACCTGGTCAGGAGCTTGGTGTGCGAGCCTAGTGGCACTTAACATGCATTACAGGTAAACTACTGTATATACGTTGTGAGGACACTGCCCGCTCACAAACCATGAATCGGTTGACGTTTGCTATATTTGAAACGTGCTCGTCCGTGTATCCAGAAAAGAGCAGCTTCACAGCTCGCTGTTGTGCAAGTCAAAACCTCTTTGGGAACTTTCTGATATTGTGAGTTCAGCGCCCTGGCCTTCCTAGGTGCTCTGGCCCTACAAGGAAATAAGCATGGCCGAGTCGTTGATTGACCAGTGTCGAAGCGCTGATATGCCCGGTTGCCAACAGAATACGGCAGTAAAAGTAGTAGCGATGCTGCTCATCTTCAACAAGCTGCCGGTGCCAACCCTGCGCCCCTCCATTCTTGTCTTCAGGATCCCTAGCGCAGTAGGAGGGACCTCACTAATCGTTCATCAGATGGGATGCAGTTTGTTTAGTCTGTGGTACGAAGCCTGACTCGTATAGTCGTCTATATTTTGCAGAGGATGGCCAGTTCTAGTGAGTGCCAAGCGTTATCCACATTGAAGAATTTCGAGGCCATAGTGTTGACAATGGTGATAATGGTAGCTCTGAGAGCTGGGCGCTCGCACTCTCAGTGCATATGTAAGTTAAGTCTGGGCGTATGATAACGAGAGATTGTGCAAATATTACCATGTGGCCATGCATTCAACTTGCACATCTTCGAATCTAGTTAATGTCCTGAAGAAAGGGCTGAAGAGGCCGGAAAGTCCAATCGGGCACAAGCGGTACTAGTTTAGTTCATCTGGAGACGATTTGAGCACAGGTACATACAGTAGAGATAGCCATATGCAAGCCCATGGGGACAAGATCGATAGTCGCCGCGGCTACTCCGTAGATGCGACCAATTTGCAGAGTGATTGTTGGTGACAGAGATGCACGATGGAACTGGTGCACAAGGTTTGCTACCTGTCACTGGCCCAAATACTCGAACAACATAACGGTACTCTAGATTCTATGCATCTCGTTGCGCCGTGGCCCGATCTGTCCATCGCAAACTAGGCTTGACTTGGAATACACATGGTTTCTTCTCGGATATGCGCCGTGTCCTTTGCTCGCAGCAACAGAAGTTGATGTCCGGACAAAATAGCCTCAGTCGACTGACCACAAACGATAGAGCCTGGACCTATCGCATTCCAAGTTGCTTGGCCGTTGATTAAAGTCATTGACCCGTCATTGAGCAGCTAGATAAATGCAGTTGATCACCTTGTCCGTGTACTGTTGCGGATCCTTTAGAATGTCGGACATTGTCCTCCTTTTTGCAATCACGATCAATTGTCAGTGCGTATTGCATGTACTTCGTAGCTATTAGAGACTCTAGGCGAACACGTTCCACATTCAACCCTTTGGGCTCGATTGGAGAACTTGTTGGTCCACGCTCCATCGTGTCAAATGCCTGAGCTCTCCATATCGTGGCTGAGGCCCCTCTCTTTCCACAATACAGCAGCACACACTACATCTCATGCGAGGTTCAACGGGCTTGTCTCAGCAAGGGAAGAGCTTTATGGGTCCAGCTGTGGCAGTCTACGGAGCTAGTTGTTGATAATGTTTTGTGGCTGCAGTCTCAACGGTCCCGTGATAATGCCTACCTGTGGCAACCTGCTGTGGTGTGGAGTCCTTACGAGGCTTGGTTGTTGGGTTATCTTGACCAAAAATGACGAATTTGCCCAGGTTAGGTTTACATACTTACATACCCAGTACTACATGCCTTATGTTGGCTAAGTCTAACTTAGGTACCTGACGCACCTAAGCCCTGCTTTGGAGTGGGTCAACGATCAGTCTACTCCGTAGGTGCGTCCTTAAACGGAGTGGACAGAAGCGCAGGGTAGAAGCCACTTCCGTGTCTAGGTAGGGAAGAAAACACGAGACTGAATTGATAAATGGGTGGATTTTGGTGTAGGACAGTTTCATGTGTACCCCTGGCCCCCTAGGCGTATTACTAACGCCTACAGCAAGCATTTTGTTTTATATATTACATTTTGAAATAGGATGCCACCCGAGGCGGTACGGTGGATGGCTACAAGTGCCAGCCAGTTTACCTAGAACACTTGCAGTATGCCGCGGTAGTCGACTGAAGGGGTTCGTAAAGGAGAACCGGCCATGACCTGTTTGCGGCTGGCTGGGCACACCTGTCAGAAACGATAACCCACCATTAAGGACTGGTCATTTTCGCACTGACTGGCGAAGGACCGATGTGTAGACACGAGGAGTGGAGCACGAAAAAGCAACATGAAGTTAAAAGCTAATGAGGTAGCTGGGTAGGTAAGGAGGTATGTAGGAGAGGTATTATACAATTTAGCTATACGCGTCAAGATCATGCATGCATTGGTCAATAAAGCAAAAGTAAAATCTGATTCGGCTGTTATACGCTATCCGCGCAAATAGCCCTGACTAGGTACATGGTTCAAGGCCAGACGTCGAGAGGGCCCAATCTAGTGGCCAATCTTTGGTACTTTTCAGCTTGGTCGGAACTCAGCTCCTAAATCTGGCAAAGTCTCTAGCGGTGAGTCGTTTGGGGAAACGCCCAACGTGAAACCGACTTATAACGCCAAGTCTGGTGTTTTGAGCAGTCAAAGTAATTATGGCTCGAGCTATTTTCTTGTTGATTGCTGATCTTATACATGGACTCTGAACCAGGTCCAAAGGAGGTGAGTAAGTGCATATCAATCAGTTCTTATGGAGATCGATCGACTCCGGAAGTGGCGCATGCAGCTGCGTCTGCCTGTAGATTTTGTTTCGAGTACTGCATTGTCTGGTCTCTTTTGGTCAATGTCGTCAGAGATAATCCATGTTACTAAGTCGTGCAGAAGTAAAGGCGACTCTAGCCACTGGAGAATTCACAAAAATAACAGATAACCAGGGCCAAAGCGGAAATGGCAATGTGTGTTAGACGAACGCTGAAAAGAAGAAACGAACGCAACTGACGAATTTCACAACGAAAGCCAACATATCTCCCATCCCACACCTCCTGGAAGCTGATCGATCGCGGCTTATCTGGGGGCGCTACGGCGATCGTAGCCAACGAGATGGGTTTTGATAGCTCGTAGAACTTGGATATCTTGGCCGAGGTTGTTGAAACCCATATTCTAGGTGTGCCGCTGGCGCATCGTACCTAGGGTAAAATTCTTACTCTATAGTCTATGTAAACGTTAATGGCGTCAGCGCTGAGACTGTCTGTTTACAAAAAAGCAATTCCCAGTTAGAACTATCGCTCGAGCGCAAGTCACAAATTGGTGAATAGCTTTGTTAGCTTCGATGGTGCCATCAGCTCAATTTGTGGGCGGCAATATCGCTTACTGTTGCAAAAATCGGTACTTGATATGCATTTGCCAACGGAAATAGCCAAATCAGCACAGGGCAAGGGAATGGAGAAGGGAGATCTCATACTAAAATTGAGTTTGAGTTCAAGATTAGAGAAGCCGAGATGAGATCGATTCTCAATCGAGGTCGATTGGAGGAGGGGCTATGAAGATGAGGGGTTACAGCAAGCAGGGTAGATGTATCTTTGACTGCGCAGTTTTCAAGGACACCCCTGCCATAGCACCCGCCTATAGGAAGGAAGATGCTTAGCACCTTGTACAAACAAACTCAACACTTCGTGGCTAGGTACCCAGGTACCTGGAGCAGTACCTCGGTACCTAGGTAGGTTGAAGAATCTGGCCTCATCCATTCGAAGAAGTCTTGCTCATTTACGAGTCGTGGAAATCCCAAAATGTGTGATTAAAGCCATCGTTCGAGTCAATGCGTTGGATTTCAGCCGTGACATGAAGCTTCGCTTAACCTAGGCTAGCCCAACTACTAAATAATGGCTGTGTGTAGTGGGGGGCTGCTCACACCAACCGCAATCTTGGTATGTCACTGGAAGAGTTCTAGAGCTTCTCAAGAACTACACGATCCAAAAGCCACAGGGAAGCTTTTCCACGAACACCACTCGTGGAGAGAAGCTAAGGTTTTCTTTACTTGGAACATTTCTCGCATTTTTGCTGTTTTCATGGGAGTCATGAGACTAGCGCTATGACAGCACTCACTTATATCCAGTCCAGTATGTGAGCCTTGCTTGAGAAAGAAGGGGGATTTTCGAATGATCGGGCTTGTTGTACCATGATGTGTTCGAGGCACGTCCTATTTGAATAGTTAGTGATCAATAAAACTGCAAAATTACCTTTCAGAAACCATAAAACGACTCCCGCCGAATCTACACAACTATCTTCAGCTCCAAATGAGGTATGATGAAGCACCTACCGAATACAGCCGAGATAAGCAGCTTCCACCTGCACTGTAACCAGATCTACCTGGGCTAGTATGTAGGTACAGTAAGTAGGAAGGTAGGCCAACAGCGGCACTTGGCGGGTCAGATGCCGATCAGATCCAGCCTGACAGTATGCAATGCAGGACAAGGCAGGACATCACCAAACCTGGTAGGCAGTTAACCAATCGCAACACCAGCCTTCGCATCCATCTCGTCTTCACGAGAGGCAGAAACCACTCACTTCGACAACGACCTCCCCGACAAGCATCAAGGATGACCGATTGGTAAGGTATCCTGAAGCGTCAAATCCTGCTAGGGTTCCGTTGCTTCTTGGAAGACTGAGCCTGAGACTAATTAAGGGCCCTGGACTTGAACCTGGATTATCCGCAGGTCCGTGAACCCCACTGCCCCCGTTACTCTTCACTCCATCTCAGGCCGGTCTGTCAGGACGCCAACTAATGGTCCGCCCTCCATTAGGCTGGGGTTGTCAATGAGCGTGCACGAGTCGAGACTATGACGTGAGATTTATATGGCTCGCATGGGACGAGCAACTCGTATAGCTGAGGACGAAAACCTCCTTGCCAAGACGCTCCTCGACCTGACACTTGAGGTAACAAGCAATACCTACATAGTTCCATGCAAACCCTCGAAAGCTTTCTCTAGCACCAAGCGTGCCTATGAACCCGATGATTTTCGGCTCGGGATCCATCAAGCAAAAAGATTCTCTCACAGGAAGAGGCAAGTGGAGCACAAAGCAATTCATACCTCCAAAGAATCCGAGTGGAACTGTGGACGTGACCACTACTACCCCTCTACAATTTTACGCCAGCTCCAGCTGGCTGGTCGGTGAGATAGCTTGACGCACTGGCGATCGTTCCAGCTTTCAAAGGGAGGGGGGCGTTGAGCCGGCCCTGGCGCGGCATCTGATGGATGGGTGCGGCTGCTTCGAGCTTGAACTTACAAAATGCAGAGTGACGAGGGTCCGTCATTCCAGAGCCCTGGTGCCCGCCAAGCCCTGGGGTTGGTCCGTGGTCCGTGGTGTTGGATTGATGGTGGGTGCGCGCGCGACTGGGGGCTTAGATCGCCTTCTTAGGGGAATTTCCCATGGGATCTTCAGATTCACCACCTTTCCATGGCGCACAGACTCTGCGAATCTTGTCATGTTGTTTGTCCACTCGGCCCAGCTCAACAGGCCATCCAAGTATGCACCAGTGTGTCTCTACCTGGGAGACAAGCCAAGCCAAGCGGCTCGAGCAAATCTCCTGGTCATGATCATAATTCGAGTTAGCAAGTCAGCACCGTAGGCTCCTTGTCATCGTGACCCTTTTGAAGACGAGCAGTCACAACTTTGCTTTTCTCTGTTAACGCCAGTCCATCGCACCCCATTTCCTGGCCAATTAAATGCTCAACCGCCGGCCCGGTCTATATCTCCTTGCCGCTAAAAAAAAAGAGCACTTCTCTCACATTGTCATTTCACCAATTCGGTTTTCAGCCGGTCGAAAAATCACTTTTACGAAAGGTTGTGAACGAGAACAGATACTGTAATACAGACTTGGCAGAAAAGCAACGCCGAATTTGACTCATTTGTTCTACAGTGTCTTCTTTCGTTACTGACCGAATGCAGGACGACATATTTGACCCTTGTAACGAGCAGCAACTTGGAGGTTCAGGAACAGACCAAAAGAAAAGATCCAAACAAAGAAGACCCCGCCTCCATCGATATGGCCCACAGTCCTGCTCAAGGGCGGCGCCACGCACCTCCCTGGCAAGCAATGACAGCTTGAAGACTCGCAGGTAGTCGATATGACAGGTCTGATGCTACCACCGCTTGGCCCCGGCATGCCCACCGAGACTACGGTCGGTTGTGCACGCTACTGATCATCGAGTGAACGGGAGTATCATCCTTGTGTCAGGGTATTGCGTACCTGTCTTGACTTTGAGCAATACCCATACGTTGTTCTTCGACCCCTTGATTTTACCCTTCCTGAGCCTCCTCAGTCCATTTACACACTATTACTAGTCCTCGAAAACCATAAATCCCTTGCTACCCCCACAACTTCTACAGCTCGTACCTTTCCAAGCTTTATAATACATTGATCGTGATTAATTTCTACTATATATTGCCTGCCCACAGAGTCATTCTTCTCTTGCACCAAGCTGTCAACCCAAGAGACGACCTACATCATGGCCCTCCATCAAGATATTCTACCCATCCCCTCGCCCACCATGCTGTACCATGGAGACCAATACCAAGACACATCCTCCTTAATACAGCCGAAACTAGAATGTCAGGATGTAACCGAAACACTCAACTCTGCTGGGCCTCAAGTCTTGTCCTGCGCCTTCAGAGCTCAGAAAGTTCCTGGCACTCGATGTCCTACGTGTGCCTTAGCTGGCAAAGAAGTTTGGGTAATTCCTGGCCGCTGCTGCGGATACTGCGGTACTCCTTGTGTCGACTAGATCTATCCCAGGGTCGAAGTGAGTTTACGAGAACCTCAAATGAACATGTAACTAATTAACCCAGTTTTGGCTGCTTCTACCCTGGTTCAAAGCTTGCCTAAAAGCACAATGCCAAGATGTTATTGAGCACTTCTCGCCGCTGCGAACCACAGGACTGTGGATCTCAAATGTCAGCTGAACATGACATGAGATAACCTCAAGTGCCCTTTTCCGCTAGCATGGGATGGGAAAGAAAGTTTATTCCGACTAGAGGGATCTGTGACAAGTCAAGAGTGACACTTGTTGCAGCACTTCAGTCAGCTCACGTCGTGAATTGGAAAGCTCCACGACCTCTGATTGGCACAGCGGCACTCGGACCTGCTATTACGTCGTCGTCGAGCATGTCTTAGAATGCCAGGGCCCAGGGGTATGATTTGGGCATTGACAGCGGTTTTCTGCCACTCCCCTCTGACTCAACGGGCACCTTCAAACCGTGCTCGTGCGCGTTGGTTGATCATGATTCACGGCAATCTCCGGGTCATGCTTAAAGCTGATATATGATAGAAGGGAAAAAAAAAAACTCATGGGTCGAAACCAAAGCATTGCCACAGGCTGGTGCAGCCCAACCAGGATGTCGGGAGTGACTCGGATCAGCCACCTTGTCACTTGCTGAAGCTCAGAGGGCAGCCACATGAGGTGCATCAGATAATCGAGAATCATTAACCGATGGCGTTACTGGGGTCCAGAATTAGTTGCATAGCCCAGCAAATTTCTGGGTATGCGAAGGATTTGACACGGCACTGGAGTAAGAGCTAGACGTAATAAATCGTCAATTTTTGTAATCAGTATATCTTAATAATATTCTAGCTTTCTGTTTGAAGTCAAAGATAAAACCAAAGATGGGATATGTGACTCCTCACTTTGGCATCCCTGTCTATGGCTGGCTAACAGTGACCCAAGCGCAACTATAAGACAACGGAAAATACATATCGCTATTGTGTGATCGTCTTTGTCACTAACCAATCTCAGCCAATAATCTAGTCTTGGCATTGAAGTGAGAATTGCACTGAGACATACCAGGATTCTGGACTTTCTTCCTTACGCTGAAAGGAGTGAAATCTTCATCAAGTGGCTTGGGTGACGGAACGAGGGATGCTGAGACATAGCCTTTGACAAGTACAGTACGTACTGACTTACCCGGGCCGTTGGCACGGGCTTACCTACTCCTAGATTAACGAAGGGAGTCACTTCAGCTGTCAAAGTTTGAGGGCGACGCAAGGGGTAGCTAAGAAATTCCCTGATAAACCATCTCATGTTCATTGAACTAACATGGAGGAATGTATTCATCCCAGGTGTAAAGCTCAGTGCTGTGTTATTCTGAGTTTTAGCTGTACGACAATTCTTGCTCTCCGTAACAGTGTAATCAACACGTGGTTTAAGACACTGCGGACTCGGCGCCGGTTCCGACCTCACTAGGTGCCATATTGGTTCCGCCCGTTATGGCCGGCCGTTGAATTGGCCCGGCTCCGGAAAGTGGGGCACGACATTCTCAGCTCCTGATGGTTGAATTGCCATCACTCGCTGGACAGCCGCGAACCCCACCACGATCCATTAACGCTTGCCGCCCATCTCCCGCCCCCCGCCCCCTCTCTTCCGAACTACAACGGCATTGGATTGTCTCGCGATCTCCTCAACAGTCAGTCAGCGATCCCTGCTACCTTGGCTCAAGCGACTGGTTACTCCTCTCAGTCCACGTCCGGTCAGCCGATTATCCCGCGGCCAGAACGGCACAGTCCGGCTTGGCCTAGTTTTGTCTGAGGCGACGGCTTCGAATCCGATGGCGGCCACGGAGCAGAATGGCATCGACATTCTTTGCGATGCCGCCGGCTCAGACATGCTCCTTTCGTCCCTGTTCTCCCTCGCAGCGCCTGCGTCCGTAGCCGATTCGAATCAACGGGCCCAGCCACCCTTGCAGCAGGAACAGCATGAGCTGCAGCATCCACTGCCTCCCGCATCTCCCTCGAAGCATCAAATCTTTCAACAGCAGCTAGATCCCGCACTGCAACAACACCAAGGGGAAACGCCCCAGAGAATTGCATCTAAGTTGCCTGCTAAGAGAAAACTTTCTGATGCGTCCGCCTCATCGCCGTCTCACGTCTGCCATATCTGCCGTCGCGTCTATGAGCGAGCCGACCACCTGACCAGACACCTCAGGTCGCACGAAAATGCCCGGCCGTACCAATGCACCCGATGTCCCAAGCGTTTCAATCGCGCCGACCTCTTGACACGGCATGAGACCACCCACGATCGAGATGGGGCCGCAAAAGACCGCCCGTTCATCAGAAGAAGCGACCGCGCCGCCGAGGCATGTCTCAATTGCGCTGCTTCCAAGGCAAAATGCGAAGATCAGAAACCGTGCAGCCGCTGCCGTAGTAAGAGTTTGACATGCCAGATACCAGTGAGACGCGGGAACCAATACCGCACGTCTGAGTCGCAGACTGGTATGTCACCTTCGGACAGTTCAATGGTTGCGTCAACTATAGGCAACGACAGCCAGGTCTTTACGGTCGGTGAAGCTACATATGCTTTGCCCCAATCGGCCATTGCTCACCAGGGTCACGCCGTTGATGCTACCGTCGATTACAGCGTCACCTCCTTTCTCGGCGCGCCCAGACTTGAGGAATCACCTGTGGAATCTTTGTTTTTCGCCGCGACGCAAAGCGTCTTTCCGGAGATTGATTTTTCTTGGGATGTAGATTTTGGCTTGTACAAGATTCCAGGCTTGGGTGTGACTGGACGAGCTCCTCAGTCTGGCAATGTAGGGAAACGCACATCACGCCAAGGCCGAAAAGATATTGTCTCGGTGGATGTACCCCTCCAGCATTCAGTATGGCTGTATGAGCCCGAGGCCAATGGTCAGGCAGGGAGCTCAGTGTCTCGCTCCAATATCGTTTCATCCTACTTACGCGACAGCATATTCGCCATGGTTCTGGCTAACAATCCGACACCACATAGAGTACCAACATTTCCATCAGCTGAGTTATTGGGCTACATGATCGAGACGTACTTCAAAAGCGAAGACCCCAAGAGTGAGGCTTTTATTCACAGATCGTCATTCGATCCCTTGGCAATTAGCCAAGAGCTTTTTTCTGCCGTGGTCTCAAGTGGGGCTTTATGTATATCTACTCCGGTTATATGGCAATTCGGCCTGGCTCTTAATGAAGTCACGGCAAGTGTCATTGGGAAACGAGTAAGTATGGGCCATGGTCTAACGATGGCGAGCCAAAGATATTGGCAAAAGGTAAACCACATGCTGACTGCCAAACAGCTTGAATCTTCATGCTCGGCCGTGCGAGATATCACACTTCTTCAAGCGACTGTTCTCCACCTTGAAACTGGTCAATGGAGTGGCTTCAATCGTCAGGCGGAGGTGGCAGAAAGTTTTGCGCCTCGGCTTTTGGCCGTAAGTCTATTGTGATTATGAGTCTGGCTAGCAGGCTAATTCCGAATAGCTGCTTCGAAAAGCAGGGAAGTTGAGCTTCACGTCAGACCTGACTACGCATACACCCAACGCAGGCGACTCTCCTGAGACACTTGAGTCGAAATGGCAAACATTCGCGACAATTGAATCTTACAAAAGGTTACTTATCTTACCATGCCGAAGTCGCTAGCATACTGACCAGCTTACTTACAGGTTGGCCATACGTGCATTTCTCCACGATATGCAAACATCGATCGTGTCATGGAAAGGACCCACGTTAGCATACAGCCAGCTCGACTTTGCACTTCCGGCAGCTCGTGATCTCTGGAAAGCTAGTAATTCACAGGTATGGTGGGACTTGAACTTGGCCAAGGGGGCTTTCCCCCCCACCGGTTTCCCTCGCCTTTCCGATGTGAGAGACTGTCAATTTGTCATGACTGAACAGAACACGTGGGTGGACACAGAGTCTTGCTGCAAAGCTGCTCTGCATGGGCTGTGGGGACAAATCTGGACGTACCGTAACGCCATCGCTCAATGTCATCACGCAGCTCCAGATCGGCCGGGATCTGATGTTCCTGAATGGGCCCGCTCCCTTTACCAGGAGCTCTACGAAGGCCTTCGTAAGCTGTCAACCCAGCTCAAATCTGCACAGACCCCAAAACCTGAGCTATCGCTTCTTTCAGACTTTTTCATGATGATCATACATGTCTCGTTGGACGACGTACAGCGGCTGGCGGGCAGCAAGGGCGACGAGGAATCTCGCAGAGCAATGCAGTTATTAGAGAGCACTTGGCTACCTGGTCCAGAGTCCCGGTATGCTGCCTGGCATGCTGGACAGGTCCTCCGATATGCACAAGAGTGTACACCAACAGCACTGCGAGGATTCAACGCTATGGTTGTTTACCTTGCTAGTCTGACGCTGTGGGCGTATGGGCTGCTTTCGCAGAGAACAGCGAACGGCGATCAAGGGATGGGACAAGAAGTTTTATCACTTAATGAACCAGAGACGAGGGAGACGACAATGTTCCTTGAGCTCGGTCAGGGTAACCCGTCACTTTCGTCTCCAGAAGGGTTGCGTCTTCAGTTAGAGCCTGTGTCGAACTATGTGGCAGTTTTGTCGCTGGTGAAGCTCATCTTTAGACAAAACTACCCTGTAGCAAACGAGGCAATGCCTCCGCTTGTTGAAAGCTTGTGTCGACAACTCGGTGATCTCCAAGGTGGATTGGAGGGGTACGTCGTAACGAAAACGTTATAGACGGCGTCTTTTGTCAAAAAGGATATTATGTGCGCATTGCGGCATTTACAACAAAAGTGGTTTTTATTGTTTTCATATATGGCAAGTTAGCGAAGGAGTTGGCAGGAAAGCAAAAAGGGAACATAAAACGGCAAAGGTCTAGGATTAGATGAAGAGATCTATGGTGACGGTGATTCATCGAGATGGAAGGTCAGAAACGCAGTATGGGGCTGATTGAGTGCGTAATCAACAACTTGGTTACCATGGTTGAATCTGGCTCTGTTATTACGAAAGGACAAAGGAAAGGAAGCAATAGCAGCAGGTAATCGTCCTCTATCTGTACGGTATCCAACCATGACAGCACAAACATTTCAGTCAACGCTAGCAACAATGAGATTGACTGCCAAGCCCACAAATCTAGCGAATTGTCAATTAGATTTTTGTTCTCTTGACCAAAGCCAAAGTCAAACACCCTCATCATTGCTAAAAGAGGTTGGTGTTGTTAGAATGAAGTACATTTTCGCTTACTAGACACCCCATGGAGATGATTCACGCAGTATAGCCTGATTGGCATCCATGCACTATGCATGGCACAGGATCTAGAACAGTTCTGTGCCTGGAATAGAAGGATAAAGGCGACGAAACTGGTACTCCTTTCGTCCATGTCATGTTCATTACAGCGATAAGGTTAAATCGCAGACCACTCAGAGCTAGGTGAATCTGGGGTAATCCCTGAGCCGACTGATCTACCGTGAACCGAGGTTTCAGCTCCATTGGACGACACAGATGGAAAATAATTGTCCCGCCAATATCGCCTCACGGCTTTTTCGGCCCTATGTGCCCTTTCTCATGGCTGGAGTTGGAGATTCACTTGACAACCCGGCTCGTGGGGGCGGGGTAGGTTCTGGAGTGAAGTTGGAAAGCTATGCCAGTCGGAGATATCGCCAAGTACTAGATATCAGCCCTAGACCAAGAATGAGCGAGCCTTGGAGGAAGGGGAGCTCGAGCAGCTCTCTGCCTGCTTTAGAAGCACATCGTGTCCAAGCAGAGTCTCAGAAGCATCAGCGAGTTCCGTTTTTGCGGCATAAATAACGGAATGGCTCGGGCTCGGGCTCAGGTGCGGAAACGAAACTCCATGATCCCATGTACTTGCTCGTAAGAAATAATGAAAGATGATTGGCTGGTATCTGTTAGAAAGCAGCCTCCAATATGGGGTCCTCAGGGGCCAAGAAAACACCGGACCTTGATAGAGGATGTCAAAATAAACTCAGCAAAGAGTCCCCTAAGCATAGGCTATGTTTACGAAAGTATTTTTATCGCTTAGGGTCAAAGTCCTTAGTTTTCTTCCTCCCAACAGGGGTCCATCGGTCTATGTGGGCGGGGATACGCTCCTGAGCCGCCCCCGCGTTTGGCCCGCATGAAACCGCCTCGCGCATTGTCTTCGTTAGATACTACTCAACTATCCAATTCGGGCATTGCTTACCTTGACACTGCCTTCGCTGTGGTTCTCCAAACTATCACAAGATCATATATGAACTCGAGGCTTGCCTGTCGAGCTCTCACCCTTTCTCCCAGCCGTATCCCTCCAAACCCCGCACGAGTCTCGCAACATATCAAAGCCATATCCAGACCTTTTACTCAGATCCCTACCGTCAAGATGGCCAACCGCGTGCACCGAATCACCATGTTCAAGCTGCCTAGCAAGGACGAGCAGGCCAAGCTTCTGGACCAGTACCACAAACTCAATGCCTCTCAGCAAAAGGTGAGTCGCCTTCAGTCGTATCTCTATTTGTGCATGCCTGATCATCTATCTATTCAAGGACGGCAAGCCCTATATCCTCTCCATGGTGGTTGGTGCCGCCGATGAGGATGCTCGGTCTCAGGGATATACATTTGTCTCCAAGACCGAGTTCGCTAGCATGGAGGACATGAAGTATTATGACGAGGGTTGCCAGGCTCACCAAGCGCTCAAGGACTTTGTCAAGGGCTCGCTTAACCCTCAGGGGGTCATGACCGTCTACTTCAAACCCCAGGCTGTCGGTGGTGCCGATCACAGTTCCTGAACAGGAAATCACGAAATAAACCGAACAGCTAATTGGCCTTCATACATTGATGCTCGAAGAGTTCCTCAAAATGAATATTCATCCGTGAATCGAACTGTGAGTGTGTTGATATGAAAAGCACGGAACAAAGCCCAGACCACTAGTATAATTGGCAATTTTATTCATTTCAAAGGCATCAAGGTGTTGCTTTTGAGTACTTAAGAGGAAAATGCAAGAAAAAGAATTACCATAGGATCTCGTTGCGATGAACAATTCTCTCTGTAAAGGCTTAGGACTGGAAGAGATAAGGCCACAAAAGATAAAACTCGAGATAAGTAGCTTGGGAACTTTCCAACGCCCCATTTGTCTTGACTCTCGAAACATACACCATTTGCGGCACCAAACCGCCTCAAAGACGGCTCTTGCGTTATCACGAGGTCAAAGAAACACCGCTTGCGGACCTTCGTGCATGACCGACTGCCAAGTTTGTAGTACAGGTAACTACAGTCTGCGTCTTTACAATCAGTTGACTCAGCGTTGTGTTCTATGCAAGGTCGGGCACCAGAGTAGTACAAGTGAGCTATTTGCTTAAGAATCATCATGAGTAACTGAGACTTGTCTCGTGATGACTTTGTCTTCAGGTGCGGGAACCACCCATTTCGTAGTCCTTTCAATGGCAAATTATGCAACAGGACTTTATCTTCTCTTTGCAGTAGAGTGAATGAGCTCAAAATTAATAATCAGCTAACGAGCCATTGAAATCTTTCATTGCTATCATATTCAAAGAACATCACCATCAGAAGACCTTTGCTAAAAGGGCCCCGTACATATGCTACCGTCCACGGCGATAATCAGAATATTTCAACAGCTGTATACGAGAAAACCCACAGGCCTGTAAGCTAACGCCAAATATGCCACCCAAAACCAAAACCAACTTGTTCGCACCAGGATCGATATGTTTGGGATAGAATGGAGTGGTGCGCAATAAAGTTAAAGAATGACATGAGTCAGTCTCAAACAGAGCGGCGTATACTGGATATATCCGTCATCTCTGTCGCAGATTCACTGCCTCTTCTAGAAGAAAACTGATCCTTAGGGAAAGCCGTCAACCTTTCCAGGGGCGCTGGGTTTCTTTCCAGTGAGAAAAGAGACAAGGCTACCATGACGGCACACACAAGCATCATGACCTTGATTTCTTCTGCAAATGCACCAGCATAAACATCTCTAACTAAGTCTCGTAGATGTCCCGGTAGTTGTAGACTTGTTAGCGGTGATCGGTGGAGACTGTCGAGTTGAGCAGATGTCAAATGGTCCTGGAGATATTCATTGACGTGGGAGTTGAAAATGACAGTGCAAACCGCAAGACCAATGCAACCTCCCAAGACACGAGCCTGTGCTACAGCACCTTGTGCAGAGGCGAGCTCACTCCGTTCAGCGGCGAGTATACTGGTCATGATAGTTGCGGCAGAAAAAGAGAGACCGACGCCAAGCCCGAAGATTGCTTGGAAGGCATACTGGGCTTTACTATGTGAGTCTGGCCCAGTCAACATTGACATTAGACCGACTCCAAGGAGCTGTAGACACGATGCCCCCAGAAGAGTCAGGGACGTGTTGTTTCTCCGGCTCGAAATGGCTCCCCCGAGAAACGACCCAACGGCACAGGTGCTAAGCATAGGGAGGATATGCAACCCTGCTGTTAGGACTTCTTCACGGCTGACAATCTGAAATCTTTCCGGGATGACGATAGAAAGTGAGATGTAAGGAAACCCGGTGAACAAGGTAACCCTAATTGGTGTCAGCTGGGATCACTGGCGAACCTTTGTTTTCCAACTTACAGTAGTCCTGCAGAGTATACTCTTCGAAGCATCAATCGGATCGGGAAGATTGGCTCGATGCTGCGCAAAGGCCTTGTCTCCAAGTGCACCTCCCACCACACAAACACGAGCCAGCTTAAGCTTGAAATGACTAAAGCAGAGATGATCTCTGGGCTCCCCCAAGCGAACGTATCTGAGCCAGCTTGCTGAACAGCGAACACCAGAAAGCCCGAACTGGTAAGAAGGGTTGCACTTCCGAGAAAATCGATGCTGTTGAAAGCCTTCCATGAGAAAAAGTGTGCCACTTCTTCGTGCGGCCAGAGATTTGTAATTGTAAGGATCGCAACTAAGCCGAAAGGGATGCTGAAGTCGTCAGTATTTCTTCCAGTATGTGCCAGAATACTTACTTCATGTTGAACAACCACCTCCAGTCTGAAAGCTGAGAAACTGCACCGCCGACGATGGGACCCAGTACAAAGGCGACGGCAAGGGTAACACCAATCATAGCCCCTATCAGACTGGGACTGTGAGAAGGACCAACCTCTACTAGGCCGATCTGTGTTAAGCTGTACAGACCAGATGCGCCCATTCCTTGGAAAGCACGGCATACAATCCTAAAAGAGGTCAGCTTGAGAACAGAGTACAGAGTAGGCGGCATACAAAGCTGTCATACTAGTTGCTGATCCACAGCCCTGTGAGAAACCAACGAAAATGACCCATGATACCACGAGTATGTTGCGCCGTCCATAAATGTCACTCAGTTTGGACACACAGACAGCGAATCCTGTTGCATCCTGTCAAAGGATGTTCTCTTGGTTCACGATCTTGCAAGAGACTCACCCATGTATGTGAGGAGGTACGCTAGAACTATCCAAGGCGCATTTGTGAAGTCGTCAAGGTCGTGCGATATGGTGACGAGCGAAGTCGAGACGATAGAGGTGTCAAGGCTCGAAAAGAGCAGCCCGGCCAACAATCTGAATATGTCAATTAGCAAGTTCCGTCTGCCAACGCAACAACTCTCTTACGAGATGACAAGAACTACTCTTCGAGGTCCAGTGATTGAATGTTTGCGTAGTCCGATGACCTCCGTTGCCATTGGGGCATTCTCCTCCAAGTCATTCTCCATCACTGCTCTTTGGCCCAGGGATAGGTTTGGATAGGAGAGAGACATTCGATATTCGTTGTCCATCTTTGCTATCGATCTTCTCCCACACTCCAAATGTTTGGATGCAACTTCTTGGAAGCGCTTGAGAGCTTGAAGATATATTGGGACCCGATGTCGAAGTTGAAGAATCAAGATTGGCAGTGAAGATAAGCGATAGTGCAGCTAGAGGCGTGGAGAGTTTTCTTGAGCGAAGGCGCGGCCTTCGGGCTTGACAAAGTAGGAGCCCTTCGATTCTGGTAAGTCCCCTGGAAAGAAGAGACTCCCGTAGCCAGGCGGATTTGATATAATCTATTGGCGAGGTAGTAGGCACTAATTCAAAGATCTTCAGTTGTATCCGATTGGAAAAGTTTGGAGCTTTTCATATCGAGTCGATCCGCAGAGAATCTGGAGGCGAAGTGACAACACACCTGACTTGGAACATAATACTCTTGAAACATTCCTACTAATTGGTAACTATCTTGCCGGAGAAGGCGAAGGACCGAATTAATATTTGAGACATGATTCTCAAACGTTACACGACTACAAGCGAAGAGGCCACCATAGGCCACCTAGCAAGGTCACCAACCTCAAACATCTGCACCGAAGAAATAGACCAAAACCTTTTGCAACTGCGAAGTACGTGAGATCTTTTCTGACAGTGGCACGGTTGTAGGAGTAGTGGCTATGACGGGTGTTGTGGTACCCAGGGCATTGCTCTCATGTTAAACATGGTTGTCTATGACCCACTGATTAGTGTTACTGGTAAGAAGAAGCTTTGAGAGTAGGAGTTTGATATGGACCAAAGGAAAGAGGTAAAGAAGTCCAAAGATGCCTTTGTGTGAGTCCTGTCTGCGTGACATGGCACGCTGGGTGAGTTGATACGAAGCAAACCGGAGGCCATTGTCGACAACTTTGTTTGCTCTATCCATAACAGGAAATCCTCTAGCCGCCGGTTGATAATCCAAGCGAAGAAACCTCGGTAATACTGTAGGATCCCGCTTGTGTGGTGGTTACACTTGGCACGGCTCTCTGCTCGTGGCTGGGCCAGAGTTTTGGCTCCCTAGACGAAGAGTTACTGGTCCTCAACTCGCTAGTGTTATTTGGATTGCACACTAACATAATCCAAAGCCCGGTCCAGGATAGAAATCTGGGTATAACTAGTTCATCATGATAAATATACTGCTCATATGCAAGGGTCCTAGCGCTGTGTTCATGAATTTAGTTTGTTCAGTTCTAACTAAGCCCCTCTCACTCGCGCAAGATCCTCAGGCAAGACGTTTCTTGCGAAAAGGTCTGGGCATAAGATAAGAACCCAAGATTGAGGGATACATCGGCAATGGTTGGGTATGCCAAAGCGTCTTGACTGGTGGGTAGCTGCGTCGTACGGTTGAGTGAATCTCTAGGTAGCTGGACAGCCAAACGACGCTCGCCTGGCGCTACCTGTGTAACTTTGTCCCACACTCTTGCCAGATAATTGGATGATCCAGGAACACGATGGCTTGGTGGCAAGAAATATGTCCAAGACACCGTGTTCCGCTAATGGTTCTGGGACGGATGTCCTATCTTGAAATTGACGAGCCGTCCGTTCCACGTGATGATGCTGAAGTATGGTGATCTCCCGCAACTTAAACTCTACTCGGAAATTGTGACAAAAGCTATGACTATAGCCTATCATCTTGTTGTTTCCGTCCGTTATGGGGACGCTCCCATCTGACGTGGTGCGGTCCCTGCTGCGGGAGGCTACCAACGGCTATTCCCCAGTCGGTCTTCCGTGCATGGCATGGCATGCCTCATGTAGCCGTTGCGGAACAGTAAGCTTCCCGTATGTAATAATGGGACACCCAATCGATTTTCGTTGGCCTGTTGATTGATCTTGCCTGTCTGTTTCCGGCCTTTCACATGTGTGTCATCTTGCATCAGCTTAGTCCATCCGAAGTGCTTTAGAGCCATGCTGTCAGATATGCAGCTAAATTTCTTGCGAATTACCTTCGTGAGAGATCATCTTCTCACCAACTGAAGACCAGATGAAGAGGAAATGACTATTCGAGCTATGTTCGCAGCCAACTTTCCTCTTGGAGCGATGGACCAGAGCGTGGCCTGCTATCATCCTCTGGCACCATTACTTGGTCGTCAAAAAGCTAGCAAGTATTAGTTTCATCCCCTGGTAACCATATCATGGCAGTTTGTATGCCAAGATCATAGTAGAAGTTGCCCGCCCTCACGATTGTTGATATTACTCCTGTTTTCACATCTGAGCTTCGAAACCCAATGAACATTAGGTTGGTTCCAATGTTCATAGATTTCAGGTGTAGCACTGCACTCTTCTAGATAAAGGTAATGTATAATTTGCCTCTTTGTCTTGAATATTCTATTTCTGGCAATTCTTGACTACGCATCTGATCCGTGCCTTCCCCACATGCTGCTCTTGATATGCCCTGTTCAGCATCAGAACGACGAAGCTTGACAGGCAAGATGGCACTTCAAACAAGTAGAAATTTGCAGAGAGCTGTATAAAGTTCATCTGAAAGGGCGGTAAAGCTTCTAGACCGATTGAAAGAAGTACGATGCCTTCTAGACTTGACGGGATATTGCAGCAAGCCTCCATCCAGAGCAAGCTGCCGTCGACAAGGAACCTGACAATCAGTTTTCCCAATATCATAGGATCATACACAAAGAATATCCATATGGTTAGTTTTTATCTAAGCCTTCATGCAGCTCTTGGCAAAGAAGATGCCTTCACTTCAAATGGTTCACAACGAATATAACACGGGCGGACCTAAGAAGCTATGGGGCGTAAAGCATCAATGACGGCATCGGCCCTATTTACTTCTTGAAACATAGTTCAACAAGGCGATGGTATAGGCCCGGTTGCTACAGTTTGATCCATGGAAAGAGTCAAATATGGACTCCCGCCCCTTTCTTTCATTCTGGCCACAAACACAAGGATAGATAATATCTAAATATTATCGCCAGAAAAATCCTTTGAACCTAGTACTTCCCAGGTTCTTTTCTCTCTGTCATTGCTTCATTATAATCCGAGTGAAATTCCGATAAGACCTCAGTATCTGTCTGCCAGTGCGATTCTTGGCATTGCGTAGGTACACTGGCAAGATATCCTCCGTCACTGGCAGACCGGCAGTCAGTGATTCACTACCTAGGAATCCAGTTATTCTCATGGGTACCTTGTTCTTGAAATCTCAGAATCGACCTGCTCGAGCTGTCTTTCCTTCCTTTCCTCTTCTTCACAAGAGCCACTTTTGCTACCAACGAAACCACTACCACTGCGTCCTATCTTGGTTCATTCTGGATATCTTTTTGAAGAAAAGAGAGGAAAAAGTAATATTTTGCTACCGCCTTTTTTGCATTGCTTTTTGAAGGTGTGCTTTGGGGGCCATGGAGGACGACATTGCCATTGTAGGCATTGGTCTGCGATTCCCTGGTGATGCCTCTTCCCCAGAAGAACTTTGGAAAGTTCTGGAGCGTGGAGAGTCTCAGTGGTCTGAATTCCCCAAGGACCGTCTCAACATCGACGGGTACTATCATCCCAGTGGTGATCGACAGGGCAGTGTAAGTTAACAACAACATACTTCTGATCGGTATGGCATGGCTGAATTATATGACTTGGGCAGATTTCTTTCCGAGGAGCTCATTTCATCAAGGGAAATTTTGCTTCTTTTGATGCTTCCGTAAGTTTTGGCTCTGTGACTCGCAGTTGCTATAGTTACTCGGTTAACGTTGCCCATTCCTCTAGTTCTTCTCGATTTCGGCGGAAGATGCCAAAGCTATCGATCCCCAACAACGAATTCTCCTTGAGGCTTCATACGAGGCACTTGAGAATGGTAAGTCGTCTACCAAGATACCTGTTCTGGTCGAAACTGACGATGGAACTTTAGCGGGAATCCGCAAAGAAGATATCGATGGCAGCGATGCGGCTGTGTATGTCGGTTCTTTTTGTCAAAGGTAAGTATATCCACCATTTGCTGTAAATCCTTGCTGACTCTTACTTCTGCTAGACTACGAGCAAGTCTGTCTCCGGGATCCGGATTGGCAACCTCAGTACGCTGCTACTGGAAACGGCATTGCCATAATGGCAAATCGAATCTCGCACTTCTTCAACTTACATGGCCCCAGCATGACTATTGATACAGGCTGCAGTGGCAGTCTTGTTTCTGTTCACCTTGCCTCACAGAGCCTTCGGGCAAAAGAGACGTCACTTGTAGGTGTAATACCCACCATTTCAATTCGTGCGTGAATGCTAACGAGTTTGTAGGCGATTGCCGCTGGGGCTGGTATGATTCTTACGCCCAATACTATGATGCCTATGACAGCTCTCAATTTCCTAAGCCCTGATGGCAAATGCTTCACTTTCGACTCTCGAGCCAATGGTTATGGTAGAGGCGAGGGTATCGGTGTTGTTGTCATGAAGCGTTTATCGGATGCCATTCGCGATAACGATACCATTCGAGCAGTTATTAGAGCAACAAAAGTCAACCAGGACGGTCATACAACAGGTAAAGTGGCTAATCCTACGTCATAGCAGTGATACTAATAGTTGAAGGCATTACCCTTCCGAGCAAGGAGGCCCAAGTCGCCAACATCAAGTCTGTCTACGAGTCTGCTGGCATTGACTTCAGTCAAACAGGTTATGTTGAGTGCCACGGCACGGGAACCAAAGCTGGGGATTGGCGCGAACTAAAAGCCATTTCAGAGTCACTTTGCACGGTTCGCGACATTGATAACCCCATTGTCGTCGGCTCTATCAAGCCTAACATTGGTCATCTCGAAGGCGCCGCTGGTGTAGCAGGCCTCATCAAGGGCGTTCTGACTCTAGAACATGCCAAAATCCCACCCAATATCAATTTCGAGAAGCCCAATCCTGATATTGACTTCAAAGAGTGGAAGGTCAAGGTTTGTAGCAGCATCTTACTGCACCCAACTATCGCTGACAGTCATAGGTACCAACCGAACTGCTCGACTGGCCTGTATCTGGCTTACGCCGTGTCAGTGTCAACTGCTTCGGTTTTGGAGGCACAAACGCCCATGTTATCATCGATGAGGCCCCTCGTTATCTGTCAGCGCGTGGGCTTCGGGGAAACCACAACTCTTTTGAGGCGATCACCTCTTGCCGCGGAACATCCAATACCAAGGCAGTGTTCGAGCCTCAACTTTTTGTCTATTCGTCCCACGACAAATTGGGTGTGCGGCGCATTATGGAATCACACATCCCGTACTTGGAGTCACAGGGGGAAGAAGACACAGCATTTTTACACAGCTATGCCTACACACTCGGCTCTCGCCGATCCAACCTTGAATGGAAGCATGCCGTGGTCGCGAAGTCTCGAGAGGAACTGATCACCAAACTTCAGGTCATTGACGAATCCTCGTTCAAAAGAACATTAAAGAAGAAGCAGCCCAATATATGCTTTGTTTTCTGTGGACAGGGCGCTCAATTTGCGCAAATGGGTAAAGATCTTCTCCCCTTTGAGGCGTTCCGCGATGCGTTGGAAGCTGGTTCTCGATACATGAAGAACAAACTCGCCAGTGAATTCGACCTCCTGGAGGAAATTCTCAAAGACGAGGCCGAGACTCGAATATCTGACTCCAGAATCTCGCAACCCGCGACTACAGCTATTCAGATGGCTCTCGTGGACCTCTTGGATTCATTTCATATCACTCCTAATTATGTCATTGGGCACTCCTCTGGGGAAATCGCGGCAGCCTACGCATCGGGCGCTCTCACCAAGGAAGAGGCTTGGGAGGTTGCTTATTATCGCGGACTCGCTGCTTCGTCCCTTACCATTGAACAAACTGGCACACAGGGCTCCATGATGGTGGTTGGCCTTTCCGTTGTTGATCTCGACGAAAGTTATGATGAGAAGAAGTACCCTTGCGAGCTTGCTTGTGTGAATGGTCCTCGGTCCGTGACATTATCTAGCAGGAAGGAAAATATCGAGGGTGCCTTCAAGGAACTTGCTGCGAAAGGTATCTTCTGTCGCATTCTTCCCGTCAAGGTGGCCTATCATTCCTCGGACATGCTTAAGATTGAGAAAGAGTACAAGTCAGCTTTAGGATTGATTAATCCACGTCAGCACCGGCGATCAGTTACAATGTTCTCTTCCGTCACTGGAGAGAAAATTAACGGGCACGAGCTTGACAACAAGTACTGGGCTTTGAACTTGGTGTCCCCTGTCGTGTTCATGTCAGCTATGAGCACTATGCTGCAGCTCCCGTCCGACAAGTCCGCAGATATCATTGTTGAGCTAAGTCCCAGTTCAACTCTGCGCTCGCCAGTTCTCGATATAATAACATTCTTTGGCTTTCCGAATCCGCCCAGATACAGCACTATTCTTGACCGAAAGATCCATGGCGCATTGTCGCTCCTAGGAACTATGGCCGAGCTCTGGGCATGTGGGTGTAAATTCAACTTGGAAAAGGTTGTCACTCGAGGTTCTTATCAGATACCCCTTAAGCCTCTAGCTGATCTTCCACCTTATCCGTGGAATCACACCAGATCTTATTGGCACGAGTCTCATCTTGGTGAAGCAACACGATTCAGAGAATTTCCTCGTCAAGATTTGATCGGTGCTCCCACAGCTGATGCTATCTCCTTCGAACCTCGTTGGCGGGGGTTTCTCCGCATTGCTGAGAACCCCTGGATCCAAGATCATCAGATACAAAAGACAACCATCTACCCTGCTGCTGGCATGATCGCCATGGCCCTCCAAGGCGCCTGCCAAGCTACAAAGGGCCAAGAGAACGTCCTTGGATATGAAATCATCAACATGCGTATCAAAAGAGCTATGATTGTCCCAGCCACAACACATGGACTGGAAATGGCCATGAACTTCAAGAGTGTTTCTTGCACGTCTGTTCACAGTTCGCAGGGTATTGCTTTTGAATTTTGTATCTATTCCAAGCAATTGAACTCTTCTTGGGAACAGAATGCTACTGGCCGTATCGAGGTACGATATAAGCGTGGGCATTGGAAGACTGCCTTTCAGAACCATCGTGAAGAGTTCGAGTTGCTCAAAGGGTCCTGCCTGGAACCAGTTGTACCTCGACAACTCTATGAGCTTCTTGACATTGTGGGTATGAATTATGGTTCTCTTTTCCAGAATATCATCCACATACGCAAGAGCAAAGGCGCGTGCGTCACCAAGATACGCATTCCCGACACGCGGTCCAAGATGCCTGCAAAGTTCGAGTATGATCATCTGATTCATCCTGCAACTCTAGATTCCATATTTCAAACACCATTCGCTATCAAGAGTGAACCTATGGTACCATCTTTCATTGAGAGTATTTTTGTCTCGGCAGCGATTTCCAGTGACATCAACAAGGAATTTGATGGTTACTCTACTGCCACTCGAGCTGGTGTTCGCGATGCAAGGGCAGATATCGCCATGGCCCAATCTGGCTGGGAACAGCCATCAGTCATAGTGCGTGGTCTCCATTTCACTGGCATCTCTGGATCTTCCCGAGAAGTGGACGGGTTTCTTCCAAATAACCGCACTCTATGCACTCAGGTCTCGTGGATGGAAGACATCACTTGCTCGAAGACAGAACATGTCGAAGATTTTGTCAAAAAGCTCGCACATAAACTACCAGGACTATCTATCCTCCAAGTTAACGGTACGCCTGACATCACACAGAAGATTGTCAGTGCTTTGACAAGCCTCGAAGGGAAAAGACCTTGGCTTTCTCGTTACACTTTAGCTGAGACTAGCCCTGACGACAGAACCTCTGAAATTGCGTCCGTTTTTGCAGGAACTGCCGCCGAGCCTTTCATCGAGAAAAGATCTGTAGATGGTTCAGAGCCTCTCCCTGACTATGACCTGATTCTTATTTGTTCTCGAAGTGAAATCGACATCGCCAAGCTCAGTTCTCACTTGAAACGTCCCGGCTATATCATGGAAAACTGGCCGGATGGAAGCCCCGAACTTGATGAGATTGTCTCACTTGATTACAACCAACTTGATGGCGAGAAAGTGGAGATCAAATTTAAGGTGAATCGCAAGAACCCAACTGAAGATAGGCTATCTGTCCCTGATGTTGTCATCCTTTTGCCCGACAATCCTCCTTCAGAGACGCAATGGCTTGCGGAAAAGCTCATCGTGGAGCGCCAAGCTAGCGTGCAAATGCGAACCATGCAACTCAATGAAGTCTTAAGCAGTCCCTCAAGACTGAAGAACAAGATCATCATCTCTCTTCTCGACTTTTCAGTAGGATCCAATGCGGGTGCATCCATCTACAACTGGACTGAGACAGAGTTCAACGCTTTCCATAGTATTCATCAGGCGGCCAAGGGAATTCTCTGGATCTCCCGCAGTGTCCACATGGACCCGATGAATCCTAAAGGAGCTCCCGTCATTGCTCTTGCACGCACACTCATGTCAGAAGAGCCCCTGAAAACGTTTGTGACATTTGACTTGAGTTTGAGCATACCTCTGAATTCCTCATCGGCTGTCCAGAACATCAACAAGATCTTCCTTCAAGCATTCGTGGCAGATCAGGGCTCTGGTCCACGTGAACTGGAGTATGCTGAGAGAAACGGCGTGGTTTGCGTCCCTCGGCTCGTTCCTATTGGGCCGCTGAATGATGTTGTTGAGAATGGCATTTCTAGCAAGATCACTCAGGTATCATTCCATGGCTACCCGCGTCATCTGAAGCTTCATATCTCAAAACCCGGCCCCACAGATGATAGCTTGGTATTTGCTGCTGGGACAAGATATGCTCCTCAGCCTAGGGAAGTTGAAGTCATATTCGAAAGCGCACCTCTCGACTTCATCGACTTGGAGACCGCCATGGGGAAAACCTTGGAATCTGAGGTCGGATCTGAAATATGTGGCCGCATTGGCCGAATTGGCCGCAACGTTTCTGGATTCATGACGGGTGATCTTGTGAGCGGTCTTGTGACTAGTGGCTCCGTTCAAAGTAATGTGAACATAGACAGTCGTTTTGTGTCAAAGTGGTCATCTCGTCTTTCCTTCAGTCATTTCGTTAATGCCTTTCACTGTTTCGATAAGGTTGGAAGACTTGGTCGAGGAAAGTCAGTTCTTATTCATGCTGGAGCCAGCGGGGTCGGGATGGCTGCTATTAAAGTAGCCTTTGCACTCTCTGCAGAGGTGTTTGCGACCGTTATGGGACCAAATTCAGAAAAACAACGAACTTTTCTGGAAGAAGCCGGCGTAAAGAAGGCAAACATCGTCAACGCTGACTCAGATCTCTTTACCACAGTTGTCCGTAATCGTTCGGGACACGGGGTTGATCTCGTCTACAACGCTACACAGAGACACATCGAAGACAATTTCAAGTGCGTTCGCCGAGGTATGTTCAGCTTCTCTCCTGCAGCTGCATATTCACTGACTTGTTACAGGGGGGATTGTCGTGCAGTTTTCCTGTAGATTGCCAGGTCCTCCACCAGTTCACGTTCTATCTTCTGATGTTTCGCTCGTCAACTTTGACTTGCAAAATATGTTGAAGTATGATGCAGACTACGTGGGGGAGCTGGTCAAGGAGCTCAGTAGACGGGTTGAGAGTAGCTCTGATGATTTGGGGAATGACCTGCCTTTTCCTGTGCCAATCACCAACATCGATATCAACAGGATCAAGCAAGCATTCGAACTCATCGAGAAGGATCCCTTTTTTGGGCTCGTTTCTGTCACCGGAGGCCCTGATGCCACGCCTCAGGTTGATATGGCTATCAAGAAGACTATCAAGCCGTTGCATCAAGCCTTGTCGGGTACTGATACCTACATACTTGCAGGCGGTTTGGGCGGCCTTGGTCGTAGTATCTGCGAATTACTGATTAGAAATGGTGCTCGGCACATTGCCTTTCTCTCACGGACCGGTACCTCTTCTGAAGCGTCTCAGCGACTTTTTAAAGACCTCTGCAATGAGGGTATTGACGCTCGGGTATACATGGTTGATATCTGCGATGCCGAAGCGCTCACGAAGGTAATGAAGGAAGAGATATGTCAAGAAATGCCACCTATCAAGGGAGTCTTTCAGTGTGCCGCGACTATCAAAGATTCGATTTTCTCAAACATGACATATTCTGACTGGACCGAGGCAATCAGGCCAAAAACAATCGGGTCTGATAACCTAGTTCGAGCGATCTCGGCGATCTCAGAGGACCCCTTCTTCATCTTCCTTGCCAGCTCTGCGGGAGTTATTGGTAATCGTGGCCAAGCCAACTACGCTGCGGGTAACTGTTTTGAAGACGCCCTCGCCCTCAACCTCCGCCTCGAAGGAAAGCATGCCGTGTCCATCGATCTCGGCCCTGTTCTCGGTGCAGGAATGCTTGCGGACGATGAGGAGATTCTTGACATTCTTCGAGCCAGTGGGTTCTATGGTATCCGTCACGAAGATTTTCTTACCATGATCACGCACGCGATTACTGCTGAGATTTTCCCCGAAACTCCCATGCCTGGTCGTGTCATTATGGGCATTGGCTCTGGCGGTCTTATTAGACAGAATCAACCAGCTGACCCATATTGGTCTCGAACTGCTCTCTATAGCTACCTCAACCTGGTGGACACCTCAAACCCCGACCTGAGAGTGGTTGATGATTCAAACGACTTTGATTTGAAGTCTCTTCTTTCATGTTGCTCTAGCACAGATGTAGCTGCAGAAATAGTCACCACTGGTCTTTCTCTCATGCTTGCCAAGGCCATGAACATGCTTCCTGAGGAAATCGACACTGGAAAGCCTCCCAATGTCTACGGTGTTGACTCCCTGGTTGCCGTTGGTGTCCGAAACTGGGTTGTCACCAACTGTGGTGTCGAGGTCTCGGTTTTCGACGTTCTGAGTGACAAGTCAGTGGCTGAGCTAGCCGGAGAAATCGCCAGACGAGGCGGTTTTGG
This sequence comes from Fusarium proliferatum ET1, assembly GCF_900067095.1. Taxonomy (NCBI): domain Eukaryota; kingdom Fungi; phylum Ascomycota; class Sordariomycetes; order Hypocreales; family Nectriaceae; genus Fusarium; species Fusarium proliferatum. The sequence continues at coordinate 2,136,355 of NW_022194795.1, read as the reverse complement.
AGATGAGGATAAATGAGCAATGTTGTAAGACTGGTGACAGAGGCAGCGGTTATTTTGAGTGTATATATGCTGGGGTCAAGAAGGCTCTGGATTTCCTTTTCGTGATTTGAGAATGGGAAAGCAGCAGACAGGGCTGGATTTTGAGGGTTTAGCATACATATCAGGGACTCCTTTGCAGTTTGTACTATAGTTGCATAATGCACAAAGCTCTAGAAATCTCTGTTCAATCAGTCGTGGCTTATGCTGCTGTTGTAAAGGGCTAGCAGGTGAGAAGACGAAACCTGCAATTATGAGCAATAGTTTAGGTGACTCTGAGATACATTTAGGCACCCTGATTTGACTTTTATCAGAATTTTCAATTGGTAACTTCTAGTATGCTGAGAGATTATCATAAGGGGGTCTTTTCACTGTGTTTCAGTAAGGCAAGTGCAACCAACCTCTGGCCCCTGACCTGAGAAGTGATTGACTCAACACCACCACAAGCACATCACTCCAAGCAAAACCGACGTGACGAAAAAGAACCAAAAACATGTTCAAATAGAGACAAAAAGGAGCTTTAAAAAAGATTGAAAAACAATGCGTAATCTGGGAATCGAACCCAGGGCTCCCCGACGCTGCTCGAATGGCAACGGAGAATTTTACCACTAAACCAATTACGCTTTGTTATAGGACTGTGCCATTATTTGCCTAGATGAAGGCTATTCCCAGCTGCTGCTAACCTAACGATTCATGGATTCCCGAGACTATCATTCAGTACCAAAACATTCAGGTATCCGGGCAGTCTCTCTCTGCATTTCTTGACCTATATCATTCTTGTGCACTAATGTCTTTATTGCCATCTCCTTCGTCGAAAATTGTTGCCTCTCAAACACGTCGTTCCCATTCAAGGCTGCCAAACTGCCTCGATAATGCTCATCCTACATCCCTCCGGTCTCCTTACACCCTTTAAGAGATATATCAGTATACACGACAGTCAGAGGCGAAGCGTTTCGGTGACTTACTTTGAACACGAAGCGCTCGTCGGCAGCCCTAAAGAGCTCTTCAAACTCCTTTTCTGTCCGCTCTTGGGCATTCAACAAGGTCAGCATCAACAGGTCCATACTCCGCATGACTTTTTCATCCCAGTAGTTCTCAGCCCCCGGCTCACGGAGACAATGATCGTTGATGATGACACGCGCACCCGGTTTGAGAGCTGGGACTAGGTTTTTGAGGATCTCGACGGCATATGGGGTTGAGTAGTTATGGAGTATCCAACGGAAGTAGTACGCTTGGTTGTGTCAGTAAGGGCGGAAACTCGAGGAGTAAATTGTGTCAATCTCACCATCGGCATCCTTGACTGGCTGCTCAGTAAAGAAATCATGGACCTGAAGAGATATGCGTTGAGCTACCTCTTGATCTGCGCATATCGGCTCTGGGGCGCTGCTGATTGTCTTTGCTAAATCTTGTACCACGAATTTCATTTTATCCCATTTCTTGGCTAGATCGACGCACACGAAGCCATGGGAACCACCGACATCCACCAATGTGCCTTTGTTGTTGTTGATTTCGGAAAAGTCGTAGCTATCGACGAGGTAGCGAACCTCATAGCCCTCGCCGCCTGTCAGGCTTGCCATAGCCTCTGCAAATCGCTTTCCTCTGGGAGGGTCTTTGCCGAATGTTGCAAACATCGGCTCTTTATCCGCTGTCCCCCATGCATAGTTGAAGCCGGTCCGTGTGAGTGAGGTCGCTTCTGGGTCGGCACGAAGAGCCTCCAAGGTATGGGCCCCGGCTGGTAGGAAATCCTCTCCATTCAACCCTACCCAGGCTTGGAGACTGGCGTCCTGAGCAAGCATCTTTGATGCGGCAGTGTGTGCTATGAACCCCGGTGTCGGCTCCTGGAAAATCTTATTTGTCATAGCATGACGAAGAGTGCGAGCCAGGTTTATGCGGTCCAGTCCAGTCTTGCTTTGGAGTTCCGCCAAAGCAATAGATCCCTCCAGAGGTACGAGATTGGCTATTCAGGATTAGATATGAAGACAAAATCAGGTTTGGGGAGCTCACGAATTCCATAGCTGTTCAGTATGTGGAGGCTCAAGGTGTCAAGATACTTTTTGTGTTAGTACTTGGGCCAATGCACAGGCGGCAAGCTTACACTCCATATGCCCCATCTGACAGTTTCTCTGGGTCCTCTAACAAGAAGCTCGAGCTGTCTGGTTGCAGAGGAGATCTCAATGCGACTTCTCTGTATATCATCCGGCAGCTTGGGGAGATCTCCCGGGGCATTGACATCGAAACCCAAGTCCTGAAGACCATTGGCTTTGAAATACCCATCGAGCTTTTCCGTCTCTTCAGTAATCTTCCTAGCTAGCTGCACCATGAGAGATGTGTCCAGGCTTTGCGGGCTCTGCGAATGGGACGAAATGTGTGATTCAGCCATGTTGAACAAGTGAAATGGTCGTGTTCCCTAGTCCTTGTTGCAAAGGGACGTGGGGATGCGCGGTTTTATACATCATTGTTGTCCATCATGGCCCCAATTTGACTCTAGACCTTGGACTATGATCATGACCAATGCGGGTACAAACAAGGTAGCGAGGATACATGAGCTGTTCTGCTCAAGACATGGGCGGCATGAACAAATCTACCCACCCGCACCCACCATCATTCCTCAAAACACCAGTGGAACATGTGGCGAGGTGCGTAAAGCCTGAATTCCGCGCTTGGTTCTAAAGTCGCCATGATTGGTGTGTGTCCTGCAAGCTGTGGTTTTAATCCCTGAAGGTCGAGTCGAGACATGGCCTGGGAGCTCTACAGTACATTAACTGCTGGGGTGCGTAGTTACGATAACACAGGTTTGGTTAGATTAAAAATATGTTCCTAGTTTCTCCACAAGCTAGCACGGAAGCTAGCAATTGCTGGTACTGGTGGCACGAAGCTTGGCTGCATAAGTAAATCTACTACAAGCCGTCATCCTCCGTCAAAAACACCAAGCGTCTTTCGCGGAGCTTTTGGGTCGTGCAGTCTTGTTCCCTAATAATCGCACGTCTGGAACGGAAATGCCCGCTCCTCTGCATCGTGGGGAAATTCTCCTGTCCTATGTAGAAGTGTTTCGTGCATCAACAGCAGCTGAGGACCCATGACCGACAGACATGTTTCATGTAGAACCCTGGACGAAAATCAAGAAATCACGTGCAATTTCCAGTTGTTCACTGAACTCCTGTGTCCAGAATATCTGTCCAACAAGCTGCACTTGCTGTGGGTGATCAATCTTTTCGACCCCGGTCGTCGTGCAGATTGATGTGTCCGGATGATGGCAAAGGTTGATTAATCAGATGTCGAGGCCAAATACCCCAGTGCTAGCTCTCTTTTCTCATTGAGGCTTGGCCATAGACAGCCAAGACCACGACCGGTTCTATCGGGTAGATAGCATAGCGTCCGCCTCCATTCCATCTTACATCCTTAGCGGCCACACGATACCTTGCACCATAATAGGGCTGTCGACTTGGTGTGTCCTTGTAATTTCTTTGAACGCGAAGTGACTTTGATTCGTTTGTGTACTCTGATTCTGTTCGACGATTTAGTATGGCTTTTGCCCATAGACAATGTGCATAGGCATATACAAAAGGGACGTGTGGTCGCTATACGCCCTTCGCACATCGACAAGAAACACCTCAATCTGCTCGCGGCTCCAGCCCATGCCCCTTGACATGGGGCCCAATGCGATTGCTTGTAAGCCATCCGTCAGTATGGTGCGCCAGTACAGTCCGACAGTCTTAAGCACTTGATTCTTGGGCCAAGTCCCAAGAGGCACATGGAATATCCGTTCCGTGACGTTCACGAAGCCAGCTGCCTGCATTTTCGTAGCCAATTTACCTCCTGCTGCCGCAGGGAAGTCTACACCAAGCTGTGCTAACCCCTCATTAATGTATGTCCAATACTGTGCGACTGGATGCTCGTGTGGCGGGACAGCGTCTCCTGTTCTTGCATGGTGGGGATAATGATGAATTTCTTGGAGTTCCATCCAGCCTCCAGGCTTGATATGCCTGAGATCGTGTAAGTACAATCCAAGGATCTGGCTCTGACAGAGTTGACACTTACTGGAGAGCATTACTAAAAAGTTGAGGCCAGTCTTTAATGCCTTGAACTGTGTGCCGAGAGTGTACATAGTCAAAATGATTCTGAGGATGAAGCCAAGGAGACTCAACATCGTCAACCATGAAGTGAACATTGGGCGGCAACCATGTCGGTTGGATGGGTGATAAATCGATGCCTAGAACATGAGCACTGGGGTATTGTTCTCCCACTATTGTACTATTAGTTACTGAGACGAAAATGAAAAGAGAATTGACCTTACTTTCGATTGCCCAGATTCCTGTGCCAGTTCCAATATCAAGTATGTTTTGCGGATTTTCGTCTATTGGCGCAAAATGTAATTTCTGGCCCGAGAGAAGTCTCACCATTGCATGTTTCATATCCTCCCTCTCTTGTTCTATGTCGTCGTTGGGGAAGTTGTAGGCACCAGCCCGGAAGCTATGGTAGCGACGACCATTCTCAAACATGTAGTCCCGGACAGACGACCCGATGGATGTACTTGCAGTGCTCATATTGTCGCTCCCGTATCCGGCATCAGATCCAGCATCACCTATGGAACTGTATTCGTCACTATCGGCAACAATGTTGTCTTCCGCCTGTGCAAAAGCTTGTCGAGACATGGCTTCTTGCTCCGTAACTGATAGTCCTGGAAACATGGAGACACCATTGGGGTGAGTAAGAGGAGACGTGATGGGTCGATGCTGGTTCTCTGTATCTGAACTTGGGGAGCCTGGCGCACGACTAACTCCATACACGTCTTTGAAGATGTCGAAGGGTTTTGCTGGTTGCAATGGGAGCTCAGTGCTGCCGCCAGGAACTCTCTGTTCGGTAATGCCGGCTCCGGGTAGAACTGATATGCTTGCTTTGGCATTCGCTTGATCGCTAGCTTCTGATTGTTTAGCATCAATTGGCTTGCCATCGTGTTTCATAGTGTCTCCTCGGGTAGAAGGCGGGAATGCCTGTGTCTGGCTCTGTGGTTCTGGGTCCATCTTATTCCAGAAAGAACATGAGCCGGGAGGAAGACGGATATAACCAAAGAGCAATAGGCTGTTTGGTGTTCTTTGTGACTGCGAAAGCACAGCTTTGGAATGAAGTGAGATATATGCTATGATAATTGCAACACAGTGAGTGTTTAATGACGATTCTCTCTGAATTTTGCCATGGAGGGAGCAATTGGAGAGGCGGTCGAAAGTGTTGGAGTCTTCCGATGACGAACCAAGGTTGTTTTAGGGTGGCAAAGGCAAGTTTGGTACGGAGCAGGGTGATCTGAATACAGGGGGCTCCCTTTGGAAATTTGAACACAGTAATTGAACCAGACGGGGGTTTTGCTTTCAAGGCCACATCAACAAGATGATTGAAGATAGATCCAAGACGATGGATTCAAGCGCAGAAGCATCTGTAGATGGAGAAGGGAGACTTTAAGAGGCGCGTCCTGGCAATGGATAAAGGCAGCGGGCAGGTAAGGTAGGTAGGGTAGGTAGGGTCGATTGACTTACATTGAGCTTGTGGGGCTGCAGTGGCAGGTGGCAGGCGGTAGCGTTGATTTCTTAACCCAAGCGCCAGTGAGGTTTTCCACACCCGCCCCGACGGCGATCCATCCATCCATTATATCACACTAATAAATTCAGGGCGCCGGCACAGATCGTGCCAAGAGGTCGGGTGGCAGATTACCGCAATGCCAACTAGAATTAGAAAGCGAGAGACTGTTCCAGCCAGGCTGCCAGGCGCCCCCTTAGTACAGAACTCTATCATTTGGCTCTGTACTACTAGTGAACTACGCTGGCGATAGAAGTTCTAGCCACCACAAACAAGCACGAGGCACTTGAGTACCTAAATTCGAAGAAGTAAGAACAAAGAACGGGCATGACTTGGTAATTTTCGAGGGGGTTTCCGAATGCATTGCTAGCCATGGATCCATTACCAACTTTGGTATCGAGGTCGGTAAAAAGCAAGCAAACCAACGGATCCCAACCAACGACAGCGCACCTACTATACTATGCCCGGGGGCAACGAACGTAGTGCGACAAATGAGCGAAACCGCTCATAAATGATACGTCAGACCGAATTTCTATTCGGGGTCGGGGTGCAGGACTGCTCCGCGACAAATGGTCGGAGAGATAACGTCGCCATATGATGGCCTTCCGGCTTATAGAATGGAAATAATATTTAATACTCCGTAGTAGATATCCAATTGCATTGTGTGTCAGGGCAGCCAGGGTGGGCTTAGCAAGGTGCTAAGTTAGTTTGTGTCCACCTTGGGAGAGGCTTCACACAATGCCTACCACCCATGGCTAACTCAATTCTATGCCAACAGTATAACGTCATCCATATCGAACCAAGGCACTTTGTTGTGAATGATCTCTCGATAGGTTGCCCCTCAAGATGCCCCAATCCAGGTTCGTTTATTGTGTTGGAAGCCCATCTTTCAGCCCAGATGAACTCATTGAGGATGCCGACCGTCAGAGAGAGGCTCTGAACCACCTGTTGAAAAATGATCTCTTCAACGCCAGTCGAGTGCTTTTCCAACTCCCTGATCCGGATCCCTATACATACCATGCTGTGGCAAGTGTGAAACTTGCCCAAGTCCAGTCAGTAGTCAACCTTGGAGGTGTCAACGGTTTACACGCGTGGTATCGCAATGAAGATGGCTCACCTGTAAGAACTTACCTATGGGCAATGTCCGAGGAGTAATAATTTGTGAAACTAACATACATGTAGAGAGAACCGCCTCCTCAAGCTGACATTGAGGCATACACCTCTATCTTCAGACCATCAACAGCTACTGCTGCGTTTCTCAAGAATCTAGGAACAAATGCTAAGAAGGATTCCATAAGGCGTGAAGTCGCAGCCAACCTTGAGAGCAAGCGGTATCTGCACCCTGGGCTTGTAACGAAACTCACTATCCCCAAGAGCAAGAAACCGCCCGGCGCAAATCCCTATCTCGACTTCTGGATGTGGTCATGTCACTCTCTTGAATGGTGCGGCCCTTGCCTGGCATCAGAACGTGTCCCAATGTCCCATCATGTTCTTCCTATTTTCATGCATCACTTTGGCTGCGCAACACCAACTCACGAGAGCCTGGCCATCCTGAAAATTCTGTCTGACGGGCGCCCGATTGTCGACATCGGTTCTGGCAATGGTTATTGGTCCTATATGCTCCGACGCTACGGCCTCACAGTGCATGCGGTGGATAACATGCAGAGTGAATGGAGAGTCAACTGGGTCAACGACACAGTCATATCGGACGGCGTGAAGTGGTTGCGCAAGAATTCGAACGGTGAAGGCATGGTTCTCTTGCTTGTGTATCCTGTTGTTGGTGGAGGTGTTGGTGGCGGCACTGAGGGAGGATTTACGCGGAAACTGGTTTCTGCCTTTAGCGGCGACACTATCGCAGTTGTGGGCACGCAGAATCGGAACGGTTACACAGGATTCAAGGGAGTCACCATGGACGAGTTTATGGCGAAGGAGCATGAGGACTGGACTATGGTAGTAAAGATAGCGTTGCCATCCTTTCCTGGGAAGGATGAAGCGTTATATGTCTTCCAACGAGGCGAACGAGTGCCGCAAGAATAGATTCAGATGATTTCAGATGATTCGGGGCCACGATAGGAAGTTTCTCAAGACAAATGTCTCTTCTCGGCAGGGGTTTCGGCTCATGGTTCTGACTTACCTATTGACCAAACACGAGCACTGGCTACCATCAAACATAAATCTCATCGTACCTAACTAGTACTAAGGTACCTAAGTATGCAGAGAACACAACGTCGTAGCATTCAACTTTCTTACACTGCCTCGCAATGGTCAACTGAATAGGTAATCAATAAAACACATTTGGATCCTCCAATCCCATCCAGTCACATCATGTTTCTTCCTCATTCTCACCTGCATCTGCCCCGCAAGAATGGGACAATACGTTGTTCTCAGCCTCTGTGACAGCCACCACCAAACCCCAGCAAGCGGCACGGTGAACGCTCTTAGCGCTCGGGGTCCCCCGATCTCCCTCAGTTGAGCCCCTCAGCAGATGTTTAACTGGTCTGCCCTGTGGGCATTTCTTTCGCTTCCCTGTGTGACCCATGTCCTTCTGGCCCTATGACGATCTCTCCGGCCCCCTTCGTCCACTAATAAGAGAATATTCCAAGAGCTCCAGGTCCAAGCACAGCAGGAGTAGGCACCGTAGCTGCGCATGTATGTATGGATGTTGCTGCAGGTCAGGTCTCATTCAGCCCCTCCATTCTCTCGGTCCGCCCGCCATTGACGCACAAGGCGGCGTGTGACCATTTCATAAATGTTGAGTTTACTGCTCAATTGGGCATCTTCTCTCGAACTTGTCCATTTCTTCATATCAAGTGCCTCTCCTCATCGTCGAACTCTTGCTACTCAGTTTGTCTTGCTGCTGAAAACCTCTCTCAGTTGGCGCCCCTCTTGACCCGAGACTGAGACCCCCCGGCCTCCAAACCAAAGATCCCCGCCTCTATTTCAACAGCTGAGCTCTTTGCCTCTCCAGAACAAAAACAGAGCACGACGAAACTGAGACCATGTCTCTCAAGCCTGATGACCGGTCCCGCAAGGATCGCTCTCGATCTCGCTCTCGTGACCGTCGTTCAAGGAGCGATGTCGCACCTGAGCGCCCTTCCTACAGCGATAATCGCGAGCCCAGTTACATCTATCCAGAGGATGATCTCAATGATCGCTATAGTCGCCCAGGCGCACCGCAAGCAAGCGGCGCCCTACCTTATCCCGAAGAGGGAGGAATCTATCCTGTGATTCCCGGAAACTCATCTCAGTACAGCTACGACCCTCAGCCGCCCACTTATCGAACCGCTTCTCCGCCAAGAGACTCGCCATATCGTTCCTCACACGAAAGGGTCGACAGCAGCCTTCCAGGAGCCTTCCCAGATGACCGCCGCCGCGAGAAAGATAGAGACCCATACATTCAAAATGCAGAGCCTCGTGCTAAGGAAGACGAAGACAAATTTAGCTTCCTGCCACAGAAGTACATGCGCAAGCTCACTGGATCTTCAGGCAACGACAAGGAGAAGGACAAGGATGACGATGGCTTGGCCTACGGAAAGCCTCCCGTGCCTGTGCGACCTAAAAACTCTTCGGACTTGGCTTATGGAAAGGCCACCGGAGCTCCGTCAACTGCTAGCCAGGTTATGACTACATATAACCCTCCCCCAGGTGCTGAAGACTCGTACTATGCGCAACAACCACCCTACGGATATTCTCATCGAGAAACCGGAAATCCATCCGTTGACCAGTATGGTTCACGCAAGACAAGAGAAGATGCACGATACGATGACACCTACGGCTCGAGTGCCAACGTCATGAACGTTGAGCCTCGAAGCCGCGACGATGAGAAACACCGTGACCGACGCAGGGATAGGTCTTCCGGTCCCCGAGGTAGCTCAGACCGCTTGACTGTCGACTCAAGTAGCCGAAAGCGCGAGAAGTCGCGCGACAGATCACGATCACGCCGGAGAGATAAGTCGCCTCCACGAGATACTCTGGGAGTAGACAAACACCACCGGCATAGATCACGATCAAGGGACGGTCACAGATCGCGGTCTAGGGACAAGCACCGAAGCCGAAAAGACAAGTCCCCTCAGCCCCCCAGTGAGAGAATGTCAGGTCTCAGCATCAACACTGGGCTGACTGTGGGAGGCTTGGCCGCCGGCGGACTGGCTGGCGCATCTCTAGCCAATGCACCTCCGTCGCCTATGCTCGAGTCATACTATGGTACTTATCAGGACTGTTCGCCCATGCCGTCTCCTCTACTGCTAGCCTCAAAGCACCCAAGCGATGACAATAAAGCTCTTGAGGCGCTCTCTCCATTGGGTTCTGATAATGAGGGCGATAGCAGACGCCGTAGCCGGCGTGCCCGCTTCCATGACTCCGAAGATATCACCACTCAACTTGCACAGGCCCTCAAGGGGAGCCACCGTCCCGACACCGAACCACTCATTGAAATCCTACCAAGCTTGACGCACGATCAAGTGATGAAGCTTCGCGCGGATTACAAGGCACTTGTCAAGACGGGTTCTGAGCGCAAAGGCGTGAACATCGCCAAGCATATTCGTGCTCGTCTCAAAGACGAAGATCCGCTATTGATGAAGGCCTGCTACTCCGTTGCTCTCGGCATGTGGGAGAGCGAGGCGTACTGGGCCAATTTCTGGTATCAGGGCGACAAGACTCGCAGGGAGCTTCTCATTGAGTCTCTTATGGGACGCACCAACGGTGAAATACGTTACATCAAGGATGCATTCACAGATAAGAAGTATGACAACAGCCTCGTCAAGTGTATGAAGGAAGAACTTAAAGAAGACAAGTTCAAAAAGGCTGTTCTCCTTGTTTTGGAAGAGCGGCGCATGGAGGAATACGATCATTATGGTCGACTTGTGCCAATTGACTATGCTCTTGTTGACCAGGACGTGGCTGACTTGCGTCGATCTGTGAGGTCTGAAAAGGGTGGCGAGACGGCGATGATCAACATCATCATACTTCGAAGCGACTCTCATCTGCGCGCCATTCTGCAGGAATATGAGCGACAGCATCGCTCCAATTTTGCTCGCGACGCTCTCAAGAAGAGCGGAAATCTTGTGGTAAGGCCTAGCCATTCCCCCTTTGCAATTGATGAATTAATACTAACATTGTCCAGGGTGAACTCTTAGCCCACATCCTCAATGGTGTTATCAATCGTCCTGTTCGTGATGCCCTCCTCATCCATCACGCCACCTCAGCGTCCCGTAAAGATGGCCTTCGCCGTGAGCTACTCATCTCACGTCTCGTTCGATACCACTGGGATCCACACCACATGCGCGCTGTGAAGCAAGCCTTCCGGGAGCGCTATGGCAGGGCCCTGAGAGACGCCGTTCGCGATGCGACGAGCGGTGAATGGGGCGAATTCTGTGGTGAATTGTGTATTGCACGTATGCCTGACGACGTCAGAAAATTTGACAAGGTCAGCTATAGCGTGAGATGAGCAAGTTATGATTTATGATTTCATGAATAATATAAGGAAATGTGTGTGACATGGAAGAGCTGCCCATCTTTTGCAGCACTTGGATATCATGGCAATACGTTACTGGGTTTTCTAGAAATAGCACTCTATATGTACTTCAACCTCAACTCATTTTCTTCAACTTGATGCTAATATGAACGTTTGCTCGCTGCTTATGATCTCTTTGAACCCTTGCCTCCTCTTCCGCCCTTCCCTTTTCCGCCTGCACCCTTCTTGCTACCACCTCCGCCTCCAGCAGCATTTCCGCCAGTACCACCCGCCATCATGACCCTCACTTTACCGACCGGTACGACGTTGAATGCCTCTTCAGGCTTGAGCGCCTTGATAAGCTCAACTTCACGCGGCCACATCCTTTCAGTATCACGAGCGGTTTCGTCAACAACACCCTTCTTGGTAGAAGCTGCCTTCCAACGATCGAGAACCTCTTTAACTGCCTTGCCCTTCTTGGTCGCGCCGGGCTGCAACTTCGCTTTGTACTTGTAGCGTCCGAGAGCGTTCCAAGGAGCACAAACAGGGATGATCTCTAGGATCTCATCTCCCGGAAGAGGCGTGCCAACAATGGAGTCAAGCACAGTCATCTGGCCGGCTTCGTCCTCATCAAGAATATCAACACCTTCCTCCATCATAATACGTCGAATCTCCTCGTGTTCGGCTGTCTCTTTCTGCTCTCGTTGGTGCTGCGCGCGGCGTCGCTCTTTCGCAGCAGCGAGCTCGAGCTCACGGTCCGCCTTAGCTTTTGCCTCGGCTTCAGCCTTCTTTTGTCCAACTGTTGCTCCGATCAAAGCTTCTGCGGCAGCTCGATCTTCCTCATCTTGATGCTTATACTTTGAGGCGATCTTCTTCGCCTTGCCCTTCTGGCCTCGCTTTGGGGGGCCTTTCTTCGAAGAGCTGGGACCGTTATTCTTCGGTCTTGTGTCAACTGGCTTACCAGCTGTCTCGTCGTCCGGTCTAACTGACTCATCGTCTTCGCGCTCTTCTGCTTCTACTCCCACTGCTTCATTTTCATCTAGTTTCCCCACTTCTTGGATATGAGCCTCGTTGGCTGTGTCATCCGCGATCTTGAGATCAGACAAGCCTTCTTCGGCCTGTTCAGCCTCGTCGTTGCGGTCTTCATCCTTACCGAAAGCTTGAAGGGGGTTGTCACGTAATTCTTCGTCTCGTTGTTCGTCTTCGGATTCATTGTCAGAAGGTTCGGCTGATTGTTCTCCTTCAACTTCACTCAGATCGCCTGCCCTGTCTTCTGTTTGCGGTGGCGCTGCTGCCAAAGCATCATCGCCACCAGTAGATTTGGCATCGCGAAGGCGATGCTTAACATGCTTAGCTTTGCTCTCCTCGCTGATCTTAAATGCAACACCTAGACCTAGTAGAAGTTGAGCTGGAGGCAGAAAATTCTTCTTTCCCCGGACCATGAAACTTCCTGCCGGTAGGAATTCGCCTGTCGGTGCAGATTTGGAAACTTGATCAGCGTTTACCCACCATGCAGACATGCCTGCTTTCGAGTCCCAAGCATTCGACGAGCATACAGCGAGTGATCCGGCCTGAGACAGTGTTGCTGGAGGAATGGGCGCATCAGGAGTTTTTGGGTCGTTCTTGATGATAACACTGGATGCCCCATGTAGATCTGCGTGGCAGTATACATCTCCTTTCCGGAGATATTTCTTGTAGATCATCTCATTTTGCTGGGCATCTTTGCCTCCGATCACAAGATATCCATCGGATGAGATAAACCAAACGAATTTCTCAAACCACATTGGTTTGCGAATTGGTTGAAGCAGTGCCTTTTCCTGTTTCAGCCCTTTTTTGAGATCCTCGGTGATTTTTTGCTCTGCATTCTTCAGGGCTCTTGAGGCCTGCTGCTGGGTCTTTTCTTCCTTTACGGCGGCCGTCTTCCGCTGGTCAAAATACTCTCGAGCATTGCTCCAAGGGCTAAGTCCAAGGTTGATTTCCACACTTAGGGCTTTGTTGGCCTGTTTTGCCTTTGCTGTCGATGTACCTTCATCGTCACCAAGGGTGCTGTCGTCGTCCGTTTCGTAGGGGTCGTCTTCCTCTGGCTCAAATTCTTCCTCGGCCAGCTCAAGCGTAATGAGATTCTCGGCAAGATTTAGAGGAAGTTTGATAATCTCAGCAACGGGGTTGTGCCGTTTCTTCTCGCGTTCCACCAATTTGCCAACATCTACCCAGTCCATTCCTTGGCTGAGTAATCCATTGACAGCATCCATAGCTTCTTGAACTCGTTCAGCGTTCGCTTCAATGGCGGCGGCTTTACGAAAGTTGAGGGCCTGTGCCTCTTGAAGCCCTTCGATTCGTTTGCTCTGCTCATTTCGCGCGGCCTCCAACTTGCGCTTCGCAGCTGCTTCTCGCTCGCTTAGTCGGGACTCCAGTCTCTGACCCTCTAAAGATGAGAAAAATTCGTCAACTGTCTCATTGTATCCTGTGAATTCAAGGATCTCAATGGTGGGGTCCTTTTTGAGTTTGTAGGGGACAAACGGATGAAAATCTTCGTATAAAAGATTGTCACGCTGCGTCTTAGATTCGTCACTTGCCTCTGCTCCCTCGGTTCTTTCCCTACGTTTCGCGAATATGTAGCCAGTGCATGCTTCTGAGCTGGTGAGCTCTTCCACACTTTGTCTGGCCTCTTGAAGTGACTTGACCAACTCGGCCAGCAGCGTTTCATTGGCCAGTGTTTCATCAGGCTTGATAGTAGTGTCGAAATTATTTGTGTGCAGGCAGTGGTCTACAAGCACTGGAGGCAACTCTGTAATTGACACAGCCAAACTCTTTCTCAGATCTCCACCAGGCTTACCCTTCTGCTTCTTTGATGATGCAGTAGCGGCGGCTGCCTTTTCCACGGCAGTCTTTAGGGCATCTTGTACCCTTTCTCTTGTCAAAGGAGGTATTCCGCCAAAGTTCTGCCTGTTTTCCAGGGAATATTGTAGGCCGACTCGCTGAGGTTCTTGACCTTCACCTTCTGAAACGGTTCTTGCGAGGGCAAGGATCTTCAAGTCGGCATCCGTGAGAATAATGTTACCACTCTAAGACATAAAGGTCAGTGGCTTTTCTGGATCGTATGGCAATTGACGCACAGCAAAAAACTCCAAGAACAATCTGTATTGGCCATCGCTGAACTCGAATTCGAGAACTCGATCGGTGCCCACTTGTCTAACTGACGTCAACCGTCTGGTCTTGAGAAACTTTCTTAAACGTGCAACAAAAGCGGAAGGGGCCGCAGCAGTTGTACGCGCGAATTTCGTCAAGTGGCAGCGGAAGCCCGTGTCAATGACAAGCTGCTTTTTGTTGTCTGGTTTCGCAAACTTGAGCAGGAGAATCTTGGACGAAAGGTCGTATACGTTGGAGAGTCGAAGAGTCACCAGTCGTTCCTGGAGCTCATGCGCAATGATCTTGGTTCAATAATTAGGAAACAGTTCAAGGTAGTAGCTTCGGTAAAAGACCTACTTTAACATCCAAAGAAGAGAATCTTTGCTTCATTTTCAAGTGCTTCGCTCAAAACAGCGTTATACAATCATGAAAATATCAAGCTATACTAGCGACATCATCATCGCGGGCAACTTGGTTGTCGTGGGGTAGTTGGAGGGGCACGATGCTGACATCATCCAGGTGACACGTGACTGAATTTCATTATATGTATGAACCACCGAGGCACTCAACGAGGATCTTGCCATTGAAGCTTGTTCTTATAAATAGGCAAGAATCTTTGAGGCCAATACACTAGGTAGGTATGCTCCTCGTTCTGAATGGCTTCGACACCTTAGATGCTTAGATGCTTCAAAAACATCGGACTAGAGTTGGTCCTTCTACGCGTGTGACTACTACTAGGTTCAGGAGGACGTGAGAAGCTTCAGCGATTCATATAAAAAACGAAAATCGGCTGATGCCCGTACGAGGATCTTCCAATCCACAGAAGAAACGCACTGGACCGTCTTACTAAATAAGCCGTATCGTGTTACCCAGACGTCAAGGCAACATGGAGAACTATGTAAACACATTGCAGCAACGGTTGGGGAATTCCTTATTCGTAGAAATACTACTATTGGAGCCTAGTGAAATCGATGGAATATGCGGAAGATAAAATCTGAAAATGCGCATCAGATTTGCATAAGCATCTTCATCGGGGTTCTGATAACACGCGTAACGCATCGTCACGTAACGTATGTACGGCTTACCCCAGATTTGTCTCAGAAAACGGCATCGGCACAACACAAGTCTCAACGAATTCCGCCGCGGAATTTGGCCCAAGGACACACGTGAGAATCCAGCAGATGCCGTTGGGCCGAGGAACTCTGTTCAGTTTGTTGACTACGTACTAAACTTCAAATCAATCGATCCATTCAATGCAACATCAAAGCCGCTCGCGAATCGCGTTTCGCACGGGGTACAAATCTCGAACCGCGGCTGGGACCTGAAGGCTGACGCCAGAGGCTAGTGGTGGCCTGAGATTATCAGACCCAGGTCGCAAATTAACAACTCAAATAAGGATCCATAGTCAGCAAATTGCTACTGCTTTCTAGTTGTCACAGCAACCAGAAGCCGAGACCACACCAAGGCTTGGCGTATTTCAATAGAAGCCTACTTAAGTTTGTTGATCTATTGATTGTGAGAATCTATCCGGACTAACCATGAAATAATAGACTGTGCTTCGTCAGCAGAAATCGAATGGGTGCACTGTAATAGAAGAGCATGCAATCAATTGGACGTCGTCAGACGTCAATGATTACAGTTATAATGCATTGAATGCAGTAAGGGCAAAACTTCCAGCAGCCAACGAACGACGTGATGAGCCGGCAGGGTTTCAAACATGGGCTAAGTAGGTACTAGTAGCTACCGTAGGAGCCTCTGAAACTGATGAAAGTAAGGAGGCCAGCTTGACACCCAACGTCAGTTTCTGAGGCCAAACTGTTACCGAGGCAAGGCTTTATCCGTACAGTACTTCAGTCATGAGGGTTTGGGGAACGACCACTCTACCACTGAACAGAACTTGCACTAATTAATGCATTTGCATAAAACGCTGCTTCAAGGTCCAATGGTTGGCTTCCACGACAGCAACGGCAGGCTCATTACGACTGATTTCATGCATGCCTGATCATCCACTTCCGCTGCAGCTGAACAAAAGCTGGTGTGTGCTGATTTGAACCATTCGAAAGTTACTTAAATTGAGGAGGTTGGGATTTCACATGGCAGCCAATGGGACAAAGGCTACAACTTGCATGAGCCCCTCAAACAGCCGTCGCGCCGTTGGCCAACTGGGTATCTATCACTGAGGTCTGAGGACTTGATTCCGTTTCCGCGCTTGTCATTCATTCTCCGGCCAATCTTGATTGAATACAGGAAGGGGGTGGTGCAGTTCGGCACTTTCAGAATGGGCAGTCCTTATCATCTTTCGAGTTCCGTCAATAGACAGAAAGCCATTTGGTGAAATGATAAACGAGTGGTTGGGGATACTGTGTGGTAGCGCTCAAAGTGCCTCGATGCTTGTCCCCGCCCCCTGATTAAACCATGGTGCTTATGTGGCGTTCAAGAGGAACTCTA
The DNA here is from genome assembly GCF_900067095.1 of Fusarium proliferatum ET1. Taxonomy (NCBI): domain Eukaryota; kingdom Fungi; phylum Ascomycota; class Sordariomycetes; order Hypocreales; family Nectriaceae; genus Fusarium; species Fusarium proliferatum. The sequence goes on along the minus strand of NW_022194795.1, from coordinate 2,119,722 downwards.
ACTGGACAGTCATTGTTTTGTTTTGCTAGGCCCTTCCAATTGCCAGGAACGGAGCACTGGTACGGGTAGACAGACGGAGAGCTTTAAGACGAATGTGAAGGCAGGGGAAGACCTTCGACCCCAGGCTTTGAAATGACGGGATGCCGCTCATCACAGTCTCCCAGGCTCAATGGATGCGGAGCGGTGACGGATCCAATGTCCCATCTCTCGTATGGGGTTGTGTTCCACTTTCTATTATTACTGTTGATGTCAGGAGTTGGCAGTTGGGAGCCATCAGAGCATGGGCCCTTCGGATACGTGCAAGGGCGAGAGAAGATCGGAGCTGGAAGAGGAACTGCGTGGAACAGGATGGGCGGATAGCTGTGCAACCTGTGCTGACGACGCGGACAGCTAGGTAGCTGGCCTCTTCATGACTGGCTGAAGCTAAGGTCAGGCTAGGTCAGATAAGGCAAAGAGCTTCGAGAGCTTCGATGGCTGGCTGAATGTCTCTGGCTGAGACGCAGGAGGAAGGGATAAAAGTGGCACTCCGAGGCCAAGACGGGGCTGCAATAATGAGAGTGGGTGGGGAGCACTACCATATACGGGGCTTAGGTCTTGAGCTTATACTCGATTTGGTAAGAGGTAAATAGAACGACTTGCTAACCCCCTGGCAAGTAAACAAGACGAGTGGTAAACAAGCAATCGGCGACAACAAGCCAGAGACAATCGACACGCCCATGGGGGTGAGTGAGCGAGGTAAAAACGATGGAGAGGGCAAAGTGCGTGAGAAAGGGCTGGGTCGCTGGGACAGAACAGGACAGAACGGATCAACAGGACACAGCGCTGCCGAGGGAGCAACACAACGCTCAGTTTGGCTCAAGTCGTCCAATCCTGCCCCCGTCTTCAAAAGCCCAGTTTCGTTCTGCGTCCTGTTCGGTCCCTCTTCTCCTCCTACTCCCTCCAATTATCGCCATCCACATCAACTTCGTCAAAACAAAACCTCACCCAGACAAGAAGAAAAGAACGACTGAAGGCCCTCGCTCGCCATCTACCGATTCTTTTCCATTCTCTTCGACTTTTGTTTCTAGGAACAAGAGCCAGAGAACTTCTTGTCTTCCTTTCGAGTTTCGGAAGGTTGTATGAGAAGCTTCTCTCGCGCCATCAAAAGTCGCAAATCTGGACTTTGAGGCTCGCGTCCCCGTTCCCTTCAGCATCTTCCCATCGACATATCGGGAATCCGAATCCCATACCCAGACCGTTACCGAAACAAAAACCCACGAAGAGGTTGAGATCAAGCCCCAACAGCCCCAAGCCGGACGGGAAGGTCAATACTCTTCTGTCTCTGTCACCGCCGAACAGGTTCCTCCTCGCGGAGAGCAACGCTTTAGCGAAGAAGAGGTCCGTATTACGCGTGAAGAAGAACGTTACCGCCGTCCCGGTGTCCAGAAATTCGAGCACGAAGAAGAGCACTTTACTATCCGTGAAGACTCGCGACGGTATGTCCGATTTTACAACTTCCTTGGCCCCCTGGTGTTGTTCGATATTACACGTTTTCTACCTATTTGCCGACCGTATGAGACGAGTCCGCAATGGCCTGCGAAATCATAGCTCTCCAGGTCAGGGCAGTTCTCTCTCGCTCATGTTGATCAGGTGGAACATGTCAAAAAGCATGTCTCCTATCACTTGTGACGGTAGCAATTGTCGTTTCCCTCCCCCTGAGCATTTCCTCCGCAGTCCGATTTTCACTTTCGCTTTCCTCAACTCGGCTGGCCACAACCCACACTCATCACAGGCGCTTCGGCCCCATGAGTCCCCCCAGCCATCTCAATTCATCACATCACATCTCACCACACACCGTCTCACATCACACCCCTACCCATGTACGCTACCGCGCCAACCACCTCAGCTTGGCTGGGCACCCAATTTGCTTTTGCTTCACATCCCCGGTCCACTAGTGCGCTTAAGCCCTCTGGCCTGAGCAAGGCGGTGGAGTTACCTCAGGGGCCGCCCGCCTCCCGTTGCCATATGATACGCAAGCGAGATACTATAGACATCCATCAGCTAACCCAGACAAATCCAGACCTGAACCTCCCTCTCAATACCAACCCTCTCAGTACCAACCACCCTCCCAATACCAAACTTCTCACACTCACGTAGAGGTCGACACCCACCGTCATCCCTACTACTCCACCCCCATCGATCTCGCTGAACGTGAATACCGCCAGCGTTACCGCCCTGCCCAAGCCTTTTCCACTGAAGACCCTACTTCCCACTCTCACTCTCACTCTCACTACCAAACTCAAGACAACTTCCAGGCCAACAACTACACCGTTGAAGGCCGACCCGCTCCCCAATTCTACTCCTCCGAGAAGACTGAAATCAACAACTTCACCGTTGACGGACGCTCATCTCGCCCTCAGTACAACCAGACCGAGAAGACCGAGTTTAACAACTTCACTGTTGACGGCCGTTCTTCCCGACCTCAATACACTTCTGAGAAGACTGAAATCAACAACTTCACTGTTGACGGCCGCTCTTCCCAGCCCCAGTACCGCGATACCAAGACAACTCAGGTCAACAACTTCACCGTTGACACACCTGTTGCTCGTCCATCTAACAAGAAGGACGTGAGATTCACTGAAGAAACCGTCGAAACTACCAAGGTCGACAACACCAAGTCCAAGATGGGTTACTACGACGACGACGGTGAGTTAATACCAATCTTGTAGTAATGAATTCGCGAGCAGTCCAAGCTAACTTGTCAGCAGGTCAATACAACTCTTTCCGCGCCGGTGCTCACAAGCTCGGTGATCGCATCGCCCATGGAGGTCGTCGCGATATTGAGATTGACATCCACGAGGGTCCCCGTCCCTCTGCTGACTGCCTTCTCAACACCGTCAGCATCCCCTGCCACCACATCCGTCTGGGTGACTTCTTGATGCTCCAGGGCCGTCCCTGCCAGGTCATCCGCATCTCCACCTCCTCTGCCACCGGTCAGTACCGCTATCTTGGTGTCGATCTCTTCACCAAGCAGCTCCACGAGGAGTCCTCTTTCATCTCCAACCCTGCCCCTAGCGTTGTCGTTCAGTCCATGCTCGGCCCTGTCTTCAAGCAGTACCGTGTCCTCGACATGCAGGAGGGTCAAATCGTTGCCATGACCGAGACTGGTGACGTCAAGCAGGGTCTCCCCGTCATTGACCAGTCCAACCTCTACTCCCGCCTCCACAGCGCTTTCGAGTCTGGCCGTGGCTCCGTCCGTGTCCTCGTCCTCAACGACGGTTCTCGTGAGCTCGCCGTTGACATGAAGGTCATCCACGGCTCTCGCCTGTAAGCGTGTTTACTGTTTTCTGAAGACGGGCAGCCGCTTGTAACGCGACTATTTCCCAACACCATAATGAGTTGATGAACAGCACTACTGGGCTTACCTCGATCATGAGGAGTAGGTCCAGACTGTCCTGAGAGTCACCTGTACAATGTCAAGTTTCCTGGGGATCTGTTGTATGTATCAAGATGGTTCAAGTTTGTTTGTGTCGAGATTGGATAAATCATGTTGGCTAGCTGGAAATATTGGAGTCTTTTGCGTAGATGGGAAAGTTCTGTACATGGACTGTAGTAATTGTCAATTGATTCCGCATCTACATAAAGCTAAACGTCTGTGTCCCGCCGTGTTAACATCTGACTGACTGCACTGTTGAGATTTAGGTGTGGCAACTGAGCTCTCAAGGTTCCCTGAACTAACCATATACAGAAACATGCTGCCTCCCCGTTGTTTGATACGCGGCCCAGACGTGCCGACACCTCCAAGTCTATTGCTACCCTACATTTCAACTGCCGTCGTCTGGCTTGTTGTTCAGTGACCTTTTGGCTTTATTCGTTATTCTCCTGGTGAGTTTCTTTTTTACTATATATAATAAATATTAATCAGTTCAAGCTCTGTTCATTATGTTAATGATTGTCGTGGTGGTTAAGGCATATTGCATGTACCCAGAGCTCTTATCATCAAGGTGTTTCCCCGCGCGACGCTAACGTAATACAGAGCTTAGATGGATGGGCATGTACTCCGTACAGCCTGATAATCAATCACGCAAGTTCGGGCATGCTCGATGAGACAGCGCGTGACGAAACTCTGTCACAAGTTCTCATTAAACCTTGATAGCGCACGATTTCTTCTCCTACACATTTACTTCTCCAAACCATCCATCACCTCCCGCAACCCCGTGTATTAAAGTGACCATGGGTGCTCAACCATCAAAGCCAACACTTCATGAGAAGGCTGTCATGGAGCGCCTCCGTAGTCTCCAGCTCCAGGAGGATGATGAATACGTCGAAATTAGCAGCGACGCTGAGAAGGGTACGGTCGGACCCTTGACTCGCGAGGCTCAAGGTCTATCTATCCATGTCCTCGAGTCCTGGCAGTCTGCTATTCTCAAAGATCCCAAGAACAAGTGAGGTTTCCCGCTGCCAAGGCGCTCCTATCCAGGCTAACATCCACCGAGACTCGCACTCACGGCACTGAGCTCAGCAAACCCGAGACAGGTGCTCACTTCACTGCCGATCGAAATCGCAGACCAGCAGATCTATAATGTCAAGATCCCATTCGAGGGAGATCCGATCACGAACCAGCGCTCAAGCGGCCGCTGCTGGTTGTTTGCCTCCACAAACGTGTTCCGAGTTGCCATCATGAAGCGATATAATCTCGAGAACTTTGAGCTCTCACAGCAGTATCTCTTCTTCTGGGACAAGCTTGAAAAGTCAAACTGGTTCCTGGAACAGATCATCGATACCGCAGGAGAGGATCTTGAAGGACGTGTCGTTCAAACCTTACTGGGCGACATCGTTTCTGATGGTGGCCAGTGGGACATGGTCTATAACCTTGTCGAGAAGTATGGTCTAGTACCTCAGACACTCTACCCTGATACATGGAATGCCCAGAGCTCCGGCATTCTTAATAGTGTTATCAAGACCAAGCTTCGTGAATTCGCACTCAAGCTACGGGGTCTGATTAACTCTAAGAGTGGTGTCACAGCTACCACACTCTCGTCGGCGAAAGACAAAATGCTCCGTGAGATCTCTCTCATCATGACTCTTCTCCTTGGGCCACCACCAAGCTCCGAGGAAACCTTCACCTGGCAGTACAACGACAAGAATGGCAAGTCACATCAGCTCAAGGCTACACCTAAAGAATTCGCCAAGAACATATATAGTTCCGATTTTCGCATCACTTCCAGCACCATCGAGAGTATGATCTCACTTGTGGACGATCCTCGGCACGAGCCGCTCTCTCTCCTCTCTGTTTCGCGACTTGGTAACATCGTGGGTGGACGTGGCGTGAGTTACGTGAACGTTGATATCGATACCCTCAAGGGAACATGCATAAAGATGCTCAAGGCTGGTCTGCCCATCTTCTTCGGCAGCGACGTGGGTAAGTTCTCCGACTCCAAGTCGGGCATTATGGACCTCGATCTCATCGACTACGAACTTGGTTTCAACACTAGCTTGCTCGGCATGAGCAAAGCACAGCGATTGACGACACAGGAGAGCCAGATGACTCACGCTATGGTGTTGACTGCAGTTCATCTGGACGAGGAGACCGGCAAGCCTGTCCGTTGGAGAGTGCAGAACAGTTGGGGTACTGCGGCTGGTGACAAAGGATGGTTTGTTATGAGTGATGCTTGGCTCGACGAGTTTGTTTATCAGGCTGTTGTAGACCCTCGCTTCTGCAGCAAGGAGGTTCGTGATGTGCTCAAGAAGGAAGCAATTGTTCTCCCGCCATGGGATCCTATGGGCGCCCTGGCCTAAGTGAGCGTTCTTGTTGAGGATGCGAAGCTATTGCTACGAGGTGACACTGAGACTCCTTTTTGTATCAGATTGATGCTGGCCAGAGAATGAATATAGTTTAAACATTCCCCCAACAGTCTTAGAATAACCGTGCTCCGTGAAACCTGCCATGGAATCATTCGTGGGTCGGTTACCAGGTCCTGAATTATTGTTTTATTCAAGTAATGACAAGCAATATCCCTGAGAAGATGGCCATGGGAGGATTAGGGAGCATAGTATGATGGTGATTCTCTTGCAATCCAGTGTCGATATCTTTTTTATGGCACCCTGATGGCAATCTACTCTGCAATTGGAGTGTGACTGAGAACAGAGCTCATGCTTGCTTGTGATCTCTCCACGAGAAAACAGCCGGTCGTATGACGCACAACTCGATTTCTCCCAGATATTCTGCAATTGTTTCACAGGTTGTGTATCTTCAAAAGCAGTCTCCATCTGTGTCTGACTTTGTTTCAGTACGAGAAGCCCCATTTCGAGATGGTCTGGCGGGCATTGGAGAGCTCATAGCACTGGGGAAGCAATAGTCCCGGCAAGTTCTGGGCTTCAGGAGGCAAGTTAGTTGCAGGAAAGGTCTTCTCTCGAGAAGGCTTGTGGACGCCTTCTTACTCCAAGGCGTTTTCTTGAGCACGTTCACCTTCCCTAGACCCTTTCCTCCCACATAGTCTTGTGGTTTTAGTTCAGTGCTTGTTCTCATTAGTATTCGAGTTACAAAAGTTGACTGTGTTTAGATTGCCCCTGAAGTGTCTGTCCGATGGAAGAAACTATCGTATGTAACTCCTTTGGAGTTCAGGAGGCTCGGTTTGGCTGTACTATGAACATGAATGGTTGCGATGTGGATATGTTGTGTGAGTAGCAGGACCCCTCTACTGTTGCATGATTAGGAGTGAAAAACCCCATCGGCCATCAGGAAAGCTCTGAGGTCCCGGGTTGAAAAGGTAGGTCGAGTTTTCGAGTTTCAGTAGTGCAAACATTGATCAGCCACATGAGCGGTCTCATAGTTCTCGATTACTCATACCCGAAGGTACAATGCTCTTAACATAGCCGTGAGAAGGCTATCACTCCCGGTTTACTAGTACTCTCAAAAAGATGGCACCAAGAAAATGCACTGAGTAAATAACTTTGATGCTGATATGAGGTATATAAAGCTTTTGTTATCAAAGACTCCCCGGCCTAACAACTCTCACAAGTACTGGGACTGGAAGCCGATGATTCCCACAGTGACAAATAACTGAATTAATGTGTTTCTTTCTTTCTTCCCTTTTCGCATTGAGTTTGCGCGGCCCTGAGGCAAACTCATACACAAAACCAGCATAAACCAGTTCAAGCAAGACTTGCCACCCCATGAGTAGAAATGTGACTGATTCTCTCACCTACTAAAAGGGTGCTGCAATATGAACGGCAGTAGAACATTGGGATTGCCTTGAGCTGACCTAACCAATTTGTATAAGACAGACCTGTCTGAATGTTTTCTCGATCGTTGAGTGCAAAGTAACCATTCGATTATAAGATGTCGCCAGAAACTGCTACTATAAATCAGCGCTCTTGTCATCGCTCACTATGAGAGGCTTGCTTCTGTGTTACAATCATGAGATATCGGGGTATGCGTCTAACGAAGCCGGAGTACTTAGAAATGTGGTTAGGACTTGGCAGGGCTAGGTACTGGTTAAATGATTAACATGGTTAAGAGTATGTACTTACGGAAATTAACGGGATTTCATAAAGATTGACCACCTTGATGCGATACCGGTACTAACATCGGTAGGGCTGTATGGAGATGAGTCAGCCAAATAGAATTTTTCTTTTTTTCTTTTTTAGTTATACATTGCTCGCTTCGCGTAGATGCTTGCAAGGTCCCTTGTCCCTCCAATATAACCACTTACAATTATCGCGCCTGAAGATTTGACAAGAAATCTCTTCCAAAAATGAGCGAAACACTTGACGCGGCGCCGCCGCATGCTACCTTCGATGTAAGGACTAAAAATTCTCAAATCCCGATGTAGTACTGACCAATGCTATCAAGACCGTCCTCGTCTTGGATCTAGGATCCCAGACCAGTCATGTTTGTCCTCTACTCCTGCTATGTGGGTGATAAGACTCTAATTAAACAAAGCTCATCTTGAGACGTCTGCGATCTATTGGGGTTTACTCTGAGATGCTACCATGTACTCAGAAGCTCAAAGATCTTTCCTGGAAACCCGTTGGTATCATTCTTAGCGGGGGTCCGTCAAGCGTGTATTCTCCCGATGCACCAAACGTGGATCCGCTCGTGTTCGAGCTCGGAGTTCCTGTGTTGTATGTTGAACGCCAAAAGAATGATGAAAAGACTGCTAATGTGTCATGAAGGGGAGTTTGCTATGGCTGTCAACTAATTGGTATTACGCCCCCTGGACATATCCGAGTAATTATTGACTAACGGCTATCCAGCATGGCGAGTAAACCCAAACAATGTGGCACCTGGCGTGGCCCGTGAATACGGAGAGACTTCGATGGCCATTCGTAAGATTGGCAACCATGCTGACCGTCTCTTCGAGGGATTGGGAGACTCTTTGAATGGTTCGTTCTGCAGACCTTGTTCGTCTGGCCTGGCTATGATATCTAACGTTCTCTGACTGCAGTTGTAATGAGTCACTTTGATAAGCTCGTTCATCTACCCGATGGTTTCAAGACCATTGCCACCACCAAGAACAGCGAGTTTGCTGGTATTGCCCACGATTCTCAGCCTGTCTTTGGTATGTGTGTCTCATGAAGCTGTCACCAACCTTTACTAATAAGATGACAGGCATCCAATTCCACCCCGAGATCTCTCACACAGAGCGGGGAACTGACATAATCGCCAACTTCGCTCTCAAGATCTGTGGTGCCCGAGCGGACTGGAAGATGGACAACTTCTCAGAGCGAGAAATTGTTCGAATTCGAAAGCTGGTTGGCGACAAAGCACAGGTTGTATGTGTTCCTATCTTTCCCAACGTTCTATGTCAACTTGCTAATTACTTTGCAGATCGGAGCTGTTTCCGGAGGTGTCGACAGTACTGTGGCGTATGTTACCCAGGTCAAAAGCTCTGTATCGAACACTGGTTTACTGACGCTTAACAGGGCTAAATTATTGACGGAAGCAATTGGAGACCGCTTTAAGAGCATTCTAGTGGACACTGGTGAGATTTTGATGCTTAACAATGTATTTGCGCCTTACGAACAATGTTCTAATGTGCTTTAGGTCTGATGCGTCTAAATGAATGCGAACAGGTCAAGGAAACTCTGGACAAGCACCTGGGGATTAACCTGACTGTGGTGGACGGATCTGATCTCTTCTTCAGCCGTCTTGCAGGAGTCACGGAGCCAGAAGCCAAGAGGAAGATTATCGGAGAGACTTGTGAGACTTACCCCTGGAAGTCAACTAGCCTACCATGCTGACCCCAGACAAAGTTATCGATCTTTTTGAAATTGAGGCACTCCGGTAAGCATATGCTTGTCCTCTTCTGAACCGCGGAAGACTAACTAATTTTCTTTTTACAGTATCGAGAAGGAAGCAGAAAACACACCGTTTGCCGGAAAGGTCGAATGGTTCCTTCAGGGAACACTCTATGGTCAGTTGTTAACTTTGCTCAATATGAATAGAAAATATTAACACGATATAGCGGATATTGTGGAAAGTTTGAGTTTCAAGGGAGCTGCCAGTTCCACCATCAAATGTAAGTCTTACCATTCTTCATTTGTTATGTCGTTGGGAGAGCGAGAAGAAAAAATACACCTCCGCTTTGAACACCGAGGCAAACCCCTTAATCCTGACTTCTTATGCACCTCGCGAATGGCGTTATAGACACTAACAATTGCATAGCTCACCACAATGCGGGAGGTCTTCCTGCTCGCATGCAAAACGGCGTAAGTTGCGCCCACATTCCAACAGTTTAATGGGAAGATACTGATAAACAACAGGAGGCACACCTCAAGCTCCTTGAGCCGCTCCGAGAACTGTACGTGATTAGTCTTGAATACGAATCTAATCAGAGTGCCATCACTTGTCACGATCGCTAACAATACATAGTTTCAAAGACGAAGTGCGGGCTTTTGGACGCCAACTGCAGATTCATGAGGAGCTCATTGGGAGACACCCTTTCCCTGGCCCTGGTTTGGGTATTAGAATCATCGGCGAAGTCACCCGCGAACGCGTCGAAATTGTGCGCAAGGCGGACCACATCTTCATCTCCATGATCCGTGAGGCTGGAATTTATGACGAGGTTCGACGCGAGCACCTATCATTTGAGAGAAATTTTACTAATCGATTTGCCAGGTCACCCAAGCCTACGCCGCGCTTGACACAAACAGAGGTAACCCCTTTTCTCGCATTTTACGAATTTGTATCGATATCTGACTTGCATTCGTCAACAGCCGTCGGTGTGCAGGGTGATGCCAGAGCGTATGGCTACATCTGTGTTCTGCGAGCCGTGACCAGCTTGGACATGATGAGTGCTGAGCCCTACGAGTTTGAGTGGAGTCTTCTCAAGGCTATTAGCAGACGCATTGTGAACGAAGTCGATGGCATCGCGAGAGTGGTATACGACACCACGTCTAAGCCTCCAGGTGAGAGCCTCCTGCATGCTTCTCCTTCGCATACTTGTGATATTAACAGACCGACAGGAACGATTGAATTGGAGTGATACTGCTCGCCGATCGAGTTCAGAGAAGAATTTTCCAGGCTGCCCTTTTAGCGTGGACCTGAGATGGCGTTTAGACGGATGGAATAGATTTGCCGAAAAAAGGGATAGGTGTCTGCGCTGCAGATCTGCGAAGTAGGAGGTTACGACTTGACTCGACGCCCTAGCGACTCTGCAATGGAAGTCAATCCAGGCTAAGTGACGGGACAAATTACCTCCGAGTCTTGACCAAGGATAGCACTTACCTTACGTAGTCTCATGAATTCAATGATTATGTTTTTCTTTTGAGAATACTGGCGCCGGTCTCTTCAGGTTACATGGTAACCACTTTTACTCAATTCAAGCCATCCGGTTTCACGACTGGTGATGAGGTTACTGAGACGGTTCATTCAAGGTCAGATTTTAAAATGCTACTTCTGGGGGAATATACTCGGCAAGACCAGCGTTGTGCAGCCAGATGGACACCACTGCCCCTTTTATCCCTTTATGGAGCAGTATTGATTGGGCACTTTGCCCCATATTGTGAGAAGGATGCCCTTGGCTGATCAAAACGTATTATAACTCTGTTTCGTTTTCAGAATTGTATAGTTATATACGCGTTTGTGAACAGCCCTTCACAGACCCTCTAGTTGAAGTAGAAGCCTTGCCTCAGAATAGCCAAAGACCAGCACTTCAAGATCGAGAAGCAGCTTAGCCGCGGCCGTGGAGTCATTATCTTCACAGATGCGTCTATAGGTCCTCAGTGGTCGTTGTCATCATTGATGTCCGCCACCAGCGGCAGATCAAGACGGGCTCCTGAGAGGATCAATACGTGGAGTGATAGGATTTTCCGTGAAAGAGAGTGACCAGGAGCAGCAATGTCAAGGAGCCGGTGTTCCAAGTTGGGAGGCTATCTGGTTTCATGCAGGGCTCTGTCACTTGTCACCTGAAGACCTGAATATTCACATCATAGTGACAAAATCAAGGATTATGGGGCACAGTTTTCGATAGTCTCAAGATTACAAGGGCTTTCGGCCTTCTGTTTGACCGATGGAAGGCGAATCGTCTAGATCTCCCGTAACTTGAAAAGGTCGGTGAAAGGCACCGCCATAACCTTCAATGACATCTGCAAGTTGATGCGGGCTCTGATATGTCCATGGGGATCTATCGAATAAGACAATGCTGTGGCTTTGACAGCGGCCCGTTCCCTGACTCGATACACCAGCACCAACGAGTAATGTCTCAGTAGGCGCTTGGGACATGTCTTGGGGAATGTCATTGTTTTGCGATTGGACAGCCCAAGCGCAGACGTTGCATAAATGCCGATAGAGACACAAGTGATTGGATGAAGGGGTACGTTCTGTTGTCATCGGTCAGTCATGGCATGAAGTTGGGAGACGATTCTGTTGGTGATGACAGTCACCCCTTATTATGATTACTGGAATTTTCAAAACCGATCCTTTCGGAAATCACAATAGGACAACTGCTAGTTTCCGTATTATCATTATTATCATTATTTTCGACAAACGCGCATAACGAAAATAGAACAGCCACAAAGGAGCTTCTCTGGTTTACTGAGCAACACGCCTTGCCAATGTTAAGAACGTGGCTGTCTGATGCCAGAAGTCCCATCCTATTTGGCGGTTCTTTTGTGCCCAACTCAACTTGCCAAAACCCTCAGTTTATATTGTCTTAAAAGAAAGGCATCGCTCGTCGCTTTTTGAAGAGTGAAATATTAGATATCTCACTGAAACAACACCACTTACACTTCACCAAAGCCGAGGGCCAAGCACAAATCGTCAATTCATTTATTCTTAACATTGGCAAGGCTTCAACGAGTCGCCCTACGGCCGGGTATAGCCTTATTTGTGTCTGGTTTGTTCCTACTCATCTCGGCGCTAGGATCTACATTCCCAGCACCAACAGCTAGGTGCCAAAGACAGAGAGCGTGGGAGAGGCAGGCCGTGCTCTCATCGAATAGTTCACTCCCAGCAACAACCTAATGAGCTTGATCTGTTGAAGTTCCTGTTCCTTGTCACTATTATCGATAATTCTCGTTGCAGCATACTGCAGCTACATTGCCACAAGCAACAATAACAGGACTCGGCGCAGAGTAAAACTCTAAAAGCCAAGCAAGCCCAAGGCGAGACGTCATTGTCCGCCAGACTACACAACCCACCATCGCGCCATTCAACCGCCAAAGCCAACGTTGCCACACCAAAACTCTCTATCATCCCTTAGCGTCAATTTTGTGCCAATCTGCTCAATGGGCACATGGTTGCAGAGCCTCATGATTCAAGAATCAGCACGGTTGAACATTCTAGCTCGGGTCTGACAGCCCCCTTGGCCTTAGTCTGGGACTATTCGCCTTGAATTCAAGGGTTCACGAAGTCCCTGTCCCTGACATCGAAGCCTGAAAGACTCATCTCCGCCAAATCTGCTCCGTAACCCAGAATCGCTTCATAGATACGTACCTCAGCATCCCGCTCTGGTATCGACGACTACCCCAGTGGACCCGTTAGCAGCCCAAGGCCCGAGCCCGAGCCCGAGCCTGACCTTGAGCCTAAACCTGGGATCAAGGTTGTTTGTTCATACGGTTAGGTTTGGGCATCTGAGTTTTCGGGCTCAAGTTCTCGTCGGCTGTCCCCGTTGTTGCTCTCTAAGAGCCCAAATACTGGGAGGTTCCATCACTCAATTGAGTTAGGAAGCCCGGTGAAAAGCCGAGGAAGGCTGAGCAAGTGCCACTGAAAACTCCGCTCAGAAACGGCGGAATATTGAATACTCTTGAGGTACCTACAAGCCAATGTCTGGTGTTGCCGAGATGATAAAATGTAGATGATGTGGAAGAGAAATTGTCTAACTATTGTGCTGTTAGGAAGAGGTCCGTACGATAACAAAAAGGCCAAACCGGGTAAATAACAACCCTCAAGTTAGTTCGATAGCTTTGGCTACCGACCTAGGCAAGGAGGCTACCTAAGGTATCCTGCTCTTGGTGCTGACAATTGCGGGGGACTCGCTCTCTGGCTCTTACCGAGATCATTACACACACCTGGTCTGTTCTGAGGACAACGATTGCATAGGAACTTTGAGTCAACGTTTACATACAGCTTGCAGTGACCGTTCTCCACGCCACTGCATCGATCGTCATCGGTACTCCCACAACCCTCTACTAATAAGTTACTGGTCAGGGGTTGCTGGCACTGGGCAGCTAACTTCGTTGCTCTACCCATAGCGGAGTGCAATAGTCTGCTACTTTGCTCGGCGCCTTGAGTTGTCGAGGGTTTGTTCCGGGAGATAGACCTTAACCCCCGCAAAACAAACACCATCAACTGTCTCTTCCTCCATCTTCTTCCTTCTTCCTTCTCCCTGCAACTCTTCCCAATCTCTCCATAATTCTTAATCCTCTCGGTATTGCCCCTCACCCCACCTTGACCACCTTTTCGGTGGTGGACCCTCGTACAAGAAGAGAGAGCACACGCACAGAGCAGAACAAAGAAGGGCTGTCTTTCAAGACGCCTTGATAGCTCCATTATATCCTCCCTCGACTCTGTCCATAGCAGCATTTACGATTTGTAAGTATCTACTGGAAGATCCCACTTTCGTACTTTAAATTTGCTGACCGACTGCTTGAACTAGCCCCAACCATTCAGTACACTAAAGATAGTCCTCGCGAGCCGGCTTCTTCATTATATACGCCCGAGTCTCACTCATTTCACCTTTCAATCGGCCTGCTGAGCTCCGAGTGCATTCAATTGCAGTCTTGGCTTTTCTCTACCAGAGAATTGTCCTCATTGTTCTCTGTTTTCAACTACATCCTCTGAAACGCAGTGTTACTGGTCACTCTGCGTCATCTCAATCAGTGTCATCCGATCTGAACGCCACCACTCTAAGCGGAAGCGCATCGATAACAACAACAACAACAAAAAAAAAAAAAAAAAATTCCCTGTCAAGCCTCGAACTAGGTAACCAGACATTTTATTTGGCCGCAAAACGAATCCTGAGTCTTGTTCATAATATCAGACATTACCCTACCTGACCCTGCTACTTGGTCCCCGGTCCACGCTGACAAGGACTGACCAAGCTCGACCCCTCCTCACGTGGCCTTGGCTTCAAAGTACATACCTACCGTAAGGTTGATTGCCGTCATCCTGCACCACGGAACGATACGCCACGGCTGCCTCCACCCAATCCAACGTCTGGCGTCCCAACGCTACCGCTTTTCTCCACGGCATCGTCCTTTGTCCAACGTTTCTCACGACTCGCCTCCGATTTCGTACCTTTGAGATTTCTCTCGCAGCTGGCTCACAACAGCACACATAGTTCGACAGCTCGGCGATCAGATAGGCTTCGCAATCCTGTGTAGCCCCACGTCATCATGACGGACCGTCATCGCTATCCGTCCTCGGGACGAGCGGCCACCTTCGCCAACCATGCGAGAACTTCTCTGCCATCAAGCATTGGCTACACTTCTTTGTATGCTGGTGACATGCACGTCATGCCGACCTCGACCCGACAGCAGCCCATTTCGACAACACCACGAGGATATGTTACAACTACTTCTACAACACCAACCCCGAACACCACCACTCGGACGTACGCCGTTACTCAGGACCCTCGTTCACACAGACCGACTACACGGGATGTCACACGCTCCCAGCGGTCCTCCACACTAGATTCTACCAGTCGACCCCCAGTAATTGTCATGACCACCCAGAAGGACCGCGCCAACGGTACGACTTCTCATTCTTCTAATGCTCGCCCCGGAAGTCCCTTGAGGGATGACTACCGTTCGAGCGATGGGCAGTTTTATACACAACCTGCCTCATCTATACGTTCACGCAGCACAGCCCGCTCCTATGCCGATCAGCCAGGAAACGACGCTTATGCTCGCAGCAGCAGAGACCGTAGCAACAGCTTGGTACGCGACGACCCCTACCGCAACAGTCGCCATTCTGCTATATACCAGAACAATCCCCGCCAGAGCTCTAGCAATATCGACTATGGGGATGATGGTTATCAGTACACCAATGCCGGTGAACTGGTTCGCTACGATCTCGATCATTCAGGCCCTGCGAGGACTCGCAGACGTGAGAGTTTCGACCGTGGCTACTACCGCCCGAATGTCAACTACAATGCTGATCAGCGAACGTTCAACGTGGATACCAGCCCAGACTTGAGTCGCAACTACATAACTACAAGCACAACTAGCGTCCCAAACAATCGGCAATACGATAACCGGGGTGGTCCTCCACCAAGTACACGAGGGTTTGACAAGATTCGAGGGTACGAAAGCCCACGGGACTTTGCTCCGATGCCCTCCAAGACCCCCGAACCGACAGTGGTAAAACAGGAAACTCCCCTTGTTGCGACTACGGAAATCACAAGACGACCTCGGCCAGTGTCGTTGTATCAAGAGGGGCCACCCCGTTCTTCGCATCACGATGATTACTATCGGAGCCGGGAAGACGAAAGAAAAATGCGAGAATTTCGTGATCAGCCAGAATCTGAGCATACTTATGAGCCTGAGCGCGCATACGAGGCACCATACTTCCAAGATGACAGGGTTACTTCCCGTGGCTTCGGCATCCGAACTGACACTGCTGACGAGCACGATGATCGCCGTGAACGTCGCCCGGAACAACCGAAAAAGCGATCAGATGAAGACTTGCCACGTGATGCTGATTATGAGCGCGATGATCGACGCCGAGGCCGGCTTGATTCCAAAGACACTCGCCGTGAGAGACGTGAGAGTAAGAAAGGGAGCGATGATGACGAGAAGGAGCGTACTCGGTTCCGTGACAAGGTGGCTACTGGCCTGGGTATTGCTGCGACCGCTGTAGGCCTTGTGCCTGCCGTCAAAGACGACGACAAACGCGACAAAGATCCCGGCAAACGTAAAGGCTCTGATGACGAACGCGAACGTGAACGTGAAAGAGACCGAGATCGTGACAGGCGGCGAGATTCCATGAAAAGTGAACGCCCAAGAATCTTGGAGCGAGATGTATCGCGACAGCGTGATCAATCAAGGCAGCGTGACCAGGATCGTGATTCCAGAGAGACCAGTCGTCGAAACGGGGAGTCCCGTAAGAGCACTGAAGCCGTCATCTCGTCATCTGATTCGGACGAAGCCAAAAAGTCCACTCGGAGACGTCGCGATTCAAATGCCTTCAATCCGAATGATACTTCTGAACTGCGGCATCTCAAGGACCAACTGGCAGCCTTGAAGACCACTGACAAAGAAAAGGAGAAGGAAATCCCGGTCGTGGTCGAAAATAAGTCACAGTCCTCTTCACCTGCTCGAGAAACAAGAACAGCAACAGAAGCTCGTCCATTCAAAGACTCCCGGTCACCACCCGATTCCAAGCCATCTGGTCACCCTGAAGAAGAACCCCGTGGTCGCGAATCCCAGCAGACCCTTCCGGACGACAAACAAGTCCGTGTAGTATCGCCACCTCGCGATAAAAAGGATGAGAAGCCTCTCAAGGGTATTTTGAAGCAGCCAAAGGTTAGCTTTCCAGAGGAGCCGAATCCCATTCGTGAAGGGGTTGCACCTCACAAGGAAGACAAGAAAGCCAGAGAAGCACCTGCAGGTGCAAAATGGACCAAGATCAGCCGCAAGGTTGTTAACCCTGAGGCTTTGACCATTGGCAAAGAGAGGTTCGAGGTCAGAGATGACTTTGTCATAGTACTACGAGTACTTAGCAAAGAGGAAATTCAGGCATATGCCTCAGCCACACAAGTCTTGAGAGGTACGTTTTACATTCAGGCTTCAGTCTTGGCTTGAGCTGGTGCTAACTATGAAACAGAGAGACGTCGCCGCGACGATGATGGTGGTGATACGGATCGGGATCGTGACCGCGACGAGGATGACAGGAGAAGACATCATCGTCATCGCCGCCATCGAGACGATGACTCTTCAGACTACGAAGACAAGGACCGTGACCGCGACCGTGAACGACGCAGGCGTCACCGAGATGAGGAAGAATATGACACCCGGTCAAGGGATTTGGACCATCATCATCACCACCATCACCGATCTCAGCGAGAACGCGAGCCCGTGCTTGAGGCTTAGTGAGAGAAAGAGTATTGAATCACCATACCACTATCTATGGCTGAATGTTTTGATCGAGTGTTTAAGCGTTGCATCGAATGACTCCAATGGCGGGCTTTCTTTTATCGGGTATATATTGAGCGTTTTATCACACATTACATATGAAGCATAAAAATCGGGCAATTTAGCGAAGCATTCTGGATACACAAACATAAAATAAATACAATACAATACATTCTGGTTCAGATAATTTCTGCATTATTTTGGCACCCGTCCGCCCCATACTGGTATGATTACATAGTTCTGAGTGAAGAAACAGAGTTTCAACGGTGGACTCGCAAATTTCTCAGATCTCGGCCCAGAGGATCTCGTTACAACGGCACGAGACTGTCTCCAAGTTTGAAGACTGGAGAAAGAAGACTAGTGACGGCAGGTCGCAGATTGGGTAGCAACATTTCATATCGGGTGCCTACAGTGGCAAAATGTTGAAGAGATGGGCCTAAGATGTGATGGAGAGGTTGAGGCTTTCTTGGCTGCTAACGTAGGAGTTTATTGGTATCGTATTTGCTCTTGTTATCCAGGTCCATTTCATGTTTCACGGCATTATGAGAACGAACCTCCGAGTTAGCAGCAACAAGTTCAACTAATTCCCTTTCATCCTGGAGGACCCAGAAGATGCGTCCAGTCCAATGCCCGCTTCGTATGGTAACAGAAGTCGTGACAATAACCATAACCTATGCCAGCGCCCGCATCAGGATGAAAGAGGGAGTCGAGGCTTCGCACGGAAAGCTTCCTCGTCACATTTATGCTGGCTTCCGTAGTTTCATTCCCTTCACCGTCCATACATCTGTTCGAGCCATAAGCACCCATCTCCTCCAGCACAGTATGTCGTACGACATCCTAGTCTGGGCTCAAAGCCGCTACCCGTAGTTTATCTGATACATCATGAACGAAAAGACCGTCCATTGATTGACACCTCCACGCTGAAGCAGAACGTTTGGACGTGATGTTACCTGCAAGTATCTTGATGCGCCCGGGTAGAGGCATGAGAGGAATGAAGCTGAATCATACCGACCCCTCTCACCCTTCCCAATAACGTCAAATCTCTGAACTTGCCCCGTTTACGGTAATTTGTTTGCACTCATCACATATTGGCGGTGCAAAATTGGGCAGGGAGTTGAAGCTACCACCGTGGCTTGACTATCACGATCAGGGCCCGAATGTGCGAACAAACAGGTGTTGTGCACGAAACGACCATATAATTGGGGTTTAAGAAGCTCTGCCTAGTAACTGAACTTGCTCGGACACCTCTATGACAACAATGGAGGTGGCAGGAAGTGTACAAAGGTCACTCGCTGTCTTACATCGTGTGCGATGTTGAGTCAACATGAGATCAGAGCTGGACAAGTAGAAGCCGTGATGAGGAATGCATGCGTTTCAAGTGTCCACTTCCGGCTGTAGAAGCACCTAGTAGATGACCTAGTCTTGTTCAAAGTGTAAAAACGGACTTGGCGGCTGCATGATACTGCCACGAGTCGTGACCGTTCCAGGCTGGCACAAGACAAAGACAAGCCATTCGGTGTCAACTTATCAAATGTTTTACTGTACTGTTTGCCCACTCATCCCAAGAATAGCAACTCCGCAGCCACGTCCCAAGGGGAGCGAAAGACGCCCAACCGCCGATCTCTGACTTGATTGTGGCGGGGACAAATAAAGAAAGACACGTCTAGATCTCCACCCCTTCGGAGATGATTTTAGACTGTGACAAAGGCAGAAAGGCCAGAGGCCAGCCAGCAGCCTACCGCGAATGGTCGCTGGAAATGCAAGTTGTTGTTCCCCTTTCCCCCATCTTATCACATTGCGTGGCTTTGAGCGACTCTAGCCGGCCAATGAGCCGTGTCGTGTGCTTCCAGACTAATAAATGGCATGTCTCAACATTTTTGAGGAGATGGCGGATATTTTCCGCCTCCGAATGCATTTTCTTGGTACGGAGTAGAGGCAATAGTCTCAACCACGATGGATTTGAAGATTAGCTTTGCGTCTCTAGTATAAGATATCAGCCGCGTGGGGAAACAGGCAACATGTCAGGGATCTCACGGGATATAAATGGCAGGGGTTACTATTCCAAGCAGCTGTTGACAGGACCTGCAATCCCTACCATGTGCTAGTTAGCATGTACAGATATGTATATAGATTCTCGTTTGCAATCGGAACGAACGAGCTTCTCCAACTAGAGTCGGCGGGCCACAGCACATGCTCGTAGTTCTGTATCCTCATGATTGTGCTTAAAAGGATACCATCAGAACTATTGTGGGACAGTAATCGGGCTTCATTGATTTCAAGCTTATCTCAGTTAGCGGTAGTGGCTGGGTAGAACGAACGAATAGTCAATGCATGCAACTTTGCGGATGGTATGAGTGGATTTTACTGACTCCAAAGGTTCCTGTGCTTCCCAAGCCGCCTCTTCATACTCCATACTCCGTACCGGTGCAGTCTTGATGTCAACCTGGCCAGGTTTTTCGACTTGCTATGGGTCCTCTGGCTCCTATCAATTGTCCTTTGATTCACTGATGTGAGGGACAGTAACTGTCTATGTCCTCGACGGCGTTCAAGTAGAGATACTCTATATCCTAACCCTTGATTACTGTAAGCTTCTTGTGATATTGATAGGTATGCGTCAACATCGGATTTCTGTCATCGCCCATCAGCATTTCGTCCAATTGCCTCTGTACTATTAAATGAATGCTTTCTGTCTTGGGAATATGAGGTAACAAAAGGCTCCTGAAGGTACCTATGTCATTGTTAATGAGTCTGAAGTAGGCGTTGGCCTCCTTCTATCTCTGTCATGAAATAGCAGTATATACTATTTGTATCAATCATTCACGCTAATGCTAAGCTGTTTATGTGAGAGGCTTTGTGAG